>NC_067140.1:76174241-76883408 GCF_903995435.1 Acomys russatus
AAGTTCTTATGGCTGGCTAGTTCTGCTTACCCTGCGATGACTTGTACACTGTAGTTCCATAATTAGGTGTATGGTTTAGTTGAAAAAAATTATTGTTGTGAAACACCATAAGTTGATCCTTTTTAAACAAACCGTCTAGTGGCAATTAGTCCATCCACAGTGTGTAACCACCACTTTGAATCTCAAGATTTCTTCATCGCTCCAAAGGAAATCCTGTATTTCCCTTACTTGGCCTTCTCTCCTTACCTTCCCTGGCTCCTGGCAGCCACCAATGGATTTTCAGCTTCTCAGGGTTTGCTGGCCTAGACACTTCTCCCGAATATAATCATGCACTATGTGACCATTTCTGCATGGTTCCTTCCTCACATTATAACAGGACAAAACTTCATCCTTTTTTGCAATTGAGTAATATTCCTCCATATATAAAGATAAATTCCATATGTATGTTGGCTAATTAATTTTTCATAGATATTTGGGTATCTTTATGTTTGGGGAAGTATGACTAATATTGCTATAAACTTTAATTTCTGTATGTAGCTTAGTTTTCTATGTTCATACTCATGTCTTACTTTTTCTAGGCTATTTTCTGCCTAAGTTGTTTCTTTCTTTTCTTTTTTGAGACAAGGAACATCAGTTACTGCTTTAGTCCTCCAAAGAGACACCATGGCCAAGGCAACTCTTACAAAAGAAAGCATTTAACTGGGGGCTTGCTTTCAGCTTCAGAGCGAGAACCCATGTTCATTGTGGTGGGGAGCAGACAGACAAGAGGCTGCAGCAGCAGCTGAGCCTTACGTCCTGGTCTGTGAGCAGCAGGCAGGGTTAATGACACTGAACCTGGCTTGGGCTTTTGAAGTCTCCAAGCCAACTCCCAGTGACATGTCTCCTCCAACCAGGCCACACCTCCTAATCCTTCCCAAACAGTTCCAGTAGCTGGGGAACACCAAGTGTTCAAGCATGTGAGCCTCTGGGGGGCTATTTGCAGTCAAACCACCACACTGGCTCTCTCTATTGTGTAACTCTGGCTGTCTTGAAACATGCTATGTAGATCAAGCTGGCCTCACAGGGATCCACTGGCCTCTCTATCTCTCAAGAAATGGAATTAAAGGGGCACAGGAACACACTCAACTGCTTAACCTTTTGAGTTAAGTAAACCACAGAAATACCAACATTTTACAATACACCAGAGATGTACAAGTATTCCAGTTTTTCATATACTTTTCAACATTTATAATGCCCCTCCCCCCTGTTTATTTATTTTTTAATTATACCTGTGGTACTGAGTATAAAATAATATTGTGATGCTTTGCTTTACATCTGCCCGGTCACTAATGACACTGAGTGTCTTTTCACATGCTTACTGAGTTTACAATTCATATATCTCGCCTAAGAAATGACTATTCAAGTCCTCTGACCTTGAATATTTATCTTTTTGTTATTGTGACATTTTTATGTATTTTTTATTGAGCACTTCTGAGATACATGATTACAAATGTTTTACTTCACCCTGTGGGTTATATTTTCACTGTCTAGGAAGTTATTTTATACAGAAAAGCTTTTAATTTTGAAAAAAATCAAATTTATGTGTTTCGTCTTTCTTGCTTATGCTTTTGGTATCATGTCTCAGATTTTGTTACCAAATCCAAGGTCATGAAGATCCACTTGTTTTTCTCCTAACAGCCTTATGGTTATCTCATCTACCTGAGTTTATTGTCTATTTGAAGTTTAAAATTTGCATATGGAATTAGGCAGGGTCTGACTTCATTCTCTTGCATGTGGATGTCCACTTATGATAGTATTCTTTATTAAAGAGACTATGTCTCACTAGTGAGTACTTTTGGTGCTTATTAAAATTCAGTTGGTCAGAGATAGCTGAGTTTAACTGTGGACTATTTGTTCTCTTCCTCATTGCCCTATTTTGCAATAGTATCATCTGTTTTGAGTACTGACACTTAGTAGTAAATTTTGAAATTAGAAGTTTGGGTCCTCCCATCTTCTTTTCAACATTGTCTTATTTAGGACCTAATACCAATACCAAATACATTTTTTGCATCAACTTCATAGCTATGTTGCTCTGTAGTTCTTGCTTTGTATCCTGTCCTGTCTGGTTCTGGATCAGGTCCCTAAACAAGTTAGCAAGCCTTCCTTGTGGTTGAGAGGGATTGCTGTTAATCCTTGGCATGCTCAGGAGAGCTGGTGCTTTTTTTTATTGTGGTATTTTTGATCACTAATTAATTCTCTTTACTTACAGTATGTCAATTGAGTTTTCAGTCAGTTTGGTAGTTTGTATCTTTCTAGGAATTGTTGATTTTATCTAATTTATTCCTGTACAATTATTCACAGTATTCCCTTATAATAATGTTTTGTTTCTCTTAGATTGGTAGGAATATTGTTTCTTTCATTTCTGATTTTCTTTCCTTTATTAATATGCTTGTTTTAGTCTAACTAAAAGCTCATGAATTCTGTTGATATTTTTAAATGTTTCCATGGACTCGCATGTTTCCCTAATCTCTATTTCAATTATCTCTGGTGACCTCTGTTCTTCCTTTTATCCTGCTAGCTTGAGCTTTGTGTCTTCTCTTTTTCTGAAGGAACAAAGTTAAATTATTGACCTAAATCCTTTCTTCCTTCCATCCTTCTTCCCTTCTTCCCTCCCTCCCTCCTTCCTTCCTTCCTTCCTTAAGTGAAGTCATTTATAGCTATGTGCTTTCCTCTGAATGAAGTTTTTGCTGCATACTATATTTTTAGTATGCTGTATTTATCTTTATTTTTATTTGTTTCAAGATATTTTCTAGGTTAATTTGTCATTCCAAAATGTATTTGAAACCTGTTAGTGACTCTAACTGTAGCCTGTGCTGCAGATGGCCTATGTGAACATATTTATAATTTTCATATCTTCTGATTGTCTTGACACCTTTATCTTTAGATAATGTCTTTCTTTTTTTTCTCACAAGACTTTTGCACTCAAAGTCTCTATCTTTTTCTAATGCCAGTGTAGCTTCTTTCACTGTAGTTTGGGTCAGTTATAGGTGTTGGGACTGAGGTGTTTCAGATGAACCCCAGGCTCTTCGGTTTTCTGCTCGGGATGTGATTGTTTTCACATACACTCTGCATTGATTCCACAGGGCCCTCACTAGGGTTAAGCCTATGATAATAATATATCCTTGAGTGTCCCAAACAAAGGCAGCTATTTCTTCTTCCTCCTCCTCCTTCTTCCTCTTCTTCTCCTGTCATCTTGCTTCAAGCATTTTGTTGTAGAGACAAATGACAACAAAATAAGCTATTATACCTTACACTATTTTCTAGAGATTCCCATGGATTTTTCTCTCCTGCAGGAGTTTCAAGTGATAGAAACAAAGTATTTAGCATTGTCCTCCAAATAAACTGGAACAAACCAATTCTTTATGAATAAGATCTTTGTTCCTTCCAGTTTCTGGGACTGATATCCCACACTGGAAAAGCCAGTGAAAGAAAAGATGGCAAAGGCAGATCAGTCAAGCGCTGCCCTCCTTCCCAGGCACTTTAGAGCTTCCTTGTGGTGGTTCCTGTGTTTGCTTCCTGGATGTAAATCTCAGCGTTCTCTAGAGTTCTGACAAAGTTGTTTCTGACAGTTTGGCTTGATTTCTGCATGTTTCTGTGGGGGCCCATGCTCTCAGAACTGTCTGCCGGGTCATGTTCACTGATGTCACTTGTAGTTTATTTAGGGGGCTTTCATGTAGCTCAGGTTTAGGAGAAGCTGTTTCCTTGAATATGATGTGGGCATTTCCATATAAGGGGCTTTCTGCTGTCTCAGTTCCCTTCATTTAATTGTTTACGTAAATTTGTTTTAGAACATGTAAACTGAAACTCATTATTTGAAAAGCATCCACCATTAAAAAGGTATATCTAGAGTAAACTTGATAAGTACATATTTTTGAAATATAATCTAGTTTTTTTTTTACTCTAACATGGTTTCAAATTAAATAAAGCAAAATTATGGGTTTAAAAAAAATAATCCCGTGCTAGTTTAAAAAAAATCTTGGCAACAGAAAATCAATTTTAATTCCTGGAAAGAAGATTTAGAGCTGAGTGAAATATAAATTCTTCTGAAATTGAAACCAGTTATTTTGTTAGCTGAACATTTTGATGAGAAATAACTTCTATAGTGTTGCCAAGATACAATTGCTAGAGATAAATGTAAATTTATTTTTGTCAGCGACTTTGAAAATGTCATTTTAAATTTAATACTAAAATGCAACTCAATGCTTTACAAACTACAATTTAAGAACAAAATGGGGGAAAGCATTAATATATAAGTTGTAATTCTCGGGTTACATAGTCACAGAAATTAGGATGCTAAGGTAATAGAAAAGAGTGTGCCCGTACTAGGGAGTATGAAAAGCATTTAAGTCAGAGGTTAAACCTAGCTTTTGATGAAAATCCTCTGGATTGCTGCTCTGGGGAAACATGAAGCATTTCAGGGGGTAGTTTTTGTTTGAGCTTCAGAAGACAGTGCATGCAATTCTAAGATAAAATAAGCTCCTTTAGCTCAAAATTCCCCCGTTCCTTTTCTTTTTTTACAAGAAGAGAGAACTTACTTGGGTTCTTTGTGTCTTGGTAAGAGGAAGTGGAGTACAAAAGGCCATTTAAAGGGTGAAATACCTATAAAGTTTTCTAAACTACTTATAGCAACTGGCCAGAACTTAGGTTTAATTAACTTTGCAGGGTCCACGGTGGGGGCAGGACAATAGCTAGTCTGAGGATAGAGTGCCAGCTTCCACTTTAACTTTGAATTTCCTGGCCCCAATCCACTGGTGTCACCACTTCAGTGTTACTTAAATGCAGGATTTTCTCTTTAATTTCCTTTCAGGGAGGCATATAAACCAGTTTCTTTTCCAGGGAACCGTCAGACAATCTCCCCGTGCTTTGTTAAGTGAACCACTACATTTTCTGAGCAGACACAGGGTAGTTGGCAGCACATTAAAATGTTACAGTGTAGATGTGCAGCTGAGGGTCCTAAAACTCAGGTAGCTGTCAGGGCATTGATAGCATTTGCATACAGGTCAGCTCAGGGGGAAAGTGCTAATTACGTAAGAGACTGCAGATACTAAAATTAAGTATAAAAACCTCAAATTCTTTTTTTTTATAAGACCATACCTTGTTGTACAGTTTTTTTCCTCTTACGCCTTGCTTTTTACAATTTTTGTTCCCATATTTTATGATTCTGAGCAGTTTGTGCCAAAATACGTTCCACTGAATGTTACAATATTTTGTAAGCTTTAAACACAATGCCTTTGAAGGTGTTTTGCCTGCATCTTATGACTTGGCTTTCTGTTCTCACTAAGGGAATTTCTCACATATTCAGCCTGTCCTAACAGCATTTGGACTGAGTTGACCTTGGTTTACATAGTGGACTAGTGAGCCGTAGCTAGCTGTATTGAGATTGTTAGAAATTACTGAGCAAATAAGCAAAGCAGCTTCTCAAATCTGAGCTGTGTGTGTGTGTGTGTGTGTGTGTGTGTGTGTGTGTGTGTGTGTCTATTCTGTTTCTAGAAAGTCACTGATGGATTGCTTTCAACTATCAACCTGTGTTCTCTCTTTCTGGTCCGTCTTTCTTTCTTTCTTTCTTTCTTTCTTTCTTTCCCTTTTGTCATCTGGCTAATGCCTTGCTATTCCTCAGATTTTTTTCTCAGACATCCGTTATTCTTGATTATCTTCTGTTACTTTCCTGAGCATGCCAGCTCCCTCCACTGCTGCATATTCTCATGACATGTCTCTTTTTTTGTCTATTATCCTTGTTATAGTAATTTCCACTTCATTGTCTTTGTGGTTATTTCATTGGTGCTGCCATCTTGGATTACCCCCAACCCCCTTTGTGGTCATTTGACTAATGCGCACCTAGAACCTTCATGTGAGCAGAGATCCATTGTGCTTGAACTTACTCCCATTGTGCCGCGGAGCTCTGCATCATGGCTGCCACAAAGGTGGCTTCCATGAGTGCTTGCTGTTAAATGAAGTATAACAGCATTCTCTAAAAGACCCTGCTTTATACTGTCCTAAGAACTTAAAATAACATCATTAGAAAATAAAACTCAAAGAGCATGCATGGACTGGGCCTAGACCACCTACACATATGTAGCAGACGTGCAGTATGGTCAACATGTAGATGCCCTGACCATGGGATTAGGGGCTGTCTCTGACTCTGTTTGGCCACTGGATGCCTTTCTACTAGCTGGGCTGCCTTGTCAGGTCCCAGTGGGAGAGGATATCCTTAGTCCTGCTAAGACTTGGGGCCAGGGTGGGCTGATATCCCTTGGGGGCCTCCCTCTCTTTGAGAAGGGGGGGATAGGAAGAGGAAGGCATGGGGGGGGCTGGGAGGAGAGGAGGGAGAACACTAGGGTCAGGCTATAAAGTGTTTAAATAAATAAGTAGAACAAGGGGGAAAAAGAAACTCCTTGTCATATAGATGAAAAATAAGTCTACTACCTGTGGTTCTAAATTGTTCATCTACTCACTGTTGGATCATTCATTGGTGATACTTAGTGAAAGCTTGTTCATGTTGGCTGCTATCTCAGTTTTCTAAGCTGCATGACAAATTACTCAAAACAGTGCCTCAGAACAATAGTGTGTGCCTTATTTCTGATAGGTTCTGTGAGTTATGACTATTATTATCAGGCAGACATGTACTATCCTTTTTCTTTAGTGTGTCTGACCAGTGTTGAAGCATCTAGCATTGTGTCTCACGTGTCTTTCTTCCTCCTCAGCAAAGATGACTTTCCTAGCTTCGCTGAGGCTGTGTGACAGGGGTCTTACTCCTCCCGGCCACCCGGGGTTGCAGTCTCCCCAATGTAGCTGCAGACCTGTCACCCACACGGCTTCTTCGCAGTCATTTTAGTGCAGGAGTTTATTTAAATGTCCGCTAAGGGACCCTAAGAGCACAAAAGTAGAATCATCACACTGTTCTTTTAAGTTCTGGGCTTGCCTAGCTTAAGAGGAAGGTACTAAAAAAGGAGATACATGGCCAGGCGGGTGGTGGTAGCACAGGCCTGTAATCCCAGCACTCAGGAGGCATAGGCAGGTGGATCACTGTGAGTTTGAGGCCAGCTTGGTCTAGAGAGAGAGTTCCAAGACAGCCAGCTCTACATAGAGAAACTCTGTCTTAAAACAAAAACAAACAAACAAAACTACAGGGGTTGCAGGAGAAGGAGATAAGTGGCACAGGGAGAGGCTCAGTGCAGGCGTTGTGAATTCTTTACCTGGGATTCTCTTTGTGATGCAATGAAATAATGTTTATTGTTAGTGAAGTCATCTCGTGTGGGGATCGGAGGACTGATAGTTATGGATGGAACCACAGGGTACAGATGCTGTGAGTGTGGGCTCAGAGCAGGCCTGTGTTTGATGTCTACCTCACCACCTAAGATTAGCCTGCTGTCCCTCTGGGTCCCAATCCTTACCTTTCCCCCTTTAGTTTCCATTTGCCCACTTGCCCCTCACCCCCCGCCCGCCTCTCTCTGGCGCACGCACTCTCTCTCTCTGGTACTTTCTGGCTTCAATCTTTGAATTTGGGTAATACAGGCATATACTACCATGCTAGGCTTCAGTTTCTTACTGTTTATTACATTACTATTTATTACATTGTTTATACATTTTGTAGGGTCTGTATGGGAAAGAATATGCTATAACTAAAGGAGACCAATAGGACTAATTATAACATAGAGTTTTCCTAAACAGCACATAAAGGAAATCTTACAAACCACTGCTCATTTATTTTTCAACATGGTTGGAAAGTAAACCCACGGCCGTGTCTATGCCAGCCCACTGCTGCGTGGCTAATGTTAAGAAGAGCTCTTACTTCAGTTTTTCAGGGCAGCACATTATTATTATTATTATTATTATTATTATTATTATTATTATTATTATTATTAAAGTGGCAGGTTGGGCAAATCATTCAACCTACTTGAAAAATTGCAACATATAAACTAAGGTTATGAAAAACTTCTGCAATGAGGACATTGAAATATAAATAACAGGCTATTTAGAAAGAGAAATATTTTATACCCGGACCTACTTAAGAGGTCCTAAGAAATAAACACAGGGAGATAGATAATCTCAGATGTATTTATTAGAAAGCAAAAACAAAAATAAAGGACAGCACTGTGTAAAGGAAAAGGAACCCCAGGAAATGTGAGGCAGAGTGAGTCACAACCCAGCTGCTCAAAGGCCAAGCTGAGAGGGGCAACGTGAAGCCAGTCTCAGAGAGTAGGGACTGTTAAGAGAATTCTGAAACATGCATGCTTTTCAGATTTAGGGCAAAATATATAATTTTCTAAGAAAGGATAGCTTGACACAAGGTGCTTAGAAACCTAACCGGGATCAGCAACCACAGAAGCAATTGAAGCAGTAATTATTTCTGTCTTCCATTTTTTTTCACTTCCATAGGAGGATTTATATAAATTCTTCAAAAAAAAATTGTGAAAGAAAATAGATTTTCAACTTCCAAATTCTAGACCTAGAAACCTCAGTAAATTCCCATGACTTCCAAGTCAGTACCATCTGTATGGTCTCATCCTGTTGTGGCAATCTTCCCTCATCTCTTCCACCAAACTTCCTGCTGTGACCTCTTAAAAGTATATATTTAAATTTCACGAGTTTCCATGTCTTGTCTCACTATCTTAGGAATGGAGCCAAGAATGTTTTGTTGCTGCAGTTGAATCTGAGTGGAATCCTTTGTTCCAGAGAGAGTGCCCATGAGCCTGCTGGCCTCTTGATTCAGCTCACATTCCCCACACTTCAGATGTTAATCCTACAAAACTCCGGTTCTTTTCCTACTCTGTCTATTGTTTTCCCCAGTGTTTCCCCTTAATTTGCCGGTTAGGTGCTTATCCACAACCACCGCTATATTCAGGATGTATCAGCTTTTCTAAATTGCCCAAAAAATAGCACACATCAGGCTCAGAAGTGTTGACCAGTCTTAATTAGGAACATTAATCCAGGCACATGAGATGAATGTTAGCAGATAGCGACCAGTGGTGACTGTGTTAAAGCATCACATCAGTATAACTCAGTTTCAGGAAAAGACATTGACAACAGTGACTACGGTAGAATACAATGTGGCTTGGAAATGGATAGAGGATATTTACATACAAGTTGTGTCTTTTGTCCTTTTTAGTGGTATATTTTAAATCCATCCCAGCAGGGAAGTGAGACAAACTGTCTCTGCTCCTCTGTGTTGGCCCTCCCAGTGTTCTGGGGGCGGGGGGTGGTAGCCAGCCCTTTCTTCTGCATCTTTTTCTTTCTTTCTTTCTTTCTTTCTCTCTCTCTCTTTCTTTCTCTCTTTCTTTCTTTCTTTCTTTCTTCCTATGGTAGATTGTCCATTTTATGGTAGATTGTTCACTTTCTGATAACATTCCGTATTTTTGGAGGGTCTCCTGTGGTGTTTCTCCAAATGGCTATCAAAAAATTTTTACTTAGAACTGAGTTTCATCTTTCCAGTATCCAGGTGGAAAAAGATACAATCAGAAGATGCCGCTGGTTCCGTGAGCGGTGTGTCCTTGCTTCGCCTGTCAGAGCATCCCGGGGCTTTATAACTCTGGCCCAGTGTGCTGTGGTAGGAGCACGGCACTCGATGCAGCATACTGTCAAACTCACTTATAGCGACCTGTTCTTGGATTTGTATTCAAATCTTCAAGTCCTTGCCATTCCAAGGGCTCCCTTAAAGCCACTAAAGATTTGTAAGGTTTCTAAGAGGTATATGGACAACGAGCTGCTACTGACACACCCTTCTCCATAGATGCAGTGGTAAAAGATACAGCAAACAGGAAAGCAGCAAGTGGTGACTGCTCTTTCCGAAGCCTTCTTTTCTCAGACTCCACATTTCCAAGGCGGGAAGCCAGGAGGAAATATCTAGTGCTCCTACCTTTCTGTGTGATTCTGGATATCTGGTAAAACTTGGTGTAAGATTTTGATAAAAGTCTCCCATAATTTTAAGTATGGGAAGAAATTCATTTAGGCAATGATGCTTTCTTTAGGAAACAAACAGAGCATAGCGAACAGTGTAAATCACCTGTAATTGTCTCTTAGAATGTGTTTTAATGTTAAGTTGGCTGGCAAGAGTATTATTTGATTTGGCTTTGCTTATGACGAAAATGCCACCCCACTCCCATGCAGATAAACGCTAAATAGTCTGTTTCCATTGACTCAGCATATAAATGGTCAGGGCTCATGACAAATACCCTCAAAGCAACGCGTCAGTGTGCCTTTTTGTGGAAAAGGGTAATCTGGCCTATTATTGGCATAATTAGAAAATCCTGAGACTAGAGTCTCACAGTTTTCGTGTTAAGTGTTGCTTTAATTATACAGTGAGAGCACATGTAACCACAGCAGGATCCCCACGCAGGAGTAGTAGCCATCAGACTTGTGTGGTACAAAGCTGGCCCTGAGTGTGCGTACATGCTTATTATTTTGTTTATTACAGGCTGTCCTCAGAGAACAGTGTGTTACAAACAAATACTGCATATGCATATGAGCAGTTTTATTTGATAGATATGTTGGAAATGGCTGTGAGTTTATTTACAAGAATAAATTGTTTGGGTTGTGTGTGTGTGTGTGTATTTGTTTTTTAAAATGTGATCATGTTATCTTCTTGGTATTTTATCCTTGTCATTTATCTTCTTAGCATCTTATCCTTTTATTGCAATAGAATCTTCGCGTGAAATGAGTTGGTAGAGGTTATGTAAACCCTGAACACGTACGTTGTATTGCATGCGTAAGATATGAGTGACACTATTAAGTGTTGGACACTAATTATATCCCTGGCTTTCTTAGAGATTCATGATTTGATTTCTTTGAACTTTTTATAACTTTGAACAAAATACCATTCTAAAAATTCTTCCACATCAAACCATTTACCTAGTTTCCTTCACACACACACACACACACACACACACACACTCTCTCTCTCTCTCTCTCTCTCTCTCTCTCTCTCTCTCTCTCAGTAGAATTGACCTGCTGACCTTAATTCCCAGGAAACTGTCACATTACTTCTTTACCCCTTTGTCTAACTTAACAATGTGACCCAAAATACTGCAGAGCTTTAAAGTTTCTCAGCATTGTAAGGTCAAGCTTTGGTCACCCTAGTTACAGTTTAGATCTGCCGGGCAAAGGTCAAAGAGATGAATGATGTCAGACACATCTTACTTGCGTGCAGTAAAACAGCTGAACATATTTGACATGATAAAGGTATTCTTCAGTTTCACTAATAAGACCTGTGGGGGCATCAGCTGGACAAGAGATTTTCTAGAAGAATTTGCAATGGCCTGCTGTGGAGTCAGCAGCAGCAGCGTAAGTGTTAGATGCATGGTCTCTGATGCAGACTGAAAGATATAAAGTATGCTCAACAGTTCAGATTACCCTTTCCTGCCCATGTCAGTGATTTGTTTGTGTATGTGTGTAGTCAATCTAATCAATCATCCACCTGCTTATAAAAACAACTGCCCTGTTCATTTCTGAGAAAGCATAGCACATGTGTTCTCCATGGGAGCACATGCTTTGTTGTTGTTGTGTATGGTCTCCTTTCTGATAGTTTGGGAATTACAGTTAAAAACAGTTACACTTTATCCAGAAAGCTGTTCATAGTAGAGATTAGATTGGTTCTCTATCTGTGCTTTATAGCTTAACGCTGTTTAAAATATGGTCTTTGATAGCCTATTTCCAGAGGTTTGATTCTGTATTCAACTTTGTTTGTTTGTTTTCTTGGACAAAAATGGTCCTCTACACCATGAATCAGAGGAAAAGAAAAAGAAAACAAGCAAACAAGCAACAACCAATAATGAAACAAACTAATTGGAAATTTCACATGAAGTTCTTATAACTAATAGCCTATAAGTAATTTTGATTAAAAACTACAGAAATATACTTAGAAATGATAAATCAAAATACCAATTAGAATGAGTTTTAAATTACTTAAGAGAGTTTTCCAAAATCTCTAAATTGTGACTTTTGGTCATGAATATACTGGAAAATACTTTTTGTTGTTCTTTTTAAAGCTCTACCAGTATGGAACTTTACAGCCTGTAGACAACACTGTGTGTAAGCAGCAGGCTTAGGCTAATTAAACATTAAAGGATGCCCTGTTGCTGAAGGTTTTGTTTCCCATGTGTATTTTGTGCAGCTGTAAGACTTAAGCTTGCCGGGGCATTTGGTCTTGATCACACTCTATAGAGGCAGACAAAGGAGAGAGCTAGGAGGGTTGGCAGCTGGGAGGTGTTAATATGGAATTTAATAGCAAAGGGGGGGGGCTTTTCTAGGTGAAATAGAGATTGGCAGCTGGGTGGAGGATGTCTGAGAAGAGCTGGTGGCCTGTGAGTTTCAAATGACAGCTAGCTTTCATGTGAATGAATGGATTGTCTCCAGGTTTTCCTTTCAATTCAGTGCAAACCTTTGCTTTGTAGATGTGGCAGAAAGCAGCAAAGAAGGTAATTGCTGACCTGTTTGGCAGCACTTAGGGACGCTGGTTCAAGACACTGATGGAGCATTCTGCCTGGCCATTATGCAGGAGAATGGCAAGTCAATATTTAACTGGTGAAGAGGTTAACACACCAAAACACTGATTTCTATAAAAATTGTATTCATGAGACCCTGAAAAAAAAAAAAAAAGGTTTTGTTTTAAACCTAGAAAATACCTGATGTCAAAGAAAATAGTAGGTTGTACTCAGTTTTCAGGCTCTCACCTGCTTTTCTGTTTCGATGAACATTTAGATTGGTTTGAGGGTGGTGTTTTTGATGCATTATTTCTGCAGTTAAACCAACCAGTTCCCAGTGTCTTTGCATCTATGTGTCCAAACCAATGGGATTTTGAATATCATATTTTATTTACTGTTCATTTTAAATTTTATTCTTTTCCTTTTCACCTCCAATGCCTTCTAAATAGGCACTTCATACACTTATGCTCTTGCTAGTGTTCTGATCCCCAAGCATTCAGTGTTTGCTACTGTAGCAGCACTTTCCTCTCCACGGTGCACGTCATGAGTCAGCTGATCATAAATTCCAGACTCCAGACTAGTTGAGATAGTGGAGAAGAAGACAGCAAGTGCGCTTATAACACTTGCCAACCTCAAAGAGTACTTGTTCGTGTCAGTAACAGGCATGTAGGCATGTAAATGGGCTGTGAGGAGCGGAGAGCTATGAAGAAATGCAAGACGCTCCGGGGGTGATAAAACACCATCAAAGCCTGAAGCTATTTGTGTGGGCCTTCTTTGCTTCAATTATCTCTTTCCAAAAGGTTTCCTGGAATGCTCGGATGAGTTGCAGACTCCACCATCGCTCCTGTGCTTTTGAATAATTAGAGTGACAGCATCCATGAAGGTTTTTCACTACCTCGTCACTGGAATTTGTCTCAGTGTTATCTATCATGTAGACCCAATGCAGACTGGAAGATTTTCCCTTTTCTCTTCCAGCTCTGCACATTCCTCTTAGCTGCAAGCACTACATCTTTAGAAGAGATAAGTTGCCTTCAGGCCATTTCCCGCCTCATTTCTGAGCTCATCTTGGTATTTCTTTCTTTCTTTTTAATGGAAAAATAAAATCATTCATGTTACATCTCAATTGCTATCCCATCCCATGCATCCTCCTATTCCTCCCTCCCTCCCGCTTTCACCCCATCCCCCTTCCCTATGACTGTGACTGAGGGGCACCTCCTCCCCTTGAACATGATGCTAGGGTATGAAGTCTCTTCTTGGTAGTCTGCTATCCTTCCTCCGAGTGCCATCAGGCCTCCCCATCAAGGGGACATGGCCAAATAAGGCACACCAGAGTTCCTGTGAAAGTCAGTCCCCAGTCTCCACTTAACTGTGGAGAATATTCTGTCCCTTGGCTAGGTCTGGGTAGGGGTTTGATGATGACTGCACATATTGTCCTTGGTTGGTGCCATAGATCGAGCAGAACCCCTGGGCCCAGATCTGATCATCATAGTGTTCTTCTTGTAGGTTTCTAGGACCCTCTGGATCCATCTATTTCCCTATGTCCTATATTTCTCCCACCTTAGGATGTCCTCACCACTATCCCATTTTCCTGGTAAGTAAAGACTTTCATGAGACATACCCCTTGGCCTAGTGTCCAGATATAAGTGAGTATATACTATTTGAGTCTCTCTGCTTCTGGCTTGGCTCACTCATTATGATCATTTCTAGTTCAATCCATTTGTCCACAAATTTTGGGAATTCCTTGTTTTTAATAGCTGAGTAGTATTCCATAGTGTAAATGTACCATAGTTTCTTTATCCACTCTTCTACTGAGGGACACTTAGGCTGTTTCCATGTTCTGGCTATTATGAATAAGGCTGCTATGAACATGGTTGAGCATATGTCCCTTGTTGTGTGCTGGAGCATCTTCTGGGTATATTCCAAGGAGTGGAATAGCTGGGTCTTGAGGAAGCCTTATTCCCAGTTTTCTGCGGTAGCACCAGATAGCTTTACAAAGTGGCTGCACTAGACTGCATTCCCACCAGCAATGAAGAAGTGTTCCTCCCTCTCCACATCCTCACCAGCATGCGGTGTTGCTTGAATTTTTGATCTTGGCCATTCTGATGGGTGTAAGATGGAATCTCAGAGCTGTTTTGATTTGCATTTCTCTCATGACTAAAGATGTTGAACATTTCTTTAAGTGTTTCTCAGCCATTTGATATTCTTCTGTTGAGAATTCTCTGTTTAGTTCCAAGCCCCGTTTCTCAATTGGGTTATTTGGTTTGGTGGTGTTTAATTTCTTAAGTTCTTTATATATTTTGGATATTAGACCTTTGTCAGATGTATGGTTGGTGAAGATATTTTCCCAGTCTGTAGGCTGTCGCTTTGTTCTCTTGACAGTGTCTCCTGCCTTACAGAAGCTTCTCAGCCTCATGAAGTCCCATTTATTAATTGTTGACATTAATGCCTGGGCTGTTGGTATTCTGTTCAGGAAGTTGTCTCCTGTGCAAATGTGTTCCAGGTTCTTCCCCACTTTTTCTTCTAACTGATTTAGTGTCTCTGGTTTTATGTTGAGGTCTTTAATCCACTTGGACTTGAGTTTTGTACATGGTGACAAATATGGATCCAATTGCATTTTTCTACATGTAGACATGCAGTTAGACCAGCACCATTTGTTGAAGATGCTATCCTTTTTCCATTGAATAGATTTGGCTTCTTTGTCAAAAATCAAGTGACCATATGTGTGTGGATTCATCTCTGGTTCTTCGATTCAATTCCATTGATCTATTGGCCTATTGCTGTGTCAGTACCATGCTGTTTTAATTACTGTTGCTCTGTAGTACAGCTTGAGATCAGGAATGGAGATTCCTCCAGAGGATCTTTTATTGTATAGGATTATTTTTGCTATTCTGGGTTTTTTGTTTTTTCCATATGAAGTTGAGAATTGATCTTCCAATGCCTTTAAAATATTGTGTAGGTATTTTTATAGGGATCACATTGAATCTGTAAATTGCTTTTGGTAAGATGGCCATTTTTACTATGTTAATTCTCCTGATCCACGAACAAGGGATATCCTTCCATCTTCTGATGTCATTTTCAATCTCTTTCTTCAGAGATTTAAAGTTTTTTCCAAACAAGTCCTTCACTTGCTTGGTCAGAGTTACTCCTAGATATTTTATATTGCTTGTGGCTATCACGAAGGGTGTAGCTTTCTAAATTTCTTCTTCTGCATCTTTGTCATTTGTATATAGGAAGGCTACTGACTTTTTTGAGTTAATTTTGTATCCACCCAATTTGCTGAAGGTGTTTATCAGCTGTAGGATTTCTCTGGTGGAATTTTGGGGGTCACTTATGTACACTATCATATCATCAGCAAATAGGGATAGTTTGACCATCTTGGTATTTCTTTACCAGCAAATCTTTTTTAAAAGCTCAAGGGAAGAGTCACACAGCAAGTATGCTAGAGTTGTCCAAGTCCTATCACTTTGCTTTTCTCAATTCACATTTTCCTCCTCAGCATCTCCTTTGGTATCTGTGACTTCTGTTTGTTTATTTGTTTGTTTTGCAATGAGCATAGCTTGTTTTTCCTAATTCCCACTCCCATTGCTCTGTGTTATATACAGTTCTACAGCCTTGTGCAGCTTCTTGATTACCCTCACCTCTGTAAACGGACAGTTCCCTGAGCACTGAGTCAGAGCCCCAGGTGACTGAATCCCACCCTTCACAAAAGCACACTGTACTCAGCACTGCTTACAGTACAATAAGAATGCGTGCATTTTGCATTTTATAAAGCATAAGTAGTAATGATATTTCACTTCAGTTTGCATTAATATTACCTGAAAGTCTTACTGAAACTCAGGTGCCTAGGACCCACCTCTAGAGTTTTTCATTCAATAGCTTCGAATTAAATATGAAAATGTGTTTCTAAAAATATTTCAAGCCATGCTGCTGCCACCACCACCCCTTTTGGGATCAGAATATGAAACAACAGGATGCAGTACTGAGATTTACAAGGAACCTCCTCCTGGAGTTTTTTTCTAGAGTGCAAAGAGCGTGGCTGTGGTGCTTTCCAGGCGATCTGAGCTTTGCCCTCCGTTGATAGGAGCTGCTTCAGAACTGCCTTCCCCTCCCTGGGTGCAGCTCAGATAAAAGGACCAGACAATGCAGGGCGTGCCAGGGCCATTCTTCTTGTCTCGGGTTTATGATAACTCCGTGAGCCATCACTGCTCCCGTTTTTTCTTTCCTTAATCTCACGTTCCTGGCTCCTAAGAGCACTCTTTGATGACACTCTATCTCTGTGTTAGTTACCAGAGAATCCAGCCGGCAGCAGTAGATAAAAATACAATGTATCGTTACGTACGGATTTGACATTAATTAGATATCACAATTGTATGCGTATAGGACTCCTTTTCCTCAGTCACCAGACACCTAAAAGGATCATGTCTAAGTTCTTAATTTTTTTTTTTTTTCCTTGCTTGTGTTCCCTCAGCCGCAGAATTTTCTAGGCCTCAGCAATATGGGTTCTTCTCTCTGTAGTCGGATTTGATTGGTGTCTACCTTTCTGTTTATTTGTGTTCTAGTTGGGAGAGCCGTTGTACACATGTCATTGTTAGACTCTACATGTGCTCTATTTCATCAACAGCAAATGCGTTTGAAGGTAAATCCTATGTCTTCCATGCAGCAGGTTGCTGTTATTCTGTGGTCCAGGAGTTGGATGGTTCTCTCAGGATAATAATGATCGCTGCCGCTGGCGTGCCAGGCACTCCTCTGAACACTTTCAAACATTTATTATTTTAATCCTTTTCATAGCCTTAAGAAAAGGGCACTGTGATCCTTATTTCACAAAAGAAGACATGACAGCATAGGGAGGCTTAATAGCTTACTAGAGTCACATGTTGGGAAAGAGGGAAAGCCATGGCTCAAGCCCAGGGATAAGGGCATCTGCAATCTGCAGCCTTCCCCCCCACCCCTCTCTCTCTCTCTCTCTCTCTCTCACACACACACACACACACACACACACACACACACACACATGCAACATACAGATGATCATTTTTGATGGATGCACTCCTGGTTGGCAGTCACAGTAATTTTTGGTTGATATTAAATAGTTTATTGAAATATAATTCTATATTATAATAATTTACCCATTTTATGTGTATTATTCAATATTGCCATATCATGTTTAAATTGTAAGAAATAAACTATGCAGTGTAACCCATTTTAAGTGTGCAGTTTAGAATATCCACAATGTTGTGTACCTTTTGAATTTTTCTTTATTATAAAGGGAGCTTGTAACCATTAAACAATAATTCTCTGTCTTATCCTGGTTCCCAGAAATTCCTGACTTATTTTTTGTGTTCATGAAACTGCCTATCTTAGGTACCTCCTGAAAGTGGAATCCTAACAGTGTTTTTGTTGTTGTGGTTTTTTTGTTTTGTTTTGTTTTTGTTTGTTTGTTTTTTGTCTCCTGTTCATTTGGCTTAGCTTTTAAAGACTTATTGTGACATGTGCCAGAGTTTCAGTCATTTTTAAGACTGGATAATATATTGAAAACACACACATACACACACACACAAAACTGTGAACTTTTTTTGTTTTGCAATAAGCATTGTGTGTTTTTCCTAATTCACATTTCCATTGACCTGTGTCGTCTATTGGCAGACACTTGGGTCGTTCCTGTTGGCTTTCCGATATACTGAGTCTCTTTCAGCTCCTGCTGTCAATTCCTGTGGCTTTATACCTAACACTGGAATGCCTGGGTGATCTCTAGCCTTTTCAAAGACTAAGAAACCATACCCACATTCCAAACATCAGCATAGAAGGACTACATTTTTCTCACATCTTTATCAAGATGTTATTGTCTGTTTTTTTTTTTGCCATCTCAGTATGCACGAAGTGGTATCTTCTTGTTCTGATTTTTATTTCCCTCATGGCTAACTGTGCTGCTCACCTTTCCATGTGCATATCAGCTAGCGGTGTCTCTTTATGAGGAAAAGTTTGTCCTCCGTGCTTGGCGAGATTTGTGAAGGGATGGAGTACCAGGTGTTTGAAACTCATGCGATGCAGGTGACACAGTTAGCTGGAATCCCCCCATCCTGTAGTCTTTTTCCACTCCTTTGATGGTGACCTTTGAAACAAAAAGGATTTAAATTTGGGTGATATATCATTTACCTGTTTTTCTCTTCTCTGCTTCCCCCTTGTGCTTTTGTGCTATATTTAAGACTCCATTGTCATATCCAAGGTCGGAAACATTTACTGTCTCTTTTCTTTTCAGAGTTTTATAGTTTAAGCCTTTGTTCGAAGGCTGTTGATGCTTTAGAGTTAATGCTATTGTGTAAGTGAAGGGAGGAACTTACTCCACTGTGCAAATCCTGTTGTCCTGGTCTTATTTAGAGAAGAAACTGTCCTTTCCCTGCTGATTGGTTATTATGCCCTTGTCAGAAAACAGAAAGCGTATGGGTTTCATTTGGGACTCCCAATCTATCCTTACTGTTATCACAGTATTTGGAACAGTGTAGCTTCTGGTTAAATTTCAGAATCAGAAAGTGTGACTTTTTGAAATTTGTTTGTTTGTTTAGTAAAAACATTGCTTTGGTTTCTTGGGGGTTCATTGCAAAATTTAACTAATTAAATTAATTTTTTGTGCACGTGTATGCGTGTGTGTGTGTGTGTGTGTGTGTGTGTGTGTGTGTGTTTGTGTAATGTATATGTACGGGAATATGTGCCAAAGTACTCCTGTGGAGAGCAGAGGACAACTTTCTGGAGTTGTTTCTCTCCTTCCACCTTTCCATGGGTTTCCAAGATGGGATAGCCTGCCATGGCTAACAGCTTTATCCACTGGGCGTCCCACCAGCCCCGTGACGGAGGCCTTCTGTGTTGTGCACTTGTACTGTTGGCACTTAGTGTCTGTCCAGCGATACCTATCTTTAAATTTTAATTTATTTTGTTTGTTTACTCAAATATTACATCCAGACCACAGCAGTTTCCCCTCCCTCCTTTTCTCCTGGTTCCTCCCCCAACCTCCCTTCTTCCTCTAATCCACTCCTCTGCCTTTTCCCTTCAGAAGAGGGCAGGTCTCCTGGGGATAGCAACCAAACATGGCATATGAGCTTGCAATAATACCTCCCCTCACATTGAGGCTGGAGGGGGCAACATGGTAGGAAGGAAAGGGTCCCAAAAAACAGGCAAAGGGGTCAGAGGCAGTTCCCACTGTTAGGAGTCCCACAGGAATACCAAGCTACCAGCCATAACATACACAGAAGGCCTAGGTCAGACCCACTCAGCCACCCTGGTTGTTGGTTCATTCTCTGTGAAGCCCCTATGAGCCCAGGTTAGTTGATCCTGTGGGTTTTCTTGGCCTTTTCCTTCTCTGACCCCTCTGGCTCCTACAGTCCTTCCTTTGCCTCTTGACCTCAGGATGTGGGAGCTTTGCATCTGTTTCTATCACTTGCTGGACGAAGCCGCTCTGATGACCAATGTGCTAGGCTCCTTCCTGTTCATGGTTTCTATTCTACGTCTCTGGCTATCCAGCCTCTGATCCTGCAGGCCATGTCCAGGGTGGGCTTTCTCTTGTGGCATGGCTCTCAGGATGAATATGTCATTGGTCAGCCATTTCCCACAAACATTCTGAGCCACTTTTACCCCGGCATAGCTTATAGGCCGGACAAATTGCATGTCAGAGGTTTTGTGGCTAAGTTTACGTCCCAGTCCTTCCATTGACATCTTGCCTAGTTATGGGGGAGTACGGGTCAGGCTTCATATCCCCCATTGGTAGGAGTCTTAGCTAGGGTCACCCTCCTAGATTCCTGGGAGTTTCTATTGCATTAGATTTCTACCTCACCCCCAAATGCCTTCCAATTCCAGTTGTCTCTCCCAGCACTCTCTTCCTCCATCCTTCCCCACCTCCTATTCCATTCCTTACCTGTCCCCAGGCCACCCATGATATCTATTCTATTTCCCCTTCCCTGGGAGATTCATGTATCCCACCTCGGGCAGGGCTACCTATTTACCCTTTAGAATATGTTCACATTCATTTGTAGATTCTTTATAAGATGCCTAGTTTGTCCCCTGACTTACAACTTTATTACTACAAATCTATTCCTATTTATCCATGATTTCAAACCCAAATTAATCTGTCCTGATCAGATCCTTTTTTGGAATCAGAGACTGACCTGGGTTGATGTGTTGTTAGTCTTAAGAAATAAAAAGAAAATTACCTCATATCAATATTCACATGTTTTACATCAGAACTTCTGAAATGACTCTTCTCACAGGAAATGGCATGTTACACACTGGATATAAACTGCATTTCCTTTGTAAAATTAAGTGATCTGAATCTCAATATATATTTTGATCCAGGGTTTTCACACAAGTGATTGCTTATCTGAGTTTTTACTTTTGAACTATATAAAGAAAAAAACATGCTTGTTGGAGTAGGTCTTACATGCTTAAGTGTTGCAAGTTTGTGTTAATGAGTGGGTCAAATCCAGGCATATCGGGTACAGTTTTTCACTAGTGTTGTTTATTCCTCAGAGGAGACGGTGCACACAGAGAAGGGCAGATGTGGTCTAGGGAATACTGCTGTGGGTAGAGTATCTGGTGTGACTGTGTTACATGAGGCGTGTTTGTGCTGGTCCCGTCAGCTAGAAGAGGCACTGTCTCTATTATGTTGATACCAGAACACATTACTGAGATTTTCTCCCACAGAAAGGAGACACAACACTCAGTTCTCCAAATCCCACTCTACAACAGCACTGGCTGCCTTCACTGGCAATAAATCAATCATTTTAATCCACACCACCCACAGGATGAAGAAGGAGCAATGGAGAGGCACTTCTCTCAAATGTATAGGTCCATGAATCAGGCAGGGTTAGAAGTCCTGGCTCTGAAAATGATGGACATCAATTCAAACCTAGGGGATAAAAGGCTAATGGATTTTTCTTTTGGCACCATCTGTGCTGTGAGGGATCTGATCCTGGAAGGCGAGTGGTTAGTGTGAAAGCCTTCAGCTTATCAGTACTGCATGTCTTCCAGGAGGATTCCAGGAGGCATATTCAGAATTTTTCAAAACTGAATATTTCTATATTATGATTCATTTGGAGTTATTTTTTAACTTTGTTTTTTAATGATTATGTTTAATAAGGAAACTTGTGTGGCTATTATAGAGAAGCATAGGTTCTCCTCTCTCTCTCTCTCTCTCTCTCTCTCTTTCTCTCTCTCTCTCTCTCTCTCTCTCTCTCATTTCTACCCTCCCTTCCTCCCTGTACTTCTAAGCTGATCCAAAACTTACTGTGATGCCTCAGTCTTCCATGTGCTGGGCCTATAAGATTTTCACCATAATGCTTGGCTCCGGTATTTTGGAAACACATATATGGGCACTAAAATTAACATTGTATCTATGTGTGCTACTTAAAATCAATTTGGAAATTTGGAAAGAAACACATTGAACACTTAGAAGAACTGTCCAATTTCAGTAGCAGAAATTAGTACCTGCCAGGAGGATGCATTTGAAGGAAGAATTGAGGGATAGGAACTCCTTAAACATTTTCCTAAATCAGTTATCAGAAATACAACAATGCCTTCTTTTAGGAACTAATAGTAAGGTGCCAGTAAAGCAACATCTGTAGATGTCCGTACACATTTATCTCTCACATGTCTTCTGCCTCTAGCTGATCTCGTGCAGTAGGATGGCCTGTTAAGCCCCGCTCAAAGCGTTTGTCTTAGTTGCTCTCGGTGTTGCTGTGATGAAACACCATGACCAGAAGCAACTTGAAGAGAAAGGATTCATTTCACCCACAGTTCCATATAACAGTTCATCATCAAAAGAAGTGAGGACAAGAACTCAAACAGGGCAGGAGCCCGGAGGCTGGACCTGATGCTGAGGCCACTGAGGAGTGCTGCCTACTGGCTTGCTCCTATCTTCTTGTACAACCTTTAAAACCTGGGCTTCTTTTTAGAAAATTCAAACACTTAGAAATCCAGTATCCTTAAAATACACAGTCTCCTTTAAAACCCAAAGTTTCTTAATTGTGGCCACCTATAAAATCAAAATTAAGTTAAATATTTTCTTACTTCAAGAATGAATAACCAGGACACAGGCATACTCTAAACAACAACAACAACAACAACAAAAACCAAACTCCAACTATAAATAACTCAGAATCCAATATCCAAGATTTCCCTCACAGTCTTCTGGGCTTCTCCAAAGGTCTTGGGTCGCTTCATCCAACCTCTCCTTCTGCAGCACACACACTTTGTCTTTTCGGCCCTGACTGGTTCCACTCTACTGCCGCTGTTGTTCTTGGTGGTCACCCTGTGGTACTAAAATATCCAAAATACTGGGTCTCTTGCTGCAACTGCACTGGACTTTCACAAATAGCCTCTCGTAGGCTCTTCTTATGGTGCTAAAGCTCAGCTTCTTTTCATGATCCCTTCAATCCTGGTCCTTCAGCTGCTACTGAGGCTGTACTTTCACCAGTGGCCTATCCTGGCCTCTCGCAGTGCCTCAGTGGCTTGTCATGAACCCTTATGTCTTCAAAACAAGTACCAGATGGGTGACTTTTCTACTACCAAGTTAGGTTGCCAGTGCAAGCTGAAACCATTCAACCACATTTCTAGTCCAAAGTCTTCTATAGTCCTCCAAACAACAGCGTGGTCAGGCCTATCATAGCAATACCCAACTCCTGGCACAAACTTCTGTCTTACTTACTGTTCTCTTGCTGTGAGGAGACACCATGGCCAACACAACCCTTATAAAAAGAAGTATTTAACTGGGGGGGGGACACGCTGCTCACAATGTTAGAGGGCTAGTCTGGTAGCATCATGATGGCATCTGCAGGAGGCAAGCAGAGAAAGAGACTGGGCTTGACTTGGGTTTTAGAAATCTCAAAGCCAACTCTCAGTGACACATGTCCTCCAACAAGGACACACCTCCTTATTGGTCCTAAACACTTCCATTGGCTGGTGACTAAACATTCAAACGTATGAGGCTGTGGAGGCTACTTTCATTCAAATGACCCCATATACGAACTCTTCCATGCTCTTTGATACTCTACTCATAAAACTCAGAAATTAGAAAGGGCCTAGATATCCATCAACTAATGAATAGATAACAAACATGTGCACAATGAAGTATTATTCAGCAGCTAAGAAAACTAAGTTATGAAATTTTCTGGTAAGTGGATTGAAATAGAAAAAAAAAAATCATCCCGAATAAGATAAAACGGATTCAAAAAGACAAATATTGAATGTTTTCTCTTACATATGGACATTCACTTTTAGGCCTTTGATATGTGAGCTATATTCTGTATAACTAGAGATTAGGTAATGAGTGAGAAACTAGGAGAGAGGTGAAGATTTCCTAAGGGGGGGGGGGAACAGAATATATAGTTATGGAAAAACAGGGGGCAACGTACTAGATTGGGAGAACTAAATGGGGCCATGGATGGAAGAGAGGGCTAAGGGAGCTATGCAGGGAGGCCCCAGGGTTCATGGAGCTATGCAGAAGAGGAGGCAGAAAGATTGTAGGAGCCTGTGGGAATGTATGGCTCCAAGGCAATAGTGTTCTTCACACAGGGCTGATGCACATAAGAACTCACAGAGACTGTGACAGCATGCTCGGGGCCTGCAAAGGTTCAAGCAAAATGGATTCCACTACTGAAACTGGGAAGTAGGCATGGGCTCCTGCTTCTAACCAGGACGTTATCTGTAGTTGACACTCACTTGTAAAAGAAACATTAATTTTCTCCCCTGAAGTCTCACCCAGTCTATTAACCACACTTAAGGACAGTCCCCATGCCTAGCAGCAGATGGCCAACACACAACCAACTCAATGGCACCTTTGTAGACTTTTTGTCTCATATTGCTTTGTTAGAGCGTTATTTATTTTTATTTAGTCTCATTAGCTTTTAGCTATTTATTATGATTTCTGATTTTTTGTGTTTGTGTCTTTGTTGTGTGTGTGAGAGTTTCTTGTGTTTTTTCTTGTGTTTCCTTGTTTACCTGCTTTTTTAAAGAGAGAGAAATAGGTCAGGAAGTTGGGGAAGTGGGGCGTATGTAGGAGGAGTTGGGTTAGGGGAACAGCATGTTCCCCTATATTGTATGAAAGAATTCTTTTCAGTGATAATTTTTAAAAAGGATGCTCTTAACCTTTAAAACCTTAAGACTTTCTTCTCTGTCACCTCCACCTTTATGTAACCCTTTTGCCCACAAGCTCCAGGCCACTTTCATATCGCGTTCACTCTCCTATCTCCTCACCTCTTATGGACTCTTACCTTCCCTCTATACCTTATTTTGGGGGCCAGGGTCTGTCAGTGACCTGGAGCTTTCCATTTTGTTAGGCTGTCTGTCTGGTAAGGCACGTCTCTGCTTCCACAGCTGTCCCAGAGTCAGAGGTGCACTTCACGGTGAGCAGCTTTGATGTGAGGAGTGCTGGGAATCTGACCTCAGACTCTCATGCTTACAGAATAAACACCTCAGCCACTGAGGTAGCCCCAAGCTGACTGTTTCCAAGAGATAAAACTAAGACTATTGTTGGAAATAAAAATTCATTACGTTCAACTTCCGCTAAATTAGTAATCTAATCATTACTTGATCTTCAGTTTCTCCTTTATTTTGTTGGTTTCTATTTACTAGACAGGTTAAAGGGTATTTCAATTACTTCTTTAATCAATTTTACACTCTAATATATGAGCTTTTTAAAAATGTAGGTACAAATTCTAAATTTCAAGCCACTCTTTCACTTCTTAACACTTGCTTATTTAAACTTTTTATTTACTTTTTTTCCTATGCTTCAAATCTCATATTAAGAAAACATCAAAATAGTTTGGCAAAAATAAAATAAATTCATTTTATTTCTAATATCAATGTTAATTAACAATGTTTATTGTTAATCCTGTTCTAGGAGTTGAATCAATAAAATACTGGGTTTTTGTTGTTGTTTTTGTTTTTTGTTTTTTGTTTTTTTTTTCCTTTTGCTTTGTTTTGCTTTATGGCCAGGGATGTTTAAAAAGAGGAGACCACCAAAACCTTAATTTTTAATTTTAGGGAACCAAAATTTAGTGTTTTTTGAAATTATTAGTCAAGAGTTTTCCTTTACTTTTAGTAATGCTGAAAAAGAAAGTTGATTTTGAGAAAACTGTGGAAAACCAAGGCATTTGGCATATTATAATTGATGCCACCAAGGAAACGAACTGAAGTTTTGTTAATATAAACACAACTGTCTTGTTTCCAACTGAAGTAAGAGAGGGTTTTGACATCCCCTGGTGTGGGCATTTGTTGGCAAGAAGTCGGCTGCCAGTCTACACTCGACTGTAGCTGACTTTAAATATGGAACTAAACAGGAAATGTCCTGAGTGATATGACCATCTGTCAAGTGTAAATGGCATCTGAGCAAGTGCACGTGGTCTGTACGAAACATGGCCTTGCCTTGCAGTGCTGTCTGAATGATTTTAATCTCCAGGAGCTTCAAATGTGCTGACTTAACAAATTCATAATTCCTGCACCATTGAGTTGATTGTAACTTGTCACAATGGTGGTAATTTTGCTAAGTGAATTCAAATAACAGCTCTCTTCCAATCACACAAGTTCCACGTGATACATCTTTGAGGATCTGGCAGACTCTAGGAGTTCCTTTTGAAGCACTTAGGGGTTCTTTCTTAGCCGAGAAGCCTGCTTTCACAGTAATTATAAATCAGAGGCACAGGTAGGAGGAGGGAAGCAACGTGAAGGGCTGACCTGTGTAATCCCACCCCTCTGATCTGTTCTCAGATGGGTAAGAGAAACCAGGAGCTGCTAAGACTCTTACTAAGGGGTTTTTAGAAGCTATCAAGTCAGTGAAAACTTTATTATAATGCTCTCATCTAACAGTATGATGCCCGTCTCAGAAATCAGTGGAGGAAAAGTAAAATGTGTGTGTTTGTGTATGTGTGCACACGCATGTGTACACCAGTACACGTAAATGTGATTGAGTTGTAGATTAATTACCTAAATAAAGCTGTGGGAGTAAAACGATACACTCTCATTTTAGTTATGTACATGGCATACACTTTTACTGAAGTATAGATGGTATACCTTTATCAAATTACAGTTTTATTATTCCATTGCTGTTTACATGAACTTCCATTAACTCTGCTGTGAATCATAGTTTAAAATGTATCACAAAATGACTTTCATCATTTTACAACTTTAAAATAAGTATCAACATAGGGGCTATTCTGTTCCTCTAATGGGCCATTTTAATCCTGACTAATGTAACCCTTTAAAGTCTACATGTCAAAGATAGCATTTTTACTTGACCAAGGTAAACATCAAGAGCATTAAAGTTTTCAGTATCTGTTTCCCTTACTGATTTTAATGGACTTCCAAAACAACCAAGGGCAGTGGGTGGCCTCTTCCAGTATTTAAAAACATATGATTCTTTTTCCATTTTTACCATTTTCCTGAGATACATTTACTCTCTTAAAAAATGACGTTTGTTAAATTAGCTCATTGAAATGTTAAATCTTGGGATATTTCAGAGTTTAATCTAAAGTTCTGCCTTCTATGAATTTCCAAATGATTTATAAATATAGACACATGTATTTATGCTCAGATATGGGGCATGTAACAAAGAACTTGTAAAGGTGTGTGGACCTGGCAAAGATGAACATACCCTGCAAATTGTTATTAAAGCACACACCAGGGCGGGCATCTAGTTTAATGGGAGAACACTTGCACAGTGTGGGGAAG
The DNA here is from genome assembly GCF_903995435.1 of Acomys russatus. Taxonomy (NCBI): domain Eukaryota; kingdom Metazoa; phylum Chordata; class Mammalia; order Rodentia; family Muridae; genus Acomys; species Acomys russatus. Next base: position 76,201,406 of record NC_067140.1, read on the forward strand.
GTTCAACTTCCAGCACCCCAGAAAATGAAACAAAACACACCATTTTACATTTACATGTTTACAGAAAACGTTCGTGTCTACTGAAGACCTACAGTAGGCACAGAGCTGCCCTTTTCTAACTTGAGTTATTGGTAAATAATTTTTTTCTTCCTACCACCAATTGAGGCCTTAGAAACAACATACACACACCACATGCATATACACATACCTACCACACAATATATATATATACATAGATATATTGCAAACATATATACACACACTCATTATGCATACACCCCCACACACAAAAACAATTCTCACACATACACACACACACACACACACACACACAGACACACACACTAAGCAAGCAAGCAAACAAACAAACAAATGCGAAAAAAGAAGATGGACAGTCTCATTTGCCTGACTCTATGGGGAAGTGGCACATAGTAACAGTCTATAAAATCTATTTTGTGAGATTCAGTTTCTGAAAATGTTACCATGGTGAAGACAGCTATGTTTCCATTGTGTTTTGTCATATACTCTAGTCCTTTTCTCTAGTTCCTCCCCATTTCTCTCTCTGATGAGTTTCTCAGGCTATTTTGTTTCTAATGCAGAAGACAAAGGAAGCCTAGAGATAGATGTGGCACAATGGCTTGGCCCTGGGTGAAGTCTCCCAGGACAGACAGTCTGGAGCAAAAGCAAGGTCAGGGAGGGAACCAGAGAAAGCCCAGTAAGGTGGTGAGGAGATGGAAGATGAATCTGAAGACCCCCAGGATGCTTTTGCCAACAGTGGTGGGACGAGAAGGCATGAACATTCTTCCCTTTGCCTTTTGCTTATGATTTTGTCAGTCATTACGTTCTCCCATGATACCCTTGTTAACGACTTCCGGCTCTACCATCTGGAGTTTTTGAGCTCTCTTAATTTTGTTAGCCACTCTGTAAAGTCGAATTTCCAGAGAAGTAAAGAGGAAGTAAAGATTTTTTTCTTCTATTTTGAAGGAGAAAAAGAGGCAGAATATGTCAAATGTCAAATGCTCGAAAGAAGCGGGCGGTGCAAGGTGCAGAGACACGCGCCCGTTCTCGTAGTCAATCTTTAGGCATCCTCAAGTTTGCTGTAAATAGTTGCTAGCTCTCTTTAGCCTTAGATATTTTGTTTTAAAAGTATATTTGGGTAGAAGACTTAACAGGTAACTCAGATTAACCATTGCTTGATGACTTACGGTCACTTGAACGTCATTTGATGCACATGGAACTTTGCCTGTTGGTCAGATGATGTGGACTGTAGTGCTAAATTGGTTGCTCTCCGCTGCTGATGCCCATGGTCTCGGTGCTGTTCAGTGATAGCTCCTGTCCACCTCTGAATTTGGTACCCTTAATCAACATGATGGGAAAAGCAAGTGTCATGAATTACATAGACCGTTCAAAGAACTATAGATGCAGCTTAGTGTAAGCGAAGAAAGAGATACTAAGTTGTTCTGCTTAGCAGCTGGTAAATGCAATCCCTGTGAAGGTGCTATTTTGTCCATCTTTAAGTTCATCACGTGGGTTCTGGATCATCCAAGTTCCAAGGAACATGACCACCACTGAGCCTGTGGCTGTTGCATTTAAGATGTTGCGAACCCAGCGACATAAGGGCAGTCTCATTTGGTGATGATGGAAACCTCTTCCTGAGAAACTGTAGATTAGCTTTATTGTCTCTTTTTCTTTTTCTTTTTCTTTTTCTTCCTCCTAAGGAAGGGAAACACAGGTGATCTCTAGTTAGTTACCCTAGTGCACAACTCCAGATCACTCAGTGTCCTGACTATGGTGCATAACTACCCCCTCTGGTTTCAGAATTAGTGAATGCTGACTCTTTTCTCCCTAGCAAAGATGGGTAAGGTTTCTGTGACCCTCTGCTTAGAGAATTTTCACAAAATAATCAATATATAACTTTCTTTTATATGTGCTTCTCTTTAAAGACACATTCTTTATTATAAATAATTAAGTACAGACAATATTTCTTCATACTAAATTCAGAGCTAATGGAGTTTAACATCTTTCTGACCAGGGATAATGTGACTGTAAGTATCTGTGGCTTTTATCCAGAGATGCCTCACTGTGCCTTTGATATCAGTCATCATTGCCTGCGCCCACATAGTTTGCCGTTGCTTCTCTTTTCACAGCGTCATCACACACTGGAGATGTTACTTTAACACTCTTTTTGAAGTGGCCTCACACACAGCTGACAAATCTGCCCCTTCCCCATCCTGGTTGTCTCATGTTGATCATTAACCATGAAGTCACAGCCGTCAGCACTGTAGCTCATTTCTGAGTGAAGCGGATCAAATGAACATAGTCCAGAAGAGACAGCATAGACAGCTTACCCTTACAGTACGAGACAGCCGCATATTTAGGGACACTGCATATTGAAATGATACCAAAAAGAAAAGGAAAATAAAGTGAGAGATGTGTCCTTAAACTCTGAGAAAGACCGGGTGTGGTGGCTCACACCTTTAATCTCAGCACTCGGGAGGCAGAGGCAGGTGGATTGCCAAGCACCCGGGCTTGGCCCCAGCTGGGAGTGTGTGCTCTGAGGGCCTCAAATATTTCACTGTTCCACGTGTGTATAAGAGAGAACACGAATGCTCTCCACAAGTACAGACCTGTGAATAAAGAGGTTGCCCCCATTCCCCCAAATATTCTTCCTGTCACTGTAGTTCTCTCTCCTTCTTGGATGTCCTAAATGATTATACTAGTATGCTTGATGGTGACCATTAGGTCCTAAAGAAATCTCATTTTTCCTTACTCTTTCTTTTCAAAGACTTGAGGAAATTCATTCAATATGGAGTAAGTCAAAACTAACAAGCAAAACAAGGAAGAAAGATCCAATCAAGTAATAATAGCAGAAGTAATCTCTGTTGTCAGTGTGACACACCTGGGAGGACTGAATGTGGACGGAGGAGCTGCTTCTGTAAGACCGGACTATGAGCATATGCACCAGACACTTTCTAGATTGGTAATAGAGGAGGAACGGCCCCTGGAAACCAGGGCAAGCAAGCGAGTTCTCTGTTTCTGTCCCCACCTTGGGATCCTGCTTTGGCTTACCTTGATGATGGACCTAAATCCATAAGCAAAATAAACCCTTTCCTCTCCCTGTGGGCTCGGGTTGGTGTTTGACCATAGCAACAGAGAGGCAAGCCTTGGCAACCCCTCAAATGTTGAATCCGTTAGGCTTCCTGTTTCTCTGTATGCTTTGCCATTTGTTGCTGAGAGTTAAACACTTTTAACATTGTAATGTGTGGCTTTTGGAAATCAGAATGCTTGTATTACAAATGCGATGTGCGCGCCACCTTGCCTGGTATCATTTTCTTTAGTGACTTTTTTCTTTTGCCCTATTTTCTCCTAACTGTATTCTTTGACATATGTACTACTGAAGTGTCCATGCCATCATTACTGTGGCTTGTCAGTGATCTTACAGAAAACTTCTTCAGTTCTTATTCATAGGAAAAGAACCCATGTGCTCCATGTTAATTATTTAAACACATGCTACTTGAAAGGCTGATTTAGGGTTGAAAGTGACTCTGGCTTCTGAGTTGCTCCCATATTGAACAGACAGATGTCAAAACATGGGGCCCTACTTTTTTTCAGAACAATATCCTGCCTAATTGCCCACCTTAGTACCACCAAGCTGCAGCAGCAATGCACTTTGCCCTCTTCCTGACTGCCTGCTGGGGCAAGGGCTAAGGATCTTAGCAGCAGTTTAGACTTCACAAGATTCCCAAAGGGCCCCTGACATTCAGGACTGCCTGTCCATTTGCATTTCCTGTTAACAAATCGTCTCTGCTGTTCTGACAGCTATTGCAACTTTTCATAGTGATTTCCATGGGGAACAGACTCCAGCGGTTTCCTTGTTGGCCGTTGTCTTGGACATAATTATAACCAGAGTCTGTAGGATCAAATTCTAGCATCCTCAAAAGGTTAGGTGCAGCCACCTGTCCCTCATAGGCCAATCAGAGGCAAGCAATAGTGAAAAGCAGAAAGACTTATTCAACGTAGCTACATTGGGGATAGAAACAAATAAAGGATTCCAGTGATTTCCTCAAGTCCACCATAGAAAGTGGTTTAAACAGAAGACAACAACAAACAACAACTTCATAAGTAAGCTGTCCTGGTCAAGGTGTGGACCTACGTCATTGACCCGTTACTATTTTGACTCTACTCTGTCCCAAAGGTGGTCTGTTAAGCTTTCAGAACTATGTATAATAGTTTTCTGCGAGATGAGTTCCTCCTTTGGCTGCACCAAGGCTTCAATGTTTCCCATCCCCTTGCACGAGATCCCTGGTGAAACTTCCTCCATTGGGTTGGGTTTCGGTGGTGAAAGGGAGGAGGATATATCTTGATATACTTTTCCTGTCCTGCAATAGGTGCCCGCTTTACTGTCAGCTTTAAAACTTGGTTCACTTTTTAATTTCATTAAAAATATTTCTTATAGGTGGACTTTTTATAATTTAAGTCATTTGAAACTTTAAAGCCATTTCTTAGTAGGACTGGGTAAGAATAGAAAATGAGTATAAAACTGAAACAGTATTCGTTATGTTTTTTCTTTTCATGTAAGCAGCAGAGCAGTTATCAGGAACGATATAAAGTATCTCTTGTAGTTTTATCATTCATGGTATTGCAGTTCCAGATTTCAGAACTGGACTTGGTAGGATGCTTCTACAGAAGGAAGCAGGAAGACTGGGCAAGGTGGGGCACACCTGTGGTCTGCAGTGCTCAGGAGACTGATGCAGGAGGATCATTAGTGAGAGGCTAGCCTGGCCTACACAATGGCCGTATGTTCGAAAAGAAAAACCAAACCAATGCAGCAGCATTTGCTAAAGCAAACAACCAATAAAAACAAATCAACCCAGCAGAATAAGAAAATCGAAACCAGAAGGTGGGAAAACCGTTCAGGGCACAGCAATGTTATATAATTTGTAGAGACTGCTGAGCCTATAGCTTCCTTGTGCTTGTATCATTGGTAGCAATAAAGATAACAGCATAGCCACTTGTTTTTCTAAACTAACTATATTATGCCTTGAAATAAGTATAAATGACTATTTAGCAAGTACTTTTGTAAGTAATAAGTGACATGCGTTTTTGAATACTGTGAAGTATTTAAACTAACAGTAAATTTTATATATTGCTGTACACCAGTGGTTCTCAATCTTCCTAATACTGCAAACTTTTAATACAGTACCTCATATTGTGGTGACCTCCAAAGAAAATTATTTTTGATGTTTCTTTAGAACTAATTTTACTACTGTTATGACTTGAAATGTAAATATCTGTGTTTCCTTTTGGTCTTAGGTGGCCCCTGGGAAAAGGCCATCTGACCCTCAACAGGGTCAAGACCCTCAGGTTGAGAATCCTGCTGTATAAGCTCAAAACATGATAAATCTTCAGTAGGGTACCAGTCCTTGCTGTGAGCCAGCCATGAAAGGCACTGAACACCTACAAGCACTCAGCAAGGTTTCGTGTTAAGGAAGGTAGAGCTCTTTCTTGCCTATATGATGGGTGCTGTTTTCAAAGATGATGTGGGATCACATGAGTAAAATCTGGAAAAGGAATTAGTTGTTTCTGGAGAGTTACACATGACGAAAATAGAGATGCTTAAGTAACTATTGCTGGCACTAAAGCCATGAAAACTTTTGATTGGCAGGACAGGGATGAGGAGAGATGGAAATATCTATATTAAAATCTGATTGAAATCTGTAGTTTTCTTTTTCTTTCTTTCTTTTTTTTTTTTTTTTGAGACAGAGTTTCTCTGTGTAGCCTTGGCTGTCCTGGTCTTGCTTTGTAGACCAGGCTGGCCTCAAACTCACAGCGATCCACCTGCTTCTGCCTCCTGAGTGCTGGGATTAAAAGCATGTGCTAACACTGTCCAGCTTAGTTTTCAAATCTTTAAAATATTTTTTAAAATATTATATACATTAGCGTGTTGACTGCATGTATGTGTGTGTAAGGATGCTGGATCCCTTGGAACAGGAGTTACAGACAGCTGTGAGCTGCCAGGTAGGTGCTGGGAGTTGAACCTGGATCCTCTGGAAGAATAGCCATTGATCCTAACCCCTGAGCCACAACACTCCAGCACCTAGTTTTCAAAACTTAACTTTTCTTTCAAAAGGAAATGCTACCACTGGAACATGCCTTTCTTTATTTGCTCGGTAAACTAAACCTCTGTTAAATTTCTTCACCTCATTTCATTTGTTATTCTGTTTCCATGGGGAGAATTTACATTTCATGGACTCCACAGTAAAATCCAATTGAATTTTCTAATGAAGTCTGAATGCAAACTGAGCTGCTTTCAGCTGGACAATTGGGTTGATATATTTAATGAACTGTTATGCACTTTAATGAGTTAAAATCTTCTGAAATTTTGCCATCCTCCCGGAAGCATTCTGTCTATACATATACATGCAAATTATAGTATATATATTAGCACAGTGACTTCTGGGAGGTTTTAGTATTAAGTTATTATTTTATTAAATAATTTATTATTTATTAATCAATTCTTTCCCACAACTCTTCCATTTTCTGAGAGTTTTGAATATGAATACCTGAAATGCCATTTACTATAGACAAGTTGGACTTTACATTATAATATGTGATAATACTCAATTTCAAGATGTATGCCAAAAGGGAAAACTGCTTATGAAACTTTATGAATTTTTTTTCATTTTCAATCATCAGAAATGTTCCTCCAACTAAGATGGGTTTTACTTTTTCACATGGTTATAACACTGGCTTGACTGATAGACATACATCATTCATTTATCAGAACATCCTAATTTTATTTTAGTTTTTCAGCCAATAAGGAAAGGACTCTATTGGGGGAGGTGTGCAGTCAGCATACGGAGAGAAAGACCCTCCGCGAGACTGAGGGGGTCTTGGGAATCCTCTCTCAAATCAGAAATGGTCAGTTTGACGAGGACACATGGCTGATTTACACAATTGTTGTGTAAGCATGTTCTGAACCCGCCTTGAACTCTTTGAGCCAGTCTGTGCGTGAGGGCCCTACTGGGAGGAAACAACCTGCAAGGCTCTTTGTTTTAAGCTGCCAGGCTTTTGCCTTGGGCCAGGAGAGTAAGAAAGAGGCAAGCAATGTTGGAAATTTACCATCTTCACCCTCTTATAAAAAATATACAATTTTTGTAACAACAGTTTCATCATGCAATGAAATTTGGTGATAGGTTTAGTGATGGTAGTGGTGATAATGCAGTCGTCTCCACACCAACAACGATGTACCTAAGATTTTAGAACATTAAAAAAAAAGTATATTCTTTTATTTTTGGTAATGTTGGGTAATAGTCCCAGGTCATGAGGAATTGAATCAGGCTGTATTAGCTGATCAACAACAGTAAATGCAAGCAAGTTACCCTGTCAAACCACAAAACAACTCTGACTTCCTCATAGCTGTGTGTGTGTGTGTGTGTGTGTGTGTGTGTGTGTGTGTGTGTGTGTCCCCGCTCCTCTATGTGAGCTCAACCGTCTTCCAATAGAAGGGCTGAGGGTTCTTCAGAGCCCCTTGATGTTCCAATAAAGGAACATGTCAGCCTGTTGAGATTAGGGTTTGTCTGTCTCTCTGCCTTAGCCTTCTTACAGGTAACTTGCCACATACTGCCATTTATGATTCTAAAACATCACATTATGGGATAAATTAGGAAGCTTGTACATCTTTTTATATGAAAAATAAAATAATTTTAAGTTTTTTTTATTAGTTCTTCACAGATCAATCAAAGATTAACACCATTTTAGGACTTATGAGTCAAATCTAAATTTGGAAGTTGTTTTGGTTTTATGGAAAAGAGAAAATTAAGACATTGGAATAGTATGCAACATTACTCCAATATGGAACTAAATTATATGAGAGGTCATATTTTGTACCTGTATTTCAGTTTAGGTGAATGAGTACCATGTGTTTGTTATTAAAGTTAATTGGGAGAGATCATTATCTTACTCAAAAGAAATTGGCTTATAAAATTTAGTGCTCAGTAAAAATTCTTATCTGTACTTGAAATAAATAATAAAAAATATTTTCTTTGTACATATAAGGCCGTTTTTGTCACCTTAACATTACAAATTGGAGTGTAACCTTGATGACCTTTTCATTGTCACTTCTATGGATGGAAAGGCGATCGACTCTCTTCATTTGTTGACAGGAACGTCTGCAGTAGAAGACTCACCCTTCAGGTGTCAGCATTGGTGACAGATTACAGAAACATCTACAACCTGTGTTTTCCTCATGCTATTTTAAGCCACGTAGGATGAACTCGGCATGGGGAATAATTTATCTGAACTCATATTACTAGGGGAAGCATATAGTTATCAGGCAGGTGTATTAGCCAGCCTGTCATTGCTTTGTCAAAATATACAAAGTAATAAGTAAAGAAGAAAGATGAATTTTGGTTCCTGTTTCGTGACATTTAGTCCACAGTGTTTGGCTTACCTACTTCTTGGCCTGTGGCAGCCTAGTACATTGTAGTGGAGGCATGTGGCAGAGAAAGGCTCTACCTAGGCCATATTGGTGAGGAAGCAAAGGCTCTAAGTGCCACATATCCCCCAAGGACATTCTCCTCATGATCCACATTCTCCAGCGAGGCCCTGCTTTCCCAAGTCCCAAGCCTTCTGCCCAGAACCCTGTGGAGGGCATGTAAGATCCAGTTCATCACAGCTGGGGAGCTGCATGGTGGTTTTGACCAGTTGATAGTGGGACCCTAGACTTGTGCTATCTACTCTGCACCATTAGCTCTGTGTGTCTATTGAATATTTCAGTACAACTATTTCAGTACATTTTATGTATATACTATGAACAAGGCTCTGAATAATTAGAAAGGAAAAAGTAGACAATCTCATTAAATAAGAAAATAAACCACCTTTTTATTTTGATTTGTTGGGCGTGTCTTACTTATTTCTGTAAATAAGTCTCACTTATTTCTGACAAAATTACTGAAGGGGGTTGTATTTACTTTGGCTCACACTTTGGGGAGACAGTCCATCATGGTCATGAAATCATGGTGGCAGGAGGCTAAGAAGCCTAATAATATTTATCCACAGTTCACAAGCAGAGAGCAGCGAATGCCCACATTCAGTTGGCTTCTTCTTTTTTTTCAGTGCATGTCCCATGTTCAGGATGATGCTATCCCCTTTTAGTGAGTCTCACACTGCTGCTAACCTAATCAATAGAATCCCTTCCACACACACTGGGAGGCTAAATAGTCCTTCAGAGGTGTGCGTGGGGGCTTGTCTGTTAGTCACTTCCAGGGCATGTTAACAGTTAATACCGTCACACAAAGGTCCCATGTAGCCCAAGCTGTATAGTTGACTGTGTAGCAACACTGAAATCTTGGTCATTTTGCTTCCAAATTCTGAGTTCTGGGATTTCAAGCATGGGATTCTAGGCCACTGCACAAGTTTGCCCAATAATAGAGCTCAAACCTTGGGGTTTTGCACGATAGACAAGCATTCTTTCAACTAAGTTACATATCTATCCACTTACCTGCTTCTTTTCACTTTTATTTTGTGTGGCTACTAGAGCATGGAAAAATCATATATACTTAACATATGTGGCTGAATATATATATATGCATCTATATGTGCACACACACATACACACATATAATTTTTGTCTACTCCAGCCTAGTTGGTAGGTTGCGTTTTTATTGCTAGGACACTGAAGAAATTAGAGTAAAATAAACCTAGGCTTTTCCAGCTATGCTTTTAGATAGGTAGTTAACTTCTACTTTCAAAATATTTATATTTTGTCTACCCATGTTTTACTTTTAAAGCCACCTGCAATACAGAACATCTGCATGGTGCTTTGCCAAGCACTTGGGAAGGTTTGCTGTCTAGTGTTATCATTCACTCTTATTTGGCATTTATTTTGAGACTAGTTTTTGCTTAATGGATTTAACATATTTTCTGAGAGGCTTGGTATCAAGTGTTTTGGTTTTTTTTTTTCTTTAAGTAAATGTATTATTGAATTCCCCGAGGGCCTGTTTTTACAGCCTTTGCTCATTTTCCTGGCATGTACAGAAAGTAGACTATTGCATTTTTGTATGCCTGTGCTTATAACTTATACATAGAGGATTTTATAGCATGGAATGTAACACATGTAATAATAGCAGGTGAGAAGAGTGTGCTGAACGATGACAGTTCTTTGTCCCCTCAATCTTTTCTTTTTAGGTTTTGTATAGTTTCTAAGAATTTATGAAATGGTAGTATCTTATACTAATACAGATATGTATTTTCCAGCATATAAAATGACCCCCAACTTCTTTAACTTTAACTTTTCCAATTAAAATATAGAGTTGCAGCCTGAGTCTTTTGCACAGGGTGTGTGTTAGAAGAGGGGTAGTCTTTTTTTTTTAATTAAAAAAATTTTTTATTTAATTAATTTCTTCAGATTACATCTCAATTGTTATCCTATCTTTTGCACCCTCCTGTTCCTTCCTCCTGCTTTCACCCTATTCCCCTCCCCTATGTCTGTGACTGAGGGGGACCTCCTCCCCCACTATATGGTCATAGGCTATCAGGTCTCATCTTGGTAGCCTGCTTATTCTTTCTCTGAGTGCCACCAGGCCTCCTCACCAAGGGGAGGTGGTCAAATATGGGGCACCAGAGTTCATGTTCGAGACAGTCCTTGCTCTCCACATAACTGTGGAGAATGTCCTGACCATGTGCTAGATCTGAGAAGGGGTTTCATATTTACTGCGACTATTGTCCTTGGTTGGTGCAGTAGTTTCAGCTGAACCCCTGGGCCCCATCCGCCCATCATGATATTTTTGTTGTAGGTTTCTAGGGTCCTCTGGATCCTTCTATTTCCCCATTCTCCCATACTTCTCTCACCTAGAATCCCAAAGGATGTCCTCACAACTATCCCAATCTTCTGGTAAGTGAAGACTTTCATGGGACATGCCTCTTGGGCTAGTGACCAATTATAAGTGAGTATATACCATGTGAGTCTTTTTGCTTCTGGGTTAACTCCATTTCTCCACAAAAAATTTTGGAATTTCCATGTCTTTTATAGCTGAGTAGTATTCCATAGTATAAATGTACCACAGGGTTTTTTTTTTTTTTTCCCCATTCTTCGACTGAGGGGCATTTAGGTTGATTCTAGGTTCTGACTATTATGAATAAGGCTGGGATGAACATGGTTGAGCATATGCCCTTGTTGTGTGGTGGAGCATCTTCTGGGTATATTCCAATGAGTGGAATAGCTGCATCTTGAGGAAGCCCTATTGCCAGCTTTCTGAGCTAGTGCCAGATCGATTTCCAAAGTGGTTGTACCGGTTTGCATTCCCACCAGCAGTGAAGGCGTGCTCCCAGAAGAGGAATAGTCTTATGCAGTGAGTATGTTCTAAACTCTGTATTTTAACTGGAAGTTGGGGGTCATCTTATATGCCAGAAAATGCAGTAATTTTTTACAGACCTAAAATGGATTGATTTTTTAGGGCATGGTACATTTTTTTCTCTTTTAAAATAATTAATTTATTCATTTTACATTCCAATTGCAGCCCCTCCCTCCTCTCCTCCCAGTCTCACCCCTTCCTCTTCCCTATCCTCTCTCTCCTACACCTCAGAATGGGAAAGCTCGCCCCCGCCACCAACTCACCCCGGTGTATCATGTCACATCAGGAATGAGCACATCCTCTTCCCCTGTGGCCTGGTGAGGTAGCCCTGCCAGGGAGAGTGATCAAAAAGCAGGCAACAGAGTCCATGTCATAGACAGCTCCCATTCCCCTTACTAAGGGACCCACATGAAGCCTGAGCTGCCCATCTGTTACGTCTCTGTCTGAGGCCTAGGTCCACTCCATGCCTGGTCCTTGGTTGGTGCTTCAATCTCTGTATGCACCCTGGGTCCAGTTAGTTGGCTCTGTTGGTCTTCTTTTTAAAATCTTTTATTAAATATTTTTTACATATGCATTTATATTATTACATTTATACATAATACATATGTGTTTCATTCATAGTGTTTTGGCTATTTGTGTTTGGCACCCTTAAAGAAAACATCTTTCCTATCTCAGTGAGTCTAAAATTCTGAATGTAAATCAGTATCTATCATATCTCATCATTATCAACTTAAAACATCTATCTAGACCTAAAAACATCTTAATCCCTAAGCAACTAAGCTTAATTGTAAAACTAAACTTTCTGGTCTTCAACCTCATTAGAATCTTGAGAAGGAATAAAATTAATTACCTGAGTAAACTGGAAGTGCAGGTTAGCAGCTTCCAAAATGAGAAGAAGACAGACAGTTCGCTGCCTAAAGTCACCCAAAACTCTCTACAACATTGGAGCATCATCTTCAGCCTTCTGGCCCAATATACCTGACAGACATATTTGTGAAGCAGGAACTATTGAGGACTTGCTTACCCTGTCTTGGCAGAGTTTGGCCGTCAACTCTGCCTGCATCCAAGCTTGCCCATTTTTAGGCAAAATTCTGTTTATGGTAGAAATGAGGACATTTGCCTTGTGGCTTGTTTGCCACATTTGAAACCATTTCCCTTTTTTGTTTTTTGTTTTTTTTGCTTTTTTTTTTTTTTTTTTTTGTGAGACAGGGTTTCTCTGTGTAGCCGTGGCTGTCCTACACTCGCTTTGTAGATCAGGCTGGCCTCGAACTCGCAATGATCTTCCTGCCTCTGCTTCCTGAGTGCTGAGATTAAAGGCATACGCCACCAAAGGCATGGTACGTTTTATGTCAAGATTTCTTTATATTTCAGAATGTTGGAGAAACTGGAAATGTAAAAGATTTTAGATAACTTTTATGTCCTGGAACGTACAAGAAAAGAAAGCAAAACAAAAACTAAGGGAATGGGGAACCTGAAATGATAGGTCCCGGCGTTATCACCACTGTGGCCGTTGCCACGATGATATGAAGTGAGCGGCTGAGGAAATGGTGCCTCACAGCTTCACATTGTAGCCTGCCAGCCTGTCAGAACTTCAGACACAAACCAAGATTACCTAAGATGTGTGGCTGCATGCTAACTCTATTGAAATGTGAAATGCGGAGGTGATGCTAGAGTTTTCCCCTGAGTACACTGCTGTCTCAGCAGCAGTTGACGGGAAAAGGATCACGTCCTGGACTCGTTTGCTTGGGCTGTCCACTCTCGCATGCACCTTTCCCATCCCTCCAATCCCTTCACTCTACTCTAGGGCTCCTGATAGAGACTCACTCAGATTTCCTGTCTTGAGGATGTTGCTCTTTTGCTCTGACCCATGCCTGATTCCACAAACCTGTTTGTGTCATGCTGCTTGGCTCTGGATTAGAAAACCTAACTCCCACCTGGTGCGATCCAGGCTAAGCCTGTTCCTGATGTGCCAATGGAGGCTTTAGTTACTTAGAAAATTGTAGCTCACTCACTGTAGGTTAAGTAAAACCAGGGTGAGATGCCTCCCCATGTTTATACCCCAACAAGGAAACTGGAGGAGAGAAAGCAGAGGCAAAACACAAAGGCTTAGAGGACAGCGGAGTTTACAATGATGTATGGGGAGTGAGAAAAATATGCCCTGAGTAGAATAATGCTGGGACACGTCTTCAGGCTGCTAGGGAATTTTGTGTGGTGCATGGCTGTGGAGCTTGCAGTTAACTATGGAAACAAGGCAGACAGAGAGGACCATGGTAGCCTAGGAAGCAAGTCCCGTGTGATGTAAGGGTATTCGTTCCACAGACACTCAGCTTCTCTCCTCTGGCTTTCCAAATACCAAATATAATTTTCATTATATTCCCAGTTCCTTAGTGTGTCTCTCCGGTCTTTGCCCCTTTCATGTTATCCCATCTCCTCAAAATGGAAACTGGCTTCTACATATGGACCCCTATGTGTTCTGCCTGATCTTTAGGCATCAGATTGTCTTGGGCAAATCTTGTTATTTTTTCCTTCCTCCTTTCTTTTCCCTCCTCCTCCCTCTCGGCAACACAGGAGGAATCCCTTCCTTCTTATTTCCTGCTACAATGATGGCACGTTCATAATTGTGCAGTTTTATGTTAGTACCTTCGCTTCTTTATCGCTCTTCATACATGTGGCAAGTTCCTATGGTGTAAATATGTTCCCTGATCTGACTGTGTTGGTGATGAAGAGTTTCAGATGGGGATTGGGAGATAATGATTGGGTTTATATGTGGCCATGAATATAGAGCCCCCCCACACCCACAAGATTTTTGTTCTTGTAAGCACAGCAAGGGCCTGAATGCTGGAAAGAACACTATCAAAAGTCCCAACTTTCTATTCTCGAGTTCCTCACTCCTCAGATCTGAGACGTAAATACCTGCTTGCCTAAACTACCTAAATTTGTTTACTTTGTCAGCAGCCCACCATGGCAACAGCAGAGGAGCGATCAGCCAATAGTTACACAGGGTTGCCAGTTGAGGTTAGGTTGAACAAGTACCTGGAAACTGGCTCTGCAAAACTGTTCCCACCCAGGAACGCACTGTATTTCCTCTCCTTAGATCCATCTTATGTGTCTTAGCATTGACTTACTGTTTTCAGTTTGTAAGTTTTAATACATTTTTATGTGTGTCAAATTTAGTCCCAAATATGAATATTTCTAATATGGTATGTGGAAGTGGATGGGGTTTCTAAATATCACTTTTATGTCCTACAGTCCTGACAAATTTATTAGCGCTAGAAGCTTTTTTGCTGAAGAATGTAGATTTCTACTTAGTTATCTTATCTTTCATTAGGTCTTCCTTTGTTATGTGGAGGGCTTTCCTTTTCCTGCTGTTCCTTCCTTTTCCTCTCTTCCCCAGCTTTGCTTTGCATTTCCGTACTGTGACAGTTGGAACTTCCTACTGGAGTGCTGAGAGGAGGTGGTGTCAGGAGACATCTTCCTTTTTGCTAGAGAGACAAGTCTCTATAGCCTTTTACATGTAGGTTGCTTTTGTTTTTTGTTTTGCTTTGTTTTCTTTTGTTTTTCAAGACAGGGTCTCTCTCTGTGTAGCCCTGGCTGTCCTGGAACTCATTTTGTAGACCTATGTGTTAGAGGTATAGTTTTCGCTTTTTTCTGTTTGTATTGAGATACTTATGCCTCTTTTTAATCTATTGTAATAGTCAATTATGGGTTGTTTTTGAGCGTTAATCCATCATTGCTTCCTAAGAATAAATTGCATTTGATCCTAGTGTCTGATGGTTTATTATTGGATCCGATTCACTAAAATCTTAAGGCTTTTGTATCTCTCCTTATTGGGGTATTTTCATTTCTTGTAGTGTCTTTCCCTGATTTTGGTGTTAGGGCAGTATTGATTTCATAAAATATGCTGAGGTGTTCTATCATCTCCAACTTTTTGCAAGAGTTGTGTACAATAGGCTTCTACCTCCACCCCTTCAGATGCTTGGGAGACTTTCCCAGTGCTGACCACACTTACTTATGCTTGAAAGGAACATTCTTAGGTAATCTGTATGTGGAAAAGTGTGCTGTTCCTAAGAGAGAAAAGTGTGTATGGGGGAGGGGACATTTGTGTGTGTGTGTGTGTGTGTGTGTGTGTGTGTGTGATTCCTGTGCACTTGTGTGTAGAAACTGATGTCCCCATGTCTTCTTTGAATGTTCCTAACCTTTCTGGACAGAGTCTCTCTCTGAACTTGAAGCTGGATTGGCTGGCCAGTGAGTGGCAGGGATCTTTCATCTCTAGGCCAGCTGGCCTTCAGCTGAGTGCTGACTTTTGTGTGGGTTCAAGGTCTCAGATACTAATACTTGTGCAGCAGGCTCTTCCCTGTCCCTGCAGAACTTGTTTTTGTTTAAAGTCAAATTTAATTTCCATAATAGATTCAAGACTATGTAGACTTACTTTTTTAAAAGCAAGACTTAGTAAGATTTTTTTCAATTAATTCATGTATATTATATATATTATTAATTTATTGTCATGAAAACATTTACATAATTTCCTAAAGTTATTAAAAGTGTGAGTAAGTTAAAGCAATGGCACTCTTTCAGTTCTGATGTTGGTGATCTGCGCCTTTACCAACCCTGATTGCCTATTTATCACTCAGGTCTTCTCGGGGACCCACCTTTTGATTTCATGGCTTTTCTCCCTTTTCAATTTTAACCTAATTAATTTCTATTCTGATATTTGTTGTGCAATTTCTTCTGCCAATTTGTGCATGAATACATCTTCTTTTCTTTCATCTTTTAGGGTGTAATATGAAGACTCTTTGAGACTTTCTTCAATGGATATTTAGGTTAAAATTTTTAAAATCCTCTTGAGCTGAAATTGATCATTTTGGAAAGTTGCATATAATTTCTCCTTTAATTTAACAATAGGTTAAACATACCTATTATTTATTTTTTAGTTTTATTTTTAGGTTATAGATGTGTGCACTTTAGCTCCCAAATGCTTGAAGTTTTTCATGATATCTTTCTGACATAGATTCCTATTTTAACTTTCTTGTGATATAAAAATGCTCTACGCATGACTTGACTATTTTTAACTTTATTGAGATTGTTTTATGGTCCAATATTTTACATAAGTTTTGTAAATGTTCTGTATTCACATAAAACCCCCTGCTACAGTGGTTGGCATGCTTTTGTAAGAGTCAGTCAGATTGGTTGGTAATCCACAGCGACTTCTTGGAACTTGTGCCATTAATCATCGAGGCAGTAGCGTTGATGTCTGTGTGCATTTGTGTATTTTTTCTGACAGTTCTGTAGTTTCAAAAATCTTTGTTATTAGGTTTATAAATGTCAAAGTTGATTAATCCTCTCAGTGGTCAGTTTTATCATTTGTATTAAACTGACTTTTTATTGGTAATATTACTTTCTCTGAAATTTATTAATGCAGTCACTTAATTTTCTTGTTTTCATGTTAACATGGTGTATATACTGTGTCATTCTTTTACTTTAAAAGATTTGTGGCTTTGGATTTAAAGGAGTCTTTCTGTAGGTAACACAATCTGGTGTTGCTTTTGAAAGCCCAATATGATTTTTAATGATTAATTTAAACTTTTATTTATTTATAATCAGGGCCTCAAGTTCCCCAGACTAACCTCACACCCTCCATGTGGCTAAGGTTGACTTTGAACTTCTAATCTTCCTACTTAAACGTCAGAAGTTCTAGGATTTTAGGTATGCACCACCCCACAGTGTGCTGCTGGGGATTGAATCTAGGGCTTCATGCAAGCAAGGCAAACATTCTGCCAACCGAGGCATGTCAAAAGATTATGTTATTTTCACTCATTGTTGAAGTGGGTAATATTTAGGCCACTAACATTTGATGTAAATACTGATATAACTGGATCCAAAAGTGTCAACTTGTTTACTTTTACCGAGGCTTATTATAATATTTTCAGTTACTATATGGAAGTTATGATGTACACATTTAACTTCTGTGTACAAATGATATAATTCATACATAAGAATATTAAAATAGCATATTTTCACTTCCCTCTTTGGTGATATATACTACTTTTGACATACACACATACAAATATAAAAGATACATATTTGCATGCATGTGCATGTGTGTGTTCTGTATCCCAAATACAGTGCTATATACTTTGCCTTAAATAGTCCATTATTTTGTTTTGTTGTTTACATCTGTGTGTGTGTAAGTGAGAGAGAGAGAGAGAGAGAGAGAGAGAGAGAGAGAGAGAGAGAGAGAGAGAGAGAGAGAGAGAGAGAGAGAACACACGTGTGGGTCATGGCATGAGTGTGGAGGTCAGAGGACACTTGTAGAAGTTGGTTCTTTCCTTTTACAACGTGAGTCCTGGGGATTAAGCAACAGGTTTGATGGCAAACACTTTTACTCAACTTTTACCAGTCTACACAGTATTTTTCAGAAAAAAAGTTAAAGAACAGAGGAAATATCTAGCATACCATTTGCATTCTTTTTAATTATGTTCTTTATTTCTATATATTCATCAGAATTTCCACTTGATATCACTTTGTGTCTAAATGACTCACTTTCCTATTACTTATAAGTTCAATTCTGCTAAAAGTTAAAGTCTTTCAGGATGTGTGTGTCCGAAAAGTGTTAATTTTACTGTGTTTTTGAAAGTTGTGTCATTGATCTGAGTGTGGTGGTGGTGCACAGCCGTAGTTGCAGTGCTTGGGTAACTAAGGCCAGAAGGGCGGGAGTTTAAGGTCAGCCAGGGCTTCTTGAGAACCTGCGCAAAGGAAGAAAGAAGGAAATTTCCTGACTATACATGTCTCAGTTGCCAAGGTTATTTTATGTATTATATACATGCACATAGTTAAATACATATAACTAGTGTTTTACTTGTTATGTTATTTCAGGGCCCATGGCCCATTGATAGGAATGCTGTTAAGTTACATAAAAGGCTGTAAGTGCTGAGCTATATCCCAGGACCATTGGCTTGCTGTTTTAAATTTGTTGGGTTGGAATTTGTTTGGTTGACTTCATATTCCCTTCATTGTTTAATTTACGGGCTTTCTGGGCTTGTAGTTTTCATAAGATTTAGAAAATGTTGTACATTATTTTCCAAGTCATTTTTTTCTTCTTGTGCCTTTTAGGACTCTACTATGCACATATTAGGTTGTTGAAAAACTGTCTTGTATCTCACCATTTTAGATTCAT
The DNA here is from genome assembly GCF_903995435.1 of Acomys russatus. Lineage (NCBI taxonomy): Eukaryota > Metazoa > Chordata > Mammalia > Rodentia > Muridae > Acomys > Acomys russatus. The sequence continues at coordinate 76,219,934 of NC_067140.1, forward strand.
ATTCTTTCATAAGTCTCTGTTTCATTTTGGATAGTTATGAGGCTATGTTTTCAGATTCACTATTTTCCATATTGTTCATTTAGCTATAAATCCAGTATGATATATGTTTTAATCTTATATTTTAAAATTCTAGAAATTTATTTTTTTAAAATATTTTGTCTTAACTTGGTATGCTACTTTTTCCTCTATCTTCTTGGACACATACAGACTGGAGTTAAATGGACTTTTAAAAAATTATAATTTATTCAGATTACATCCCAATGGTTATCTCCTCACTTGTATTTTCCTGTTCCCACCCTTCCTCCCTTTTCTGCCATATTCCCCTTGTCAGGGGGGCAAGGGAGCCCTCTGCCCCCACCATCTGATCACAGCCTGTCAGTTCTCATTTGGATAACCTGCTCCCCCTTCTCTGTGGACCCACAGAGCCTCCAGACCAAGGGGAAGTGATCATACTGGGGGCACCAAAGTTCATGTCAGAGGTACTCCCAGCTGTGGAGAAGGAGCTGTGTGTCCATTGGCTAGATCTGAACAGGGGGACTAGGTTCTCTGCGAACATTGTCCTTGGTTGGTGCATCAGTTTGTGCAGGCCCCCCGGGTCCACATCCACCAGCCTTGATGGTCTCCTTGTGAGGCTCCTGAACCCTCTGTGTCCTTCCATGCCCTGATTCTTAATTAATTTGCCTGCTAGTTTCTCATTTCTATCATTTCTAAGCCTTTCTTATTGTTTGGTTTTCTTACTTTCTCTTATATATTGTTTCAAAGACAGAATCACAAAAATTTGAGTGCAATGGCCCAATTTTATTTTTATTTTTGATTCCAGAATCAGGCAAAAATACAATCCATAAATTAGAACAAGGCAATATACAAGGGAGTGGTTGGTTTCTTCTTGACTTTGTTTTATCTAGAAAACAAGTGTCGTTAGCAATGGTAGAGCAGACTGTGTTCCGGGGCTAAACTTCCCCACCACGTAGTTTAATATCCTTGGAATATTCTCCCTCGCGCCTCATATAATTATATTAATTTCCCTCGGGCTGATTAGAACATGAGTTCTTCAAGCTATGCATTGCCCTGCACTGTTGAGGTAATTTTTTCAGTTGATGATGCTGATCAGGACTCAGACACAAGGATTCCCCGTGCATCCTGCCCTTCCGTATTGCTTTCTCTTCAGCGTTCTGCCGCTGAACTGGGCAAGTACTTGGCAGTTCCTGGAATCTAACTTTTCTTTCTTAGCTCAGGAAGAAATTTCCTGGCTCCTTTCCCCTCCCTCCTGACTTTGCCATTTGGAAAATCTCTCCAGGCAGTAAGCTAGCGCAGTCTTGGGGTTCTCTTCAGCTGTTGTTTCTCTCAGAGATTCTCTTCTGGACTGTGTGGAAGACTGTGTTGGACAGCGTTTGTGTTACATATATGGTTGCTGTTTTTCAGTGCTTCAGACTAGAGGGTGTACCTAGCTGCTCTCTGCTCTTTATTGTTGTCTGGCAGTATGTCATTTTCTATTTAAACTATGTGATAAGTAATAATGATCTGTAATGGGATTAGCTATCAGCTCTTCCAGTGTGGGTTTTCCTTTGAAGTGACAATGCCAAAGGACTTGCCGCAGAAGATGATTATTGCAAAGATGTAGGCTGCGTGCATATGGATCTACAGTGCTAAATGAGTTGGCTAAATTGACCAGTCAATTTAAGCTTACTTAGTTCTATCAAAACCCAAATTTCCTGTTCTTCAAATCAGTTAATCATTTTTATTGAGTTCTCTACATTGAATGTATTTCAAGGAGTCTTATTGTATTATTATTATTATTGCCAAGGATTATAGATGCTGGAGACTGCACATTTTTTTTTTGCACTAGACAATAAGGTGAGGGGGGAATTGAAGGACTCTGCATAATGTATCAGCCCCTCAGAAGGGTAATATTTTATATTATATATGTATAGTTACTATTTTGTGGGAGTAAGATGCAAGATCAGAGTTGGAAATAATTACAGACCCCTCATTTTAGAGATTATTATTTTAGTATAAAACAAATTTGCTGCCCACAAATTTAACTCTTTTGGCTATCTGATTTTTGACGTAGAAGTAAATTTCTCTTTGAGCTTGTTTGGACTGATTGGAGTTATACTTGTGTACACTGTGTCAGTGTAGACAGTGGAGGAGAGCTGCGGCTGACAGCCCAGAAAAGACTAACATGAAGAAGCACAGAGACAGTGACTGTTTTGCTGGAGGTGTTAACAGAGCTCTTTAAAAATTACAGCACACAGGCGTGCAGGTATCATAAGGGGTCAAAAGGACTTCAGTGCCACGTGGATTATGACTGTTACAAAGGTGACAGTGCTTAATGTTCATAAGCAACGTTGTAGTTTTTCCTTCAAATAGCACAAATCCATTGATAAGGAGAATTACCATAATATATTGTCAGGCAAATAAAAGCAAACTGTAAAAGTATGTATATATGATTTTATGTGTACTTATCGATCCAGGTAAAAGACCCAATGTGAAATCTTCCATTTGTAAGTACCCACCGACCAGTATTGATGAATATTTCTGGGAGAAGACATCCCATCATTGTTCTGTTAATTCATACCAAGTGTGTGTGTGTGTGTGTGTGTGTGTGTGTGTGTATGGATGTGGAGGCCAGAGTACAGCTTGGTAGTCAGTTTTCTTTTTTCATCTTCACACAAGTTCTAGGTATTGAACTTGGGTCATCAGGCTTTTGCCACAATGCCTTTTACCATCTTGCTGGCCATGTCTCTTTTCTTTCCCATAAACACTTGGGTCCTATAAATTTTAGTTCCATCTTAGTTGCAAGCTAGATTATGATTCTTTTTTTCTTCAGGTTTGTTACACTTTTCACTCTGCTATGATAATCATATTTGAGAGAGCCTGTGCCAGTGAAGTTCCTTCCCTCTGTGAATTTCCAAATAGAAGCTCCATCTACCAGGTTTTTTTTCTCTGAACAGGCAGCTTTTCAACAAACCAGTGATTCCCTGATGTCCTACAACTCCTATCAGCTCTTTAAAATGCTCAGATACAGAAATGTTTTCATGGTACCAAGTATTGAATGTGAATCAAATGTTCTAATTCATTGGCCCAAGAATCTAAAATAATTTATACAATCAGCGTAGAAGTTTTCCAGCTGGGTAATAAGAAGTAAGACTGAATGAAACACAAACAACTTGCATCATTATTGCAGATCATGGCCATGCGAGTTTGATTCAGACAAGAGAATATTTGTGTTGAAAAAGGAAAAGACATCCTAGGAAGATGTTCATAGAATCATGGACTCGTTGGCCAATACTTAGTTCTTCTCTGACTTACTGCTTAGCAAGAGGCACAACAATGAATAAGGTATTGATGAGAGAAGGGAAATTGCTGTGGTTATTTTCTCCCTCAGATACAGAGTACAAGTGCTAAACACAGAAGAGGGAAAAGGTTCAGGTCTGACTTGGACGTCATCTGACTCTATGTTCTTGTTAGTTAAGTCAAGATGGAGAATCGTCGTTGGAGATAAGGGATGGGAGCATGGTAAATGATTCTTAGAGCCGGAACAATGCTGGATTGTGTCCCTATCACCAAGGCTGTTGATACACGGAGCCTGTCTGAGCTGGTTATTTATCCTCCTTCTGAACTCATAGAACGTTTCCCCCTTACCATTGTATGGTAAGTATCACGATTATCTTTTCAATTAAATAGATGCCACATTCCTCTTAGACAGACATTCTTTGACTTTTATAGGGCCATCTTTGCAGGCCCCTTGCCTGGCAGAGTAAATACCTCACAAATATTTGCTCCTGACTAAATCCCCTTACCGACCACCTTGGCCAGCATCACAGTTGTCACATAGCAAAGGCCTGAGCACATCACCTGTTAATCATTAGCCTTTCAGAAGCAGAGAGACACTTGTGATGGCATTACCTGATGTTGCTTTTTGTTTCCTTGCAGGAAAGACTACAGCTTTCTTCTAGCTCTCTGTTTCCCTGCATCGAACCATTTTGGCCTTTAACATGAAGGTCTTGAATACAAACGTGTGGCTCTCTTTTTCACGAGATGCTAACACAGCTTTGCAGAAAGGTTTAAAAAGCCTACAGACATTTTTATAACTCCTCCAAATTTCACCAAAATTTGCTTAAAGATTCTATTGCTATTTCTAGCAAGAGTGAGAAGTCCGTAATGAAGCATATTGTCTTTTTTTAATTGGGTGTGAACATAATAGTCATTTAAATTTATTCCAGTCTAGCTGTATTTCTGGCTAACATTTCTTTCTCTGGGAATTTCATCTATGGCTCTGTATTCATTCAGATGGCAAGTGGTAACCTGCCACCCCAGCTTCCATTCTCTTTGAAGCTGTGTCATTTCATGGCTCACAGCGATTCTGGCACGTGGCATTGAAGACAGCTTCGGGGTGTTTTATTTATTTATTTTATTAGTGTTTGGAAATGAGCTGCCTGCGATTACAGCTTGTCAGTGTGTTCTGACTGCTAACATTGATTCCCAGCAGTCAACAACTTTGTCATATTGTTCAAGATTAGGTTTCCATGTGTCATTTTAATAGACTAAAAAGCCATTCTCAGTAAAATCGAATTCCTGTGGGTACCGTTGTTAAGGATGCTCTCAAAATGAAGTAAATTTGTAATGTTTTGGAGGTTTTACCGGGAAGGAAGGCATCGGGTGACTGTATTGACTGAAACTATCAGTGTCTCAGCTGGATTCAGGATTCTGTAAATTCAATTTAAATTCTGTTTGCTTTTAGTTAGGTAGAACTTGATTTACAGTAATTAAGAAGATTATGAGCTTCTCCTTTTTATGCAGGTAATACAATTTCAAAACTCTTATTTTTGTCTTTAACTGTAAAAAGTGTTGTTTTTTCTTCACATTTCCAAGTATGACCCTTACTACACAAATTATTGCTGAGACCACAGCATGTGAATGCCCATGTTCAGTCTAGGTACACGGTGCCAGAAGACACAAGTAAATAGTTACCTACAGGCAGGAGTAGTGAAAAAAACTATGTTCTAAAGCCATGTAGTATGGGTTCAAATCCCAAGTCAGGCATTTATTGTTTGTATAACTTTTAGAATTATGTAACTTTTTCTGCCTTGGTTTCCTATCTATAAAATGGGTGGTGACTTTAGGTTCTGGGAGATGGCTCCGTGGATAAGAGTACTTGCTGTCTTTCCAGAGGACCTAAGTTTGGTTCTCACATCCACCCTGGGCAACTGACAACCACCTTTAACCCCATCTCTACAGGATCCAACACCCCTTTCTGGCCTTTGAATACATGTCTCATGCATCCACACAAATCTCACATGTTTATATAAACAAAATTAAAATAAAATTTAAAATATAGTTATTTAGCTGGGAATGATGGTACATGCCTTTAATTCCAGTACTCAGAAGGCAGAGGCAGAGGCACTGTGTGGTTTTTGCGTGTGCTAGAGATTAAAGCCAACATCTCTTGCCTGATGGACACTCACTCTAGCACACAGCATTGGCTCTTATCACTTTAGTAACCCAGCAGTTCTTTCTGGATTACACACATGTATACACTGGGTAGCAGAATGAAAGTCTGTGGCCTTTTACAGTTCTCCTGTGTGTCAATGTGTGGACCCCCTGTGATCATCTAGTAAGCTCCCAGCAATTTGTTCTTTGCCCACCAATTCCTCTTTAAATCTGGGAAATAAAAATGTCCAAATTTCTTTAAATATTTGGTGATGCTCTTTTTTGTTGTTCTTTTTAAAATTAATAATTTTATTTATTCACTTTACATCTAAATCCTAGGCCCCTTCCTCCTCTCCTCCTTTCCCCTGTTCCTCAGAGAAGGGGATGCCCCCAGCCAACCCCCGCTCATGAATTTGCATCAGGACTGAGAGGGTCTTTTTTCCCTGTGGTCTGGAGAGGCAGCCTCATTAGGGGGAAGTGGTCAAAAAACAGCCAACAGAGTCCATGTCATAGACAGCCCCTGCACCTCTTACTAGGGGACCCACATGAATCCTGGGCCAGTACAATCAATGCATGGTCCTTGGTTGGTGCTTTAGTCTCTACAAGCCCTTCTGGGGCCATTATTTGACTCAGTTTTTCTTCTTGTGGAGCTCCTGACAACCCCTGGTCCTTTTATCTCCCCTCCCCTTTTCCACAAGACTCCCTATGCTTCACCCAATGTTTGGCTGTGAGTCTTAACATCTATTTTGATCTACTGCTAGGGGAGGCTCTCAGGGCACAGCTATGCTAGGCTCCTGTCTGCAAGCATGACAGAGTATCATTAATAGCCACGGTTGGCTCTCTCCTCTGGGATGGGTCTCAGGTTGGGCCAGACATTGGTTGGGCATTCCCTCAAATCTCTGTTTCATCTTTATCCCTGCATATCTTGTTAGCAGGGTTAATTTTGGATAGAAGTTCTTGTGGGTTGGTGTTCCCCTCAGTCTCTATGAATCCTGCTAATAGGAATCTAAGCTAGAGTCTTTCTGACATCCTCCCAGAAGTATACCGCCCATGGTTTCTCTTCTCTCTACAGGCCCTCTCCCCCCTCCCCCAGATCAGGCCTGATCTCCACCCTCATTTCTCTCTGTGCTACCTCTCCTACCTGCCTGGCTAAGTCATTCTCTTCCCCAAAGAGCTTTATGAACTGTGAGAACCCAAATGGATGCTAACTGGTAGACACCATCAGCCATATTTGGCATTAGAGAGCTATAATCACCGAGTAAAATCTTAATCTCTCTGTAGACTTGTTCTATAGACCACAGTTCAGATCCTAGTAAAGCACTCAGTTCTCAGATAGTTGTAATCTACCTCAGATTGAGGCCTTGGGAGAAAGAAATCTTTACTGCCCTGCCTTTCCTTCATGTGCATTCTTGATGCCATGCCACGTACATCAAGAGCTCAGTCCCATTGGTACCTGACATGAATTTTGAACCTGTTTTACCATTGACTAGGTCTTCTTTAGCCACATGTTTTTATCTGAGCTTGCTCCAGTTCTCTAGGAGCGAATTCATTTATCATAGAACATAACCCTTTGTGAAAGCCAGTCTTAGTTTCTTTGCCTATGTATTTAACTCCAATTATGGTGTCCTGGGATTTGTGCTTCTCAGTGTCCAATAAGGTCTTAGTAAGTCTACATATTGTGCTCTTCATACAACCGTCAGAATTTCATTTCATAATCCTATACAACCCTAAAAATAAGTACATTTCATGGTAAGGCAGGTGTCATCCAGAGGAATTAAGTAATTCACACATAGTTACCCATGCAAGAAGAGATTCAAATCTGAGTTCCACTGGCAGCAAAGCCAGAGGTCATAGCATCTATTCCGCTGTTTCTGCTCCATCCTGTTATTTGGAAGGCAGGGTTCCACTAGGCTCAGTGGTTTCACAGGCAGTGTTCATAGTTTGTGATTGTGGGGGGCCATGTTTCTCATCTTCACCTCTTTGGCCAAGTTTGTGAGGGCCCTTGACCTGCTCCTGTGGAGACAGTTATGAACTGCAAGCTCGTCTTCCTGACCACAGCTCAAGCTGTGTGGGATACTGTGGGGTTGGTCAAGGATGAAGCCAGAGCTTGAGTGATGGGGACTTCAACTGCTGAACTGAAGTAGGCATCCCAATACCTTTAGTAAACACAGGAGGAACTGCAGACCTCCAGCTCTTCTCTAAGGCACACACAGCAATGCTTTCAATGTCGAGAACCTGCTACACTGCCTAAGCCTTAGGCCCTCAGGGCTTTCTTTGGCCTTACAGCCAGTTTACCTTAGAGAGGAGCTCCCTGAACTGCTCAGGCTGTGGCTCACAGGCATCTGCGGATACATGGTCTAGCTTGTTTCTCTCAAATTTTAAGATACTTGAGGATCTTGGAATGTTGCTGGAAAATTATTAGGTCAGAGATAAAGCTCGGAGGTAGCATTTCCACAAGCTTTTAGATGACGATAAGCCTCAAACCATGCATTGAATAGCAAGGCTCAACATCCATTCCTCTCATTTGAATAAACAGGAAATATATTTTACACTTTTTCTGTGGTCCTCAGTAGGCTTGAGCTCTTGTTGCCCATCAGTGTAAACTCTTTAGGAGTACTTCCCCTGCCTTCCCACTTCTATTTCCTTTCTCCTGTCTCCAGAAGGCTATTAGGATCCTTAGCATCAGATCCAGATAGAACATATATACTTTCTTACTGTTCTTACTGGTCTCCACATCCTTGTTTGGTGGAGACCTACCTAAACATGGGCTCCATCCAAGTGCAGAATGGAGAGTCCAACAGGATAGCAGGATTTACCCCAGTGCTCAGGGCTTTGCTGACATGAGGGCACCTTCACAGACCTCTTCCAGAAAGGTATTGCTAAGCATGATGTAGCCCAGGTTGAGTAGCCAGAGACTTGCCCATATTGATCCTAAAGTGTTTGCAGATGAGGGCATAGCTGGCATCATGCCCTTGGAGAATTGCCAGAATCTTTACTTGAGAGAAAGATGCTGTGTCCCACCTGTAGAAACTCTAGGACCTTGAAAGTCAGTCTGAACCAAGATTTCCAAGTATCTGGAGTAATGGATGTCTCTAAGATAAAAGGGAGAGGGGGCAGGGGAATGAATAGGGGTGCAGGTAGGGGAAGAAAGGAGGGAGGGAAGAAGGGAGGGTGAGAGACTGAGACTGACTCACATCCTCAGAGCTGAGAAATTCCTTTACTTTGGCTCCATAGCGATAAGAGCAGGGAGTGGCTGGTCACCTGCATACTTTCTATCTGCATTCCTGCTCCCAGCTTGGGTCTGTTTGGTTCCCCTCTATCAGAAGCTAACATTTTCTCTGGTTCTCATTAACCTCAAATTTACACAAGGCACCAACCTGTTTTGCTCTTCCTGAGTAAGATTAAAACGTTAAAGTAGAACAAACTAGAAGAATCATTCTCAATTAGCATGTCTCAAAGGTTTGGCATCTGTTTCTATCATCAGCCTCCTCAGATCAGTGGCTACTTTTCTCTTGGGCCCTGGGAGCCATCTCATTTTATTTTTCATTTGAGTTCAGTGCCCTCATTAGCAGAGCCATCCTGTATAGTTGCACAGGTTGCAGACCACATAGCATGCAGGGTGGATGGTGGGGAGGTGGAGAACTGGAGGTCTATGTTTGTCAACAGCTCAACTGGCATAGACTGCAAATGTGTGGTGAGACGTAGCATTCCCTGTAGGAGATTTTGTAGCTCAGAAATTGTGCTTTCTCTCAAACCCTGAAGACTTAGGCCCTATTCCCATAAACCAACCCTACCTAACATAACCATGTTTAATAAAAGCATTTTCTCTACCAAACTCGGGTGTGACACCCCCCACCCTCCAGGGAAGAATCCTATCTTCTAATATTAAGTTGTACTCATCTTCTGAAATTCCAGTTTCTCTGCCTGTTCATTCAGTTTAGTCCCTGGGAGGGTGATATGCATTCTTTGTAGGTCTTAATTATACCACTGTGAGGACCTGTACCACTACTATGACTCTGCATCTCAAGGGATCCCAATTCCCTATTGGCCCTTTTGGAGCTAGCTTTGTGTTTTGATGCTGCCCTGCTTCCAAAAGCAGGCTTAAACAGACTTTCACTTGAGGATGCCCTGACACATTAGCTTTAAAGAAAGCAGTTCTTCATATTCTTTATCCCCTAAGTGAACTGCTGTCTCCTGCCATGATCAAAGACCTTGATATCTGAGCCATTGTCAGGAGGAAGAGGAGTTGCAGGCCTTGGTGGAAAGGCTGAATTCCAGAATCCACAGATAACCGTACTGATGAGGACAGAGAGGTGGACAGTCTGGGACATAAGGACAAGAGCCAAGGTAAGTTCAACTAAGCTCTGGAGCCTTGGGGACATTTTCTTTCTTCCTTTCATTCGTTCGTTCGTTCACTCTTTCTTGCTCTTTCTTCCTTTCTGCTAAAAAATTTTTAATCTAAAAATATTTCATAAACTATATTTGATCATGTTCATTTTCTCTCCCAACTTTTCTGAATCTTCCCCATCTCTACCCACCCAAATTCATGTTCTTTCTTGCTCTCTTGAAAACAAAAAGGAAAACAAAAAAAGGTCAAACCTCCAGAACAAAAATGAAAACAAACAACAACAAACCCTAATAAGACAAAAAACAAAAAAACAAAAACAAAAACAACAGTCAAAGTGTATAAAAAGTCATGAAGTCTGTTTTATATTGGCACTATTATTGTGCATGGAGCCTGCCCTGGAGTGTGGTTGATACACCCAGTAACACTCCTTTGTGTAGAAAACGGATTTGCCCTTTCTTAGCAGGTATCAACTACAGACAGCTTCTTGCTTAGAGGTAGGACTTGGTGCCCACTTCCCCCTTTGCTGGGAGTTTGTCTGGCTTGACCTTAACTCTTGTTCATGCTCTCAGAGTCTGTGGCTTCGTGCAGGTATCAGTACTGTTTCCAAAAGGCACGAGTCATCTATCACATCTGACTCTTAGAATCATTCTATTTCCTTTTCTGCATGGATCCCTGAGCTGTGAGGGGAGGGGCTGAAAAAAGACATCCCATTTAGGGCTGAGTTCACCAAGGTCTCTCCCTCTCTACATGCTGTCTAGCTGTGGGTCTGTCTCCATGTTAGTGTCAGCTACCTAAAGGAGAAACTTCTCTTATGAAGGGTGAGGGAGGCACACATCTATGGGTAAAACGTGTCACTGGGACTCCTTTTATTGCTGTATTCCTTTATAGAATAATAGTCATTAGTTTTCTTGGCGGTAGTTTTTATATTTTCAGTTCTCTCATCTGTAAAGTGGAGGTGATGACCCCTCAACCACAGGGCAACTATGAAGATTAAACAAGGTAGCGCTTGTAAGGTTCTTAAGCACAAGGTCTGAGAAGCAGTGAGGTCCTATCAATAATCCTCACCACCTCGAGTCTTCATTGGTGGCCAAACCCTGACTCTCTGCCTCCAAGGGGACTGGGAGTCTGTCATCAGCAACTCTCTTCTCTTCCAGCAAAGGAAAACATGTACTGAGGGGGAAGCAATAAGAAGCGGCCATGTGCAGCTCACCCTCCTCAGCAGAGCAGTGACCTCAGACTGTCATCATCGGAGACCAAGGGACATCGTCCAGTGGCCCTAGGAGGCTTGAAACCAATGGCAGAGATTCACGTGCTGTACAAGTCTCCACTTCCACAAAGGCTGCCAGGGTCTACTGTTGGAGTTTTCTCACCAGACCTGACTAATCCTAGTAAAATGCAGCATTTCCACTCAGTGGCAGATTGGACGCGATGAGTACCTCGGGAAGCATTTACTCACCCTGCTGGTGTCATTCCTTCATGACGTTATCATTATGCCCATGTCACTCGTCTCTGTTCAATAATACGTCCTGACCTGGCCATCCTCTTGCTTCCTCGACTCCTTTTCACCTTTAATATTCTCATAGGATTTTGTTTGGCAGGCCCCCTCGAAAGGACACACCTGTAACTGAGTTCCTGAATCTTCTTCACATGTGGGTATCTGCTTGCCAAGGCCTCTTTCTTTGTTGTCATCAGTAACTTACTTAACTGTTATCTGGCTCTTCTGTGCTCCAGGTGTAAATTCTAAATCTTGATAACATTTTTTTCCCCTTTGTCTTCACAAATTAGAGAGCAGGTCTTCAAGATTAAGCGATCAAACATACCTAAGTCATTTCAGACTTGGCTAATTGTTCCATAAATGATTGTTACTGTAATTTTTTTTGACAACTGGTGGTTCTACTGGCTGTATCATGTTTTTTTTTTTTTCCAGCATTGTAACTTCTAACCATTCAGAGAAAAACAAAAAACTGTATCATGAACGATAGGATATCGTAGGTTGTTTTTAATCCATCAAAGACTACAGAGTAAAAACCCAAACCATTAAAGTGCCCTATAAGGCTCAATCTCTTCTAGCTGTTCTTCCCTTGAAATCATAAAGCACAGAGCTCCTGTTCTGTCTGCTGGGATTCATCCTGCTCTGCCACATGGCCACTCTGCCTGCACTGTCTCCTGTCCTCTCTTAGATGGTGCTTCATCGGTGATATCTTAACCTGACTGTCCTGTGACAGGATCCTGAGCCCAGAGCACTTCCTATCACCTCCTCAATTACCTTATGTATGTATGTATGTATGTATGTGTGTGTGTGTATGTATGTATGTATGTATGTATGTATGTATGTATCTATCTATCTATCTATCTATCTATCTATCTATCTATCTATCTATTGTTTTGGGCATGCTCATCATGTATTACACTCTGGTAAAAGAAGTATGTACATATACATGCAGATGTGCACGGGGAAGTGGGTGTTATTTGATTGTTTCTCTCAACTGAGAGACATAGGTTTCATGAAGGAAGAAACGGCTCTTTAGAACCTAAAAGTGTCCAGCATTTAGTCTGTGTAGAATAAATATTTGTAGAACAAACCGAGGGATGCTTGCGCTTTTACAAGTTTTGCCAGAACAGAAGCACAAAGAAAATATCATTAAGAAGATGCCACAAAATACAGTGGGCATCTTTTTACCAGCACCTATGGAGCACAACATAGATTTTGTGAAATGTTAGAGATCTTGTTACCAACAACTTTATCAGTCTAACAACCTCCATATTGCAGTTGGAAAAGAAAACAAAAAAACTTATAACTCCTCTCAAATATTTATCTGTCATGCTTGGCACTGATATTTAAACCTTCCCCAAAAGAGGCAACCTTGGCTAGTGTGTGACCACCAACACTGCACCGGTGTCAATACCCTGTGGGCTTACTGAGAAAAAGGCTGCTTTGTACATTAACCCCGCTCTGGATTTTCACTTGGCATCCATCCAGCTACTGACACTACTTAGTTTGTAAAATTTCCTGGATGGGGAGGAGAGGGGGCATCTGTCTCAAGTGAAACCCTGATAGGCATGGTACATTGACATTCAAAGGGGAACGGTGTCTGCTGAACTGTGCGGCAGCTATCTATGCAGGAAACTCGAACAGTGTCCAAAGAGCAAATAATTGTAGTGATTAATCTGATAAGCCGGTGACACGGGAAGAAAGTACAAATTGAAGTTTCAGCAACAGGTGTAAGACATGTCGTCTTTCCTTTCCTGATAATTCTCAGGAAGGTAATGAGATAGCTTAATTACATGATAAAACTCAAAGTCCAGCTGGAGCCGCGCAGTTCCTGTCGGCTGCTCGCTTGCTTTCTTATTGGACATACTGAGATCTCTAGAGGGTTGCCTTTAGCTTTCTGCTGTCCTGCCTCTCCAGCTTCCAGAGAATGTTAATACACAGTGAAACCAAGGCCGTCCCCATGTTTGGCTCCTCATTTTTTCCCATGGTGCAGTTGATGATCTACTCAAATAAACTTTGCATTATAAGCTAAAGCATATGTGTTTTTTAACGCCAGATGCTAAATAGTGCATTCACAAATTCATGGAAAAAAATATATATAGCCACACACACACACACACACACACACACACACGCACACACACACACACAAATATATATATTTGTCCATCATTTAATTTTGAAATTAAAGCATAAAACCATGATTGGATTTTCAAGCACATGAAGCCTTTTCCTGTAGTAACATTTAATCAAGTCACATGGAAGTTGGTTTCAGTACTGTAGAAAGTATCTCATTATTTTCCCCTCCTATTCCTTCCTAACTTTCTTACTATTTTGATAGTTCCTGACCGAGTGCCCACAATGAACCAGCACCTGGGGACGGCGAAGGCTAATTATAGTCTTAGCTGTCCCAGCATAGTGCTTACCAAGACCCAGCCTGCCCTGATGATTTACTTGGAGGATATGAGCTCTCACAGACTTTCTCTAGGGCAAGCTTCTGTGTGTATTTGCTATAGAATGCCAATCCATTACTAGCTGGGTTTTAGAAGCTTTCCGTAAGCCAACTTCGATGCTTTGTTATTTGTCTAATACTCTGTTTCTCTCATAGGTAGGTTAAAGCGTCTACACATGGGCAGTTGACGAGTTGTTCTTCCTCCTTCTTGGGTTCAAGACTTACTTTTTATCTTCTCATTCCTATTCTCAGCTCCCTGTCTTGGTTTATAATGTTACGAGTTTGCACTTCGTTTTGTAGCAAGTTACTGCTAAGGAAATATTCTATATCTGCTCAATATAAAAATAAACGGATGAAGAGCTAAGAAATTGAGACTATAGATAGGTTGAAGATTGCCCTAGGAATGAATGCAATAGGAAGCGGAAATGTTTTTTAAAGGAAATTAAATAGATTAATAGTACATTCCTCACGGACCATTAGCCAAGTAGAAAATGATAGGGAAGTCATTACTCACTTAATCACCTAGTCCAAAATCTGACTGGAGACTCGCGTTTGCATCTTCCACTACAGATGTCCTGGTCTCATTTCTCTACAACCATTACTTTTTCCTCGGCTATACCTGGGAGGAAGGGCTGGCCGAAAGAGCTCTTTATTTGAAAACCTGTTCAATTCAACAAGAGAAAAAAATGCCTGGGCATTTTAGCGTAGGATGTTAGACAAAACATTCTTACAGGAAATCTGAAAGTCTGAACTCTGTAAGGGCTCTTCACGCTGCAGAAAGGAAATGGCGTTTCTGACTCAACCTGACCTGTGTTTAAGCTGAGATTGAGTGCTGTATTAGTTCTGTTTGGAATCCTCCTTGAAGACTTGTCCATCATAGTCAAGCCCAGGGTTCATAGCGTCTAAAAAAGATTTCAGGCCGTTAAAAAATACATTGTATGGTAGCACTTAGCAGTCCTTGAGAAAAACGATACGAGTGAGATATGATGGATTTGGGGAATTATATCAGCACTCTCCAGCCAGGGTTCCTTTACTTCTTCTTTTATAAATCAGTACTTTGCAATTTTGACAGGTAATTTTTTTTTTTCTGTCAGCTAAAACTTAACGCACTCTTTTAAACTGTGAGCAAACTGGAAACTAAGAACCTCTTGGAAGTTGCTGACATGTTTCCATTCAAATTATAATTTGGGTTGGTGAATTTTTATCTTTTTTTTTTTTTATTTATGTTTTATTATTTAAAATTTTTCAAATTTACTCTTAGAATTTTTCAAACATTTATACAATCTATTTCCATAACCATTACAGCTCTATAATTTCCTCAAGATGCCCCATCCTCTGTCTTCCAACTCCATGTCTTGAGTTTAACTAGAGCTGTCCGTATATGCATAGGTATGGGAGCCATTCACTTGGGTGTGAGCAACCTACCTGTGTCTGGCTTCCATTTCCCCAGAGGAGAGACTCTTCAGCAGTCATCAACCACTAATGGCACCACTGTCTAGGGTAGGACTTGGGATCTCTCCTCTGTCCGTGCTGAGATTTTGGCTGGCTTGATCTTGTATAGGTCATGCTCAGATAGACACAGCTGCTGTGAGTGGATGTGTATAACAGCCATGTCTTATCCAAAAGCTACCATTTCCCGGTATTTCTCCCTATGCCACCTCTTCTTCTGCCATGTTTCCTGAGCATTGGATGGGAGAAGGTTGCTATCTATGACTCATCCATAGATGAGCACACACAATTACCGATACTTAGTATATTGACTGCTTATGGGTCTCTGCAGTAGTCTCTGCCCACTATTTTTTTTTTCAAAAAGCTTATCTGAACAGTGTTGAGAGTAGCACAATTTATGGGTGTGAATAGGAACATTTAGAATGCACTTTGACAGCCTGACCATTTAGCAAAACAACAGTAGGTGCCCCTCTAGGCCTATGATTTCACTAACCATGTGCTTTTGTACAAGTTTATAGAACCAAGTGTGAATTCCCTCCATGTAGTAAGGAAGAGATAGAATGTTCAGAGAGTGAATCAAAGTAGAAGTTGGGCCTCACGGTATGGTAGTGCATATAATGTTACACTCTTTCCTTTTTCTCTTGGAGATTATATTATAATGACACTATTTCTTCTTTTCTTCCCCACTTCCAAGTCCTGCCATATACTCCTCCTTGTTTTCTTTCAGATTCATGACCTATTTTTCATTCAGTGTTGTTACATACACATATGCATATGTATACACATATATATTTGTAAACGTAACTTTCTCCGTGTATATAATCACATTTGTACGTATGTATTTCAGGGCTGAGTGTTTGGTGTTGGTGAATGAACTGATGTGTTCTTTTCTGGAGAAGACCATTTCTCTCTCTCCAGCATTCATTGGTTGCCTGTGTTTCTTCATGTTGGGCTGAGGCCTCACGGGCTTTTTCCTGGCCCTGCACTTTGGCATGTCTACTGTTGTAAGTCTTAGTTCAACTCATGTTCAGGCAGTGATATTGGGGAGATTTATGGGTGTAGCTTCTGACAATACCAGGAGACTAACAGCAAACGTGCTGATCTTCTCGCCCTTACAATCTTTCCTCCCCTATAGTGCAGAGGTTTCTGAGCCTTAGGTTCAGGAGAGTTTTGTAGATGTTGCTAATGGGACTGGGTTCCACAGCTCTGCATTTCAATTGCTTAGGTTTTCTGTAGTGGTCTCTGTTGCAAAGAGAAATTTCCTTGCTGAGGGGTGAGATTTACACTTACTGTGGGCATAAGAACAGAGGATTACATTGCTGTTAGGGATTATGCTGGTTTGGTAAAGAGGTGCTTATAGATTCTCTCCAAAATCTACACTTTGCCAGCACCGAGTAACAGCTAGGCTTCCCTCTTGTTGAACAGGTCTTCAGTCTACTTACAGAACTGTTCTTTAGTTTTTCTCTTTTTCTTTCCTTGTTTTGTTATCTATCTATCTATTTATTTATTTTTACAAAAGATCACAAAATGTCTCTGTTTTGAACAAATACTTATTCTCCTAAATGAAATACATTCCAAACATTATAGTCTGGGATTTTAAGAGAATTATTTCCTGAATAAAATGAGATAGTTACAAATAAGATAGTTTGTTAAGTATCAGGGCAGACTATTAGTAGACTTATTAAATTCCAACCAAAGACACAGACATTGTCAGCTGTCTGTGTGCTCAACCTTTCTATTTATTTTTGGTTATCCTTGCTCTGACTCTTTTAAGCTTGTATTATGAAGCTTGTATTATGAAGCAAATTAGTTGGACTGATTTCTAGAAACATTATCTTTAGCACCCCAAGTTGCTTATGATTTGCTAGGAAATCTTAGGTACAAACATATAGTTATTAGAGAAAACATTCTGGTTTTTAAATTCTGGATTAATGATTTCTCTCTAAATCAGTATGTGAATATAGACCTATGCTTGTTGTAGAAGTTTCAAAAATCTGTTTATATTTTAAATCATGAAATAGGGTATATTTTATTATAAACTTACATTTTAATGAAACACATTAAAATATCATGGTATGTCTGAATATTAGTATGCTTTGAAATATATTTATATAGAATAGGAATATACAAGGGCTGGAGAGACGGCTCAGCAGATAAGAGCACTGGGTTCTCTTCCAGAGGACTCAGGTTTGGGTCTTAGTATCTATATGGTGTCTCAACGACCATCTGTAACTCCGGCTTCAGAAGATTCGTTGTCTTTTGGCCTCTTAGTGCGCTGCATTCATGGGGGACACAGACATACAAAGCAAAACACCCAACACAAAAAAGATAGGATAAAAGTACATTAAAATGATCTCCATTTACGTTTCAAGGTTTCTATGTATATTTTAAGATGTAGACTTTCCAAAAGCAAAGGCAAATATGAAAATGTTTTATTATGAAATAAGAATATTATAGGGCATGTACTTATGAATGATAGAGAAAAGTTTTATGTATCCTTTACTCTCTAATTTCTTCTGATAGTAACAAGTTGCCTAACTTTACAATGATATTGCAATAAAGAAGTGAATGTCTTTTTATTATGATAAAGTACACATAATGTAAAGTTTGGCATTTTACCATTTTAAGTAATTGGCAGTAGGTGGATTTAGAATGTTGTCGAAACGTTACCACTAGCCATTTCCAGAATTTATCACCATCCAAAACTGAAACTCTGTGTCTATCAAAATACACCAGACACTGGCAGCCTCTATTACATTTTTTTTCGCCCTATGAATTTGCATTTTACAGGTAGCTCATATTCATGACGTCACACGATGTTTTCTGATTGGCCTGTTTTCTAAGTGTAACCTTCACTGCTGCTATGGAGTATTTCACAGTTACTTGTTTTGTTGAGTAATGGAGGTTATTTATTTTCTAAAGTTATTATTTATTTATTTATTTATTTTATATGGAGTGGGGACATGAGATGCATGTACAGGGAGGTCACAGGACAACTTGAAGAAGTGACTTCTTCTACCAAGTAGGTTCTACGAATCTAAGTGAGGTTGTCAGGCTTGGAGGAGAGCATCTTTATTCCACGAACTACCTCATCAGCCCAAAGATTAAAAAAAATACTTTTTAGAATATGTTCCTGTGTAATAAACCTACTTTGCAAATACTTCATCCACGTCTGTTTCACGTTTTGAGACGCTGTGGCTTGCCTTCTTAGTGTCCTCATAAACTATACTTGTGCTTTGATAAGCAAGAGTTACATGTGAGAACCCAGCCGATGTTTGTGCTTTGATAAGCAAGAGTTACATGTGAGAACCCAGCCGATGTAAACTAATCCCACTCGCTCACGGTGCAGCATCCTTTAAATATGCTGCCGCGGGGTTTGCCTTGCTAGTGTTTCACAGCAATATTGATAAAGATTACGAGTCTGTAGGTTTTACGTAGTGTCTTTGTTTGGTCTTGTAATCTTCGTAATCCTAGGCAGGCTAAACAAGTTAGGAAGTGCTCTTTCCTCTCAGATGTTGTGAGTTTTTGATTAGTCTTCTGTGACTAGGACCCATCAACGGTCCTGCCATCTGGTCCTGTGCTTTTCTTTCTTCAGTGGTTTTTGATTACTGATTCAGTTTTCTTACCAGTTTAATGTCTACACAGATTGTCTGTCTTAATTATTTATTTTGGTAGATAGTGGGTGTCTAGTTTCTAGAAAGCTATTTCAGCTAGGTTACACATGCACTGACATGCACCTATTTATAGTATTTTCTCATACCATTTTTAAAAGTCAGTAGCATTCCTGTCGCTGCATCCTGTAACATGCGGTGTGTTGTGCTTCCATCTTCTCTTATGGTCCAGTTCCAGTGAAGCCCCCAAACCACCTGTGTGGCACCTTTCCTTGAATCGTGGAAATTTATAATTACTGGGGGGGGGGTGACATATGATGATCTCAGAGGAGCTAAAGCCGTTCAATGAAAGCTTGAGTAACAAGCATATTTAGAAGAATCAAAGGACCTGGGTTTACCACACTGAATTCCTCAACTCTTTTATAGTCTAGACATTCACTTCTCTTTGTTGCTCTTCAGTCTAAACCAGCCTTGGAGATAAAAAGCTGTATGATTCACATAAATATTTGGCATGATTATCATAATGTACATCTAGTGTTTATTTTGGGTAACTTGAATAACACTAGTACGCTAATCCTCTCTTCCTCTTTTATTCTATGTCCAAGTACTCATTCAGCTTGTTGCCTGAGTAGTCTGTTTCTATTTCCTTAATTTTCACTTTTAGATATTATCTGTGGGATTCCATTGTGAAAATGAGCTTTTATTTTTTTTTTTCTTTTGCTCCTTACCACCCACAGGCACAGTGTTCCCTAAAACACAGGATCTTGTCTATCCTTGGCTATATATGAAAGTATATAGTTATATAAAAATTATAATATAACTATATTCAGTATTTATATTACTATGTCCCTGAAAAGGCTACCCAGAACTAAGAAGATATGGTATATTTAATAATTTAATATTCCTCTCATATATATACATACATATATACATGTATATATATATGAGAGAATATATATATCCATTTACTTCTGTGGTTACCAATTGTTTTTGTAATTATTTCCTTGATTTTGTATGTATATACTGTTGATGCAGTTCAGCTCCACTATCTGTGATTTAACTTTTCTGTCTGGTAAAAATCTAGTATTATACCATGTGTCCTTTTGAAAGGTATCTTCTGGAACTTTCTGACCTTTGGCCTTCTGAGAAAATTGTCCTGTGGGTTTGGCTTACAGCCATGACCAAAGGCATCTGTCTTCAGTGTGCTGGGGAACCCTTCTCACCTTCTTGTCTTCTAGCTGTCATCTCCTCTGTGTTTTAGCCTTCCCCTTCTTAGTTTGTCTTCTCATCTTAGTGCTGCTCACCTTCTTTATCTCTACAAAGGAAATGGTACTTTGGAAATAAAATTTGAGTCATTTTGTGCTTAGAAATTCTTGTGTTCTCTATGCTTTCATGCATAGTTTTACTGAAAAAAAAAAACTAAGCTTTTTTCCCCTCAGTGCTTTGAAGAAATTGTTTTTGTTTTTCTTTTGGAGAAGCCTGTGGTATACTGGGTCCTGAGATTTCTCAGTAATGTGCTTTGATGTTCATCTGTTTTTGCCATCACCGTCAGCTTTCAGTGGACTTGTTTGCTCTGGACCTAATGTTCCCTACTTGGGGATTTCTCAGTTCTGTCCCTAATTTCTTCTTTTTTTCAACTCGTCTTGTTTACCTTTGTAGAATTTGTACAACTTTGTATTGGGCTAGTGGGATGCTCTTTTCCTCTTATGTTTAACATTTGTGTCTTTGAAGTTTTCTATATCTCAAACTTCTATTTTTTTTCTGTTACAATTTTCATTTCTATGTTAGTATTTTTGGTTTACTGAATCTCCATATTTCTTTAAATGGCATTTTGTTTTTTATGTCACAGTTGTAAGTCTTCTCTTGTCTCTCTGGTGTTAAAAGTAGTTTTTTACAATTGGGGCCTGTTGGCGTACACCTGTCATTGCAGTCCTTGGAAAGATGACACAGAAGAGCTACTCTGATTTTGGAGACATCTTGGCCAGCCTGGGCTTCAGAGTTAAGACTGCAAATCACTTTTCTCTCAGTCCCCAAAATGAGTTGAAGTTTTCTTATTTGGCATAGTCTTTTGTTTTTCCTAGGTGGTATTTATTCTATTACTTTTTTTGGTTTGTAAAATCTTTCACATTAGTGGCTTTCTTCACATCTTTTAAAATAGAAAGATGAAGAACAAAGGAGCTAGATTAGAAGTCTTGTGCATAAATTTGTATATGGAATTTTGCAGCAAGAGTTTTTGTCTAGGGGCTGCATAGATGACTCAGTGGCTAAGAGCACTGCTTGCCCTTCCAGAGGACCCAGGTTCAATTCCTAGCACTCATGTGGTGGCTTACAATTATTTCCAATTTGAATTGCTTTGGACTCAGTGCCCCTTCTCATCTCTAAGGTGCGACAGATACATGTAAGCAAAACACCAATACATATCAGAAAACAAAACCAAACCACCACCACCACCAACAAAACTTCTCCTAGGATATTTACTAGGAAAACTATAGGGTTAGCATGTTTAGACTTTTCAAACCTGAGCTGGTCACATTTCACAGGAATTAGTCTTCCAGCCTCTTTTCTATAGGCAGAGCCTAAAACCAAGGAGGGGCAATGGGAGAGTCCAGTGTCCATTGTGCTTACTTTTCAGTGTTCAGAGATATGTTATTTGACCAGTCAGCCATGAATGGAGACATTTGATTGTCTTGGGCTAGACTTATTTATTTATTTTTTTCAGCACAAAGTTTATTGGGGGAGGGGCATCAGTCCTTCTTGGGTGCTGCGTTTCTCGTGGCTGCCACCATGTTGCTAAGGTCCTCTTGCTTCCTCTTGGCCCGGAGGTGCTTGCCCACCCTCTTCTTGATGAACTTGAGCACACACTTGTCCTTGGACACCCTGAGCAGCTGCACACCTCCCTGACAGTGTCCCGCATGAACCTGGTGTGCGTGGTGAGGCAACTGCAACACAGGCTGGGCCTCAGCTGGCTCAGGTTCTTTATCACCTTGTGGCCTTGTTGAGGGCCCACAGCCATGGCATAGCGCAGGGCCATGCTACTGTTCACTGATGGTGGCTGGACAGCCTTGGGCTAGATTTTGAGCAAACCTCTCAATCTTTCGCTCATATGAATTTCTTAGGTTTTGGAGGGATTTAGCATGTAGGTTTGGATACCTACCTTTATATACTAGCACTGTGGAATCAATTGTTAGCTCTTGATTTCTATCCACTTGCTTTTTTTCCCCCATATTCTTTTAAAAGTTAATTGTTTTTATTTAAACTTTTTTCAAACAGTATATTTTGATCATATTATTTCCCTCCCTCAACTCCTCCCAGATACTGACAAGTCCCTGCTTGCCAAACTTCAGGTTCTTTTCCTCTTAAGAAAGAAAGACAATAACAACAGCATACCAAGCAAAACCAAACCAACCAAAAAATGTATACAAAAAGCCTGGCGTCCATTTTGTATTGGCCAGCTACTCTTGAACGTGGGTCTTGCCCTGGAGTGCAGTTGATATGCCCAGTGACACTCTATTGGAGAAAAGTGATTTTCCCTCTTCCTGGAGGCTCCAGTTTCAAACAGATCCTTGGTTAGGGGTGGAAGTTTGCACCCCATCGCCTTCTCCATGCTCAGACTCAGGTTTGAATTTGTGCAAGCCTCGTGCACGCTGTCTGAGACCCCGAGTTTTTATGCACACCAGCCCTGCTGTGTCTGGAAAATGCCGTTCTCTTGCAGTATTTCACTAGCTCGGCTCTTACAGTCTTTCTGTCCTCTCTTCCATGTCGAGTCCCAAGTCTTTACCTGCATTCTTAATAATCTATTTTATAGTAAATTTGATTTTATTATCATCTTGCTTTCTCTGCTTTTCAAATTTTCCAGTGCGAGAGCAGTATCACTTTGCACTTTCTAAGATCACTCCTGTTTTAAAAAATCCAATCGACATTTTCTTCCTTGAAGTTTTGATGTCTCTGAAGTTTAGTCCTAGTTATAAGCTACCACCTTCTATGGTGCCCATGACTTCTGTGAGAGCTCTGTTTTATTCTATTACTGTGTTTCCACTTTTCTCATGATTCTTGCTTTTAGTGATATAATTTAAGACCAGCAATACCAAATTGTCCTATATCTGTCGTCCACACAAATAATGTGATATATCACTGTATCTGGAGAAATTATCTATAATAGCTACTCTCTAGGGTTTGAATGAGTAAATTTATTAAGTTTGTAGCAAGCATAAGTAAAATAATAATAATAGCAAGTATCTGATGAATAGAATTGGGTATTTACCTGGACTTGGACACCAGCAGAAATAGATTGGGGAAGTCCCATTAAAGAAACCAGTTGGTCTTGGTCTTCCTAATTGAGAGCCAGCCCAGACAGAGGACAGAGGTCTCTCCAGGGATGAGCTCGCAGTTTCTATTTCTTGTTGCAGGTATTTTTATGCCATGGGATAAACACTAGTAATTTCCGTTGGAAATGGCTTAACTTCTGGTTATTTTTGATGATGTAATGGCTTTGGGGAGTTGCTCTCTCTCTCTCTCTCTCTCTCTCTCTCTCTCTCTCTCTCTCTCTCTCTCTCATTCTCTCTCTCTGTGCTGCCGCACACACAATCTGCATTTTTGTTTTGTTTTCTTTTTCTTTAAGGCTAAGCTACAATTGGGTGGGCTATGCACCAACAGCCCAGAAACACAGTGCCTTTATTACACACAGCTGCACTAGGAGGCAGGTCAGCTAATCTCCGTAGGGCACTCTGTAGATGAGCAGTCTCAGGTTGCAGCCATCCATGAAGAGGGAACTACACATGATGCTTGCTACTGGTACTGGTTTTGCCAAAGCTCAGCCCTTCATCAATCATCTGTACCTGGACCAGGGAAGGCCCTGCCATTCTGTTGAGCCTGGCCCATGGAAAGCTTCACCATTCCCTAGGGTCTGAGGCATTGATGACAGGGCAGTGCTCATTTTCCTACAGGGATGCACTTGCTCTCCACAGGTTTGCCTCCATGTCAAATACCAAAGCTTCTAATGGTTGCTTAAGCCTCAACTCCTTTAATATTTAAAAAGGATTAAAACTTAATCCTAGTTTAGGAGTGAAGGAGTTAGTTAGCAGATTTTGACATATTATATTCTCCTTTTAATGGAAATGGATAATAGTATTATGTAAGTTTATTATATCTGGTAAAAGTTAATAATTTTGTTTTCTTATTTGTAGCCTTTTATAATTTGTAGTTGGCTAATTTCTAACTTGTAGCCAACCATGATGAAGACTGACTTTTCGACTGGCAGTTAATAATACACAGATACCATTTGAAGCAGTGTGGCCTCAAATACAATTCAGTAGAAAATACAAAATAACAATTTTGTAAACTGAGAATCCAAAATGCCAGGATACATTAAATGGTGCTATAATGGCTGATCCTATTAGACCAGATTTTACTGTCTTCAAAATATATAATATGCCTATTAAAATCTTGGTACTCTAATTTTATATATGACAGTACCTCCATTAACATAGCTTTATTAATATTATTCACTTTATAAGCTACTCTCAAAGGTAGGCAGAAATTTTAAGTGTGGTATTTAAAAGAATTGCTATAATTTTTACATTTTAGAAAATTAAATAAACTTGCAGGTTACTTTACAAAATGGACACTGTTAAAATTTCAAATTAGAAATGTTGGCTCTGAGTGTCATATTTCAAATAGTAATTGCTACAGGTTTGTTCTAACTCAGATGATTTGGATTTAAAAAGTTAAAGTGGACTCTAAAAGAGATCCGTGTCTTTCAATGGGATGCTAGCAACAGAGCTCAAATGTGGCATTCTTATCAAGTGACGGTGCCAGTAACAGCTCCATATCATCTTCTTAGGCCAAGTTTCTGAATTAATGGACTTGCACATTTATTAAAAGTGAACATGCATGTGGTCATTTAAACATAAGCAGAGCATCCAATTCTCACGTTCACTAGAATGAACAAGGAGTGTTCCTGAAGGGACTATTATTGTGAAGCCTGATACAGGGCAGCGTCCACCACTGGCTCACCTTCTAGGAGGCCCATAAGTATGCTTTGTGATGAGGTCATTTTGGTCTCTGCGTGACTAAGCCCCTGAAGGGAAGCCTAGCACTTCCCTTGTTGGTTACTGAATGTCCCAAAGTTTAGGGCTGATATAGCAAAGAGTTACCCTTTAGTATGTAGTATTTACTGCCATAAAAACTAAATTTGGTACTTTCCTGGGCCTATTTTCCATAAATTGCGAGTCCAGCCTAACCTTCACAGACTATTTAAGCAAAGCATCAGTGATATTTAAACTCACTGTAGTATTTCATGTAAAATGAACCCCCAAGATAGTGACTCTAAACTTAGAGGAAAATCAGTGTTCCTATGTATTTGTATTATTGTTTTTACATGAGGCCAGAGCTATATAATTTTTAACTAGAATGATTTCTGTGTCCTTTAAATGTCCACAGTGTTTGATTGTTTTCTTCCAGTTTATATGGTATGAGGGACACATTTTGTATTTACAAATTTAAACAAAAAGTTTATGCCTAAAAGCCTACAATGCAGTGCTGTATTTAATGCAAAAACAAAGAAAGGATGTCCAGCTAAGATAAAATTCTAGAAATTTTGGAGGCAGGGAAAGTGCCAAGTAAGAGTTGCTTTGAACAAATGTGTGAGTTGGTATAGGTGGGCTTCCCAATGCTTTGCTCAGCCTAGCAACATTATGGCTGTGGACAGCTCCCAGCATGCCAGTGGTCTCCCACACCGGGGAGAATCACCTGCCTGCTTCTCTAATTTAGGGCTTTCTGGGGGCACAGAGAACTCGTTGTCAACCCTGCAGATCACACTGGGGAATGCGGGGGAGTTAACTTCCACCGTGGACCCTCAGTGAGTGAGACAAGAGGAAGGGGCTGTGCGTGACTGGCCCAGGATCCTGTCTCATCTAGGAACAAGATTCAGTGATACAACCTGCTTCTAGAATATCCTTATGAGGATTCTGTGCCAGTGCTCTTAGTGCTCTTTTGCCCTTTAGTATAGCCATGATTGACTCTTGCCCTTCCTAATGAACATCTCCGGATGAACTGGTTACTCTCAGAGCCTTAAGAACAAAACCTAGGACGGTGTAGTAGAGGTGGAGAAATAACGGTGTAAAATGCAGAAGCAGCTCAGAATCCGTGAATGGGATGTCACATTCATGACTTCAAGGAAGTTAAAATCGGCGATGCTTCCGGTTTCCTGACAGAGGAAGGGTTGGCACTTTTGTCCGGGCCATGCCTCTCTCCAGGAAGTTGACAGATAGATGGCATGCCCAGAGCTTAGCTTCCACATAGTGGTTCTTTTACTCCTTGTTTTGTTTTGCAGTGTTGGGCCCTTGAGCGTGATAGACATTTAGTTTGTCACTCAGCCAGGGTCAGAGTTATTCTTTCAAATAATAACCTGGCGGTGGCATTTTGAGGAGGTTGAAGATAGCATATGGGAGACAAACTTGTCTGTGGTTTGTGAGGCAACAAAAGCACTGGAAATAGGAAAGGGGAAATAACTGATAGATTCATCAAATGCTACAATGTGGCTGTCAGAGGAGAGAAAGGTGTTAAAACATATAAACAAAAATAGCCTGGATTGCCAACTAAGAGGATACTGGTGGTTTGTTCAAAGTAGAAAATGTTAGCAGAAGACCACGCTTCTAATGGAAAAAGTTTGCTTTTGTGACAAAAGTTTGTCACGCACCTGGCTAACATCTATTCTCCTTTTCCTCTCTCTCTCTGTCAGAATCTTCATTTTGACCTATAATGTGCAGAGCTAGAGATGCCTCCCAGCTCTCCTCAAAGCTGTCCTTAGCCATGTGCCTAATGTGCCAGACACCCTCAAAGGCTGCATAGAAACGGGAGCCTCAGCTTGAGGTTGCTCTGCTACCAGAGCCCTGTGCTTACTTTCCACTGTCTAGAGGCACATGGCTCTGAAGTGGGAAGCACGCGATAGGTTTTATAATGACCAGGGGAACCATATCGGCCTCAAATCGTATTTGGGCAAAGGAGAGTTATACCTCATCTGCTCTTTGTCACAAGTACTTTGGATTTCCTTTTCCATGTATTTACTACAGCTAATGCTACCTGGTGTCTTGGAGCCTGTTGGTAGACAGAGGCTTAATAGGCAATGTATAAATAAATTAAGAATAAAATTATCTATAGCAATTAGCATTTGGTTATTATATTGTAGGGTCTTATTTTATATCCAAAGAGGCTCAGCGATGGCTTTGCAGGCAATATGTAATCAATCAGTGGTGGATCTGCTGTAGAAACCCAGCTCTGTCTGATGGCAGGCTGTTAACTATTGCGCCGCAGCGTGGCACAGAACTTAGAAAGGTCAGTCTTGTAGTTCTAAAAGAAAATACACTGTGACTAAGAACACAGGTATATATGAAGCCTCACCCACATGGATGCCTGTGTATGTACATATGAAAGATCGATGGGCTACGTCAAGGGTTTAGAAGGAGGAAGGGGGTGTGTGATATAGTTATCTTATAATCTCAAAGAAAAGAAAATTATTTAGAACAAACAAAAATAAACTGAGTCGGCTTTGCCCCCTCCTTTCTAGCTTGCATGGCCTTTGTGAAAAAGCACACGGCACTCAGGCTTTGTTTTTCTCCAGCGGAACAGTACCTAGAAAGCATCAAGCATGCTCCACCCCAAGTTGGCAGGTGCAGTCCCCTCTGTCTCAAGTACTGTAGCTTTGTTATCTGCGTGTCTTAATCTTTCATCCCTTTGCATGTAGTTCCCATGTCACGGCATGTGACATATGAATGCTTGGTCTGTTTAAGGAGACCTGTGTCGTGTCATCTGCTTCTGTTAATCTGTTCCCCCAGATGCCTCTAATAGTTTCTGCTTAAAATTTTAGTATGTGCTCATTAAGATATGCTGAATGTGTGGCAAGGACAGTGTGAGGGCCACTTACTGTGACACACGTCACCACTTTAGAGACTATTTGATAGTCTTAGTTTGCTTTCCTTAAAAGCCACAATGGAGTGACAGTAGTCCCCAATGGTTATTACGCTGAAAGCTGGATGCTATGAAGCATTTGGCATGCTTTTGTAAGAAAACTTTTCTGAATCTTTCCTCAACCAACAGTGATAGCCCCATGTTTCTCAGCTCTTTGACATTCATGAACTACTCCTGAATGTTTAAAGATTTATTTATTTATAGTTTATTATGTGTATGAACTTGCATGCAGTATATATTTAAAGTATACATATGTCTTGTACCTGTGGAGGCCAAAAGAGGGTGTCAGATTCATGGAAACATGAATTACGTGAATTACAGATGGTTGTCAGTGGCCATGTAAGTGCTGGAAACCACACTTGGGTCCTCTGCAAGCACAGCAACTGCTCCTAACCACCACGCTGTCTCTACCGCCTCTGTTTCTGCAGTTCTGAGTTCACCCAGCTACTCAGCATCCGACACCGTGTGGTAGCACGATCCTATTTGTTACAATACATGTTGCACATGGTTGATAAGATGGAACTAGACGAGATTGTCTTCAGAGTCCAAACTTTCCTTTCGGCATAGGAGAGTGAATGTTTTATTTATACAAGTTTATGCATATAGAAATGTATTTTCGATATAGTGCTTGTCTAGGCTGTCCAGAGTACTGAGCTCAGGCCACAGGATTACTGAGAAAAACATGAAGAAAAAAAAAAAAAAAAAGAAAAAGAAAAAATGGCAACTGCTGTTTGTTGAATGTGCACTGTGTGCACTGTGTTTCAATGGTCTGCATACTCTACCTGATTTTCAGAGTCAGTTTCAGTCTTCAGGTAGGGCGGGCTTTCTGGTTAGAGAGCAACAACCCTTTACCTCCTAAGACAGAAGATATAGTCACAGCTCTTCCTGCCCTGCAGGAAATTCTAATTTTATGGTCTTAATAAGGGAGATAAAATAAGCATAATAAATAGTGGTAAATGCAGGAACTCTGCATGACAGACATAAAAGACATTGTAACAAAGCCCCCCCAGGTGTGTGAACATGGCCTGTGCACAACCAGCAATGAAGGTAGAATAAAGCGTGTCTTAGATGATTTCTTTCAAAACAATTAAGCCCAAAGCCTTTTATTTTGCTTGGCAAATATTCAATTTTCTAGCGTGACCAATGATCCAGCCAACAAAGAGAAAAATCTGACATTCTTGAATTGACAACTAGGCAAATTTTGTAAAACAAAACAAGAAATGCATGATTTGGGAAAAGAGCCAAACTGTTTAAGATAGAGAAGATTCACAGAGTCATGGGAAGCAATAAACTCTGGTTCACCAGAAAGAAAGTCAGTCGGTCTTGCCTGGATAAGAACTCTGGCCATCTTCGTTTGTTGTTACCTGAAGAATTAAGACAACCCATAAACCAGAAAGTTTTATCGTCAAGCATATTGCAGCCATGCAATGAAAGGGAAAGAAAAGTGGGCAGTTTACCTGAATATTCGCTCATCATGTTCACCCAGCTACTCAGCATCCAACACTGTGTGGTAGCACAATCCTATTTGTTACAATACGTGTTGCACGTGGTTGATAAGATGGAACATGATTGATAAGATGGTTGATAAGATGAACAAACTCAGTTTGTTAGTGCTGTGTGAGAGCATTGGAGATGGAATTGGTTGTATATGGGTGACGGAACAGCATTCTTTGCAATCTTTGAGAGCAATTCCTGGTGGACTTAAAACACAGAAATTCAACAGGATATTTTTCTGTTTCTCATGTAGAGTTATCGATGAGAATGGATTGCATACATAGTGAATGTTGTGATGATACAACAAGCAATAACTATTTCTTTGAAGACATCGAGTGATCAAGGGGTTATGGATAATGTATATGTTTTCTAAATATTTAAACTGTCATGAACTCATGATCTTAATTTGGTAATTACATTTTTATTGCCTTAAGTGTAGTGGTTGATCTGGTGCTATGTATTCTAATATTAATTATTTTGCTCTTAGAGTCCTGCTTGCTGTCTTTTACAAGCAGATTATTACAGCCCCGAAATGATGTTGTGTAACCTGCCCTTCAAAATTATCCCAGATTGGCCAATAAAAATGCTTATACCTGAGCTGGGCAGAAGAGAGGTAGGCAGAGTTAAAGTTGATGGGCTGTGGGGGCAGGAGGATCATGGGAGAGAGAAGAGAGAAGGGAGGAAGGGAGAGGTCGCCATGAGTTAGTGTAAGGAGGAAGCATGTGGCCTGGAAGAGCTTGCTCTGAGGATTGACGTGATGGAGCGAAGCAGCCCAAGTGCATAACATGTGGAAGTATTTACGGGAATTTTAGATGGGAAATAGGCCAGAGAGGAATGATTAAAGCAAATGGCATGGGGGTTTTAGTTGGGAGATAACAAGGTAGCTTAGGAGGTTTATATCTGCTCAAGCCCAGTGGCTTAATTAACTAATTAATTAAATATATGTCAACAGGTGCCTGTGGACTTGTATTTCTATAATAGCGAGTTAAGGAATAATCACTGCTTTAATAATTATATGAATCAATATTCATTATTAATAACTTCTACAACACTTATGCTTCAAATACAGAAGACACATAAGCAGAAAAGTCACTTGGTGACCGACTTGACAGAAGTAAGGTTAGCTCTCAAATTCTCCAACACTATATTGTACTCATGTGCTGTTGAGAGTCAATGGAACAAGAAAACAACTGCTAGAGAGTTCCTTGTGAAATAAACACAGTGAGACACCAAATTAAAGGAGGCAAACATGTTATTTCAAACCTTTTTATTGTGTTTGAGTTTTTATATTTAAGCCTTTCTACATTTTAAAACTAAGTTCAGTTTTCAGCTGAGTTCTGCCGGCCAGTGCTGCCCTTCTCTCCCCGAATGGGGGCCTTCTGGAAACACTGCATTGTATTTCCCTCAATTACTGGCTTTAAGTTGTTCGTCTGGATGTTGTTATAAAGGCTTAAGGCAGGGATGATGCCATGTGAGTAACTTAAAGTGAATCAAACACATCACACCATTAGTTCTTGTGTGCTCTCTTCTCCGTTGCCTTATCCCAGCAGAAAGCAGACATGCTATGACGTTTCATTTTTTCGTAATCTCTTTCTTGTCATTTCTGTCTTCCTTATAGCATTTCAACTAAACTGTGTGGAATATTGCTTATACTTTTTATATTTCATGTTTCTATCTCCATTCCTGCTACTGTCCCTTCATTCTCCCAAAGATGCTCCTCACCAACATCATAAGTGAGTGGCAGTGGTCAAATCTCTCTGGCTTATCTATATATGTCAGATACTACTAATTCAGGGTCTCCATATTTTCCCAATTAACTCAATCTGATAACTACATATCTACACTTCATCTGCAGAGCAGTGGGGGAAAAGTAGCATAAACTCAGAGCCTTGAAATAGAAGATTTTTTTTTCCTTCGTGATTCTAGAGACCGGAAGTTTTAAGATAACCAGGGCAGCACAGCTTAGACAGGATTTTTCCCTGTCTCCGCCAACTTCTGTTGGCTTTCCACATTTCTTGGTTGGGGGCCATATAACTCTTGTGTCTGCCTCTACCTCTACATCCCCTAAGACACATTCTTCATCAGGCTCACATACTTGAGGGGCTGCTTTTCAGCCCACTGTGATGATGATGATGTCAGTTTAGTGATTTTGTTCATAGTAGAGGTATGCTATAGTATTCCAACTAGAGTGTCAGTTTAATTACTAATGAACCTTTTATTCAAGAAGAGTAGCCACTGTGTATCAGAGACCAATCTAGAGCCCATAGAGAGAATGATTAGCAAATTCCCACTCTCACGGAGTTACAGTCTTGTTGAACCAAAAGTACCATCTTTTGGTTCAAGTGTATTACTTAAAGTAAAAAGCCCCAGGATATTTTTCCAAACAAATAGTATTATTTTTAGCTTGTAAGTAAGCGACTAAGATTTAAAAATTTGTGAAATCTAGAATGGTGAGAGTGTAAAATAACCATTTTCTAGTTCGTTCATTGCTATGCCGTATTTCATATGTTCTACCCTAAAAAGCAAAAGAAAAATCAAAGTTCGAAGAATTGAGCTCAATTATCTACTTCATTGACACTGCCAGGCATGAAATGTGGTTGTAGTCCTGAAGTCGTGGGATAATTAATGTATTTATGCCCTGTTGCTTATCTAATTAAAATAAATATAAGCAATATTACCATCTGATTTCAGACAAAATTCTGATTCTTCATAAAGCTTCCCAGCTTCTACCATTTTCTTCTTTTCAATTATCATATATCACATATACAAAAGAAAAGGTTTTATTTAGATACTTTAATATATGCATATAACATACTTTGATCATGTTCACCCCACTGTTAATCTCTCATACACTTCTGCTCCATTTCCACTTCCAAAGTATTAACCCCTTTGTTTCTACCTCATTATTTGTATAGGTAATGTATAAATGCACACGCTTTTTCTGAAAGATAAACTTATGCTATTTTCTACTGCCTCTGAATTATTTTTTATTAGTAGTAGTATCTGAATTATTTTTTATTAGTAGTAGTATCAGATCTTATACACACCATCACCACTAACCTCCCATTTACTATGGCCTTACTGTGATAGTAGATGTCTTTCATGTGTCTACTTCCTCCTGGACTGTGAATTCTTTAAGAATTATTTTTCACTTTTCTTTTCCAGCACTTACCACAATATATGACGTGTAGTAGGCCCCTAATAGATTATTTAAGTTTAGTTAGCTGTCTGCTGGCCCATGCCAGGAGTGCAAGGGCCCTGAGTGGCCCACCTGTATTACTAGAGTGTCTATGATTAAATAATTATTTGTCAATTCAACTAAATCAGTGTGCTTGCTTGTGAACAACCAAGAATAATGTTAAAAGAACTTATGAGGTGGTGTTATTTGCAGAACACGATGTTAATGTCCTAAGCATGCGTCTCGTATGCACTAAATCTTATTAAGCATCCAGTAAATCTTACTCATTAATCCTGCCAACTTCCTCTTTTAAACATTATTGTTTTAGACATTTATCCTGACCATGAAGTGGATTTTCATATACACAAGCAGCTTTTAATTAAAGTCCATGGATGTTTCAATTTGTTAAAGCCAAAGATGTAAAATTACAGTCAGCTTAATTATAAGAAAGCACAATTAACAGCTCAAGTTTTGTATGCCATTAGCCGTGATATTTTAGTGACATGATTTAGAAGAATTAGTTAATAAAGCACATTTTAAAAATGAAATTTGGTGATATTTTCTAAGATTTATATTGTTTTTCAAAGGCTGCTCCCTTTGAATGGATGCCATGTTAAACTTTCTCCATTCTCTCATTTCTCATTTCTGGCAACTCACAGTTTGAAAAATTGTTTTCTTAGTATTTCTGATGTGCATCTGTTTTACTGATTTTGCTAGCACGTTTAATCACTGTGGACACTAAGTCATAGGATTGAAACAATGAACACAAGTATGTAAATGGGTTATGCATTTGTGTCACGTGCTCAAAATATATTCCTAGTGAGTCTTTTTGCTTTTGTTTGGACCTTTCCCCTTCTGTCTGAGGTCCAGGGAAGGGAATTGAGTGGAAGAGGGATGGAGAGTGGGAACAGGGAGATACAAGCGAGGGGATAACAGTCAGTAAGTAATCTGAATAAATCATAATAAATTAAAATTTAAAAATATCCTGTTACATTCCCGCTTTTCTCTGTATACATCATTAGATGTGTAGTGCTTGTTAGTGAGAATGTGTGTACATGTGTGCATGTATAGGACAGAAGTTGATGGTGAGCGTCTTTCTGCAATGACTCTCCACGTTTAGTTTTTGAGACAGTGTCTCTCAATGAAACTACGCTCATAGATTTTGTTTGCAGTCAAACGGTTCAGGAATCTATCTCCTGGCCGTAGGGATGCAGGCACTTGAGAAGCCTGGCTGCCTTTATGTGTGGGTTCTGGGACTTTGAACTCAGGTACTCATGCTTGCACAATTGAAAGTTGATATCTCCCCACTCTGCATTTTCATTTCTTTTTTAAAAAATTATTTCTTCTAATTTTGAGATTATAATATAATTATATCACTTACTCCTTTCCTGTCACCCCCCTAAACAATCCCATGTATCCCTGATTTCTCTCTTTCAAATTCATGGCCTCTTTTCATAAATTGTTGTTCCGTATATATGTTAGTTTTATGTATGTTTTCAGGGCCACCCATTTGGTATTGGGTAGCCAATTGGAATTCTCTTCTTGAGGGAAAACTATTCTCCTACGTTCATCATTCTTGAGTTTCTTGGAGATCTTTGTGTGGCATTGAGGCCTTGTGGTCTTTTCTCCATCTGCTCTGGCATGCCTCTTCCCTATTTAACTCCTGTTTGGACAGTCATGTTGCTGAGAGTTTATGGGTGTAGTTCTGACATTATTAGGAGACACACAGTCTCACAGCAAACTTGCTGATCCCCTGACTCTTATGGTATTTCTAACCTCTTTTCTGCAATGTTACCTGAGCCTTTTGTGTGGGAGTGCTTTGTAGATATATTCCTTGAGACTGTTCTTCAGAGACCTTCTTCTTGATTGGTCATTCTTTTCTATGAGGGTCTCTGTCTATTGTAATCAGTGATTGTGTTAGTTTAGTAAAGTGATAGTTTTAGGTTTTCCTTTAGGATCTATGACTTCACTAATCCTGGGTCCTTGGCTAGTTTCCAGTACTAGCATGATTTCCATTTCCTTGATCAGGTTTTAAGTACAACTAGAGAGTTGTTGGTTACCGCCAAGGCATGTGTGCCACTACTGCACCCTTAGGGTTACTATGTTATGCTGGTCATCGTTATGGTTCATAGGCATCCCAGCTGGGTTAGGACTGTTGGTTGCTTCTCTCCTTTGAATGCTTGCATGGTACTTTCTAGTTATCAGGGAGGAGGCATACATGCCAATTCCAGCTCAGGTGCCTTTGGGCCCTGGGTCTTAAGTGCCTGGGGACATCAGCAATAGGGACTTACATTTCACATCTGGGGGATAACCAAGGGTGAAAGCAATACTCTGAAACATTTTGAGAGTGTCTTGGAAAACCCTGACTAACAACTCAGAAGAGTTTTTCTCATGCCTGCTGTTGGAGCTCTTGTTGGGTGATCTTTAGCTCTTAGAGGGAACATTGTCAGCCCAGACACAAAATTTTCATTTAAACTGTCTATGTATATTTACACACAAACTTATATGTCTGTGTGCATTATAGGGAGTTTTGGTGGATAACTAATAGTATGATTCCTTATGATTTTTCAGACATTTTCTATTATTTTACCCTCTTTCCCCTTTTCATTTTTAGAAATTACATTGAGTCATCTAGAGGCAATGTTTTCAATATAGTTTGAGCATGGCCCAATATTATTATTTAACATTTGTTCAAAGAGAGATAGGGGCAGCATTGAATTATGCTTAAGATCATTGGCTTTAGAATCAGAGTTCTAAAATTTGAATATAGGCTTCCTACTTCTAGTTAGATAACTTTTGGGCAACCAGAAGATAAGGATGCCTAATACCTCAGCTTTCTTATTTGTAAAAAGAAGATAATACATTTTTTTTTACTAATATAGCTATTATGGGGGAATGAATCAAATAGTTATTTCCAAGCAGTGTGAATAGATCCAGACTCTTAGAAGGAACTGAATAGATATTGGGTCTTCAAATTAAAGGAGAAGGAAGAGAGTTTCCAGTTCAAGAGGGCACCATAGGCATATGGCAAAGGCAGCAACTCATAGTGTCTTCCCACTGACAAGGAATACTGACAAAGGAAAGATGGGAAAAATGAGTCAGAGCCAGGTACAAAGGTTCTGAGTTCAGTATTCTTAAGGAGAGGCCAAAGAAATAGCCAGCCTCACAGGCCATCTTTGAGACTCTCAGAGATATTCCTTGCTTGGGAGTTTGAGATGTCTTCTACAGACCAGGACCAGGGAGAATTTTCAAAGTGAAAAGTGAAGCTAGTACTTGGGCTATATATAGGTCATCTTATTGTCTGAGTTCCGTCACTGATGATGATAATAATCGTTCCTATCTTTTGAGTGTTGTGATTAATAAATGATGTAACAGAGATAATATATTTAGAAAAAATTTCTGGCTAATCATAATTGTTCACTAGAAGCGATCTATTATAAATTGTGACCAAATAAGTAGGTTAATCTGTTCTCTATAGTTTTATGTAATTCTTGATTTAAAAATGCACTTGATTTTCTGTGAGAACAGAGAGAGAGGAGAAGTTTCAGATGAGTCATGATTAGTGACTGTCAGGCACTTGAGCCACTTTTCCCCATGGTTGACCCAGATATACACCTATGGCAGAGAAGATGGCCTCTGCAGAAATTGTGGCAGCTAAGTCTGAATCTCAAGGACACTGAGATTAGGACACCAGCTCACTTGGGCTGGTTAGGAAGCACAGAACATGAAGAGACCATATCTAGATCCTCTGAGAGGATTCTTCCTAGCACTTGACTTCTTGGGTACAGATTACATCTCTTCAGGTTATAATCCTCTTGAGGGCCTGGTGTCCCTCTGGACTTATATCTTTGGGCAAAGACACATCCCTGGAAACTGCATTTCTACATTAGCCACAGAACATGTACATTGTCTGTCTATGGTCTGAGTTTGGAGTAGTCTTGTGATTTGCCTCGATGAATAGAGTGTGATAGAAGTAACTTTATGTAACATCTACACTAGGCCTCAGGAGACTTTCAGCTTTCATTTTCAGCTTCTGGGAATCCAGGTCTGGAATCACTATATAGAGATGCTCTGTCTAGCCTACTGGGCGATGGGAAATCATGCAGAAGAGAGCTGAAGTGTTCTAGCTGACAGCCAGGTTACTGCAGGCACAGCTTCTTGATTGATCCCAGACAAGATTTCAACAACCTTCCAGCTGCTGAAGCATCTCAGGATCCTGAAAAAGAATAGATGCATTTTACTTCAAGTCTTACGTGTTGGGATGGATTCATACATAGAGGTATATGCTCGATGATCCTAGGCAAACTGAGAAGGAAGAACAGATAATTCTCAGTCTACAGTTCATCTCCAGTACTGACACTCTCTCAGATACCAGTGTCATTTCCAGCGATTAAATGTTGAGTCAGGACATCTGTCTTTCACAGACAGGGCAATTACCACATTATATAGATCCGTGTGGTCTACAAGAGCAGAAAACACCGTGATAGAGATTTCCAGGATAGGTTCTGATAGTCATAAGACCTAAAATTGCCTGCTGGTTTATTACCCTCCATGTTGCTTCATCCTTCACGCAGACAGCAATAAAACACTCAGAAGTGTTATGTAAGAAGAGCTGCTAAGTTCCCGGCTAGTTTCTGTCCCCAGTGTTCCAATCTGATGTGGGCAATGATGAAAGCCTTTGGAAACAGGCACGTTCTAACAATACCAGCTGAAACGAAAGCTTGCATGGTATGGCTGAAATTATGGTAGAAACCAGAATGGCAGAAATTAGGAATAAAAGGAGAGATATATGGTTTGGGAGATGGGGCAGTGGGTAAAGTGCCTTGGACCTTTGTATCAGGTGATAGAAATATGGTGAGTTAGTTTTAGTTCCAGGGTTATGACAGATACCTATCAGAATAGTTGATGGTTTTTATTAAAGCCTCATAAACTTCTGATTTAAAACCCCCTACTTGTCTTTCATGAAATAGAAAGGCAAGGCGTTGTGCTCTTGGGAGTCTTCATCTAATCCCAGCAGACTCTGCAGCTAAGATAGGTAGACTTATTGGCCATAGCAGTTTACAGTAGTGCTCTGACTACAGACATAGCTTTGATACCCTTTTCTCCTAATTAAATACAAGTTCATTTTATACAATAGCAGAGAAGAAATGGACGACTAGGGTCTTTATCCCTCATTACTAGGAGTTTTATCTGGGGTCACCCTCGTAGATTCTTGGGAGTTTCCATTGCATTAGGTTTCTACCTTGCCCCTGAAATGCCTCCCAATTCCACAATATTCCTCAGCCTTAGGTGTGGGAGTATACTGCGTGACCATGGATATAGTCTGTATTCTTCCTAAATCCCTGTTGAAATTTCTAACTCTGATACTTAATGTTCTTCCTTACGCAGAATAAGAGGAAAGCAGCTTGCTTCCTGTGTTCAAAGACTATATATACTCTGGCTTTGCTTAGCCCTTACCAAAGTCCACAACACCATATCCTCCCAATATGTGATGCAAATGAAAATCCTAGACATAGACAACAGAGTGGGATCAACATTACTAGTAATGCTGCACATTCTGACGCTACCCTCCCTCTCTTAATGGCCTTCCTGCAGTGGTGCACAAAGGCTAGGTAAACATAGTGACGTCCATGGCACCATGCCGCAATAAAGTGTATTATGGGTAAAAGTCAGTTACATATTAATTTATTGTGCCACAGTCACACTTCCATGGCATCAAACCATTTTGAAGCATGGTCCAACTGGCTGCTAAAAATGGATAAACTCGAGAAATTACTGAATTGCCAACCCTCAGTCTTTCTACCTTTAAAATGAAAATGGCTATAGAAAGGATCTGGCAGAATTATTATCTGGTGGAAAAATGTTGGCTGAAGACATATGGCCCAGAAACTAGTACCTGCTGAGAACTCACTAAATGGTAAATACTATTATAGTAAAGATTTTTTTTGTTCATACAGGAAGGCAGCTAAAATTTCAATTTATATGCCCATTATAATTATTTAATTGAAGCCCTAACCAGCCAAATCTCAAGAACTTTATCTAAAAACTGTAATAAGACTAATATAATTTATAATTGGGTTCAATATTGTTCATTAAATATGTAACAACTGATAATGAGGACAATTTTTTAGGCCATGAGGTAAAAGAGAATGAAAGTACTCAGAATCATTTATAAACCCGTTGAAAGGGATTACTATTGTTTGAGAGATCTGTTTATGTTCATCAGGGAGAGCCATGTGTGGTATGTCCTCTTGCAGTTTGAGTTTCCAATCTTTTAGGTTCCTGAGCTGTGTTAGGTCTTCTCAACACTCATTCCCACGATGTGATCGGTAGCAGATGCAGCAATTTCCTTTGTCTCCTTGTAGTTTTTGTTAGCATTTACTCAGCTTTCCTCCTTGTTTTCTGTCTGTGTCTCCTGGTTCCTCCTCAGCCATGTAGCCTCTAAACCCTGGAATATCCCGAAAAGGTTTCTGAGCCTTGTCTGTTTCCTAGCTAAGCTCATTCCCTGCTGATCTCATCTACTCTTCCACATTTACAGGCAATCTATGGGTAGATGACTTCAGAGTTATATCTTTGCTGTTTTCTTTCTTTTCTTAATTTATATATTAGCCCAGATGTCCAACTCTAAATGCCTCAATGAGTTTCCGTGGTCATTGCCATCAAAAGTTTAATAGAAACATTTGAGTTTGAGCATTCCTGACCCAATTCATCTCTTTCTCTAACATAATTTAGTGCAATTTACAGTAATACTTTATCGGTTTTGCCACGTGTACATGTGTATTTGCAAAACCACATGTACATGAATATCCTAAAGATGGGATACATTCTGGGAAACACATTGTTAGGTACTTTCTTTCTTGTGCAAAGATCATAAACACAACTAGATGCTATATCTAGCCAACTATACACTTGGGCTATATGGTACTGTAAGGGCACAACATGTGTCCCATGTGGGTTATTGTAGGCAATTCTAACACAACAGTAAATATCAGGTATAAATGCATTTAAGCATAGAAGTATACTGGGGACTGTCTAGCTCCATTGTACTTTTACTGGACCACTGTCCTGGAACAGGATGACATGGAATGGAAACATCATATTCTTATCAGAAAGAATTCTTTTTCACATACTGTCACCTCCATATCACTGTTAGACTACTAATCTCTCTCCCCTGGGCCTCTTGCAGCCATCTTCTATCTATTTTGTTAGGCCTTTACAGCCCTGTGCTTTGTACCAATGTGTTCTTGAGGAAATTTATGTTAGATGTGTTAGGTCATGTCACTTCCCTGCTTCCCACATCCCACAGTTTAGGAACATCCTTTAGGGAGCTGGATAAACGTACCATCCTTTCTTTCGCCAACTCATTTTTCCACTTCCTCTCTGCCTCCCTCTGTTCCAGCTACACCTCTCTCCCTTCCGACTACAAGAGTTTGATGCAAGCTAAAGAGAGGAGGTTTTGCAGCTGTTTAACATATATTCAGCTTCTAGAGAAGTATCTGGCTTGAGTTGAGCACTCATTAAATATTTACTAAATATATGGTGAGACCTTTTCTGGGTTCACTTTCTTTTGAGCATTTTCAGAGGGCACCACACAAGGCATCGGTGTGTGTGTGTCTTCACAGTGAGGCCGAGGCAATGATGTTATTTTCCATCATAAGGTTATTTGTTGATGTTCTCTTTCAAGATCATTGACCTGTTTCTCTGACTCATTTACTCTCCAGAATTTGATGCCTCTTACGTGTCATGTGATCTGGTATCGCTTTTCCCCCCTGGCCTGGACTAGTTTTATCTGGGGCCTAGGGAAATAAAAGAATGGACCCCCCCACACACACAGACATCACATTTTTCTTCTTTTATTACAGTATTTTCCATTTCAGTTAAACATCATTATAAGGAAAATTCTAGGGCCAAAATTATAATGTGCTTCATGAAAGGTATCAGTAGTAGCTATAAAAGTGGTACTCATAATCCAATTAGTTTATCCAAATTTAAATTCCTCCCTCCAAGTCACATGGCACCCAGCATGGGAGTCCCTGCTGCTGGAACTATAGATGGCTTTCTACTGTGCAAGCTCTCCATCCCACACGTTTGCAGTGGAGATGTAAAAGAACATAGAGTTAGTGACTGATGTCGCTTGTGAGATATTCCTGTGAATACGCTATCACTCATACGTCACTGCCTGGAATTCAGTCATAGCTAAGCTCTGACATGGCCCCAAGAGTGGAGTCATCTGTGTGCCCAGAAGAAGCAGCCACTCATATGCTGATGACTAACCCAGAGTTTTTGTCATACTTTACATTGCCTTCTTTTCTGTCCTTCAGTCTCCACGCGTACACTTCAGATCTGTGGATTCTCTTCTTCCTTAGTGGTTAGTGCAATGGCACAATACTAAAGTTTTCTGCAATTCACTAATTGTATTCTTGGGTCTAATGAGCTTATATGGTAGTGTTCCTATCACAATTTATTCTGTGCATTGAATTTATGCTTAAAGATAATTAAAAAGCACTTTATAGCTTAGAAAATTCAGACACAGAAAAGCCAAGAAACCCACTGTTCAATGTGAAATGAAGATTTGAGCCAGATTACTGTAACCTCAGAGTGCAGCTTTTTAATTAGACAGACACTGCCTGTCATCTTTTGAAGTAGAAAATAGTTCCTCTATCAGCAGTGCTTCTCAGAGGAACCCTATTTTGGCTTTAAATGGCCTCAGTTCATTTGCTAACTTGATCTCAAGTTATTATGTCCCCAAATAAAAAATATTCATCTATTGTATTAATTTTCTTGGTTGGCACACACATAAGTGTGTATGTATGTATGTATGTGTGTATGTATGTATACATATATGTGTGTATGTATGTATATGTGTGTATGTGTGTATACATGTATGTGTGTATGTATGTATATGTGTGTGTTTATGCTTTACTTTCATTCACTTCCCGCCTGGTTCCCTCTATGCTCCTCCTTTCTGTTCCCTTAGTTAATCCTCCTTTCTATTCATTTATTACATGTTTCAATTGCCCTATTTTCCACGTCTCTCATTATATCTTTTTATTTCTGTGACTCACACACACACTAATGCATACACACATGCATCATTTAAAATCGAAGTGGAGTTTATCTTTCTGAGTTTGTCTTATTTTGGTTAGCATGATGAATTCCAGTTGTATTAGTTTTCCTGAAAATGTGTTTTCAATTTTTTTTTGCAGCTTAATATAATTACTTTCTGTTTACATATCATATTTTATGTATCCACTCATCCACTTAAAGACATCTAGGCTGCTCCCATTTCCTGGCTGTTGTGAGTTGTGCCGAATCAACATGGCTTTTCGGATATCTCTGTGGTGTGTTTGTGTAAGCCCTTTGTGGCATGTCCCCAGGAGTGGTGTAGCTGGGCCACATGCCATTTCTAGTTTCAGTTTTTTGAGGACTCTCCCTACCAATTTCCGCAGTGTCTGTACAAACTTATATTTGCACCCACAGTAAATAAGGGCTCCCTTTCCCTCACATCTTCACCGGGACTTGCTGTAAAATGGGTTTTGATGATAGCCATTTTGATGAGGGTAAGATATACTTTCAAAGCAGATTTTGACAGTTTCACACATACATACAAGTACTGTGCTTATACTCACCTTCTATTAACTTATGTTGTTCTTTTTATCCTTCTTTTTATCCCTAGTGGCCACATTGTTGAAAATATTACCTCCCGCAGGTAGGGTAGGAAGGGATGAGGCCTTGTGGACACCTCTTCTGTACATAAAGAAATATTATGTCCAGTTTTGTGTACATCGAATGGTCCAATTTTATATAAGTATCCATTGTAATTGGCCATGCCATCTCTAGATGAGAGCATCTTAGAAAACTCCTATCCACCAGGTCCTTTGTTACTATGATCCCCTCTTCTATATTTCATGGGCCCATTTAGTGCTGAGCATACAGCATTCACTCATTCTCATCACTTTGACCAGGAACTAATATGTTTCTGAATTAAATGTCAC
This sequence comes from Acomys russatus, assembly GCF_903995435.1. Taxonomy (NCBI): domain Eukaryota; kingdom Metazoa; phylum Chordata; class Mammalia; order Rodentia; family Muridae; genus Acomys; species Acomys russatus. Next base: position 76,262,350 of record NC_067140.1, read on the forward strand.
CCTCTTCAAAAAGGAGCTTTTCTGCCTAGGGTGAGAGTTCTACTAGCCCATGTACATTAACATAAATATTTAAAATGACACATGAAAATGTGTCCATTTGAGTAAACAATAGTCACACATTCCCTCTTTTTGGTCCATAACCCCTCCAGCCATAGGATTTTGAATCAGGTTTATAGTACCAAAGGTACATCGCCCACCATGGAGAGAGCCTTCAGTGCAATTGCAAAGCAGTTGGGTAGCCCCAGTATAATTGTGGCACTATTGCACTGGTGAGCATATGTTGCTGGATAAGTTGACCTTGCAGCAAACATGGTCCACAGCTGAGTGAGATCACTGATGAATTTTCTTCCCCACAGCCTGAATAAAACTTTTGGTACTGTAAACATTAGTCATTGGGGGGAGGGGGAAGGAGCATCCAGCTCAGTTCCAACTTCATTTCTGGGATACCTAAGATATTGCTAAAAAGATTCATTCTACAGATAGTGCCTAGCTGCTGTCCTCCTTGTCACATGGTGTAATGAAATGAAAATTTTCTCCCCTGCTGACCCATCTGCAGGCAGCATATCTACCTCATTAAAATGAGCAGTTATATTTGATGCTGGAGAGGGATGTGGTGTGTCCCGCGTGTAAAATTGTCTGGCTTTCCTCCATTTCATCTGTTGAAATCAGATTCAGCTTCACCTTCTCCTTCCTCCAGCAAGCACTCTGATGCTGACGTCAGCTCCTCTGTGATGCTTGCTCTTCCCTGAATTTTTACAGTATTCCCTCACTAGTTCTTTTTCTTTCTTTTCTTTTTTCTTTTCTTTTTACTAAAAACAGTTCTTTTAATTTTTATTATTTGTTCGTTCATTCATTCATTCATTCATTCATTCATTCACTTTACATCACAATCGTTGCCCCCTCACTTCTCTCCTTCTGGCCCCACCCTCCTTCTTCTTCCTTCCTCCCTCCCCTATTCCTCAGAAAAGGGGAGCCCCCCTGCACATCAGGACAGAGCACAACCTCTTCCCCCACCCCCATGGCCTGGTGAGGCAGAGGGAAGTGATTGAAAAGCAGGCAACACAGTGCACATCAGAGACAGCCCCTGTTCTCCTTACTAGGGGACCCTCATGAAGCCTACGCTGCCCATCGACTCCATAGGTGTAGAAGGCTTAGGTCCAGGCCATGGTTGGTGCTTCAGCCCCGCTATGCCCACCCTGGGCCCTGGTTAGTTGACTCTGTTGGTCTCCTTGTGAAGTTCTTGTTCCCTCCAGGTCCTTCTATCCTTCCTCCCACTTTTTCACAAGGCTCCCTGATCTCCACCTAATGTTTGGCTGTGAGTCTCAGCATCTGTTCTGATCCATTGCTGGGTAGAGCATCTCAAAGGACAGTTATGCTAGGCTCTCATCTGCTAGCATAGCAGAGAATCCTTCGTAGTGTCAGGGATTGATTGGCTCTCTCTCATGGGGTGGGTCTCTGGTTGGGCCAAGCATTGGTTGGACATTGCCTCAATTTCTGCTCTTTATCCCTGCACATTTTGGAGGCAAAGTTTATGTGGGTGGGTTGGAGTTCTCCTTCATCCACTAAAAGACCTTTCTGGCTAGAAGGTGTTCTTTTCAGACTCAGTGACCACTGCTACATGGATTCTTAGGTAGAGTCACCCCCATATCCTCCTAAGAGCCTACCCTGTCATAAGACTCAAGGATGCTCCCGCCCACAGTTTCTCTTTTCTCTCTAAGCTCCCTGGCCTCCTGTATTTCTTTTCCTACTCTGTTCTCTCTCTTCATCCAGTTCTGCTGTCTATTCTATTTCCCTTTCAGAGAGAGATTCTCAAGAATCCTCCCTTGGGCTCTTCTTGTTATTTAGCTTCTTGCAGTTTGTGAATTGCTATCCTATACTATATGACTAATATTCACTTATAAGTGAGTATATACCATGTGTGTCTTTCTGGGACTGGGTTACTTCACTCAGGAGGAATTTTTCTAGTTCCATGCATTTGTCTCCAAATTTCATTATTTCCTTGTTTTTAATAGCTGAGTAGTATTCCATTATGTAAATGTATCACATTTTCTTTATCCATTCTTTGGTTGAGAGATATCTGGGTTGTTTCCAGATTCTGGCTATCATTAATAAAGATTCTATAAATATAGTTGGGCAAATGTTCTTCTTGTATAGTGGAGCGTCTTTTGGGTGTGTTCCAAGGAGTGGTATAGCTGGGTCTTGAGGTAGAGCTATTCCCAATTTTCTAAGAAGGTGCCAGATTGATTTGCAAAGTAGTTGTACAAGTTTGGACACCCAGCAGCAATGGATGAGTGTTCCCCTTTCTCTACATCCTCACCAGCATGTGCTGACACTTGAGTTTTTGATCTTAGCTATTCTGATTGGTGTAAGATGGAATCTCAGAGAAGTTTTGATTTGCATACCCCTAACGACTAAGATCATTGATCATTTTTTTAAGTGCTTCCTGGCCATTAGAGATTCCTCTCCTGAGAACTCTCTGTTTAACTCTGTACACTATTTTTAATGGACTATTTTGTTTGCTAGTGTTTAATTTCTTGAGTTCTTTAAGTATTTTGGATATTAACCCTTTGTTGGATGTAGGGTTGGTAAGGATCTTTTCCCAATTGGTAGACTGACATATTCTTTTATTGACAATTTCTTTGGCCTTACAGAAACATTTCAGTTTCTCAAGGTCCCATTTATTAATTATTGATCTTAGAGCCTGAGCTGTTGGTGTTCTTTTCAGAAAGTTGTCTATTGTACCAATGACTTCAAGGCTGATCCCCTACTTTCCCTTCTAACAGATTTAGTGTGTCTGGTTTTGTGTTCAGGTCTTTTATCCAACTGGACATGACTTTTGTGCAGGGTAATAAGTATGGATATATTTTCATTTTACTACATGTATCCATCTAGTTAGTTGTTGAAGATGTTTTCTTTTTTTTCCATTGTATGATTTTGTTTCCTTTGTAAAAAAAAAATCAAGTGCCCATAGGCGTGTGGCTTTATTTCTGGGTCTTTGATTCAATTCCATCAACCAGTCTATTTCTTTGCCAGTACCATGCAGTTTTTATTACTCTTGCTCTATAGTATTGATTTAAGTTAGGGATGGAGATATCTCCAGAAGTTTCATTATTGTTTAGGATTGTTTGATCTGTTCTGAAATTTTTTGTTTTTCCACATGAAATTGAGAATTTTCTTTCAAGATCTGTAAAGAATTACATTGGTATTCCAATGGGAATTGCATTGAATCTTTAGTTTGCCTTTGATAAGGTGGCCATTTTTACTCTGTTAATCCTACTGATCCATGAGCATAGGGCATCTTTCCATCTTCTGATATCTTCTTCAATTTCTTTCTTCAGAAACTTAAAGTTTTTGTCATACAGATATTTGAGTTACTTGGTTAGATTTGCACCAAGATACTTTATATTACTTGTGGCTATTGTGAAGAATGTGGTTTCACTAATTTGTACACAGGAAGGCTACTGAGTTTTTTGAGTTAAATTTGTATCTAGCCATTTTGATGAAGGTGTTTATCAATTGTAGGAGTTCTCTAGTAGAATTTTTGGGGTCACTTATATATACTATTATACCAACTGAAGTTGGAGAGATCACATATGAGCAACCTAACAACACATCTGAAAGCTCTAGAACAAAAAGAAGCAACCACACCCAAGAGGAGTAGATGGCAGGAAATAATTAAACTCAGGTATGAAATTAATAACTTAGAAACAAGGAGAACAGTACAATCAACAAAACTAAAAGCTGGTTATTTGAGAAAATCAACAAGATAGACAAACCCTTAGCCAAAATAACTAAAAGGCAGAGAGATAATAACAAAATCAGAAATGAAAAAGAGGATATAACAAGAGACACTGAAGAAATCCAAAGAATAATTAGGTCTTCCTTCAAAAGCCTTTATTCCACAAAACTGGAAAGTATATATGAAATAGACAATTTTCTTGTTATATTCCATTTACCAAAGTTAAATGAAGATCAAGTTAACACTCTACACAGTCCTATAACTCCTTAGGAAATAGGAGCCGTCATTAAAAGTCTACCATCCAAAAAAGTGCAGGGCCAGATGGTTTTAGTGCAGAATTCTACCAGACTTTCAAAGAAGTGCTAATACCAATATTCCTCAAACTATTTTACAAAATAGTAACTGAAGGAACATTACCAAACTCATTCTGCAATGCTCTAGTCACCTTGATACCTAAACCACACAAAGGTTCACCCAAGAGAGAAAATTTCAGATTTATCTCCCTTATGAACATTGATACAAAAAATACTAAAACAAAACAAAACAAAACCTTTCCAGCTGAATCCAAGAACACATTAAAACACCATCCGCCATGATCAAGTAGGCTTCAGCCCAGAGATTCAGGCTTAGTTCAACACATGAAAACCAATCCTCAATGTAATCCATCATATAAACAAACCGAAAGAAAAGTTTGTCCCACATGATCATCTCATTAGATGTTGAAAAACCTGTTGACAAAATCCAACACTCTTTCGTGTTAAAAGTTTTGGAAAGATCAGGATACAAGGCCTATACCTAAGCATAATAAAGACTATGTACAGCAAGCCTATTGCTAACATTCAAAGTAAATGGAGAGAAATTTAGAATAATTTCACTGAAATCAGGGACAAGATAAGGCGGCACACTCTCTCCATACCTATTCAATAAAAAGTACTTGGAGCCTCAGCTAGTGTGATAAGACAACTAAAGGATAAGAACTGGGAAGAAGTCGAAGTTTCGTTATTTGCAGATGATATGATAACATGCATAAGCTACCCCTCAAATTCTGCCAGAGACCTCTGCTAACTGATAAGTACCTTCAGCAAACTGGTTGGATACAAAATTAACTCAAAAACATCACTAGCCCTCCTTTGTACAAATGATAAATGGGCCGAGGACGAAATTAGGGAAACAACACCCTTCACAACAGCTGTAAGTAATATAAAATATCTTGCTGTAACTCTCACTTCTTTCACAGCTTTCTGAAGTATCCTAAACTCTTCCCTACATCTCTCTATGAGACAAAGTCTACTTCAAATTGTTCTGCTTCCGCTCTTCACTGGCTCACCTAGAGGCAGCTTTTGCTGGGCTGTCCTACCTGAATGTTCCCCATATGCCCCAAACCTTAGGCTTCACTACCTCATTGCTCCCGGGCTCTGTAGCACTGCACCCGACATAGGGAGGTCTTAGGGCCAACGGATGTGATACATTAATTTACCTTACTGATGTAATATTTTTCTTTGAGTTCAACTGTGGTACCTTTCAGAATTCTTACTTAGTAATGGGAAGAAATTTCACTATACACCTAATTATGTAGCAATTGTCCTTAAGTATTTTGCACAAAGAAGCACAAAACCCACTATAAGGCCTTCTACATGATTGCACACTACAGCCTGCTAAAGATACTGTTCAGGCGAAAATGAGAGCAATAAATCAAATTCTTATATAGCATATGGTTTAGTTTTATCTGAGTCACCAAAATACAGCCAATATCAGATAGCAAAACGAATTGCGAGGTATCAGGGTATGTATAGTCAACAGAAACGTTTAACTGATGGGTTTCATCCCCCGCCAAGGATATTAAACAAGGTAGGTTGTTAGGAATTAGAGAAGATTTTGTATAGTTTCTGTGAAATAAAAAAAAATTATAATGAGGGGGAAGTGTGTGTATGTCTGCATGTGTGTGTATGTGTGCACGCACATGCACACACACACACACATTAATGCTTTTGTATACACTTATACTCACACCCAGTCACTGCAGAGCTTGTCAAAGGAGACCATTCTGAGGTTTTTGTTGTTGTTTTATCACCCCTGGACTAAAGGAGCACATTTCATTGTTTTCTGAACCCTTCCCGAGTTATCTGAAAGTCAAACCATCAAGAATTGTTTTTAGACGTTAAATAGAGGGCTGTGTCTGTGCACTAAATGAAGTAGCTAGGGAGGACAGAGCAGGCTTGAGTCTTTGGACTGGGTATAGGACCAGTGTCCTAAGCACTTTTGCTTCTCCCCTCAGAGGGCTGTCAAGAGGGCACAGGATGCTTCCTCTGAAGGATGGGACACCAGAAAGCTGGCAGGAGGGTGAGGGTGGTAGGATGAGAGGTGCCACTGAGGGTTCCAATGAGTCATTCCTGTCCCTGGAGTTGTCTTCATGAGAGCCCAGAGGAGAAGCATGTGAGAACTCAGGAAAATATGGGCGAAGGTAGAGGAGAGAAAGGGGGAGGAGAAAAGAAAGGGGGAGGGGAGATAGGGAGAAGAAGGTAGGGAGAGGGGAGAACGAGAGTCTGAATCCTTCTGAGACTCTTGCCACCCCGACTTCCTCTTTTCTGTCACACCACAGGGACTTACTGCAGAACCACGGCAGGAGCAGCAGAGCAGTCGAGCCTTTGGGTGGTGATTACCTTGTTAGTTCAGATTTCTGACCAAGACTCTTACGTATTAAACTGGGAATCTCTCCTGTGACAGTATTTTTTATTATTTAGTCCTGTCCAGAGATGTTGGGCTTGCTGGGGTGGGGCTTTCACTCACTAAGAAGTTCAGAAGATTCACATTAGATAGCTGGGGGGACAAATACAAAGTTAATTTCAGAATATATCCCATAATTTCCATTCGTGATTACATCGCATCACTCACTGTACTGATTATACTCATAGCTAATGAAAATATTGCTATTCAGTAAATATGGATTTTCTAATATTGCTAATGTTTAATTCAGTGCTTATATATGAATATATCACCTCTCTGAATTTTAGAGTAACAGAGAGTTTTAATTCATTGATTATCATTCGATTTGTATTCCCTTTAAGCCTTAGTTTAAGAATCATGGAGCGATCTGTAAATGAGGCACCCTTCATTTGTGCAGCATTTGAAGAACATTGAGATTCTGCTTGAAGAAGCTCCAGGAAGCACACAGACTGCCTAGGTCTTCTGGGGCTACTAAGTTATTTTCTTTCTTTCCTAATTCTATTTCTCCTCACCTGAATCCTTAAGAAAAGAAGCACCTTTACTAGTGTATGTTGAAAGACTGATAGAATTTAGAAACATTTTTTTGTGTGTATGCAAGTTGAAAAAGTTTCTCTAAGGGAACTAGTTGGCTCAACATATTATAATACACACACACGTGCATGTACAGGAACACACACACACACACACGTTTCCTTGGTTCATGCCATGTAATAGCTCCATCAATAGATTTGTTTTTTAAGCCTCCACTAAATTCATCATATCATCCTTGAAATTACATGATGTGAAATGCAGTTGAAGTAAATGTAATCTTTTTTTTATTGCATGCTGATTCGTACCAGGCATTATACCAGATTCAGGAAACTAGCCTGAATGTGAGAGCCGTGATGAAGCTGGGTTGTGAAACGCCAACTTAGGCTAGTGAGCTAAGTGGCAAATGCAAAGTGTAAACAAAGATGAGTGACCATAATGATGAGGAGATGCTTCATCTGACCAAAGGACTTAAGGAATTAAAAAATAATGACAATTGCTGACATTTGTAAAGAACTCAAGACGGTGAGCACGTTGTGTGAGTTCTGTCTGAGTTAATATTTGCAAACCCTCTTAAGAGAGTTCTTCTATGGTCATTTGATTAAGCTGAGGTCCAGGGAGCTTAAGCAGCTTGTGCAAATTATATTATTGTTAGGTATCTGAATCAGTATGAGGAAAACCACAGAAGGAAGAAGGGAGATTAGGCAGAGAGAGTGTGGTCTGTGTGGTTGACATGGCTGTGATGCCTTGGAAAGACTCGAGGCCTCATACGATGTGCTGCATTTCACGCAAAGATACCAGTCTTTCTCCTAGATATGTAATGAGTAGCCAAGGACAATTGGTTAAAAAGAAAGGAACAGAGAAAGACAGTGACAATGTCTAATAGCTCTAGTCCTCCGATGTAGATCAATATTTATCACCATCACTTAAAATGTATGTTCTATTGAAAGCATTAAAAAGCAACATAAATATTGTCTATTGATAGCCGACTCCCCACCCCCAGCCCACCCCTGCCCTACCCCTGCCCCACCCCCACCCCACCCCCGCCCACACAGAGCTTATTGTTTGTATTTTGTTTGGTTTGGTTTGTCTTTCTGTACTATAATCACATTTGGGCTGAGAAGTGCCCATGGGGCCAGGGATTCTCCTTGTATGAACATTCCTGTCTCAGGAGATACCAGAACCTCAGCTGTCAGCTCATGACACCTTCTCCCAGATGCGGTTACAGGATCTCTGAAATATAGATATAAGAAAATCTGTGTAACCATTGAGTGACAATAAATTACAAAGCCATTTACTTTAAAGCGATTGGTTGCTGCAGGTATAATTTCATCACGAATTACATGCAATGTGACACATCTACTTGTTTACTTTTTCATAAAGAATTAAGTCTTGGTTGAATCGTTGATGCTGAGGGTGTAGAGTACCTTCAAACATTTTCAGAATTGATTTATTGATGTTTTGATTTTAATATCAGTGTTGTGATACCACTTTGAATTAATTTATAGTACAAAGTTACAGAAGTATCTCAAGAGCCATTTAAGAAATTTTGAGAAACTTTGTCTCAATTCCAAGCCAGAATTCATTGTGGGTTTCTAAGTAAACTTAAAGCAGCAACTCTTAGAGCAGTTCTCCGCCCACCCCCCCACCCCCCCGCACCCCCTCTCCTTCTTTTGTGATTGGAGACCAAAGGCAGTGCCTTCTGCAAGCTAGACAGGTGGCCTAAAAACCCCAACCTCTCAAACAGCAAACTTTAAAAATCAAACACTCTACCATAGTATGACCCAAAGATGTACTGATACTGACTTCTTTCTTTCATAGTGAGGAATGAAAATCACAAAATATGTCTTCGTCTTCTGTAATGAAGCCATCATGTTTCTATATGAGAAGGAAACTTCCCACGTCTAGTAGGAACACTGCAACTCTGACCTCAAGTATCTGTACCAGTCCTGTGCAAACAATGCCTATTGTGTGTTCAGATTCAATGCTAGAGTGAAGTCATGCCATGCTGCCAGAAACACCTTGAATTCGTTATGTGTTAGATTTTGAATTAATTTCTAGTCATGTCCATTTTGAATTTTTTTTACTGTTGCCAACTTTTTCTTGTCTGCTACATTTAGTTATGTGGCCCTTATATAGTGTGTTAGAATTCTCATATAGAGCAACCAAAATGTTCCTGTTGATGATGCTAGCCAAAGGGGAAACAGGCTCTCATCACCTTAACTGCTGTATAGGCAGCTATAAACTTATGTTAGACACACATCTTAATAGGAATAGTTAGCAGAAGCAAAAATCACATAGAATCAGTGTTAATTTAACTTTTATTGATTTGTAGCTTTGGTATTTAGTTTGTAATTTAGCTTTGCTTTCATAATTAGTTTGCGTATGTGTTAAATGCCTCAGAAGTTTATGTCATTTTAAATTAGTATGTATTTAAATGCTATACAATACATTAGTTATACTTAAGGCTAACATTAAAGAACCAGGAAATTTTTATTCTCTTAAGTTTGAAAAATACTTGATAGATAAAACTAACAACTGAGAAATAGTAACATAGTTTAGAAAAAGGAGACAGTGGACAGGATGAAATGTCCAGTAAGATAAGCCTCTAAGAGACATAAAACTATGCATACAGAGATATTTTGACTTTTGTCTTTGTGTTAAATAGAAAAGGGGATCAGAAATGCTCATATAAACAGATGACAAGAGTTGGCTGAGACTATTCACAAGGATAACAATGACTTCATTTTGGTTACTCCCAAAGCACACAATGAGAGAAGAATGAAAGTAAAGGCATTTATTTGATAGGCGATCCCAGGAAAGCCCCGGTGGAGGAGAGACAGAAAGGCAAGGAGAGAACATCGCTTCATACTCATGTCCTTGCCAAGTCACCACTGTGCCTCACTGGAACACAGTCCCATTGCAGAGCTCTAGGAATCAACCCAAAAACAAGTACCAAGGGCAATCCGTCAGGAAGGACACTGGAGTAGTTACGCACCAGCGTCTGCTGTGGCTTGGTTATTGAGAGGTTTGCCTGAAGCACCCAGGTCCTGAGACACATCTGACCTGCCTCATGACAGACAAACTGGGTCTGGAAGCCACAGAAAGGCTTGAGGCAAAGCAGGCAATTACTGGCAGAAACCTCATCTCTGAAGAAACTGAGTGTCCTACTGTGTTATCTCAAAGTAGAGTTGTGGAATTGGCATGCAAGCCCTATATATAATATATGAACTTGGAAAAAGGGGAAATGTTAAGCCTAGAAATACTATTATTTTGTACAATCCTGTTGTAAATCCACTGGTAAACTGAATCACTTGTATTTGATTCGAATGGATTTTTTTTTTTTTTTCACGTTGAGATTTACTTGGAGTGATGAGTCAGTTACTTTGGTTAATTCTTTGCCTTGAAAATGGTTGCATTTGCTCTGCAATGCACCTCTTATTTCTTCTCACATGGTCACAAATAGAGCTTTTTCCCATGACGGACTCTTTGTGGCCGCAATCATCTGCAGAATGTAACTGGTCCGTATCATTTCTCAACTATTGATTTCAATTACCTTATCTAGGTCCTTAGGACAAGTAGTGAGAAATACAATACCTAATTCTGAAGAAGGAGGTTTTAAAGGAAAATGTGCTCCAATGTAGTTGGAGCTCATTTCTGTTCTAGCACAAAATCATGTCTGTCTGCACTCATTGATGTCAGCGCTGATGGCGCTTTGCATTCCCACAGACATTAAAACTGCCAAGACCCACAGTTGACTCATACCTTTCAGCCCTGAGGATGCTTAGAGTTTGTCAGCAGTGTGCGGTTGTAGTTCCTCTCTGATGCTTGTGGGTACTTAGCCCTGTGGGTTTCAAGTCCTTGTCTTCAAATGGTGCCATCTATCAGTGATCACTGTTGTCATCTCCTGATAACCTGCAGCTTCAGGCTCTGTGACTGTGTGGCTTTCAAAGGCTCTCCCCCTCCCCCCCGCTTACCTTGCCTGTGGTGGTTCAGGTCCATCCCTATCACATTATATAAGCAGGTGTTTAGGAATTCGGTCGTGATCTGCCTTTACATGTTTAAGCTCATGAAACTCAGGTATTAGCAGCTTGCTGCAACAGTGGCCATTGGTCAGGTTTGAATATATAGAGCTATTGGTGCACTAATGCCAGGGACATGAGCGGCCCTCATTCCACCCCTCCGTATTATCTTTAATTATTTTAAAAAGTAGAATACACACATTGTAGTCCTCGTTCTAGCTAGAAACTTTAGAGCACAATACAACTTTAAAGGAATCTTCCTGTACCAACAGTACCTAAAAATGCCAGTTTTAACTGTTAACTCCATGTCCCCCAAGTAATTAAAAATATACTTATGGGTAAAGTATTTAAGATTTTATATTTTCTTCTTTTATTTAATGAGGTATCATTGTTATTCCTTAATATTTATAATTCATAAGAATAGCTTTAACATCTTATACTATTTAGAAAGGAGTTTTATACTGTAATTTATTCAACCATGTCACCTTTATGTTTCAATATCAGTTCCGAACATGTCGTAAAAGTTTATCTTCTTATTAGCAGTGGGTAGTAGTGCCTGCTCCATCAATCCTGCTCATCTGCAGTTACTGTACTTGAGACTTGTCTTTATTGTAATCTGCTGATAAAGAGGTTCTCTCCCAGCCAGGTGTGGCGGCTCATACCTTTAATCCCAGCACTCAGGCAGGCAGGAAGCAGGCAGGTCTCTATGAGTTCAAGGCCAGCCTTGTCTACAAAGCAAGCCCAGGACAGCCAGGGCTATACAGAGAAACCATGTTCCTCCCCCGATGCCCCCCAAAAGAGAGAGAAGTGCTCTCTTCTTGTCCTTTGAATTGTCAGACCTCTTGTAAGGAGAGACAATTGCTAGATAGTTTCAAACTCTCCACATTTTTTTGGTAAGTTTCCTGCTTATATTCTTTTCCTATCAATTCATTAACTTGTCAACATTTTTCTTGTTAAGTTCTTTGAGTGATTTTCATAGTAAATAGATTATTACAGTAGTTGGAGATAATTCCCATTCATTTTTCCCTTTTCAAAGCTTTAACCTATTTGTATTTAGCTATACAAATTCTATTTCCCTTATGAGATATAGTGTGTGTGTATGTGTGTGTGTGTGTGTGTGTGTGTATGTATGTGTGTGTGTATGTGTGTGTGTGTGTGTGTGTGTGTGTGTGTGTGTGTGGTGTATGTGGTATTTGTGCATGGTTTGTATGTGTATGGTGTGTGTGCACCTGTATGTGTGGTTTTGTGTGTGTGTGTTTGTTGTTTGTTTATGTGTGTGTATATTTCTGTGTTATCCACCTGGTGAGTGATGTATTAGCTATAGATAGCAGAAATTGAAATTAATAGTGACAAAAGATAGGGGTTTGTTTATCCTGAATAATCAAAAGTCTGGCCCTAGATTACAAAAGCAATGGCTTTTATAGTAATCTTAGGAATACCATTTCATAACAAGGCTCTATTTTTTTTTTTTTTTTGCCCTGCCATCTCTGATTATTATCAGAATCTATTTATAAGAAATGTAAGTGACTTCTTTATTAAGGAAGCCAAGGCTCAGAGAAATGAAGTTATTAGGAGCCACCACTCAGCTGCTGGGCAGAGGAGTCTCAGGCTTTCCTTTTTCTCAGTTTCTCCACTCCCTCCGCTGTGACTTCATTTGGTTCTCTTGGAGTGCATCACACTGGAACCTGCTGATGGCGTAGGTTACATACTAAAATGTGATTTTTCTCTGTATTCTTGCAAGCTTTAGCCAAACAGTGTTATATATTGACAATTAACACCTCAATTAACCACTCATTTTATAATAAAAATATTTTCATTAAAATAATCTGGATGAAGTCAGTCACTTCTATACTGAAACTCCTAATTTATTTTCATTGTTTTTTGTTTTTTTTTTTTTTAAAGACAAAGCAGATTTTTTTTTCATTGAAAGGATCCAAACATTTAAAATAGGTATAATATATACATTTGGTGTTTCGAGACAGGGTTTTCTGTGTAACCTTGGCTGTCCTGACTAACTTTGTAGATCAGGCTGGCCTTGAACTCACAGCAGTCCACCCACCTCTGCCTCCCTGAGTGTTGGAATTACAGACGTGCACCGCCACAGCCTGGCTAGTTTTACAATTTTAAAATAAAATTATACTATATATTGTCATTTTATTTTAAAACATATGAGAAGATTATCCAGAAAACTACCAAAATAAATGTTGGAAGGCTGATTTTGATCAGTCAAAGGAAGAAAGCCTGCCACTAGCCTTTGTAAGCATGTCACAGGTGAGTCCACTGCCATGTTCATACAGGCTATACCTGTGTGACATGTATAACCTGACCTTGTAAAACCAGCTTAGAGATTAGTTGGGAAGGCAAGAGCAAGAGTTAATATTTAATGCATAAAAGACACAAACAGTAGCTGAAAACAGCTGTGGATTGAATGCTATATAAGGATATGTCTGGTTTCCGTGTAAATAAAATACAGCAAATTTTAACTTTCATTTCGTTTTGAAACAACATTATGATTTTACCGTAATTATAAATTATTCAGATTATTTAATATTTTGCACACAACGAGTGAAACATATTTCTTTAATAAAACTTTAATGATTTAAAGTTAAACTTTAGATTTTTAATTTTTAAAAATTAAAGTTACCTTCTTGGTAACTGGGGAGAGCTCGTGCAGAAAGTTCTAGTTGCCAAGGAGGCCCCCTGAGTTTAGCTCCTGGGTCTCGTGTGGTGGTAGGAAAGTTTCATTTTCCACAGGCGGTTCTCATTCTGTCGCACGCACAGCATCCACATAAAATATCACTGAAATGTTTTGAAAAAGTTACCTTTTTGTTAAGTAATAGTACTCATGAACTCAGAGACTCAATCTTTCAGTTATGCATGTGAAAATGCATTTCTTTTTGACATTAAAATAAGCATAGCTCTATTGAATTAAAGAATAGTACAGTGTAAAAATTACCTTTTGTCTCAGTCATTGGACACTGGCTTATATAATTAATTAATATGGAGTCTAGGTGAGGAACAAAAGGAAACATTTGCAGTGATTCTCTTAACATACTCGAAATTAAAGAACCCTCTTGTTCCCCTAAGGACATATTCAAAGTTACAGTTCACATATATTGTCTGCCAAGCAGTGGCATATTAATAAGGATCCCGCTACTGTTCTTAGATGTTTTGTACAATTTATGTTAGAAAAAACAGCCTTCAGTTAGCACCCTTTCATGAGTGTTGAGAAGACTTTAGTTCATTCTTAGTCTTCTGACAATAGATCCCAGGAATGAATAAGGTTACACATTTCATTTTCATAATCATCTTTGCTCAGTATACTGATTTTAGGCATGCATTAATGTAGTACAGTGCATTATTCTAGGCTGCTTTATAATTTGTTCAGAATGATTGCAAATCTCACTAAAAGCAATTCAGATACTTCAAGAAGTGCTCATCATTCATAATTAAAGACACATACGCCTAAATAAGTATATTCAGCTAATTTTGAAGAATCATTGAAATATTTTGGGAATCAGTTTTCTTAACAAAACATAACAAAATTTAGAATTCCATTTACATCTAGACATTTCTAGACTTATAGTTATTAGATCATAAAATCTGGGCCACAGATTAAAGAGGAATATTATACAATGTGAACTATTTTGAATAGAAATCTTTCTAAACTTTACTACCCAATTCTAGGTCCTAAGTAGATGATACTGATGCTGATACACAATTTTTGGGAACTTTGGTGTTTTTTCCTTCTCCTATCATAGTATGCTATTATCTGGTTCTGTCGTTTTCAGTTTTCAGATTCTGATTTCTGTCAGCTTTATTCGTAGCTCTTATTCTTCTCCAATAAGCCCTAGCTTCAGAGTCCTTTTCCAGTTGCATGCTCCCAATTCTCTATGACCTCAGAGTTAGATCATGAATATTTAAAAATATATCATTTATAGCATCAGAACTTGAGCACAGCAGAGAGTGATGGAATCAGAGGATGAAGGCATCAGTGGGTGAGGGCATAGAGGATGCTGTAGGAAACTATCCTTAGAGTCAAACTGTCGTCGTCTCCATGAGAGCAGCTGTGATTCCTTACACCGGCCATCATGACCAGGCCTGTGCGCTGCTGACATTGTCTCCTACAAGGAGGGTGTCACAAGGGTCATTTGGACCCTTACCTGAACATGCTCCCCTGCCTCCAGCACCTGTGTGCAATTCTGCCCTAACTGCATATGGCCTTGGTGTCTCGAGGAGGATCTAGAGTATCTAAGCTGGGAGTAGGGGATAGGTCTCTTTTTATTTGAGTATGGAGAAGCCATCATCCATGCTGGTTGAGACTTGCTAGCATATCTGATTGGTAGTCCCCTATTCTCTGTAAGTAACCCCAATAAACTCATTAGTTCCCCAGCAGGAACTTTGAATCTCTCTTTGGTTTGTCATTATGTTCTTATGAGGATGGATAGATGCTGTTTAAAAAAAAACCCCGGAAGGGATTTAATGTCAGGAGTAAAAGTGTGAGAAGGTGAAGATACCAGAGGGTGAGTGCATCAGAGGGTGAGAGCAACAAAGGACGGGGCCATCATAGAGTGAGGCCATCGGAGTCCATTTTCCCCCTTAACCTCAATGTAATGCTTTGAAAGGGCTAACGCTGCAATATTAGTGAACTGTCTCCTGAGTTTTGCTCCTAACTTTTGAGCCTGCGTTGTGATAACTCAGCCAAGTTTTATCATTACATCTGGCTTCCTGGCCTTCTGGTACTTTAATATGCCAGGTTGGATTTCCCTAGAGTATATGAGTTTCTCTCTATTTCTCATCTTGAAGACTTGTACAGTGAAGACATTCAGAGGATTTTAGAAAACGCACCCTTGACCTTGACAGGACATAATAAGGAAATACTTTTTCCTCCGGTTTATTCTTTAAGCAGAGAACTTCCGTCATAACCAATGGAGTTCTCTGTCAGTTTAAATGCCTCATCTTAGCAGCAGACAATCGTATGTACACATACTCCAGCCCCCAAACATAAATATAATTCTTCATAGTTTCACTCATTCTGCTTGGGATAAAAAGAAAATATTCCCAACAAGGAGACTGAGGATGTGACATTGCCATATGTGAGGAGGACCTTCTAAGACACCTTTCCTGGGGATATGTGTTAGGATGTGGTGGTGTCCACAGCAGCAGGGGCATAGCATCCTATAGACTGGAGGAACGTTCTGGAACTGCTAGTTATATTAAAATCATACTTTTAAATCCTGCAAGAAATAAAAATGCACATTTCCGGTACTTATCGGAAACGATGAGGTATCTTCAATGAACATGAGAAATTCCACTTTCCGAAGGGGTTTACAGACATTCTTCCCATATGGATTAACTTTCCAGTTAGTTTAAAACATTGTGATTATAGCATATGATTGATCTTCCACAGCTTGTAAAAACTTACTTTCATTCAATTACAACTATAAAATATTTAGAATACTTTTAATGAGATGAGTAATGACCAACAAATATTTCAATCTATATCAAGGCCTCAAGTTTTATGGTGTGCAAACACATAAGGTATCTCTTTAGTTATAGAAACATATACAAAAAGAAGGTTTCTGGCTTGTCTGGTCCTTTATTTCTGAGCAGTGTCAGGCATGAATGGGTGCTTTGCAAAACCAGTAAGCTAGAGTATACCCTGAACATGGTAAAGTCAATTTCTGCAATGCATAAAACCAAGTAGGCAGTTTTCAGAAAAAGCTGCTGAAAGTGTGTTCTGACATGGCTGTCTGGATATGCTTTCCTCATTGCCTTCTTAAGGGAATTTTACTTCTTAGGCTAATTTACATATTTTAAACATTAGCCAGATTATGATTTCAAAAATGTTGAAAATATCATACTTTCATGATTATTTGAAATATTATACTAACCTTTGATCTGTCCTCTAGCACTCATTTTAATAACTGTTGGCTAAGTACTGACTGATTAGGTCAGATAAGACATTTGTATGTTCAGTCTCTCAATAAATATTTCCTTATTTTTCTCTTCTTGTTCTTGTTCTTCCTTCTCCTTTTCCTTCTCCTTCTCCTCTTCCTCCTTCTCCTCTTCCTCCTTCTTTTCTTCTTCCTTCTCCTCCTCTTTCTTCTTCTCTCCTCCTCCTCCTCTTCTTTCTTCTTTTAGCTGTTTCAAGAACAAAAGCTGTTTTTTTGGTTTGATTTCAAAGGATGACTTAGGGGCTCAAAGAAAGAGTTAAGTTTAAGCCTCATAATAAAAATGAGGAAGGAGTGTTTGAAAACTCAGATCATCAAAAAGAAAGCCAGTAAAGGCCAGGGACATGACTCAGTGGGAGAGCGTGTGTCCAGCACATAGGAGGCTCAGCATGCAGTGCCACCAAGCTTGCCATCTTGAGTTTCACTGCTGGGATCCAAATAGTGGCAGGAGCGAACTGGCTGTGCGTTGTTGTTCGCTGACCTCCACATGCGTGCCTTGTTACATGTGTTTGACCATCCCCGTCCATACACAAACACTAAATGAGTGCAATTCAAATGTCAAAAAAAGAAATGAAGAAAGACAGCCAATGGTGTTTTAAGAGATAGAAAGCATAATTCTAATCACCTAATAGAGGTTTATGGATGTGGAGACACACATACATATTAACTGAGCCCTAAAGGAAAGTACACGTTTATATATTAAAAGCTGTTAGCTTATATACCTATATGTGGATATCCAAATATATATTTATATGTAAGTATATTCATAAGTATTATGAGGTATTATAAGACATATATGCATGTATTATCTATCCATGAAAGACATTTCCTTTGAAAGTTAGCTGTTTAGCCTTACTTTTTTTTTTATTAATTTATTCTTGTTACATCTCAATGTTTATCCCATCCCTTGTATCCTCCCATTCTTCCCTCCCTATCCCCCCATTTTTCCATTATTACCCTCCCCTATGACTGTTCCTGAGGGGGATTACCTCCCCCTGTATATGCTCATAGGGTATCAAGTCTCTAGCCTTACGTTTTTATCCTTTAAAAAAAAAACCCAATGGCAATGTAACATTACTAATTCTCATTCCTGCACAAGATATCGCAATCTATAATAAGTACTCAGCTCACATTCAGTGTGGAGAGTTATTGCTGATGGGTTTTGGTATGTGAATGGTAGCACTGAGTTCCTTTTCTTGCTTGGTGTTGGTGAGCTGTCCCTGGCTTTGGCTGTGTGCGAGGTTCTTGGTGTTGCAGATGGACAGTACTCTCTCTGAGCAGCATCTTTGTTGCTTCTGTTAACTAATGATAGTGTAGTGAGCTCTGTGAGACACAGAAGTCTATAGAGGAGATTTATAGTTCATGCAGCCTTTGCTAGTTTTTGTTTTATTGCTTTGTAGGTTGACGTATAAGAGCATTACAACAGCATAACGCCAAGTTTCACTAATTAGCCATACAGGTGTCCTTTGAATGTTCTACACAGTTACCTTGAATAGGGAAATTAGTGGATGGAAAAGTGTGAATAATCTTACTGAAATTATTACATATGTAATCTACAAAATATGTAAATGCCTGGGCGGCACTGTATACCCTTAATCCCAGCATTCTGGATGCAGAGGCCGGCAGATCTCCAGCAGATCTCCGAGTTAAGGCCAGCCTGGTCTACAGAGTGAGTGCCAGGATAGCCAGGACTACACAGAAAAACTCTGTCTTGAAAAAAAAAAAAAAAAAAAAAAAAAAAACAGAAAAAAGAAAGAAAGAAAATGGGTAAATGTTGGTAAAGCCTAAAAAAATCTAGAAAAGAAACTAAGAAAGGCTTAAAATGGATAATTTGGAAGGGTGGGGGTGGGGTTGACAGAGGACACAACACATGGGCTATGAAAGAAGAGGAGAGGCTGGGAGGGGATTACGGGCAAGGATCTGGGGTGGCAGAGTTGGGGACACAAAGGGAAGGACAATAGCTAAAACGTGATTTGTTCAAAAATGCTGTAATGACATTGAATAGCTTGCATGCTAATTTAAGAAGTGATCAACAGGGCCTACAACAAAAGTGCTATCAGGGCTTTGTTTGCCCAGGAAAAGCTTAGGAGCTAAAACCTGCTTCATCTTTTTGTTGTTCGCTGTGGTGTTCAGCATCAATTCTGTGATTAGATCTGGCGGAAGAGACAGGCGTGGATCTCTGTGTACCTAGTGCCACCTATGCAACCTCATCCGACACTTGGTAGAGTTCCAGCAATTGTTTTCTTAAATGAATTTCTTTAACATTCTCATTTAATACTTTGATCTTGTTCTGTATATAATATCCTGCTGTTTAGAAAAAGCACTCTGCTCTTGTAATGGACATCTAATTTTATAAAAGTAAGGATTGTTAAATTCACATTTTTTACTTGAATTTTACTGAAGTCTGTTACAGTGCACTT
This sequence comes from Acomys russatus, assembly GCF_903995435.1. NCBI lineage: Eukaryota > Metazoa > Chordata > Mammalia > Rodentia > Muridae > Acomys > Acomys russatus. Next base: position 76,281,737 of record NC_067140.1, read on the forward strand.
TAAATATATTCATTTGTTTATCAACGGTTTTACTCACTAGGTGTTATAGATTACATACTGTAAGACAAGCATTCTTTTGATATATAAAACAATTTCTAACTTATCCTGAACACTTTTTAATGTACTATTGAATGCCTAAATTATCTTTTTGTTTTCACAATCCTATGCTGGGAGATAACCACTTTCCTAAGTCAAAAGAGTTGAATAAGTTATAATCTCTGTTCACCAAGGGTGGATAGAAATAGACTTGAATGGCTTTAAATACAGCATAATTTTTCTTAATTGATGGATTAAAAATTTAGCTCAAATGAGATCCCGTGCCCTTTAGATCCCGTGCCCTTTAGATCCCGTGCCCTTCTCTAGTTCGTCCACTGTTTACTTCTCATTAGCATATTATGTCAGAATCACTTCCTGGACCTGTCCAGAGTCAGCAGCCGAGTCATTGCCAATTCACCAAGGCTTGCCCTGGTCAGTCAGCTCACTGTGATGGTATGGAGACCAGTGTCTCTGCTACACAGAGACAGAGGGTATTGCCTGTGTAGCAGTGAGAGCTAAAGTCAGAGCACTCCTTCAGTAGCTCCTCCTGTGGGAGGCGGGAGGGCGGTTAGTGGGACTCCTCAGGTTGGCTGTGGAAAGTCCTGGAAGACAGCATTAATAATATACTAGAGATTGTGATGCACAGGGGAGAAGGCAGTATGGCGAAAAGCCTCAAGATCCCCTGGGAGTTCACTTGAAGCATCTAGAGGCTGGGATAAGTTAGAGTGCCTTGTGGTGACGCCCTGGTTGCCAGCAGCAATGAGTTCACCAAGGGTTTTAAATCATCGTCGTCTTCATCATCACCATCATCATCAATTAATCACCATCATCAGAATTTCAGCCCTTTCCGAAGCCAACATGACCCTGCTTGGTGAGTAGCAGGCACAGTCACGCTTTCGAGATTGCAGAGATCTGAAAGGTACAGGTTAAAATTTCACCTAGAAAAAATTGTCTTCACAGGAGTCTGATATGTAGCCTTTACATAAATTTAGGCATCAAAATAGTTTAGACAAAAGCCTTCAGAATGTTTGACACCAATCCTCTTTTGGTTCCAAAATTCAACATTTCGAAGTCTAGTATTTTAAGTGTCTGTTGATTTGAATTCTGTTCATTAGAGGCTGTAGAACTAATTTAAAATTTGCATTACTGAGATTTTTGACCTGAAGCAAAATGCAATGTTTGTTAATGAAGTTCCAAAGTAGATGAATGCAATAAGATATTTAGTGAGATTTTCCCCATTTCCTTGGAATTGTAAACTAAGACTTAGAGCTAGGGGGAGGGAAGCCTCAGGTGCGCTGTGTTATAAAGCCACTCCCCACAGCTGGTGGTCAGAGTCAGTCCATAGTATATATGTATTTGTTTATTTACTTTTGAGACACTGGCTAGCCTGGAACTCATAGAGATCCACTTGCCTCTGCTTTTCAAGTGCTGGGTAAAAGGCGTGCACCAGCACACCTGGCTTCGATTCTATATTATTTAAACACCTGTTACCATTCTGGCTCCCCCTGTTAGCCCATGACTGTGCTTGTCTTTGAAGCATATTTAGAGATAGAAATCAACACAAAGGCTATTGGTGAAGGCGCATTCTTGGGTAGAAGTCCGTGGAAGGTTGGGGAAGGGGACTAAACTCAGAAGGCGGAGACTTGGGCTGTCTTCTCTCCACAGGCTTGCACTGAGTATACAGAAGTTGACTGGTTTTTCAGAGTTGGGATAAAGACTGCGCCTTTCAATGCCATGACCATCAGTGTCAGACGTAATGTCCACAAGTTGTTGGGTGTGAGCCATGCAGTAAGGAATCAGGGTCTGAGTGAGGCAGCTCCTCAAATCTGCCAGCCTGGGAGGCCCAGCTACCAGCAGGAACCGCCATTTACGGCGGTGTTAACCTAAATATAAAATTCTATTTCTTTCCAACAAGCTTTCCATACTTTTTCCTTGTCTTTAGGATTCTTTTCATTTAACTATTCTGAGTGTTGACATGACTCCCCTTGGGCTCATCTTACTTGGGGTTTACTGCATGAGTTGGGAGTCTGTATTTTAACCTCACTCACGACACCATCAGCCGTTTCTTCAGCTACTCTTCCTTACTATCTCCTCAAACTGTGGGAGACTTTCAAGTATCGCGCCAACCCCAGGGCCCTGTTTGTTTCTTCTCATGTAAGTCCTCTGTTTTAGTTGGCAGTGACTGTCCATTTAGGTGTTTCTCATGGTCCTGACATACTCGAGTGGAGTGTGGTTCTGATGGCAATTTCATTTCCCAAGTAGCTGTGGTCTTGGCGTGTCTGGTGTGCTGAAGCCCTACTGCTTCCTCCTGGTGCTGCCCGAGGGGCCAGCAGGATGCTTCCTAGGTCAAGTGTCCCAGTGGCTGTGGGTGGAGAAGAGCAAATCTTAGGTTGGTAGGATGGAGAGATGGAGAGTGTTTTGTGGCTTGGCTGCTTTTATGGCCAGGATACCCTCTTGCCAGCATCTCTGCTCTTTTGATATCTCTTGGTCGGGTAGTGAATTCTTGGGTCCACTGGGGAAGGAATGACTTCTGGGGCCAGAAACTTGATAAAACTCCACATCCCTACCTGTGGGGAACATAAATCCTCTATAGTGTTGGGTGCTTGTAACAATGTCTCTAATTTACGCCCCCTCATCTAGTCACTGGAGCATCTTGGTGTCGGGAGGGGTCTTATGCCTATGAGCTCTCCTGTCAGGGGGTGTTAGAAGCCAGGTCCTCTTTGTAAGTGCTATCCTATGTCTTTCAGAGGAAGACGGGGAGGAGGACGGGGAGGAGGAGGAGGAGGAGGAGGAGGAGGAGGAGGAGGAGGAGGAGGAGGAGGAGGAGGAGGAGGAGGAGGAGGAGGAGGAGGTGCCGGCTGCGGTGGTTCAGGCCCAATAAGCCACGAAGACGTTTTTCCTTGAAGCTTATTGATTTATCCTCAGTGGGGCTCCTGAGAGATCTTTCTTGCCTATGCCGTTGATTCACTTGTTGTCGTCAAGGAACTTTTGTGAGGAGGGAGATGAGCCTGCTAGGGATGCTTTTTATTGTTGTACTGTTCTGATAGATGTTTTGAGACACTGGTCCAGGCCCACCATCTCTCTGGAACGGGGGCTGTAAGAAGCCCACTGACCATGCAGCCCATTCATTCCTGTGACCTCCAATCTGCTCCCCTTAGTTTTTGCACCTATCAGATTCCTCATGTGGATGCCTTTTGCACCATTTCTAGGATTTATAGTTGTCTTCAGAGGGAGTGGGAGAGGGGAGGAACCAAAAGAAAGGAATCGGTCCCATCTTGTCTAGACTACTAGCCTGTCAGGTCAAAAGTCTAAAATGCATAACATAGTGTCATCAACTTGTAAACATATTTTCCTTAAAGGATTTTAAGCATAATGACTCTTATGCTTAAATAGTAAATGCATTTCTACATGTGTTTATGTGTTTGTGGTACACACACAGGTATGTATATGTGCGTGGGGCGGAGCAGAAGATAATAATGGGTATTTTCTTTTGCAACTCTGCTCTCTTGTTTTTGAGACAATGTCACTGAAGCTGAGTTCACAATTGACTAGGCAGGCAGGCCGGCAATCTTACAGAATCTGTCTGCCTCTACTTCTTTGAGGGCTGAGATGACAGACCTCAGTTGCAGCACCAGGCTTTTATGTAGCTGCTGGGGATCTGAACTTAGCCCTTGTCCTAGCAATGCAATTACTTTTTCCAATAATCCACTTTCTCACCCCCCTTGTAAATGTATCCGTTGTGTTACAAAATAACAATTAACAGAGAATTAATTAATTAGTTAATTAAGAGATACCAGTTAATAGACATTACTTGACCTGATGTACCTATCTTATTCAGCTATGTATTTCTAATATAAATATTCTAGCCACTTAACAAACAGGTGTTAAATAATTAAGTTATAGTATATATATGATTTATTTATTTTTATTTTTAATTATGGAATTACAGTTTATATGTATGTATACTGTGTGTGTGTGGGGGGGGTGACTGTCGAGGCCAGAAGAGGGACCTGGATACTCTGGAACTGGAGTTATAGGTGGTTGTCAGCAGCCTTATGTGGGAGATGGCAACCAAAGGTGGGTCTTCTGCAGAGACCGCAAGTGCTCTCAGCTGCTGAGGCAGCAATCAAGCCCTATGGTTTATACTTCTGTGTGATAAAAAATTAAGGCATAAATCACCCTCCCTACATTACAAATCACTGGTAAAATTAGGGGTCTGCACTTTCTTTGGCGGACACCAAATGCATACATCTATGTAATATGGGGTGCCATTTACAATTCTTTTATTAAGTGCTACTGCTCCCGTTTTATTTTTGAGGTTTGAATATTTCCGAATGACTTATAGTTGAAAGTATTTTTAGTAAGTACTACTTAGTCATCCTGTGAGATTTATAAAATAATAATAACAATTTGTAAAAAGCCTCAGTAGTCAGTAATCAGCTTCTCACCAATGATAATACATTTGTCTGAGATTAATACCATTGCATTTCAATGCACTAGAATAAAACTAATCTTCATTATAGAATCCACAGCTGGCCTGATGAGCTGTAATAAGAAAAAGTAATTACTATTTTTTGATTTCCAGAAAATGCAAATTATATTTTGTCTCCAGAGTAGAGAACAAAGAGGGTCTTTGTTTATAAATGACTAAATTTTATGTTTACAAAGTTGGACTTTTTTTATGCTAAGAGATTTGTGACTTATGCTAACATAAACATTATATATTCATACTTTAAATTTTTATTATATTTATAAATATAATAAAAATATATAGTTATATAGAGAAGTGTTAGACTTATGTAATTTAGGAGTAGGAAAAATTGTTATTGTGAGTTTCACTAGCTGAGGTTATGGAAACATTCTATCACTTGTTAACCCAAATCAAAGATGAGAAGTGTGAGAGATGAAAACTCAGGATTTAGTTACTTAACACAATAGACTTCTGTTTGTGTCTTTCATGGTAAGTATGTAACAGTGACATAGTGTGTATTTTAGGAAGCCAGAATAAAAAATCTGAAATATATCTACACTAAAGAAATGACAAATGTTGAGGTGATACACATTTTTAGGGTGATTTAAGCATAGCATTGTACCTGTACATGAAAATATCACATCACCCCGACATATTTATTTTTTTATGTGGCAGATAAATGTAATAAAAGTAAAATAAAGTCTTAGTTTATTCAGTTTTATTTTCTTGATGAATAATGTATGGGTCATTATTGACTTAAACCTTCTTGAGCATGGGTATGGATAATTAAGAAATATAGTCTCCGTGAATAGCATTGCGTGTGTATATATATATATATATATATGTATATATATGTGTTTATATTACTGAATCATAATAAAATTTTTCATCATTTAAAGTATCACTTTTGGCAATGTTATCACCATATAAATTCAATGTTTCAAATGAGTTTTTCTGATAAATATTTAACTTGTTGGAAAATTAGATTATGGATTGATATGAAAATTTTAGTAGATGATATTGGGAAAGTATAATTAAAATTTTTGATAATTTTAATTCACATTACACATACTTTCTATTCTCCACAATCAAATTAGATTAAAAAACTGTTATACTACATTAAATATTCATGTCATCACAATTAATGGATTTCCTTTATTTTGAAGTCAGTTAACAGAAATGTAGTTCCTTAATAGATAATTTGGTATACTAAAAACAAAACAAAACAAAACTCATTTGATCTTGGATGGAAGGCTTTAAACATGGGGTTGAATATTTACCTATTAACCCACGACCTTGGGCAAACCAGTTTTGTCTTACAATAGCCTCAGTTTGCTCATTTGCTGTAGATTTACAAGATAGCTTGTGAGTTGATGCCAGACAGATAAGCTCATAATTACTCCTCAATAAATAATAGATGCTAGGACAGTTGTCATCATGGTCTATTTGTTGTTTGTTGATCTGTTGTTTCTGACAATGGTCATGTACTCCACCTTGAGAAGCTTACTTAAGTGCATGTGACCCTGTCCAGCCCTTGATGACTCAGACTTTCCGATGGAAATGAGTCATATATGGTCTTATTTAACATTAGGGTAAGTTGATCATATCACAAGCCAAATTTACTGCAAATGGTTAGCCCAGAACTCTGGGATGTATTATATTGGGTGAGTGAGACCTAGTGAGGAGCCACCTCAACTACTTCATGACCTAGCACATTTTACTTATACAACAAGACCTAAACAAACTGGAAAATGAGCATGACTTTAAAATGATGTGCTTCGGTTGGGGGAAGTGGAACCAAGCTGTGCTGAATTTAGTGTAAGTGGAATTGATCTTCATGGACTAGCAGAGTTAATAATAAATAAAAGACAGAAATCTGAATTATATGTTTTCCATTCTAATCCTATCGTGGATTTGCTTAAGCCTGTGAACATGAGAATAGCATTACATAATTTCAAATATCAGCACCTATGCTTTCTCTTGTACTTGTGCCTCAGCCTTCCCTGTGTTCCAGTCTTTTCCTTTTTCCTAAAACATAATAAACAATAAACAGGACCTATCTTGTCAGCTTCTTGGAGGAACTAAATTAATTAATAATGTACTGGGTGTCTAATAAGAAAACAACTGTAAGCTATTTGTGGAGTGGTGAGGACATGTGTATGGTTATGTGATGATCCCTCTGAAACAGGGTCCTCCATCTTCCTCCTGCTTTGTGCTGCACTTGTGTAAAAGACAGGGCTACTCAGTGAGTCACAGCATACACAGGGCATTCTAAAGCTAGTTCTAAGCGAATGGAAATATAAAAGTCAGAATTATCACGAGAACAAGTATTTAGCCTTGAAACCCTTACTGAGCTGAAGCAATCTTATGTTTCTTTGTTTTCTTTAGCTTCTGAACTCTATTGCTACGCTCTTGAAGAATAGTTTAAATTCAATTGTGAATTTTATTAGAAAGCAATAGACATTTCTTGCTTTATTATTTTTTCAAGTCTTCAGTTTGCTGTGATATTCAAGACCTGTTTCAGTTTATGCCTAGTAAACACAAAAGAGTGCATAAGCTGATTTGGCTTTAGAAGCAGATCCCCTTGGGCTGGTGAGGTAGGCTGGAGGGGAAAGACGCTGGTGCCTGATGATCAAAGTTTGATTTCTGGAACCCAAATAAAGATGGAAGGAGAAACTGTCTCCATGGAGTTTTCCTATCATCTGCACATGAGCACCGTGCCATGTCCTCTATGTCATGCACACAGCCACTTCCACACAGACTAAGCGAGCAAGTAATCAAACCGCAGACCCTTATAGCATGCATGAGGTGGGGCAGGAGGATTCAGGGTTCAAAGTCATCCTCCTCATGTCCCAGGACAGCCTGGGCTTCCTAAGAACCTGTCTCAACTAACAAACAAATGAATGAATGAATAAATGATTGAATAAAGTAGAGCAGACCATTTTAGAGCGATGTATTTCAAACCAATTAGAAATTCAGACTGAATCCATTTCATGTATAATTGAGAATTCCACCAATGTGTTTATATTTAAGTCAAAAGCAGCGTAATGGACTCAAAACCTAATTCCCCCGACAAAGCACTTTGATTCATGCTACCTATTGATGGTCCTGAGCTAATCCTGGTGTTTCATGTGGCCCTAAAGAGACATTATTCCTGATAAATTTTGACTAGTGTTATTTACACACTTGTAAATAAAAATTGACTCATTTATTTACATTGTAATAGTTCTTTAAATATTTAAATTTTAAAAATATATATGCCCCGCGACTCATAAACATTTTGAAGGACTTACTCTAAAAAATTAGGAGTATCAGTATGTACACACATAGACGCAAGTATATTTATGAATACACACTTCAAACATAATGGAAAAAATTACTGGAAACAATCCAAATTGCCATGTAATATCAGCAGTTTTATGCTGTTGTGAGGCAAGGTCCCAAATTTCAGCCCTGGCTGGCCTAGAAGTTGGTATGTAGAGCTGATTGTTTTTTAACTCCGAGATATCCACTTGCCTCTGCCTTTAAGTGCTAGCTTTAAAGATGTACACTACCACACCTTTAATCTTACACAAATTTCAAAACATTATATTGGTATGTGCTATTTCCTTAGAGCCATGACATATTCATAAATGAGAAAATGATGTTGTGTGTCAGTTTTATTTTGTAATAATAAATAGACACTTTACTTACATCTATATATTTGTCTGAACAGAGAAATTATTGACCAGAATAGTCCATAAGTTGGGCTTCTTTAATCTATTTAATATTTCACATATCTTTGTGAGAGAATATGCTTAATCCTCTAACATGTTAGCAATGTAGTTATATGTGTTTTAATGTGTTAGTATATGTATATACTTCAATTAAAAAAACCAGTTTCCTGCATTGCTTATTCTCCTAGATGGAAACATAAGGGCAGGATGAAGCAGTATGTAAGTTGGGGGGGGGGCAGGGTCTGTGAACGGATATGGGGGTTGGCTAGCCACTTGTACTGCCCAGTCTGTATAAGTAATACACATTCAATCAGGGTCCCAGGAGAAATAATATCAAATAGTCAAATTAGGAGAACTTAAAAGAAGGCTTCTTTGCATAGAAGTTATGTCTAAGATTTGAGACCAGATGTTGATGAGGAGGGCACTTAAGAATTGGTCAGAAACCAGAGGCTGCCCACAGCCTTGCTGTTGCTACTCTAGGCCAAACAGCCGAGGGAAGGTGCAGGTTATCAGAACCCAAAGGAGACAAAGGCTTGTGGTAAACTGAAGCCTTTGACTAGAACAGTGCACTTTGCCCAAGGGGCATAGTGCACTCAAAAGTGAGCCTCAGAAGGAGAGCCAGGCCATAAAACTCTGCAACCCATTATTATCTCTCTCACCATCTCATGACAGCCCCCCCCAAGTACCCCCAGTATAGCTAGAAAAAGGGAAGACGTGGGGCAGAGAACAGGGTCACAGAGAAGAGACTTTGCAAAGTAATAAGCTGGCATCAAATAGCATACTTCTTTTAAAATGGAATCAGCACAATCTGAAAGAAAGTAAAGAGTTAAAATATGAGAAAATACCAGTATCCACTCTCCCTATGAAATTCTAGAACAGCATTTATAATGGACTTTGCCTCAAAGATAGAACTGAGAAAAAGAATATGAAAAAAGCCTGTTTCTAGCTCTCCTCTTCCTGAGTCCTACTTTCTACCCCCATTCTCCATGATAACATAGAACAGGTCAAGTGAGGGTATGGCTAGGGAAATGCCGTTCTCCAAAATGGAACAGCCCATTGCCCTGCAAGGCTTTCAGCTATGCCTGGATGCTTTACGTGGTATGGGTCAGAGTGCACTGTAATGAAGGTCACAGCTTCAGGAGATGACCTTGCTCAGCCTCAGCGTGCCAGATGCCAGTTACTTACATCACCACTCTCACTCTTCTCCACAAAGCTCAGGCACGACTGTTATTTTTATCAAATAATCGATGAGTAATCAGAGGCCCTAAGATATTAGCTAATCATTTGGCCTGGAGAAACTTGCTCAAGGTCAGTGATAGACTAGGTTTGAATCTAGATTTGCTTAGTTCCATCTTAGCACAGCTGTACTCAGCTACAACATTGTAGCCCTCTCGTTTTTCCTAGAAATGTGTTTCTTAATTTCTTTCTCCCATTCCTTCATTTCCACTCATTCCATTATGTATTTAATAAATATTTATTCAATACTTGGTGTGCAAAGCACAATTGGTTTGCTGATTCTTACAAATGTGACCTCTGTCTTTATGAATGTTCAACTTTATAATTGCTGAAATGGAGTCTACTAGTCCCAAATCCTTCCCTTTTGAGTTTTCTTTGTGTGTGTGTGTGTGTGTGTGTGTGTGTGTGTGTGTGTGTGTGTGTGTGTGTCTCAAACTTCTTATTCATTTACTATGACAGAATTATTATTTTGGCTCATTTACTTTAACATAAAGTGTGTTATAAAATAAATCCTTCAAAAACCTTTTATTGCAGAGATAAATAGAGGATATGTAATATTATATGAAAGATATAATAAGAAACAAGGAAATTGTACAACAGTTTTTTTAAGGTATTGGGTTGTTTTAGTGAAATGATTAGCCAGCCTCCCAAATAGTATGTGTATAAAGGAACATGGTCAAGCTTACTTTTTTTAAAAATCTCTATTTTTTTTATGTATTTTATTAATTTATTCATATTACATCCCAATTGTAATCCCATCCCTTGTATCCTCCCATACCTCCCTCCCTCCCATTTTCCCCTTACTCCCCTCCTCTATGACTGTGATTGAGAGGGACTTCCTCCCCCTGTATATGCTCATAGGGTATCAAGTCTCTCCTTGGTAGCCTTCAAGCTTACTTTTTATCAAGCAAAATGTATATCATATATGAACATATAAATATTTTGGATAAGAACATCATCTAGTTTTCAAATGAACATTGGCTTATATTCAAGGCCTTTTATTTCCGTCAAAGCAAGGTAAAACTACTGTTCATGTTTCCTGTATTCTTGCAGGCGTAATGCATTTGAACTCATATCTCCTCTATCCCTTTACAGATGCTGTTCATTAATTGTTTGGAAAACCCATGCTTGGGTTACTCAAGTAATCCCCTTTTTGTAACTGAGCCAGTGTTATCATTACTGAAATTACAATTGATCCAGAACATACTCTCAGCAGGATGAGGCTGGCACAGGGATGAGCACGATGCACTTGCTGATTTAGTGTTAACTGCCTTCCCTGTGGAATGTTAGGAGCTGCCTGCTGAGGCTCCTGTGTTCTTCATCAATTAGTGATTGTCAATAGAGTGCATTCAGTAGATTTTGTGTATACTGTCTCTGTAGCCACTTTTGAATTTAGGGGTACACACACACACACACACACACACACACACACACACACACACACACGCTTGTATACGTGTAGTGGTAAGAAGGTCCAGGTTAATTTTACTGCTTGTTCTTCCGTCTGGTTCTCGACAAGTGTCTCCATAATCCTAGATCCTCTTGAGCTTTCTATTTCTTTCTTTCTTTCTTTCTTTCTTTCTTTCTTTCTTTCTTTCTTTCTTTTTTGTTTTGTTTTTCAAGACAGCCTTGGCTGTCCTGGACTCGCTTTGTAGACCAGGCTGGCCTTGAATTCACAGCGACCCGCCTGCCTCTGCCTCCCTGAGTGCTCTGATTAAAGGTGTGCGCCACCACACCTGGCTCCATTACTTTTATAATGAAGGGATTGGGCCAATGAAGCATTTTCCAAAGTTGCTGAGCACCCAGAGTCAGCCTGTGAGGAGAGATGACAAACAGGCAGCTGAAGCTCCTTGCCTGCACTTCAGTTGGGTGGCTCTGCCGTGCACAATAGATGTTAATAATTCCAGGCAACTCTTGCAATTCGTGGTGGCTTTGCACCTCCTTATCAGCACAAAGGACTTTCGTGTTGTGCTTTTCGCTTCATGGTGAGTTCCAGCATCTATAAACCATACAGGGCCCGGAATAATCAGTGGTTCTTTTGCCTTCTGCAGTAGGAGTGAAATGTAAAGTATTCATCATATGTATCTACCTGCATTCTGCGTGCTAAGCACTTAAACCTATTCTTACTTTTCTTTTCATCAGCTTCAAAGCAGAAAATCATATTTCTGCTCCTAACTTCTGGCATTCTGTAGAACTTATTTGGAAGGTGTAGTAAAGTGTGAACTCAAGGCTGTTGCCAAGCTGATGGCTGCGTTTGCTTGTGCGGCTTGTATCTCATAGCTGTCAGTGGAGGTGGTCACTGGCATGGTGTCGTGTGTTCTAGAGTAAGACACGTGCTTGGGATTTCATTTTATTTTATTAGCACTTCGTACTTTGAACTTCAAAGCACAAGAAACAAAAAGTGTGTCGTTATAAAGGATGACATTCCTTTTGTAATAGCATGTTGTGAATGAAATTGGTATTCTCGGTAGAGCTCCTGGGGAAGTTGTTGCCAACAATAATTTTGACATCTCATGTGCTCCATTGTAATAAGAAATAAGAATAAATAAACAGAGCTAGGTGGCCAGGATTCTGTTCAGATGAAAACAAGTATAATTTCCTGTATAATATGATGAAAAGCAAACAAAAGCCCTGCACAAACACTTTTGTGGAATGTTTGAAGACTAGTCTCTCAGACTGTTGCTTGTTTGACAAGATCGTTTAGGGTGAGGTAGAAATGAAGCACAGGAACAGGTAATTAGTGGGGAGATAAGAGACTGGATTCTTTCAGACTCATGAACTGCAAGGAAGATGCAAGCATTAAAAATAAAAGAGCGCTGGTGGAGCTGGAGAGATGGCGCAGTGGTTAAGAGCACTGGCTGCTCTTCTATTCCCAGTACTCAACTGGAAGTTAACAACTGTTTGTATCTACAGTACACGAGAATCTGAGACCTTCTGGCTTTGGCTGGCATCAGGCACACATATGATTCACAGACATATAAGCAAGCAATATACCCATACACATAAGTAAGTAAGTAAACAAACTAACAAATAAATAAAAATTTAAAAAGCAATATCGGTGAGATGGTTCGGAGTATAGAGATGAACTTGACTACCTGAATTTATTTTATCGACTGAGATAGAGGAAGAGAACCAGTAACTTCCATTTGTCCATTGGCCAACACAGTGTGTTCCTGTACCCTGCCCCTGACTCTAGATAATAACAAGATACACAGAGTAAATACATTCACTCTAAGGAATGAATGTGAACAGCTCTTGTGATTGTTGAACAGGATTTTATTGCACCAAAGCCGTCAAACTGAGTGGTCTTGTTATCCAGAAATACAAGCTCAAGATGGCTGCTGTGGTGCTGATGTTGCTGCCCTCCCTTGTGCTGACCAAAACCTTAAACAGGCATTGGCGCATTTTTCCACTAAGTGTACATTTTTCCAGAATTTTTTCATTAATGAGCCAGAAGAGTTTAAATCCTGGTCTCCATTCCTCAATGATTCTGTTTTCTGACAGAAGGTAAAGGAGAGAGTGGTGATTTGTTCAAGTCATTCTGTTCTTTAGTAATGATGTTGTGGTGATTTGTTCAAGTCATTCCGTTCTTTAGTAATGATGCTGAATTAAAATCAAACGTGCTTTGCTTTTGGGTCAGCGTTTTCATTGTCCATCCCAGAGTAGGAGTATGAGCTTTCCTATTTTTACTATTTTTTTAACTAATCTCTTCTAAAGGAGACAAATACACCATAGCATATTTAGGAGAAAAATTTTTAAAGTAATTATATCAGTTTTATTTTAAAATAAAATAGTATATTATTGGAAATTGCTGTATTCTTTTTATTTTATTTTATTTTTTAATTTTTTAATTTTTGAAATTTTTTAAGGATGATTAGCCCAAGAAGGACAGCCTACAATGTACTGAAATTTTTTGTTTAATACATTAATACATGTAATGCATAATACATTTATACATGTGAAAACTTGGTAAGTTTAATTGAACATTTAAATTTGGGTTTAAAAGGAATAAGAAATTCCCACAAGCCGTAAATTCTATCATTTGTATAGTGTTCTGTTTAGTTTTATGTTAACTTGATACAACCTCGGGTCATCTGGGAACAGAGAACCTTAGTTGAGAAACTGCCTCTGTCTGACTGGCCTGTAGGATGACGGATGTGAGAGGGCCCAGACCAGCGTGTAGGGTCCACCAATGGCAGGTGGTTCTGGGTTGTATATGAAAGCAGGCTGAACAAGCCCAGGAGAGCATAGTCAGGAAGCAGCACTCCTCCAGGGTCTCTGTTTTAGTTCCTGCCTCCACGGTCCTGCTTTGAGCACCTGTCCTGAGTGATTATGGGGCCCTGTAAACCAAATAACCTTTCCTTCCTCAAGTTGCTTTTAGAAATAGCCTTTATCACAGCAACAGTAAACAAGCTCTCTCACACACACTCTCTTTCTCACACACAGACACACAGACACATATTATTGAAGTTTACCATGTTTGCCTCTATGAAGTTACCTTCAAGGAAAAGTTTTTCTCTTACTTGTATTCAAAATTTTATTGTTGTGAACATCGAGACTGAACACCTCACTGAAACCAGTCATTTTGTTTGGAGCGAGAAGGGAAATCACAGATCCACTCAGTTGGGACAGGTTGTGTGAGTTGTGCCTCAGTTGGGACAGGTTGTGTGAGTTGTGCATACATTCAGTCTTTGAAGTAACTACTACAATTTCAGTTTTGCTCCTCACCCCTGTAATAAATTAGACATTTGATTGTAGGGAGTTTGAAAAGTGCTAGTTAGTGAGTCTGCTCCAAGAAGAGATCCCAAACCTTACTATAGAAACATGGCATGTCCCACCAAAGCCTTCACTTACTGAGAGATTGGGATAGATGTGAGGACATCCTACTTAGAGTCTAGGTAAGAGAAATATAGGAGATGGGGAAATAGAAGGACATAGAGGGTCCTAGAAACCTACAAGAAGAACATCTTGATGGGTGAATTGGGGCCCAGGGGGGGTCTACTCAAACTATGGCACTAAAGCAAGAACAATACAAGTAGTAAATATCGAACCCCTACTCTGATCTACCCAATGGACAGGACATTCTCCACAGTTATGTGGAGAGCGGGGACTGACTCTGACATGAACTCTGGTGCCCCATATTTGACCACCTCCCCTTGGTGGGGAGGCCTCGTGGCACTCAAAGAAAGAATAAGCAGGCTACCAAGATGAGACTTGATAGCCTATGACCACATAGTGGGGGAGGAGGTCCCCCTTGGTCTTAGACCTAGGGGAGGGGAATAGGGTGAAAGTGGGAGGGAAGGAGGAACGGGAGGATACTAGTGATGGCATAACAATTTAGTTGTAATCTGAATAAATTAATAAAATTAAAATACAATAAAAAGAAACACTGGTGTCATGCTTATAATATTTTTGTCCCACCTTCTGCCTCACATGCTGATTCTCTAGGAATAGCCCAGAACAGGATTGCCATTCTAGCAAGACATTTTGATAAATATAGAAACATATTTCATATGTTTTGAATTACTAGCATTTCCACTAAACTTTAAGAGCTCTGTAATAGTCCATGATTTTAGAGAATAAGTAGGGCCAAAGATCGGCTCTTCTGTATTTCAGCAAATAAGTACTTTTTATGTGAAAAGAGAATTGACTAACCCTGTCAATTATCTCACAATTTACTGCATTTATTTAGAAATTATTGGGTGCAGAATAAAGTACTAAGTTCAGATCTTATTTTCAAGAAGTTTTGTATTTAATTGGGATATATATTATTTTATTAGAAATAATTAAGAAGGAATTAAATATCTTCAAACCCATAAAAATAATTTTCATTTTCTTAAAATGGGAGAAATAGTAATTTGTCTGCTGAGTGAGTGTTGGATAGTAATTGAGATGTTTTGTGGAGGAAAAGTCATAATAAAACTTCGCTTTGCCTATTTTTGGCAATTCCATCTCAGAAAATAACTTGTAGATTTGTGTTACAGATAGGCTCATCTAGGCACGAGCAGACACTGACATAAAGTGGCTTGGGGGTTGGCAAAGAATGCAAGTCCAAGTCCTGCACCTACTGCTGCTACTCATGCACTGGACAAGTGCCTGGTTAAACAGATGGGCGCTGGGCGGGGCCCTCGAAACAGGCGAACTCCACCTTTACTGATGAATGATGTGTGCAAACAGACCACAGCGCGTTATTGTGCTCCTTGGCGTGAGGCTTGCAGTGAAGAGCTAGTGCTTATTTTTGTTATTATTTATTGTTGGAAATACATTTTGTTCCTTACAAATGAATAAGTCAAAATTGGAAGACAGCAGATAGAATGTCACGGGTGTGGAAAACCCACAGGCAGGAAAGTAATTCTCAGTCAAACAGGGTTGGTGAGGAAGCAGGTGTGTGAAATGACGTGTGGTTTTACAGACGCAGTAAGATTTGAGGAACTGGCTGGGGTAACCAAGAGACACACGCAGGTTGCCGTGTATTTCGTCTTCCAGGGAGTAAAGACGAATGAGAATTCTCATCACTGTTTTCAGGCTCCTGTGGCAAACTGATCTCAGCAGTCACAAGGCAGGACCTGGGCAGACTGTAGCTGCTGTTTGTGTAATGCCACACCTTTTCAGTATGACACCAAAGGGGTTTGGAGGCGAATGGTAAGAGGACATCAGAAGAGAGTTCAGTTTTTGATTGATTAGTGGCACTTGTATTCTGCCTGTGTTTTTGAAAAATCCCTGAGGGGAGAATAGAACCACTGTTGAACAGCTCTGTACCTGGAATAGCACATGAGACAGAGTCTGATGGTCTAATATTGACATATTGAAAGGATCTTCCAAGGCATATGATCTCCATGCTTTTTTATGATACTCTCTTTACTGCTGGAGTAATTAGTAAGCTATCACACATTTAGTCTAATTGAACTGTGAGTATGGGCACATGTCCTTCACACAATCCATTATTTATTGATTGAATTATTAATACTAATGACTAACAACATTTATTCCTCTTAGGTAATGGCACTGCATGATTTATGGAATGCACAGAAACATTGAAGCATAAGACTCCTCTTTCCTAAACAATTTATTTAATTTTTTGTTAACTCAGTATTATTCTCCACAAAAGGAAGAAGCTTTTGGTTACCACCTGCTTTCATAATGCTGATGAAAAACCTCTTTATAACATGTATAAACAGTGCCAAGTGTAAAGAGTAAAGCCCAGTGCAGCACAGTGACATCTTGATTGAGAACCTATAGTTTAATGTAGGGGCCACACCCCAGCCTTTGCAGTGTATGTTGAATTCCACCTGAAGGTTATTATGTTAGCATAAACATAAGCTTAACATCGTTTAGTACTACAGCAAATTGTCCGCAATACAACCTTCAAAAAAGTTTACTTCTTGAGTGGAATCAAAGTTGATTTTTAAAAATTAATTTTGTTGTTTGGTGATTTCTTTTTTAAAACAATTTTTATTAAATTTTTTACATATACATTTATATTATTATACACATATACAATAAACAACCTACAGCAGGAAGAACCATGAAACGATCAGGAATTACATATATATGTTACATTCACAGTGTTTTGGCAATTTGTATTTGGCAGCCTTGAAGAAAACATCTTTCCTATCTTATATGTATGCAATGCGTTCTGGTTACTCTGTGACCCTTTCTCATCTCCCTGCCCTCTGTATCATCCCTTACTCCTCCTTCCCAGCTACTTGGCAGTAGTTGTCACTTCTGGTTTGATGTGAGGCCCATTCAGTTTAACGGGAGCCATCCGTGTGACCACGGAATAGAGCTCTCTATCCTTGTCCTGAGGTGACTACAGGGTTTGCAGCTCAAGACCTCTGCCTAAGTGTATGCATAATGAGCATTTCATCATGAAGAACATAGCCCCTGGCCTCTCCTTCACTCATGCCTTCCTATTGCATTCATTATTGTGCAGACCCAAAGCTGACACCACCAGTTGTGTGTTCATGGTTGCAGTGTCTGTGTCTTTCCCAGAAGGTGGCCTCTCTCTCTCTCTCTCTCTCTCTCTCTCTCTCTCTCTCGTTTGGCTCTTACACTCTTTCTGCCCCCTTCTCTCACAATATCCCATTAGCCATAGGGTAGATGATATAAAAACCGTGTTTAAGATTACTTCCTTGGAACTTTCTTATATCTATTTTCCTTCCAGGAATACACAGGCTGAATTTCTGAATAAATAGGTGAGAATTCACATACCACTGTTTAACATTTCTATCTTTCTCCCAAATAGAGTCTATATATAGAAATAAGTCTATTGCTGTAGGAAAAGTTTGACTTATTCTTATTACGGCAAAATGCCCTGAGATTGGTTTTTTTGATGGTTGCTAATTTAATTTAAACTATTATTATGTTTTCTTGTTACATTGTCCTTTGAAATCACTGAAATTGCCAAAGTAGTATTGTTGTATCTACATTTCATAAAATGGAAAACTCAGAAGATCAATTTAGATATAGATGGAGAATAAAAGGATTTCAATATATACTTAACACTGTCATAAGGAGATATATAAAAATAGCCATTTGAAGAAAAAAGGAGATAAAAACGGGAAACACTAATTTTCATGCTTTGGCACAATAGTGGTAAAGTCTGTCTTTGTATGAAAATACTTTATACGTATTTGAATAGGATACATGATCATTACTAGTTTCTGTTTTAACTATTCTGATACACTGTTCTTCTGTGTGTTTTTAAATAAAATTTATTTTCTTTTCTTTGACAGCAAATGCCAGTCTTCTCGGAGGAGGTGGTGGTAAGTCCAGAATATGGCTTAACTTCAAATGCACTTTCATTACATTAACCAGAAGATGACTAGCAAGCTCTGTGATACCATAGCAAGCAAATTTTGCTATAGTTATCACCTACAAAACTAATATTCCAGAAAATATTTTATAATAGAAATGCCATTGGTTTGATGAATTATTCTTTTAACAGGCTTAAGAATATGTTCACAACTGTTTTTCTTATCGCCTTTGATGTAAGACACACACACAGACCGTCTTCTGTTGACATGAACACATACATGGTAGATGAGAGTCACTTGCTAACATGAATGCTAAGGTGACCGTGTCTTTGCAAGCTTTGCCCTCTTTTCTTTTTAACCATAATTGCTTGCTTTTGCTTCTCATGACTTTGTATCTAGAGATCTTAATATGTTACCTACTTCTTTGGAAACTGCAAGAGAAATCACTTTTGATGCTATACTTTTGTGTAGCTAAGAGAAGAAAAAGAAAGCCATCAAAGTGAAAGGAGAGGGAGAGATTCCAACACTGCAGATTTTTTTTTAAATGATAGAATCTGGCAACTACGGTTTTATCTTTAGATTAGGAATAAGAATGCTTTTGTGGCTACAGTATGTGTCACATACCAGGGGAGAAAGTGTCCAGATAAGACAGTTTCCATAGAAGACCCAGATATTCGTAGATTGGCTTAGCCTCCCTGGCCCCACTTGCCTTTTCCTCACTGTTTTGTTATTGTTTTTCATTTTCGTGTAGGCAACAGATAGTAAGTAGGACTGTGTGTCACTTTAAGGAGCTTAAAAAAATGTACTGGCCTTCATCGAAGATCCTGGTATAACCTTTATTTGGAAATTAAACCATAGTAACTGTTGAATTTTAGTCGACCCTTGGGATTTGGAATGACGGAAAAGGGTCTAAAGCAGAAAGTGCTGCTTATGCTCTCAGTTGTCAGCGCATGTCCTGTAGGAGGATGCTGTGGAAGAGTGTGGGACTGAAGCCGACTATTGTGCAAACAGCACGAAAGAGCTACTTATTCTTAGCCCATGCCTCCCCTGAAATACAATCCGAGTGACACGGCCTTCCTGAAGTGATGTGATGACTTCGCAAGAATGCCTGCCAGGAGATAGAATAGTAGAAGATTAACAGTGTGCATATTTCATCTTCTGCAAATTATTTTAGAAAATATAAATCGCATAATTGGTAATGAGAGACATTGAAGGCTTCTGTAACAAGTCCCCACCTCCTCCACTGGAAACAGTTTAGATAGGAAGCCAGTTAAACATTGTGATGAGTGAAGCTCTTCACCACTGTTGATGGCTTCTGGCCGGGGGATGGGCAAGGGTTCTGTTTTCTTTAAGGGGTTGGCCACTGGGAGTTGGACCATGATCCTGTGAATATGGTGGCAACACAAATTGGACTTGGTGTGTTATTTTTCTCTTCTGTTTTTTGGATGGTGGAGGAATCAAAATGTGTGTGATCAGGGTGCATTGTGTGAAATTCCCAAATAATTAAAATGTTATGTTGTAAAGAAGGGAAATATAAATCTACAGAATTTTTCATCATATATTTTGCTGTATTCCCAGAGATTCGGAAGGGAAATTTTTCCTTAGGGGCCGGAGTCTTGGTAATTCCCCTCTAGGTACAGTATAAGAAGAAAATATTTTAAAGATAAATTTCATAGGGGTGATTTTCCTACAAGGCACATTAGTATTTTAGGAGACCTGACTAATATGGCTAAAGTGTAAAATTAAAATGGAGTTTACATGAATATGTTTGTCAACTCATAGCAAAGCATGGGTTAGATCATTCATGTATTGCTTTCAATTATTTTCAAAGAGTGACTCAGCCAATTTTATTAGTTAAAGTGATTTTAGCCACTTACTATGGGTGAGAGACCCCAAACAAGACTATCTTCAATATTAGCAATGCCCTGTTTTCCACAGTCACTTGTGCTGCTGGTAGAATGGAATGGCTGTACAATAGTCCATGGTATCACTGAGCATCGAACTCTGTTCTCTCCTCTGAGCGTGCAGGTCAGTTACCCAGGGCTTGTGATGGCTGCTGTGCTCTAGCCATCATAAATAATGTAGGCAAGGACGAATAAGAAAGGCAAAAACTGTAAAACGGTGTCTTCAAGGATAAGTCAATTTTCTTTTTTCTTCAAGCAGCAGATTTTCATAAAATCTCACATACTGATTTTGGTAAAACATTTATTCTTAGCATTCCTTGTAGTTTTTTTTTTTTTTAATTTTAGGAAGCAATATTATCATCAAAAACAATTATTCTGGTTACTACAGAGGAGGAACTGCTGAGTAAGCAATGAGCTGCAAGTATACACCTGCCAGGATGATTAGTTCTCTGTCAAGTGCTTAAATGTATGTGTGCGTAACTGGTATGTGAAAAAATAATTGGCCATAGTGACTGGCTTTATATTTTTTATGGCTTTTCTACTCTCCTTGAGAAGATACATAAGCAATGGTATGACATGTAATTGCATACTTACAGTAAAAATAGGCCAACTCAGTTTTCTGTTTCCCTAATGTATACATTTTATTGTCTTCATATACACAATTGCCAAATTCATCATGATTTACAATCTCTGAATTGTAAATCTAGCAACCCAGTGATATCATAAAGATAAATTATGAGTATTTGAGATGGCTGTATTGTTTTCTCCTTAATACAGGCTCGCAAGAGGCTTAAATTCATTTACATCCTTCTAGAATTGTCTAAATTGTTCTCTAATACAAATTTGATTTTTGCATGGTTTTATTCAAAAATTGAACTTAAGGAACATTCTTAGCTTTCTCTGTACTGAATTTTGACCTTCTGATTCTATGACAAATCTTTGGATCCTCCCCTTGATATTTTCAAATAGCAGCTTCTGATTAGTAAAGAACAAGCATTGGCCGGGCGTGGTGATGTATACCTTTAATCCCAGCACTCGGGAGGCAGAGGCAGGCGGATCTCTGCAAGTTCAAGGCCAGCCTGGTCTACAAAGCGAGTTCAGGACAGTCAAGGCTACACAAAGAAACCATGTCTTGAAAACCCAACAAAACAAAAAAACGAAAACAAAAACAAAAACAAACCCAAAAAACAAAAACCAACCAACCAACCAAACAAACAAAAAACCCTCAAGCATTGTATGTACTTTCAGATTATCAAAGCGGACTGAGTACAAACATCTACATCAGCTGCCTGTTTTCAGGTCTGCTAGTTCATTCTCCCTGGTATCAATAGAGTCTGTCCGTTTGAGGAAAAAGTATATCTTCAAAGCAGAAGTTCATTGCCATCTTATGGTACCCTTGGATTATGCCCAAGTTTATGTTTTTCCTTGTGTCTGAAGGTCAATCAGTCTTAGAAAACATTGCAATATGTGCTTATTCATTGTAATATGGATGTCTTGTACACACCAGGTTTTATATGCTGGTATTTTGGAACATATAATACAAAAGAAATCATCATGGACAGCTTTACATTTTATGGAAAAGTGTAATTAGTAGGAAATAACAGGTAGAATTAAAGAACTTAGTTCCATCCAGCCCATTATATAATAGGCAAGGACAAACTTCAAACTTATAGCTTTAGATAATCTGTACTCCATTTATGCAATAATTAACATGAAGCAGAGCTTACCACCAGATTTTCTTCTGTGTTAGTCTGTCCAAGCACCTGCACCATAATGTAAGACACGTACACCGACAGTTCCCAGCAGTGCCAATGTTTTTTTTTCTTTCCATCATGATTTTGTTTGCCATTTTCATCACTTCAGCATCTATGATAGAATAACTCTGTATGAATCACTTTTATTTGTATTAATACAAATAATGCTATACATTATTCTTGAGGATTCTATGCCAGACTGCATTTAAAAACTGTGACAGTAGGCAAGTATTGCCAAATAAAAACTCAACACTCATGCCAGGATGAGTTGCGTGAAAGCCCTTTGCCTAATATGGAAACAGGGCACTTTATTTGAGTCTTCTCTACCCCCAATTTTTTTTGACTCTTTATGCCTTCCAGGTGTGCCCAAATAGGAGCAAAATTCTGTGGTCTTAGGTTAACAGCAGCTGTCTTGAGCTTGCTCAACAGTTCTACCTGTAGAAAGTTTCTAATTCTGGGTTGATGCTAACGACCATTTTATGTGTGAAGACAGTCCACGTGAAGGAAACGTCAAGTGCATGCTTGAGAGGAGTGCAATCATATATCAATTTCTGTCCCACAGGTAGACACTGGCTGTGAATTTCTACCCGCCCAGCACTTATTTCCATACACAGATGCTCATCTATGCAAACGCTCATCACCATTCCCACAACTAATGTTTGCAGTATTGATCATCAATTATCCAATCAATGCACTTTCCCTGTGGCAGAGTCACTGTAATAGTTATAACTTCCCACATTTCCCCCAGAATCCCAAGGGCATATTTGATGTGGCTCTTTTGATTTAAGATGATACCCTGATAGGGTCCTAATGGTTACTATCATTTGATGTGTCTTTAAAGGCGGGATAGTTTTCTTGAGAAGTGTTCTCTTACATTGTCTCTGGGTTGTTGCCTAGAGTACTAACCTAAAGAGCAACAGCCTTGAAGCATGTCTTGAGTCAACTTTCATGAACTAACTCTTTACTAAAGTAGTTACTCGTAGTAGTAGTAGTGCTGTGGTTGTTGTCTCTCTCTCTCTCTCTCTCTCTCTCTCTCTCTCTCTCTCTCTCTCTCTCTGTGTGTGTGTGTGTGCGTGTGTGTGTAGGTACATACATGATAGTTACACTCTCCTATGTACCATGGATTCTGGGGATGGAGCTCAAATGTTGAAAGCCTTGAACAGTGAGTACTTTTATCTGTTGTGCTATTTTGTGGGCCCATGGATTGCTGGTTAATCATTTGCAAGAGAACGGAGTGTTTTCTTACCTTTCTCTCATACACAGAATGCATTACACTGTACATGTATCACTAAATGGCTCAAAATCCATACCTTGTTTCTGTATTTCTCTGTATATCATACCTTGATTCCTTACTTTATATATATACCAGTAACCCTCCACATGTATCTAGGCCTCAGGCATGCTGGGCGAAATCTAGGATAATGGCTCCTAGCCAGGAACCAAGGCCAGTTAAAGGGGGTACGGTATTGATGCTTGCCCATCAGGAGTAACTGAAACCTGGCTGGTAGTGAGGTCAACAGCTGCTCTGTACTCAGCAGGTAGAGTGCCCCAGCTTGGGCCTGGGGGGAGAGTGACAGTCTCTCCAGCCTGGGAGAGCAGCAGGGCAAGAGAAAGCAAGAGGCCGTGGCATTTTATTTAGGCAGGAAAGGCTAAGCTCTTAAAGCATACGCAATTAGGTTTATATTTAGACTGCTTCAGGTGGCATGTAGCCTAGGCACTGCAGGTAGTGAAGTCTGCGAGAGTAGATCAGAGGGTATGGATGTGATGGAGGAAGGGAAGAGGGAAGGGGATGGAGATCAGGATCCAGGACAGGTCTGAGAACATTCATTTATACATCAATCCCAACCTCTTTTTATTCCCCCCTTTCCTCTCTTCCTCCTTCCTAATTACGGGTTACCTCTTGGGTGTTTGTCTTGATATTAAGGAATAAAGAGCCGTAGAACTAAGCACAGTCAAAGCTTATCTACTTACACAAATAAGCATTTTAAAAACTTAAGGTATTCATTGTACAGGACACATACATGAAATAGAAATAGTTGTCAACAGAAGTCAGAGAAATCTTCCCGGAAGAGTTACGCTGTTAGAGGTAGTATTTCTGTACGAACAGAGAGGGATGGCTCATTTGGATGTGCCTTCTACTATATGGCATCGTGTCTTGCCTTCTCACTGTTCTGCTTTCTGAACCTTGATAAAGCAGTTCCCTTGAACAGACCAGAAATGGTACCCTAGGTGGAACAAATGCATTAGGACAGAACTGAAGTGAGGAGCTCTGGTCCTGGTGGCGTTGACAGGAAGCTGCCATCATAACCACCTGTGCGTTCTGATGGAGGCCATCAGCACAGACAGCCCACACATCCTCACCTCACCTGCATAGCACCTGTCACCTCGTCCCCGTATCCAACCCCAGCTTCTCATTGTACATGGGCCTACTCCTCATCAATTGGGAGTTTGACTTGACCTAGCTGCCCTTCTCATGCCTGCCATTTGCCCAAAGGGCTTGCAGGTGTTCTTCCTAGTGAAGGAGTGGGGAGAGGACTTCAAGTCGCATGTCTGCCTTACACTGTTCCAATGTAATGGCCATTCCATTGCTAACTCTGGTCACTATGAGCCTGCTGTGAACAGGCTAGAAATCGTAAGGTCATTTGAGCTTACTGTGTAGCTGCTTGCCTTCTAAGTGGCTCTCCCCATCTCTTAGGCCTGTGGAGAGGGCTGCCCTTGCAGACTAGTGCTCCTTCTCAGTGTGGCCCTGGTGAACGTTCCCAGGATAGGTGTGAACTTCTAGAAGTTCTTTTTCATCTTAATGGTTCTGGCAGCTCCTACAGTATAGTGAATACTTAGAAAATATCACTATTTCTAATCCTGGATTATCAACATATTTAGATATTTTGGTTTTGTCTATTTTGCTTTTGAAAGTTAATCTCTTTATCTGAGTAAGACTCAGGAAGAAAAAAACAAACCTTAAAAAAATACTTAAGCAGCCAACCTGAGGATGCTGTGCATATTTTCATAGTAATTATTTTAAATTATTGTATTATCTTTTGTGGTTGAAAGAACTTGTAATGGCAGACTCACATAACTCTTCAAAGTACATTTTCTTTACATGAAAACTATAGAGAACAATGTGTATTTTTATAGGTAGAGGAATTAAATACAGGGTATATACATTCCACAGATTACATAGAGAGAAAGGCATGTTTCAGTTATGTTTCACCAAATAGCAAATGTTCATAGTTACAACTTTCTTTTTTGACAGCTTGACTTTGAATAAGTTTTTGTTCTCTTAACCTCCTGATCTAAGTAGCCTATTATTGACATGTTATTATTAATATATACATATTTTATGTTATCAAAGATTGCCATTTTTTAATTTTATAAAAATCTTGTATACTTATGTTTCATCTGAATTCTATTTTTAATTCATTTTCATTTTATTTTTGCATTTGAACTTTTAAATTAATTTTATAAGTGAAGAATATTTCATATGATTTTTGTATATTTTAGATTAACTTTAAAAATATACGGAGTTAATTAATTCTTCCAGAAAGTGCTTAAATTATTAAATGATGCTTTAAGTTAGGAGTTTAAATTACAGAACAATTTTTGTTTTAAATACCAAAAGCTATATTTTCAGTTGTAGAAATTCCTCAGCAAAAATCCTAGGCTTTTATATGCACTCCTACTGTTTGGGCTAACTAAATGGGGCCTAACTTCCTGGCAGTACAAGTTCATATTTGAAAGCTAATGATTTTGTTATAAAGTACTCTAACAGGTATTAACACACATACAGCATACACAGACACTAACACACACACACACATTAACACATACTGACATATACTCATTTCCCCACACTCACATACATGCTAACACATATTCACATACACACACGCACACACACACACACACACACACACGTACATTCACACAGCCCCTGAGTATCTGTGCTAATGTATAATCTCCTCAAAACCATAAAAAGAAACATTTTTTGAATTTCTATTTTAAATATCTCTCACTTATCCCAATAAGTGTCAGCAAATGGACTTTATGCACATGGTGGGAAACATAAGTGCTGATAAAATACTTCTGGTTAAAGCCCACTGTGTTGCAGGGCAACTAGACCCTATCACCCCACAGGTTACTGTATTTGATGTAGGTTAGCAGCAACAAAACATGGGGTCAAATTCTTGGGAGCAACTTATAAAACCTTCTTGCCTTTGGCACTGATAAGAATGCTCTTTTATCTGGGCATGGTGGCACACGCCTTTAATCCCAGCACTCGGGAGGCAGAGGCACGTGGATCTCTGTGAGTGTGAGGCCAGCCTGTTGTACAGAGTGAGTCCAGGCCAGCCAGCCAGGGCTACGCAGAGAAGCCCTGTCTTGAAACAGGGTTGTTACAACAACAGCAACAAAATGCTATTCCATTCTTTGCTGCTTCTTTTATTTACTCCCTAAACTGTAGCTATCCAATAGGCTGTCCAGACACGTTAACCTGGGCAGTTCTCAGTGAAAGCAACCCTGAAAAATCTCAGGGATCCAGTCCTATGCTCATGGAGAGCCCCACCATGAGGATTGCTACAGCTCTGTCCTTGAATTTAGGACAAATTCGTTATTTTGCATACTAGTTTCCACCTCTGGAAAGATGATTATAATGACACCAAACTACTTCAATGGGGTGGAATAACTAATTGCTCATTGTAAAGTGTTTTTTAAATACAAAGTGTTGGATAAATGGTTATTACTGCAGTTGTCATTATTATCATTATGGCGTAAGCATGAGAGATGAAAGGTGCAGGATAATTGCACGATATGGCATTGCTGTATTCAAATAAAGGGGAATAACCGGAATTGTGGGGTAACAAAGCACACAATACCTACATGTGGTAGAGGAGTGTTTCTTTTATAGAAAGATAATACAGATAATTGATAATTACCCACAAATGAGCCCAGAGATTTTACACACACACACACACACACACACACACACACACACACCATTTCATCTGTGCAGTAGGAGCATTATGAACTTTTATTCAAACATGCAGATACACAGAGAATAAACTAATTATATACTAGAGAAAGTGGTATTCCAGTTTCATGGAACATTTGCTAGGCCAGGAGAAAGAAACCTAAACATTGCCTTAGGGCAGGACTGCCCTGAGCTTATCAGTTAAGGTACATGGAGAGGACCAATAAAATAACATTATTTCATGTTCTAGCATATACTTGATACCAGGATGAAACAAAGAATCTAACAGGAATGACTTTAGAATTAGCAGACAGCTAGAGCTATCGGATGAATATCCTAGGAAGAGTGATGGTCAGCCTTGAAGGAAGCTAAGAAAAGGTACAATCTTCATAGGACATCTGATCATTTGTACAAATGGCAACAAAGGGGACACAGACCATCTGAAGGCTGCTGAGGTCACTGACCAGAGAGGCCTGAGAGGGTGGCCTCACTTGAAGCTCAGTTCAGAGAGTTGAAGATTTTTGAACACTTGAGGGTTTAAAAAAATATTGTCATTAACTGTGAGAATTTCTTATAATGTATTTTGATCACATTCACCTCCCACCCCTTGTGCTAAACCTTCCTAATGTTGCAACCCTTTAAATACAGTTGTGGTGACCCCAACCATAAAATTACTTGCTACCTCATAACTGTAATTTTACTAGTGTTGTGAATCATAATATAAGTATCCGATATGCAGGATATCTGACCCCTAATGGGGTTACAAACCACAGATTGAAAACCTCTGTGCTCGCTCATGCCTCCTTACCCCCTCCCAACTTCATGTACTCTTTTAAAAAAACATACTTAGTTATTTGTGTTGCTCATGTATTCATGGCCTGAAGCCAGCCACTGGCATGTGGTTGACCTACCAGAAGCTACACTCTTAGAGAAAACTGATTTTCTCTCCTTCCGATGCTGTCAGCTGCCCATGGCTCCTCAGTTTGTACTTGGGGCTTATGACCCTCTTCACCACTGCCTGCTAATCTGTTGACTGGCTTGGTTGTGTGCAGTTTACAACAGCTTCTGTGAGGTTTAGGGTGTCCTGTCATGCCCACAGAACAATGTTTCACTCCAGCACCCCCTGATCTCTAGCTCTTACAGTTTTTCCACCCCTCTTCTGAGACGCATGGTTCCTGAGCTGTGCAGGAGAGGTATAGAATAAATGTCCTGTTTATGGTCGAGCCCTCCATTGATACTTGTTCTCTGTGCTTCTCCCATTTTGTGTTTCTGTATTAACTATGGTCCTCTGCACAAAGAAGCTTCTCTGTTGAAGTCTGAGAACATCCATACAAAGATATGAATTTAGAGGGAGGTTCGGCACTGTGTTTATATGTGTCCAAGTCTCAAAACTCATGGATGGACAATATCACTTAGTCAGTGCACAGCAAACAACATGGAAACTGTCATCATTGGGCACTCTCTAGGTAACAGTCCAGTATCAGGCATTTCCTAGCACATGGTCACTACTGGGCAGTCTCTAGGAAATAGCCAGTACTAGAATCCTGTAGGAAATGGTCGGTGTAAAGCATTCCCTAGGACGCGGTCACTACTGGGCATTCTCTAGGAAATGGGCAAGATGTGCTAATCAGAAATTACTGTATAAAACTTGGTCTGCTTCTGTCTGAGGCATATATATATGACCCAAAGTAAATAGAAATAAGTACTTCAAAAGACCTCAAAGCAGTCACAATGAATGAAAAACCCCCGTTAGGTTAAATGTCTATTAACTCTCCAACTTTCTCAAGACTGAGCACACAGAACATTTCCTATTGACAAATTCAGAATGATGCCCACAGCAGTAGGTCAGTTTTCCGGCAATAGACCAAACAGTTTTCACAAAGCTTCACATTTAATTTTTCTTACAGTTAGAAACAACATAACTCATTAGTTACATTGGGTTTCAGAAGCATAACTATAGCAAACAGCCTTTCCACTATTAGGTGTTCTCTATAAGTAGGCTGTGCTGGCATCTCTCTATACCTTTTGACATATTGGGAATGTCATCCTTCCTGTTTCTTCTCTTTGAAAGTCAGGTGACGATTACACAGCTGCTTAGATTGTGTCTGGTTTGTGTACCTGCTGTATTCCCAGGAAACTGCAGAATGTATGATATAAATTAGGTATTTATCACCTAATCTTTGCATGGATGGCTCAAGGAGTAATACAAGAATTATCATTTATGGAAGGCTAGCTCTTTGCCAGGTTCTGGCTAAGGTTGATAAGGTGTTGTACAGTTCAGCCTTAGTAGTGTTTCTAAAACCTCTGGTGCTGTCATCATTCCGTTTGTAGAGATACATGATACAAGATCAGTGTGGCCAGGATGAATAACACAGTGGCTAGACTCCATAGTCAACTAAAGCTTTCCAACCCTCATCACGGTTACAGCCATTGTACTGTAAACTCAGTTTCCCACTCACACAATGTTTTTTAGGAGACAATGGAAGTCTGATGCTCTCAAAGCACTTATGCAGAATGACTGTCTGTTTGATGATTGACAACTGAGATAGCTCGAAACTTTGACACTGCCTAAGAACCTAGGCTTACAAGTTAAAAAAAAAAAGCCTAGCCATCTGAAACTACTCATCATAGAGCAGGCATATTTTATCTCAAGAAAGTTACTAAACAAGCAACTCCCAAGCCTCCAGACACAACTAACTTCAGGGGAAAATCAGTGAGTCTCAGCATTTCTATAACATTAGATAAACCCAGATTTATCTAAGGGTTTCTAAAGTGAGAACAAGCTCTGACTAGTCTTCAAGGAACAAAGCGAGACATTAGACTTGAATGGTGATTATCAGAGGGAAGGAAGGATACAGCACCAATTTTAAATTCAGTGGATTCAGAGTTTCAGTTTGGAAAGATGAAAATTTCCAGGAGATGGGTAGTTACCACATTGCACAGTACTAGGAAGGAATGTACTTACCAGTGCTGATCTGTACACTTGGTCAAATTTGTAAAATTTATGATATATTTGCACATACACATGTGTGTATATATATATGTATGTATGTGTATACACACACGCACACACACACACACACACACACACACACACACACACACACTTAGGTTATAACATTAAAAACGGAAGACAAAAATCTGTCATGGAATAATCCCAGATGTTATTACTAGATTAAGGTGATGAAGAAGCCATACATTTTATCAATAATATAACAAACTGATTTACTAAAGGGAGCCTGTTTAAAGACTTGAAGGGAATAGTTGCAGTAATTCCTTGGTGTGAATACTGTAAACCTCCCAATCAAAGACAAGCCAGGCCTGATGAATAGGCCTGTGGTTCCAGATCCTTGGGAGGCAGACAGATCACAGGTTCAAGGCCAGTTTGGGAACTTTAGTAAGCCCCTATCTCTAAATAAAAAGTTAAAAGTTTGCTGTGGATATAGGTCAGTAGGAAAACTCATTCCCCACATGTCAGAGGCTCAGACCATCATAATATAGAAGACTTGATTGTACAAAGATCTAAAAATAAAAAAATTCATATAAAAACACAGTAGTGTAAAAAATAGATTCAAAAGTTCAAATATTTGAACATGAAAGGATAGAAATATGTCTACAAATGATATCTATAAGAGAATTAGTGTGGTTAAAGTAAGGAGACAAATAGTCTTTAAGTCAACACATATTACTAGAAATAAAGAGGGAAAGTTCATAATGATAAACTGTTCCATCTCCTTGGTGAGATGTCACAGCTAGCCACACTTTCACATCTAATGAGAGAACTTAATTCCATGGAGACAAAACAATGTAACTTACAGGAGAAGCATAATATTAAACAAAAATACTTAGAGATTTCACTATGGTATTCTTGGGACACTTTAATAATAGACATGAAAGATTCTTTCCTCCACACTTGAATCACTGAATAAATAATTTAATGTAGACATAACATAAGTAAGATGTAAGAAAACTTGGAACTATTTTATTAACTAACTCATCCTTCCTTTCAAGTATAAAATGGTCCACCCAGTGACTGCAAAGTAGGCTTTGTTCTTAGGCATACAGAGAAGATTTTCAAGGTGAGTCATGGTTGACAAAGCAAGAGAAATAGAGAACAGAGAATAGAGAAAATGACACAGACTGTCTATGTTCAGGACAAAAGAGAGGCTAGCCATAGGAAAACTCAAAAAAACTGTGAAAGTTAAAATAAACCATTCTTAGCGATTTGTGTCAAATGTTAGCAGAACTGAGTAAAGCACATCTCTCTCACTTCTGTTGTTATTATATTTCATTTATGACATAATTTAGGATCAAAATAATATCACTCTCATTTATAACTATTTATTTATAATTTATATCTAAAACTATTTATTAGAGCAGGGGCAAATTTTAATGTCCTGTCTAAATGAATATATTTGATATTTTGTAGTGTCTGTATCTACAAAGATGAATAAAACATATAATATGTTCAAGAATATGTCTATATTGAAGAATAGCCATATGATAAATGATGATTTGATTATATATATTATGTGATATCCTTGCTATTTCTCAGGTTTATATATAAGCTAAATTAGTTGTATGAGTTAAATAATCCCTGGTACATTATTAATAATGAACAATTATCACCTATTATTAGTGTTCAGTACTATTATGATAATTTTAGAGTTTTGTCATTTTCAGTTCTGGTTTGGAGGTCGTAATAATCCTTGACCATTTCAGCCTGTATTGCCAATACAATAAAGCAAAGTACTCAAGTATGAATAGTCGGACATAAAACCTGAAAGTTTTACTTTAAACTCATGGTTTTATTTTTTAAAAAAGTGTTCCAGCCCTTCAGAAACAAGAGTAAGAATCAATATCCGACTTTGAATTCAAGGACATTTTAGAATACAGATTGATTTACTTCGGAAATAGTGTGCTTTCCAGTATTTTTGCAGTGACATATCAGGTATGCAGCTGCTTGAACTCACTCAAAGTTTACCTTTGGTTAAGTCATGTGATCATTAAATATGGTTTCTTTTTAAGTTGAAGCTTAGTGATGACAGAAAAGTATATAGAAAGGAAAAATGCTTTTGGTTATTCAAGTATTTAGAGGGTGCTGTGGAATTCTTTGCTAAATGGAGATATAAATGTCTTGTGATTGATAAGGAACAAGAACATTTATGTGCTTATCCTAACAAGCCGTATGACCGAGAAGGAAATATACTTATTTTTGTGTCTTTATCTCCCCCCTTAAAGAACCTGAGATGGAAGTGTTGCCAGTTTTTAAATTCTCCTCTCTGAATATTTCAGTGCCATTACATGGGAATACTTTGGACCAGTTACAGGACTGTGACGTCAGTGATGGACTGGTGGAATGATTGGGAGCAAGTTGTGACCTGTCTCAGGAGAAGCTATAATTGGATTGTGTTTATGATAGGCACATGATGAGGAGACAGCCAGTGGGTACCTCCCTCCTTCACCCCCGCCTGACTCTCCAGTCTGCGTCACTGGTTCTGTTTTCAAGAGGGAACAAAGAACATTTATCTCATTTACTATTTCATAGGTTTCTCTGAAAGTCTTGGAGTACTAATCTCATGGAGAAACACTGAAGGTGGAGAGTTTGCTTTTGATACCCTGATGTTATAAGACATACCATGAAACCCAGGGAAGGTGGATGAAGGGAGTAGGCAGTAAAGCAAAGCTGTGTGGTATCAGGTCCAGAGATGCAGAGAGAGGAAGCTGTCTTGTCTGCCTGAAGATACATACATGACTGTTCACAATCCTTTGGGATGTTTTGGTGATAGAGAACTGGAGGACTGCAGAGTTTGTTAGTGCACTACTCTTTCTTTGGTTATGTAGGAAGTCCATTTTTATGGTGACAGAGAAAAGGGTTGGCAGGACTGAGGATGACTGTGGAAACAAATTTGATGAAACACACACCCACACACACACACACACACACACACACACACACACACACACACACACTCCTTTTGGAAAATAGCTACCCCTGTCTGAAAAAATATTTATGATCTTTAAACCTTTTGTGATCTTAACTATGGCTTTTGTTAACCTTCACCATAGGTGATCTGAAATATTTCTCTGGTTCAGTGTATAAATTTATTACTAAACTCCAGAACAGGCAATGGCAAATACATCTGTGAAAGTGCATCATCTACAACATTAGCTAGACCGAATAGGGAATATTTTTCTTTTCCACAAATAGAATATATGTACAGAAAATTACATACAATGAGACCCTTGAGAGTAATTTTCAGAAATTTGTAGCAAGGAAGTAGTCTTTTGCTTTCCAGTTTACACAACTGCCATCTGAAGTGCTAATGCGTGGGCTTCTTAGAGTAGGGGAGTTTCAACCATCAGAGAGTAAGAGGATCCAGTGTGGAGATGTTAACAGGGCATAAAAGTGGGTGTTGAGAGGAATCTGAGAGTGTAGGGAGCATTGGACCACATTAGACTGCACAATGCAAGAAAGTCTAGTTAGGGAAAAAGTGTAAAAGGTGGGGGAGGGGAGTAAAAATCACCAAAGAAGACTCCTAACTGCTCACTCATTTGGAAATGAGCAGAGCCGTGTGTGTTAGGCTCTGCTGCTTAGATGCAAGAAGATAGCTCAGCTCAGAATTCCTGTTTCCTGCTGTCACCCGGATCTCTGCCCTTCACCTCTTCACGAGCACGTAGACACTCTACTCTAGAGGAAAATCATGTCCGAAATCAAGTTTGTCCTTTCCTGTCTTAAGTTTATATAGTTGTCAAAGGCAAAGATCAAAGATGGAAAGGGGCCTTTCCTAATTCATGTTTAAGGTTTTCTTTCTACCCTTTTTTCCTAAGCAAAACTATGTCTCCAACTAGAGGCCTAAGTCGTGCCATCTGCATACATAACATCACACACAAATAAAAGCAGATGATGGAATTTCACCTAAGGTCTGACTGTGCCCAGGAAGCCTCCACAGGCTTCAAATGCCTGCTTTTATCTTATATGTCGAGAAGCCCATTCAAGCCTTCAGGGCTTTGCCAACTTGGCAAGAAAGAGGGCTGGCAAGCTGCCCATGCTGGGTTCCTTTTAGTTTAAGGTTTTGAAGTGGGTCTGAGGCTGCTGAGTGAGGCTGTGATAAAGGCTGTGTGGAGTCCCTGTGAGGCCTCCTGTTTGTTGACTGCGAGCTTTTCATCGCTGGGCATGAATGAGAAGTATCATTCCTTTGCTGGGGTATCCCCCCTTTTCTGTTCATTTTCAGCGATTTCAGAGAGGTCCCAGTTACCATATGAAGCTGCATATTCTCTCAGAAAATGACTGTTTTGACAGAGAACTTTAAAGACACAT
Organism: Acomys russatus; assembly: GCF_903995435.1. Taxonomy (NCBI): domain Eukaryota; kingdom Metazoa; phylum Chordata; class Mammalia; order Rodentia; family Muridae; genus Acomys; species Acomys russatus. The sequence continues at coordinate 76,315,897 of NC_067140.1, forward strand.
GGCAAAAGTTTAAACAGGTTCTAATTGATGGAGTTTAAACACTGTATGTAGTAATTAAATAGTTAGATTAATGAAAAAACCCCTAAAGCATCTCTTGTAGTTTTCATCTTTAATCTCCCTCAAATTCTCTTTAACTTAAAACTCATGAATGAAGGAAAGGAAATATAATTGCTAAATTTCCCAAGCACTCACAATCTGTTGAAAAAAATTGGAGATGGGCTTATTTCACCAAGTAGTTCCTTTTCCTTGGTATGTGTAATGTACAGGTAAATGTTTGCAGATGTGTATATTTGCATGTGTGTGGGATATTTGTGCACATATATAAGTGTGCATGCATGTTCACATGTATGTGTGTACACACACATATGGACACTAAAAGTTGATGTTGAGTGTCTTTGTGGCTTGGTCACCACTGTATTTTTGAAGCAGGGTTTCTTGCTGAACCCATTGCTCGATTTGATTAGTCTTGCTATCCAGCTTGCTTGCAGTATTCCTCTGTCTGCCTGCCTCTCTAGAGTTTGGATAACAGCCAGGCTTTTATGTGAGTCCTAGGGATCCACACTTTGTTCTCAGCTAGTATTTTGCTGACATGTGCCCAGCCTCCACATAGCTCCTTTAAAATGAAATTCCTAGGAAAAGTAAAGAAATTGTAGATAAATCATTGTTGCCAAAACAAAAGTGAGAATACTTTAAAAACACATCAAAGACTAGACCTTTTTTGATTTGGTAATACTTAAATTGTTTCTCTATTAATGGAGTATTATTAAAATCAAGCATCTTAACGGAGTGTTTATATACTGTGGATTTTAAGTTATATCTGTTTCTTGTAATGTTCCCTTACAATCAGTATGTATGTTCTACTCCCCAGGCTGGTTGCTTTGACATGTCTTCTCCTTTTTTCAAATTTGAAATTGTGTGTGTGTGTGTGTGTGTGTGTGTGTGTGTGTGTGTGTGTGTGTGTTATGTGGTATAATTATTTGTTCATATGGATGCATGTACATGTATGTGCATGCGTAGGAGCAAGTGGTTGGCTTTGCATGTCTTTCCTCCATTACTTTCAACCTTTATTTATTGATTTTTGAGATGTGGCTCTTCACCGAACCTGAAGTTCACTGATTCTGTGTGACTGCCAGGCTGATGGGCTTCACGGACCCAGCTGTCTTTGCTGAACAACTGCCGCTGTGCCTGGGCTTTTTAACATGAGTTCCAGAGATCTGAACTCGGGTACTCATTCTGGCACAGCAGGCATTCACCAGCTTAGCTTCTGCCTTGCCATTAAAATTATTATTATTATTATTATTATTATTATTATTATTATTATTATTATTAATATTATCATTATTATTGCTACTGCTACTACCACTACTACTACTACTATTTTATACATATGATACATATGTGAAGTGTACTTTTGTCCTTTTAGCTTCCATTAGCCTCTCTGACCCCTCAGACAAAAGATACCATTATTCATCCCCCAAAGTCTCCTTTATATTTTCATGTTGTTTTTGCAACCCACATCCATAAAATCATGGGCACCTTGATAGTGGGTACACTACTGAAAAAAAAGACTCACCTTCTTCCAATCTTCATTAATAACCAATGGTTTCTCAGGGACAAACAGGCTTCAAAATCCCACATTCATGATGGAATATTGACAAGCCCAATTTTTGTACAGATCTTCTGCAGGTAACTGCAGCTACTTGAGTTCATGAGTATAGTGGTTATATCTTGTCCAGAAGACAGCATTTTGTAATGCTTCTCCCTTTCCTGTGTCCTTTGCCTTCTTCATGCCTCTCTTCTGCAGTATTCCCTGAGCACTGGAGGGACTGAGATAGATGCTCCGTTCAGGGCTGAGTGCCTAACAGTCATGTATTCTTAGCACTCAGGGTGGCCTGCGAGGCCTTCATCAAGTCCTTAGAAATGTACTTAGCATGGATAGAAACCCTGTGTGTCTATATTGGCAGGACATGCCACTGCCTAGACAAAGAATCTGACTGGTAGTGAGATACGTTCTAACATAAGTAGAAGCCATCTCAATGTAGACAAAAAGAAACCACACTAAAGGGCTCTCATAGAATAATGAGCTGACTGAATACAAGAACTGGGAATAAGCATGGACAGTAGACCACAGTTTCTACTCACCACAGGGTGAACCAACAGATAGCAACCATGGTGAGGGGGGGAAAAAAAACAAATATGGAAAGAACCACCACTAAGGAGACAGTGAGCACACTGAGCTTCATGTCAGCTGTCAGCAATTGTATTATGCTCATACTCACGTGCTCTTTATTCATCTAGCCAGCATTTACGAAGCCCTTGCACATTGTATGCCAGCGTTGCTAGGTATTGAGGACACAGACAAACAATAGAGTCATCATCGCTAAGGACGTGGCATGGTCTATAGGAGACAAGCCTAGCTCTGAGGTTGCTCAGAAAATCCTACTTGAATTGTTTGCGTCAAAAACCTAGGAAAGGGCCTGGCACATAACAAGCTGCCTGCAAGTGTTAGCATCTAGGAATAGCTGTATCTTCTTTTCCAGTTCACTGGGCCCTGTGAAGAGAGATGGATTTTATTTTATTATTTTATTTTTATTTTTAGAAAACTGAGACTTCTGTAAGCAGCCTGTGGTCAGGTGAAAGATCCCAAGGAGCAAGCTTTTCCACTAGTTAGTAATTTATGCAAGGTGAGGCTGACTACTTACATGCTTGAGGTAATGAAAGAAAAAATGTAGAAAATATGTATGGAAGAAAGCCAGTGAGATGGCTAAGCAGGTTAGGGTACTCGCCGCCAAGGCCATTGATCTGTGTTCCATCTCTGGGACTAACAAGGATAGAATGGACTCTGGCACGCTATCCTCTAAATGCCAAACACACTATAAAGAAATATTTTTAAAGAACTATATGGAAAAGACAACAATGGGATAAATATATACTCGGTGAAAATAGAGGTATCTGATCCACTTTCATTAACTCTGTGCTTTCCAGTGCATGATATTAATGCTCTTTTGCAAGAAGTTTTCAGTAGTGTGTGTGTGTGTGTGTGTGTGTGTGTGTGTGTGTGTGTGTAGAAGACAGAAAAGGCAAGATGCATTAGGAGTTCAAATAGGGAATAGTTCAGCTCTCCTGTGGAAGATCCAGAAAGGTAACACAAGGCTGGTTGCTTTTGAACTGAACATAAAGAGTGAACAATTCACCAGAGGACTCGGGAAAGGAGCAAGAGATTAGGATGCTGGCATGTGTATGGACTGTTACATGCCAATTAAAAAAAAAAGTGGTTCTACTAGTGTTGGAGAAACTATAGAAAGTCCAAGTGAGAACCCAAAAGCACATCAATTTCTGGAATGGATGGGCACAAGAAACCCACTTAAATATATGGAGGCATGCTTTAAAAAGTCATCAAACACCCAGGCTCTATCTGACAATCATTTCTATGTCTAGGAATTATTTTTTTCCATATCTAGTTAACAATTAGTTATTATTTCTATAGCAACATGACATGTCAATAGTCTCTAGTCTGGGCATTTTCACAGTGTCTAGATTCTAACAAGCAATCTAGAGATTCCACTCTCATTCCCTTCCACGTCAGCCCCCCTAACTCCTGCAGGTCCCAGGACAGAAGGCCTGTGATTCATTTCCCTGGGTGCATTCCCAGAGACAAATGACTCTTCGTTCTCAGAATGATCCCCTCATCTGTACTTTCCAGCATGAGAGAGAGAGAGAGAGAGAGAGAGAGAGAGAGAGAGAGAGAGAGAGAGAGAGAGAGAGAAATGAGGAAGTCTCTAAACCCTCAAAGACTGTTACTTGGATAAAGTACCGTGTGACTAACCACTTATATCTTTGTTCAGTTGTTTCTTTTGTCTCTTCCAAGTAAAAAAGAGCAAATTTCCCTCTGCATTGTTTTGTGACGTCACCCTCATTTTCATTTCCACTGAAAAGTTGAGTAATCTTAAGAGGCTTTTCAGCACCTCCCTTTCTCCTCTGCTTTCCTGATTTCAGGAAGCAACGTGTGCTGTCTTGCCCCACTGTCAGGGACGGAGTCTTTCCTGTGATTCCAGATTACATATCTACCCTTCCTCTCCTAACTCTGCAATTCCGTGTCAATTGCATGCTGTGGCTCTGACAAATGCTTTAGTCTTATCTGTGTCACTTGCTGAAAGTTTCACAAGGCAGCAGCCAGGCCTTGTGATTACTAAACCTGACATTCCTTTCACTTGACCTTTTCTCTTTCAGATTCTAGGATTCCATAACCTCCTTTAATAAAAGGACAGAAACAATATCAACAAACACCTCAGAAAGCATCTGATAATATTCCACAGCCATCTTCAATAAAGTCTTGCTGCATACAAGGATAGAGGAATTTATCTGAAAGATTATTTCCCAAACTCCGGCAATATACAATGAGACCACTGAGGCCATTTCCATTCAAATGAAGAAAATCCAGAAAGCACTGATTTACCCTTATTATTTTAATATCATCTTTTACTTTCTAACTAGTGAAGGAAAGAGTCTCCAGTTAGGAAGACTGGTAAAGACACTGACAGGAGAGAGTCCTCATTTTGAATTGAGAAAACAATTTAGTAAGCAAATTTAGTATGGGAGCTGAATTCATATACATACAAAAAGTCAACAGAATGGTGCTATAGAAATATAATCAATATTACCAGATATAGGAAAGCAATTTCTAGACATAGGAACAGTATCAACTATAAAATATGGATGAACAAGTGTCATAATAGATACATGTTCTTAAACAAAACAGTAAAATATTGTATAAGATTTAAGAAATAATTAAAGTTAAATGACGTGATCAGTTGTGGTTATAATTTCAAAATAGCAAGTGACATTGGAATGTACATAAAGAATAGAAAGCAATTGTATAACACACTGAAAGAGTATTTTATTCATTAGATAGTGTAAGTATAAGTTAAAAATGTCACAGTCAAATACCATGATATGGACCTTGAGACAGAAAACAAATACTGGGAAAATACGTCATATATCAAAAGTGTTGCATTACAAGTTGATGGAAAATAATACTTCAGTAAATCATCCTGATAGGTGCCACTCATATGGGAAAATACTAAGTTTAAATTTTATTTCATACTGTCCAAAATAAAATTACATTTAGAATTAAATATCAAAAGATAGAATGGGCGCTGGAGATGTGGCTCAGTGGGTAAGAGAGTTTATTGCTCTTATTGTCAAAGCTGAATTTGCTTCCCAGCACCCACACCAGGTTACTCACAACCACTTCTAACTTCAGTTCCAGAGAATCAGATGCCTGCTTCTGGCCTTTATGTTACACACACACACACACACACACACACACACACACACACACACGCACACGCACACACACACACACACACACACACACACACACACACACACACTAAAAGAAATCAATTTTAAAAGATAAAATAGCCAGCCGGGTATAGTGGCACACACCTTTAATTCTAGCACTCTTGGAACCAGAGGCAGACAGATCTCTGTGCATTCGAAGCCAGCCTGGTCTACAAAGTCAGTACCAGAACAGACAGGGCTGTTACACAGAGAAACTCTGTCTCAAAACAAAACAAAAGAAAAAGAAAAAAATAACCATATTAAATATAGAAAATGTTAGGAACGCTGTCATGAGTGATACCTTTTAAGCAGAGACAAGGCAGGAATTGGAGAGATGGCTCATGTAAAAACATTTGTTGTGCAAGCATGAATCTTGAGTTTATATTCCTAGAATCTAGGAAATGGCAGGTATACATGGCCTAGCCGGAGAATCCTTGGAGCAAGCTGACAAACTATGCAAGGTCTGGGTCCAACTGAGAGACCCTGCCTTGATGGACAAGATGGTCTATCAAAGAAAATACACCTCTAAATACATGCGCATGTATTTGCATATGCACACATGCACGTGCACACACACACAAATATGTATATACACATGCAGCCATACCACAAACACAAACAAAAATAAAAAATAGTGAAAATTAAACCAGGATATTCAAATGCCTAAAATAGTTTTCATCTTTTTGTTTTGTTCTCTATGGGTATTTATTTATTTGAGATTAGTTATGGCATGTTTATATAATTGACGCTCAGTCTATGCATACATTATAGAATGAGTTAGTCAAGCTAATTTACATATCTGCTATCTCACCAACTTGGTGTATGTATAGTTGCAATACTAAAAATATATTTTTAGCTATGTTTATGGTAAAAAAAAAAAACCCACTTAGAATTAGCTAGATGTATTGAGCCTAAATGATCCAGTTTTCTAAGCAATTTTCAAAGCCTTCCAGTTGGTAGCTGGCTGGGCATCTGCCTTCCTCCGTCCATCAGGCCACACGAGTGTGACAGGGCATCTCCACAGACTGTTTAAATGAGGGCTTGCTGCCCTTAATAACACTCACCACGAACAGAGTTCCTCATTGTCTTCTATCTTATTCATGGTGTGCTCAGAGGTCAGAGTGGCTCTGATGATAGCCCAGCATGCAAGCTCTTTTCCTTAGGGGTGGTGGTGGGGCGGGGAGAGAACAGAGGATGAGATGCTCTTTCAGTGTCCTGTAGCTTCTCTTCCTGTGGGTGTGGCCATTTCTCTGTGCTGCCTTCTCGGCCTTCAGTGTCTTGGCTTTGACTATACTTCAATGGGGGGTGGGCGGGGGGAATAATTTCCCTCACTCTTAATGTCATCTTGATAAAGTGGGTCCTCTTTTAGCAATTTTGAAAGAAACAATGATATATAATACTTTATTCCTAACTGTTGTCACCGTGGCACACAGAGGCTTACTAAAAGAGATTGCACTCATATAACCGGAACTTTATAAATAAGCTTATTCTAGGTTTTTTTTTTTTTTTTTTTTTTTTTTTTTTTTTTTTTTTTTTTTTTTTAATATGGCCTGTCCATCAAGATGAAAGCAAACTTTAAAGATGCTGTTGCTTCCGCCATTGGTGCTAACTCAGAGCAGCCGCAGTTCTCCTGCTGTGGTACAGGCTTGGTGGAGTGCTCAGTTCCATCCTAGGCACCACCTCAGCTCAGTAGCAGCTCCCCTGCGGTGACACACTCTGGGCAGAGCACTTGGTTCTGCCATTGGTGCTAACTCAGAGCAGCCACAGTTCTCCTGCTGTGGCGCAGGCTTGGCCAAGTGCTCAGTCCCACCCTAGGCACCACCTCAGCTCAGCGGCAGCTCCCCTGCAGTGACACAGTCTGGGCAGAGCACTTGGTTCCACCGTTGGTGCTAACTCAGCGGAGAGCAGTTCTCTTGCTGTGACACAGCCTGGGTGGAGCACTCAGTTCCAACACCAGCGCTGACTCAGTGCAGCCGCAGTTCTCCTGCTGTGATGCAGGCTGGACAGAGCGCTCGGTTCCACCAGCTCTAAGACTCTGGTTGGACACAGTGTGCAGTTTGAATCCAGAATACCTGGCTGAGATTGGTAGGCAATTCGGGCCCTGAGTCAATAACTGACCACAGCACGCACTTTGGGCCAAAAGGCCCTAGCTGAGCTTGGTTCGTAGTCCCAGCCCAAAAATTCTGGCTGGACCCTGTGTGCATTTTGGGCCCAGAATCCCTAGCTGAGCTTGGCAGACGGTTCAGGCCCTGAGAATCTAGCTGAGTTCAGCCCGTAGTTCGGGCCCAGTGTTCCTGGCTGGACTTGGCAGGGAACACAGAAGGCTGTGGATACCTTGGTCTGACCCAACGCTCATTCAGAGACCCAGAACAATTGCAGGACCCACAGCACAGGGGGGCTGAAGATCACTGGCTGTGAGAGACCAGAACAACAGGGCTAACCTCCTAACATCCACACCAGTGAAGCTTTTAGCTCCCAGCCTAGGAAAATCATGAGAAAACAAGTGAATCTATCATCAGACTCCCTCCATCCAACTCTGGAAGCTACCCAACAAAAACATAAATGGCAAGATGTCTAAAGGACAACAAAAAAGCATACGCAAAAAACCCCAAAACAACATGGCGTCTCCAGTTTCCAGCTATCCCAAAGAAAACAACTCAGAGAACTCAAATACAACGGAAATACAAGAAAATGACCTCAAATCCTTAGTAATGAGGATGATAATGGAGGAAACAAATAAAATTCGTAATCAAATGCAGGAAGACGCAGACAAACAGGTGAGAGATATAAAAGAAGCACATAGAGTGGAACTGGAAAAATTGCAGGAAAATGCAAACAACCAGATGAAAGAAATAAATAAAACGGTTCAAGCTCTGAAGACCTATAAAGAGGCAATGGAAGAAACTCAGGAATATACAAAAAATTCAGATGAAAGAAATCAAAAAATCAGTTCAAGATCTGAAAATGAAAATGGATTCAATGATAAACACACAGACAGAAGAAAAACGAGAACGTGAGACCTCAGAGAAGAAGGCGAGCAACACAGAGGTGAGCTTTTCTAACAGAATCCAAGAGATGGAAGAACGAATCTCAGGTCTAGAAGATACAATCACAGATCTTGAAGCAACCATTAAAGAAAATGCCAAATCTGGAAAAACTCCTGACACAAACATCCAAGAGATTAAGGACACCATGAAAAGAGAAATTGTGAGGATAATAGACATTGAAGAAAGAGAAGATATCAGACTCCAAGGCCCAGAAACTATTCTCACAAAATCATAGAAGAAATTTCCCCATCTAAAGAAAGAGATGCCTATAAACATACAAGAGCCTACAGAACACCAAATAGAATTGACCAGAAAAGAAAAACTGCCCGCCACATAATAATCAAAACACAAAACATGCAAAACAAGAAAAATATTAAAAGCTGCAAGGGAAAAGGGCCAAATAACATTTAATGGTAAACCTATCAGAATTACACCCGACTTCTCAGCAGAGACCATAAAAGCCAGAAGGGCCTGGACAGAGATCCTGCAAACCCTAAGAGGACCACAGATGTCAGGCCAACTACTTTACCCAGCAAAATTATCAAATAACTATTGATGGAGAAAACAAAATATTCCAGGACAAAAACAAATTCAAACAGTACCTATCCACAAATCCAGCTTTACAGAAGGTACTAGAAGGAAAACTCCATCCCAAGGGTCAAGCTACAACCAAAACTACCCAGGAAATAGATAACTATCCCATGGCAAAAACACACTACACAAAGCTCGACTGGAAACAACATCAAAATTAGGACTCTTAACAGTCACTGTCATTAATATCTCTCAACATCAATGGCCTCAATTCTCCAATAAAAAGACACAGACTAACTGAATGGGTGCATAAACAAGATCCAACATTCTTCTGCATTCAAGAAAACACATCTCACCCATAATGAAAGGCATTACCCTCAGGGTAAAAGGTTGGAAAAAAATATTCCAAGCAAATGGTCACAAGAAGCAAGCAGGCGTAGCCATTTTAGTATCAAACAAAATAGACTTTCAACCAAAGTTAATCAAAAGGGATGAGGAAGGACACTTCATACTCATCAAAGGTAAAGTCACCAAGATGACATCACAATTCTGAACATCTATGCTCCAATACAAGGGCACCCACATTTGTAAAGATCTCCTAAAAAAGCTTAAACCACACATCGATCCCCACACAATAATAGTAGGAGACTTCAACACCCCCACTCTCACTGAAGGATAAGTCATTGAAATAGAAACTAAGCCGAGAAATAACATCATTACCAATGCCAGGGTCAAATGGATCTAACAGATATCTATGAACCTTTCACCCAAACAAGAAGAATATACCTTCTTCTCTGCACCCCATGGAACCTTCTCCAAATTGATCACAATCGTAGGTCACAAAGCAAGCCTCAATAGATACAAGAGGATTGAAATAATACCTTGTGTCCTATCAGATCACCATGCTCTTAGGCTGCAATTCAACAACAACAGAAATAACAAAAAACCTACACATACGTGGAAACTAAACAACTCTCTGCTAATGACACCTGGGTCAGAGAAGAAATAAAGAAGAAATCAAGGAGTTTCTGAAATTCAATGAAAATGAAGAAACAACATACCCAAATTTGTGGGATACATTGAAAGCAGTGCTAAGAGGAAAATTCATAGCACTAAGTGCCTTTAAAAAGAAATTGAAACATCACACATAAGCATCTTAACAACACAACTGGAAGCCCTAGAAAAAAAAGAAGCAGAAACACCCAAGAGGAGTAGACGCCTGGAAATAATCAAACTCAGGGCTGAAATTAACAAGTTAGAAACTAAGAAAACAGTCCAAAGAATCAACAAAACCAAAAGCTGGTTCTTTGAGAAAATCAACAAGATAGACAGACCGTTAGCCAAACTAACTAAAAGGCAGAGAGACAGTATGGAAATCAACAAAATCAGAAATGAAAAGGGAGACATAACAACAGACACTGAAGAAATTCAAAGAATCATAAGATCCTACTTTGAAGGCATATATGCCACAAAATTTTAAAATCTAAGGGAAATGGACGATTTTCTTGATCAATTTAACTTGCCAAAGTTGAATGAAGAACAGATAAACAAGCTAAATAGTCCCATTTCCCCTGCAGAAATAGAAGCAATCATCGATGGTCTTCCAACCAAAAAAAGCCCAGGGCCAGATGGTTTCAGTGCAGAATTCTACCAGATCTTCAAGGGCGAGCTAATACCAATACTCTTCAAGCTACTCCAAAAGATAGAAGTGGATGGAACATTACCAAATTCATTCTATGAGGCCATAGTCTCATTGATACCTAAACCTCACAAAGACTCAACAAAGAAAGAGAATTTCAGACCAATTTCTCTTATGAACATAGATGCAAAAATACTAAATAAAATACTTGCAAAACGAATACAGGAACACATCAAAGATATCATTCATCATGACCAAGTAGGCTTCATTCCAGGCATGCAGGGATGGTTTAATATACGGAAATCCATCAATGTAATCCACCATATAAACAAACTGAAAATAAAAAACCACATGATCATCTCCTTGGATGCAGAGAAAGCATTTGATAAAATTCAACACCCATTCATGTTTAAAGTTTTAGAGAGATTGGGGATACAAAGCACTTTCCTCAACATAATAAAGGTTATATACAGCAAGCCAATAGCCAAAATCAGAGTAAATGGTGAGATACTCAAGGAAATTCCTCTAAAATCGGGAACAAGGCAAGGCTGCCCACTCTCTCCTTATCTCTTCAATATACTACTCGAAGTTCTAGCCAGAGCAATAAGACAACAAAAGGAGATCAACGGTATCCAAATGGGAAAGGAGGAAGTCAAATTATCTCTATTTGCAGATGATATGATAGTGTACATAAGTGACCCTCCAAATTCCACCAGAGAACTCCTAAAGCTGATAAACACCTTCAGCAAATTGGCAGGATACAAAATTAACTCAAAAAAGTCTGTAGCCTTCTTATACACAAATGACAATTTGCAGAGGAAGAAATTAGGAAAACCACACCCTTCACATTAGCCACAAGCAATATAAAATATCTAGGAGTTACCCTAACTAAGGAAGTGAAGGACTTGTTGGAAAAAAATTTCAAAACTCTGAAGAAAGAGATTGAAGATGACCTGAGAAGATGGAATGATCTTCCTTGCTCATGGATCGGGAGAATTAACATAGTAAAAATGGCCATCCTACCAAAAGTAATCTACGGATTCAACGCAATCCCTATCAAAATACCTACATAATTTTTTAAAGACATTGAAAGTTCAATTCTGAACTTCATATGGAAAAACAAAAAACCCAGAATAGCTAAAACAATCTTGTACAATAAAAGGTGCTCCAGAGGAATCTCCATACCTGATCTCAAACTGTAGTATAAAGCAATAGTAATTAAAACAGCATGGTACTGGCACAGCAACAGGCTGGTTGATTAGTGGAATCGAATCAAAGACCTAGAGATGAATCCACACACATATGGTCACTTGATTTTCGACAAAGAAGCCAAATCCATTCAATGGAAAAAGGATAGCATCTTCAACAAATGGTGCTGGTCTAACTGGAGGTCTATGTGTATAACAATGCAACTGGACCCATATTTGTCACCTTGCACAAAACTCAAATCCAAGTGGATCAAAGACCTCAACATAAAACCAGAGACACTAAGTCACTTAGAGGAAAAAGTGGGGAAGAGCCTGGAACATATTGGCACAGGAGACAACTTCCTGAACAGAATACCAACGGCCCAGGCCTTAATGTCAACCATTAATAAATGGGACCTCATGAGGCTGAGAAGCTTCTGTAAGGCAGGAGACACTGTCAAGAGAACAAAGCGACAGCCTACAGACTGGGAAAACATCTTCACCAACCCTACATCTGACAAAGGTCTAATATCCAAAATATATAAAGAACTCAAGAAATTAAACACCACCAAACCGAATAACCCAATTGAGAAATGGGGCTTGGAACTAAACAGAGAATTCTCAACAGAGGAGTATCAAATGGCTGAGAATCACTTAAAGAAATGCTCAACCTCCTTAGTCATCAAGGAAATGCAAATCAAAACAACTCTGAGATTCCATCTTACACCCATCAGAATGGCTAAGATCAACAATTCAAGTGACATCACATGCTGGCGAGGATGTGGGGAGAGAGGAACACTCCTTCATTGCTGGTGGGAATGCAAACTAGTACAGCCACTTTGGAAATCTATCTGGTGCTATCTCAGAAAACTGGGAATAGGGCTTCCTCAAGACCCAGCTATTCCACTCCTTGGAATATACCCAGAAGATGCTCCAGCACACAACAAGAAAATTTGCTCAACCATGTTCATAGCAGCCTTATTCATAATAGCCAGAACATGGAAACAGCCTGAGTGTCCCTCAGTAGAAGAGTGGATAAAGAAACTGTGGTACATATACACTATGGAATACTACTCAGCTATTAAAAACAAGGAATTCCCGAAATTTGTGGATAAATGGATTGAGCTGGAAATGATCATAATGAGTGAGTTCACCCAGAAGCAGAAAGACTCAAATGGTATATACTCACTTATATCTGCATACTAGCCCAATGGGCATGTCCCACGAAAGCCTTCACTTACCAGGAAACTGGGACAGAGGGGAGGACATCCTATTGGGACTCTAAATGAGAGACGCATGGGAGAATAGCAAAGTAGAAGGATTCAGAGGGTCCTAGAAACCTACAAGTAGAACATTATGATAGGCATATTTGGGCCCAGGGGTCCCGCTCAAACTAAGGCACCAGCCAAGGACAATACAGGTGGTAAACTTTAAACCCCTACCCAGATCTAGCCAATGGTCAGAATATTCTCCACAGTTGAGTGGAGAGTGGGATATGACTTTCTCAGGTACTCTGGTGCCTCACATTTGACCATGTCCCCTGGAGGGGGAGACCTGGTGGCGCTCAGAGGAAGGACAGCAGGTAGCCAAGAAGAGACTTGATACCCTATGAGCATATACAGGGGGAGGAAATCCCCCTCAGGAACAGTCATAGGGGAGGGGAATAATGGGAAAATGGGGGGGGGGAATGGGAGGATACAAGGGATGGGATAACCATTGAGATATAACAAGAATAAATTAATAATAATAAAAAAAAGATGCTCCTTCTGCAAAGCAAGCCACTCGAGCCACCAGACTTTCTTGCAGGCTTGGGTTGTTGTCTCTGAGCCAGCCCTTAAGTTTTCTGTTTGGTATTCTGTCTCAGGAGCAAAGAAAGCAGCAAATGCCCTATCTTCCTTTTATCTTTATTTTCCTGGCCCAATTTGCCTTCCACCCAGCACACATGTGCACACATTGCAAAAAATAAATAAAATCCATTGTATTGGTAAAAAACAAAACAACAACAACAACAAAACAATAACAACAACAAAAACTTATTCCTTGGCACTATCCAACATGTATATCTGCCTTCTGGCCACTCCCTCAAGTCTCTCTTAATGCCCCCTCCCATCCTTACCAACCCCCTAGAACTCCCTTTCCTAGATTCCTGTCTCTTTTATTTATATTTTGGCCCACTGCGTATGGGCCCTCTGTATGACCAACAATTTGAAATTATTTGCCAGAGTCTGGTAGGGTCACTGGTGAGTAGAGAACGGAAGGCAGTAACTTCCTGTCAACCTGCATCTGTCAGCAGCCTGAAGTTCATCTGTGGGGAGTAAGCCCCTCCGAAGGCCTTGTCCATCAGTGCCTGCTGGTTTCTGGGCCCCTCATTGTGAAGAGCTGGTGTAGGCACCGGCAGCTGCTGTAGGTACCTGATTTCAGTTGTATCTTGCCTGGAAAATGGCATTTCTCAGCCCTTCTCCCTGTCTTCCGGCTCTTAGATTCTTTCTATGCCTTTCTTCTACAATGTTCCCCGAGCCACAGAGCAGATGGTATAAATGTCTTCCAACTGCAACTTTCTGGTCTAATCAATGTCTTTCTTCTCTGCTTCAGCCTCTCGTAACTTTTTTGAGCTTAACAAGCCACTTTCCAAGTGGCTTGTGGCCAAACCCTGGCTAGGCAACCTCTTGGTTCATGTTCTTTCTGTTGAATAGCTATTCTGTTGAATAGCAATGTAACCTTTAATAACTCCTGTGATATGCTCTTCCTGTTAGATATCTGAGAACAGTATAGTACAATGTAGAAAACAAACACAGCACAACAAAACAAAAACTCATCACCCTTAAAGTAAACACAAAACAAATGAGGCAAAACCCCCCTGCAGGAGTTGAGAGACAGTGCCTAGGGGGGTGAGTCCTAGAGGTATGGTCAGAGAGTTCTGTGTCATGGTTGGCAACGGAGACAGCATTTGCAGAGAAGGGTTTTGAGCCATGGTCCCTCCTCTTGATGGTTGCCTCTTCTGCTCCTCTGGAGGGCTGGAGGCCTTTGGTCAGGTGCCAAGCAGGAGATGTCTTGTTTGTGAAATCCCTGGTTCATTTTTATATCCAGCAATATTTTTTTCTCTTTTAAATCTTAAAACTCTGATTTCCCTCCTCCTACTTTACCTCTCTTCCGCTTGCTAGTGATTGCTTTCTTTGTATGGATTTGAGGTCTTCTGGTTTGTTATGTGGGTAAAGTCTATAATAAATTACACCATCATGGATCCGGCTTCAGCATCAAGCACTGGACGGTGGTCACAACTCTAGAACAAGGTCACTGAGAGCAGGCATTTCTGACAGTGCCTTTGATGATAGATGCATCACTGTCTTCAAGAGTTTTATTTTGGTAGTTGGCACTCAGAGAATGTCTTTTTGAATGAATAAAGAAAATACCTCCACCACATCCGGAGCAGATCTTTCACACAGCTCTAATCAAATGTTGCTTGGCTCATCTAGCTGTACTTTTCTTTATTAATTATGTTAAAAAGAGTTCTTTACTTTCAGTAAGTAGTAGAAGATTCTCTTCTGCTTTTCTCTTTGCACAGATGCTCTTTTCTTTCCTCCTCCTCCTCCTTCTTCTTCTTCTTTTAAGAGGCTGGCATTTTTCCTGCTAGCGAACAAAGAAGGACGAGTGTAGCTACGTCTTCGTGCCTGCTCTTTTTGCTAAAGGGGCACTTGCAGGCCTCAACAACAGATGGCTTCATTTCTTCAACAGTCACCAGTAAGCAGAGAGGTCCTGCAAGATCATAGCAATCTGAACTTTAATGGAGGCGATGAGTAAGGAGTGACTCTTTCCCCCGATACCTGTTTCTCCAAGTGATGCTGATGCGAGGGCAGATCTACCGCACGGCTCCTCAGTTGCTCCCCACCCTGTTCTACACACAGAATTCAATCTTGCTCTGCAATTATATATTTTTTTCTTGTTACCAATAATGTCACCTGCAGATTCAGAATCAGAAAATGTCAGCTTACCTCCCTATGCTGGCGTGATCTATGCTCTGCTTCAATGAACAGTGTGTAACCACAGTCTTCACTCCCCATGTGGGGTGCTTGCCTGCCTCCAAACAGTTTACTGTCTTCATTTTCCCAGGGTACCCACACTCCTAATGGCCCTCAGTAGGAGGGAGATTGTAGGTCTAACCTAATCGTGGCTATTGGTTTCAATGTTTATCCTCCTTTGGCATGAAAACAGTTTCACTTTTGGCAATTAGCCCATTAACAGATATGATACAGAGTCCCTTTTTTAGAAATTTATTAGACATGTTTTGGGGTGCCCTCAAACTCCAAAGCAAAATCTAATTCAGAGTCTTCAGGTCTTCACAGCTCTGCTGAGTGTCGTGCACTTCTGTCTGCCTTGAAGAGTCCTCTTTTGACTCTTGTAGTTATCCTCAGCTCATCTTCCTAATGAAAAAAGCCTTCTGTAAACAGTCTAGGTGTGGCGGCTGTGATGACTTGGTCAATCATCCTTTATAAAATTCAGTAAGTCTCTATATTGGTTACTTTTCTCATTTCTGTGATCAAGTGCCTGATAGAAGTAATTTGTAGTCTGTTTACTTTGGATCACAGTTTGGTTGCACAGCCAGTCAGAGGGAGAGGACATGGCAGCAGGCATATGGGACAGTTGGTCACATTGCATCTGCATAGGGAACAGAGAGTGGTTGAATGTTGGTGTTCACCTCACTTCCTCCTTCTTATTCAGTGTTGGACCCCAGCCATGGCATGGTGCCCCTAATAATGAGGGGGTGTCTTTCTACCTCAGTGGACCTAATCTAGAAACTGTCTCACTGATGTGTCCAGGATCATAGATCCTGGGTGATTGTACATTCCATCATGTTGACAGTCAATAGGAACCATCACAATAATGAAACCTAAATTGTCCTGGTTTTTTAAAGTTAAGGACATGTACTCGATGATTTATAGATAGGCCACTATGAACCTTGTTATTTCCATCACATCACTGAACATGAAAGGGGGAGGGGTATTTATAATTATTTAGAGTCATAGGTTATGAACCAGAATGCATTGTAACTCTGGTTGGGGAAGTCCTATTGTGGGAAGTCCTATCGTTAACTTTTTAGCGTGAACTTACTTTTGAACTCTTTGTTGAACAAATCTGCCTCTCAACAACTCACATCTGAATTACCGGTAGCCAATAGAACTGTGGGGTATAAATCCACTGACATTTCAAAGTATGCATATTTTTCTTCTTTTAAAATGTGTGTGTGTGAGTGTGTGTGAGTGTGTGTGTGTGTGTGTGTGTGTGTGTGTGTGTGTGTGTGTGTTGTAGGCCAGATGTTGACATCAGCTTTCTTTCTTCTTCTATTATTCTCTACCTTATTCATTGATCCTGGAGGTCTCTGATAAGCTTAGCTGGGTAGCCACCAAGCCTCTTGGACTTGCCTGTTGCTCTCTCTTCTAGCCCTAGGGTTACAGACACATGCCACCATCCCCTTATTTTTCATGGGTATTGGGGATCTGAAGTCAGGTCCTCATGATTGAGGAGTAAGCACATTATCCATGAAGACAGAACCCCTGTCCCAGACAGTGTTCATGTTCTTAAAAGCCTTCTCTATTATTAGCCTTATGAGTTGGCAGGAGCATTAGACATGTCCTAAACTTTCTTTAGAACAGCAGCTGTCTGGAAAAATGAATATTTTCTTTTCTAATTTACTATAGTAAATTGGAATTTCACTATCACTTTGTCTATATGCCAAATGGGAACAAGTGACAGCCAGCAGGGTCAAATATGGTGGTAACAGAGAGGGTGAAAGGCAAGAACAAGATAGAGCATGCTTGCTGATCATCTAGGTATGTGTGAATGCCCAGGAAGAGAATGTTCTTTCCCCAGCATGCACTGCCTCTGACTCAATGGTCCCTTGCTGTAACACTCTCTGCGTAGGGCGGCCACGACATGCTGAGGATGCTATATCTGACTGCTTCACCACCTAAAGTGATACCCTGAAAGTCCTTGAGCTTACCCACCCTTTCCTCCTCAGTGATTCTACACTGCTACCCACAGCATGGCCCCTTTCCTGCTTCTCTTACGCCCTGTGCTACCTCTGAATTGCTTTGAAGTTTCTCCCTCACTGCACCAGGAGAAAAGGCTGAAGTATTTCATTCTCATAGCCTTTGAGGGCTTGGGAAGAGCTACCATTTTCTTATTCTTATATTTAAGAAAACCCAAAAAACCAAAACAACAACAGCAATATAACCACAGGGCATGGTCTTCATAACACAATTTAGAATTCTGAGTTTGTGTTTTTAGTGAAACTCTTTTAAACATCCAGTTGGTTCTTACAATATTAACATTACCTTTGGAGTATTTTGAATATACTTATGTTTAAATATATATTTGTATTCTCATCTGTTTAACTGTGTACAGTGCTTTATATATGAAAATCTGACCGTAGGGCCAAACAGATGCCTGAGTTCATATGATGATTCCGTTGTCATCTTGACCAAACCTAGAATCACCTGTGAGGTGGAGCTCTAAACAGGTCTCTGGGGATTATGTTGATATCCTTAATATAAGTGAGAAGAGCTACCCACTGTGGGTAGGACCACCCCCTGGCTTGGATCCTACATTGTATACGTAGAGAAAGGAAATTGGTCAATATGCATAAATGTATTTACCTATCTCTTCCTATTTGAGGATGTGGTGTGACCATGTGCCTCAAACTCCTGCCATATCAACTTCTCCACTGTGATGAACTCTGGAAATATGAGCTATGTCTTGTCTCCCTTATATTGCTTTTTATGTCAGAGTATTTAATCACAGCAAGAGGAAAAGAAAATAACACAGATACGTGTTGTTACATAACATGGGGATATGAAATCAAATCTCTAGAACCCATGTAAAAAGTTAGATGGTGTGGTTCATGACTATAGTCCCAGCATAGAGAGTGAGAGGTAGGAAAGATCCTTAGGCTTGCTGGCCAGGCAGCCTAGCCAAATGGTGATCTCCAACTCTGTGAAAGACCCTGCTAAAAAATTAGATGAAGAATGACAGAGGATGCCACCTGTTGTAAACCTCTGGCCTTTATGTGCACATACACAATGTATACATGTATCTGTACATGCAAGAACATGCACATACATGTGACACACATCCTATCTTAGTTCCCCAAGACTTTAAAAATGAAGTTGGGAACTATAATATGTTTGTATTTTTTTGCTGGTTGTAACTTGAATATATTCCATTCCAAGATGGTAAAAGTTTTTAATGTTAACAGTGATGAGGATCAATATTGTTTATTCTTTTAGAAAGTAGTGATAGAATCTTACAGTTACTATGGCCGATTCCTCACTGTATCACAAAGGTTTTTTGCACACTACAGAGAAGTAAATGAGACACAGAGAGGCACATTGTGGTACATGGTACACAATGAGTGAGTAAGATCCATGGCCAGGCTTGTCTACTTTGCAATCTCCATCATCCTTTGGTGCCATGTGTCTGCCTGTGACCGGCCACATTTTATTGTGTATTATCATACTGCTGTATCCATCTTTGGTTATGAGTATTCAGAGAGGTGCTGAGCCCCTTTTTGAATCTTTAATAACAGAGGTATGTTAATTAGGACAGTTGGATGCTAATGTACTAAAAATAAATTTAAAAATAATTTGCATTTCCAACCAGGGGTAAGTGAAGATGTCAAATAAATCATGTGTTGACACTGACTTGGAATTTCTGCCATGTTCTCCTTCTTTTCCTGCTGGGCTTCTATTTAGTAAGAACCCACAAACACTGGATCCATGTTGATAGTCATGTAAATGCTCTGGGAATTAGAAGCCAAACAGTAGACACCATACTGTGAATGAAAATGGTAACCCCAAGGGTTCTGGCACCAAAGCAAAGACTCATTTCCCAGGGGAAAGAGAATTCATCAGTTCAGGTAACCAGGACACTCAACTAAATCCACATGTGTACATTGCCTGCCTTTTCTTTTATCTTTCTATGAATTTAACAGTTCTATGGGCAAGATGGCCAAAGATTATGATCTTCTCCCCCCCTCCCCCCAATCTTGAAGGAAACTACTAATAAATGCGTTTTCCCACTTGGGCTATCTTTCTTCCTAATACTGATGAGTGGTCAGACTCAGAGCCCAGTTTATGGTCATCACGAAGTCTGACTCTATTCTATTTCTGTTCTGAGCAAGCTCTCGGGGTGTGAGAAGGGTTGGCAAGTGAAATATTTGCCACAAAATTTATTTCTAAGAATAAAAAAGTTTGTAAGGCCAATGTTAGGATGCTGATGAAAATAATGACAAACCCTCTGCCATGATGGCAGCAGGCAGATATGTGGCATATCTGGAAAACTGTAAAGATTGAGTACAGTAGAGGAGCAATGGAAGTGACCAGATGTCTCTAACACTGATATTTTTCATTTCTTTTCCAACCCAGTTGTGACTTTTGTAGAACTTAAATTGCATAGAAAAGCATATTTTATATATATTCTTTTAAAAATCTTAGTTCCTTCCAAATTTTTCTTTTATAAATCCCCAGTTAATCTTACAAAGGTGAAAATGATTATCTCTGTCAGGTGGCATCTTGACTATAAAGAAAATCCAGTGTTGACTTTTGGAATCATTTACACTATTACCGTTCATAGTTGATATCGTTTATTCATGTGGAAAATGTGAAAGAAAAGGGAAAGGGACAATGACAATGGAGAGGATATAAAGGCAGGGAAGAAGAAAGGATGGGAGAGGGAAAGAGGGGAGAGAAGAGGGGGAAGAAAACATTAGTAAGTCAAGGGCGCCATCTTGCCAAGTGTTCCAAAGTGAATCAAGAACTATTAGGTTGTATTTTGTTTCTTCCTCCCAAATTTAAAAGACTTTTTCCCTCACAGACAGGACTCTTTGATGTCTTATTTTTCTTTTAAGACTGAAATATTGCAGTCTTACATTCAGTTCTTCACAGACATTGTCAACATTCTTTGCATTAGTTCTACAAAATATGCTTACTACAACCTCTGATTACATCGGCATTTAAAACCTAACTGGAGCTGGGCGTGGTGACGCACACCTTTAATCCCAATACTCAGGGAGGCAGAGGCAGGTGGATCTCTGTGAGTTCAAGGCCAGCCTGGTCTACAAAGTGAGTCCAGGACAGCCAAGGTTACACAGAGAAACCCTGTCTTGAAAAACCAAGAAAGCAAAAATAAAAACAAAAACAAAAACACCCCTTAACTGGTTTCAGCAAACAAGCTGAAAACCACCACTAAAATGTGTATTAATGGCCTTATGGGAAAATATGCCAGGACACTATACTGCCCAGGGGAGGGTGGCATACACTGTGCATTGGGACTGCTTCCTGGCTTCAGTTTTGTTTTCTACCCATTGTTTTGTGATAGCAAAGACAGAGAACATGCTTAGAAAACAATTCCTTAATGACGCAGTACACATATCATCCCAGAATGTCTAATATTGTTCAGATGTAGCTCAGCTGAGCCTCTGTGAGATGTGCGTGTTCTGAATTAAAGGAGTCCATTTAAACCCATTATTGTTTCCCATGACCTTTAAGGAGATAGTTATTCCAATCACCATGGCCTGGGGAGGGGCGGTGATCAAATTAAGCCTCTTCATAAGGAAACTTCTGAGGACTGTGTAGTGTAGGCTGGCCTTGAGCTCACAGTTCTCCTGTGTTGGTGTCTGCAGAGCTGGGATTACAGATGTGTCACCTGCAGATTTCATGTAACACAAGGCAATCACCCAAAACCTACCTTTAATTAACCCCACTGCCATTACAGAATGAAACCAGTGGCTTTCAACATGGCGCAGGGAACGTATGATGTAGGCCTTGCCTGCTGCTTTAGCTCCTTGGCTCCCCCATTCTGCCCAGTGTGCTGAGTCAGCTGAAATGCTGATGTGCCCTGCCCTGTTCTCTCTTTCCGCTCACATTGTCAGCTTGACTCTTTTTAAGGCACACTTTTAAATTTTGAAAACAGAGTTTTAAAATTCTAGTACAATGTATTCTGATTATGGTTTCCCCTCTCCCAACTCCTCCCAGATTCCCCCTACTTCCCTCATCCACCCATACCCACATCCTTTCTTTCACTCCCAATAGGAAACAGACAGGCATCCAAAAGATAGTAATAAAATAAAACCAACCAACAGAAGAGAAAGAGCCCAAGAAACACGTATCAATGCAGAAACACAAATAGTCACACATAGTGATAGCCCATTAAAAACACAGAACTAGAAACCATAACACAAACGCAAAGGACCAGCAAAGGGGGGAGGCGGTAGGGAAGCCCTGGCAGAGCATTAAGAGACAGAGAACCTCCAAATATGTCATTGAGTTACTTTTGTGTCGGCCATCTACTGCGGGCATGGGCCTGCACTTGAGTGATTTGTATATCCAGTACGACTCCTTTGAAGAAGCCTTATTTTTCATTCGTGAGCAGTTATCAATTGGGAGATAGCCTCTGAGCTAATGATGTGGGCTTGTGTCCAGGTTCCCTCTCAGCGCTGGGACCCTGTCAGACTTTGACCTGCACAGGCCCTGTGTATGCTTTTCATCTAAGCTTGTCAGCTCACTACTTCATCTCACTTGTGGATTATTGCAAAGGTCAGAAAACAGACACTGGGCCCATTGGGTCAGGCTTGGCGCTCTTCTCTGTCCAATCACAATGGGATTAGAAGCAGAGAGTGATGAGGTAGCCTTTGGGTAAACACTGAGCCATCTAACTGTACTCCTCCATTAACCCTGTATTGTAGGCATATGGAATAACAGAAACAGTTTGCTCACATTTCAGTGACCTTTCCTCTTTCGGGCCCCAGCCTTGCTGCCACACCTGCATTTATAACTTGATGGGTATTACCCAATAGTCTCCATTCAGCCCCTGTGCTGATGTCTTCTTAGAAAATGCTGTGAGACAGAGTTGTGGCAGAGAGATTAAAAAGAGGGACTAGTTACCCAGAGACATGAAATACTATGTGAGAGCATTTTTGCTTCGCACTGCCTTCTCTTATTTTCTGTCCATCAATAGGCCTGTTTCCATATTTTGCAAAGAAAATTCATAGCAAAAGTCCACATTATGTCATCTTTTTCATAATGAGAACTCGGCTACACCACTGTTGAGTTTTCACCAAGATTTTTTCCTCATTCTTTCAAACTTTGCTTCCTTGGACAGATTTGGCAATAGCTTTGTAAGTGGTGTTGACATAATTGCTACAATAATGAAAATGTGCAGGAGTCTTTTTTTTTTTCTCCCCCTATTTCCCCATAGGCATAGCTAATCTCTTCCCTCGGGCAGAGCATTCCAAGTTTGTGGCTGTATATGCACATGTTAAAAAGACAACTACCATGTTAATAAAAAATTCAATTGTTGGGGGGGGGTACGAGGGAGGAAGCAAAGGGTTTTTGTTCAGTGCTCATTTGCTTTGGAGAATGGGAGAGAATATAAAAGGGGAAAATGTTGTAGGATCTTTGATCCCGGTGTGATTCCTCAGAGTGTGACCTGTAAAAGCCTCTCTTTGATCCCATTGTGATTCTTGAGATTGAGCTGTAAATCTGGGTTTCTTGTGGCTGAGCCCTAACACACCTTTCTGTGTGTTGTAAACAGGTGACTAAGGTGTGGTTCAGCCAGCCTCACACACACCTTTAATCCAAGAGCTATCTATACATAGGATTTAATAAAGTTAACCCTAGGTCAAGAGGTGGAGCAAGAAACCAGCTGGCAGGGATTAAAGAGTAGGAGGGGCTTTGAGTTGAGAGGTATTTAAGACAGCATGGAGAAGTAGAAGGGGCCATTGGTCTTCAGCACTTCTTTGATCTTGGGGTTTTAGCTTGGCTCCTAGCTCTCTAGCTCTTGAGCTCTTCAGGTCTTTGGCCTTTGGCTTTTTGGGCTTTGAGCTAGCAAGCCTTTGGCCTTGGGTTTTTTTGTCCTTTCCTTTTGGCTGCCCGCTGAGCTAGTGAGCCTCTTTGGGTCTTCTCCATTGGGACGTGAGTTGAGTAGTTTGATCAGCTGGGTGCTTTCTCTGCCACTCTAGCATGTTTTTCACCACAGCATCTAGCTCCTGAGTATTTATAGGTAAAATAGAACATCAGGGATTTTCAGTAAAAACAACAGGAAAATGGTTGTTTCTGCTTGGGATGGTGTGTGATCCAGTCTGTGCCTAGGAGTTTGAGGATAGTGTGGATGGGCTAGGGTCTTGGACACTCACCAAGTTAGTGTGGCATGTAGATTTTGTGTTTAAGCCTAGGATTCAGTGTTAGGCTCTTCCAGAGGTCCTGAGTTCAATTCCCAGCAACCACATGGTGGTTCACAACCATCTATAATGTGATCTGATGCCCTCTTCTGGCCTGCAGGCATACATGCAGGCAGAGCACTGTATACATAAAACAAACACACAAACAAACAAAAAACCAAAAGGTTAATGTCATGTGGATGCTCTGGGAAATGGTACCAAATTATCTCCCAGCTTTCCCTTTAGAGTAATAAGAAAGCCAGAGTTTTGAAACCCAACTTTATCAGTCTTATATTAAGAGATTTATAAAAGATGTGCTGTTCCCAAGGTCTGTGTGATATGACTTCTTGCAGCTACAGAGAACATAGAGAAACAGACATGGAAAATTAGAAGTACTAATGAACTGAAAAGGCAAATGTGGTAAGAGGACTATACTCTCCATTCATAAAAATGGTATAAAGAGCAGAAATCTCTCAGATCAGCATAATGATGGGCAAAGGAATACTTCCATGTAGTTTTCATTTTATATTAAATGAGCTGATATTGAAAATGTGTGGTTTATATGTGCATCACAGCAAGCTATTTCCCTATGCATGGCCTATATTCAGATATTCTGACAGAAAAGATTGACTTACTAGCTCTAAAAATAGACGTTCTTACTTGCAGGATTTGTTTTTGTTTTTAGTTAGAGCAGCTTAAAGGCTGGGTCCCCTCATCTAAAACATCAGTTCTGATTGTTGGTGGGGTATATTATGATATTGTAAAGTCGGCCTAACTCCAGGACCCTTCTACCTTCAAAGACAAGTAGCATTGAAGTATATTTTATTGTCATTTGTTTGAGTTCTTCACTTACACCTTATATAACAGAACAACAAATCAATTATTAAAGCTAAGAGCGGCTGTTAAAGTCAGCAGGCTGCATACCATTTAATTTCTATCTGGATTGTATTGCATTCCACAGGACTAAACTTGTTCAGCCCAGTAGCAAAAGGTGATTGATAACAATAGAAAACTCGCCATGTCCACTTGCCGTGCACACATATTTTTGCCACTAGTACACTAATATCTTGTCACTCATTTTTATGTTATTTTCTCAAGAATACAAGTAATCTTCCCATGCTCTGTGAAAGGGCTCTGGAAACAATTTTGCTTCCCATTTGTGGTAGCGGGAAAGAGAAAGTGAAAGCAGAGGGGATGAAAAGAAATTACTAGGGATTAGGTGTAGGAGGTTGAGTGGTGGCCCTCCCAACAATGAAAATGCTATGTGCACATCCTAATTGCCAAAACCTGAAAAGGTGGCAATGTTTGGAGAAAGAGTCTTTGCAAGTGCAATTAAATTTGGCGAGAAAAGACTATTCTATATTTATCATGGAGCCTAAAATCAGAGGCAGAGCTGTAACCAAGGGGCATAGGAGAAATCAAGAGGAGATTTGAAACATAGGGACAGAAAGGAGAAGAACACGTGAAGATAGAAAGAGATCAGGGCCGAGCGTCTGCAGGTCAGGGAGTGCCTGTCGGGCCTGGAAGCTGAGGTTGGGGGCTCTGAGAGGGGTCTCCTCTGTTGCCTTCTGAGGGCAGAGAGCTGCTGACTCTCTGCCTTTGGGCTTCTGGCTCCTATGTTTGCGGCAGACTCAATTTATATAGTTTCAAGTTACCGACTTGTAATAATTGATTATAGAAAGCACTAACAATCAATATAGTGGGTATTTTTATTGGAGCGAGCAATGACAATGGAGGTAATGACTTTATTGCCTGTGGTTGTGTAACTTAGCAAATACCCGTCTCTGTGACTGTCATAGCCAAATCATATATATGATATATAGTAGATAGATATAGGTAGATAGATAGATAATAGATAGATATAGATATCTGCCATTGACAATCATTTGGAAAGAAAAAAATATTTTTATCCCATGAAATCCCATTAGGTACATAAGACACACTTAAGGGTGGGCTCCATGCCCAGCAGCAGATGGCCAACACAAAATGAACTAAATAGTATTTTTGTAGACTTTTTGCCTCACACTGCTTTGTTTGGGAGTTTGTCTTTTCTTTCTTTTTTCTTTTTTGTCTTATGGTCTTTGACTTGTATATTATGGTTTCCAATTTTGTGTTTTTATGGTGTGTGTGTGTGTGTGTGTGTGTGTGTGTGTGTGTGTGTGTGTGTTAGTGTTTCTTGTGTTTTTCTTCCTTTTTTAAAAAAAAAAATCTGGTTGGTTTGTTTTTTGTTTGGCTCTTTGTGTTCTAAAGAGAAAGAAAGAAATCATGTGAAATTGGGTGTTTGGCAAAGTAGGGATCGTCTGGGAGGAGTTGGTAGAGGGAAAGCCATGATCAGAATATAGCTTCTGGAAGAATTTTCTGAATAAAAAATAAAAATCTAGAACACACACACACACACACACACACACACACACACACATACACATTAATATGTAGATTTGTAGCTAGGTATGGTAGTATATGAGGCCACACTGGTCACATAATGAGTACTGGGCCAGCCTGGGCTTCATAGCAAGCATGACCCCATTTCAAAAAATCCTCAAAAAACACCCAAGTAAGGTAGCAGTGCCAAGGTCGCCTCTGTGTGAGCCAGCAAAGGAAAGATTGAGAATGAGAAAAACAGACTCATTCCAGAGAGAGAGGGGGGGGGGGGTGAGCAAGAACGTTGCAAATCCATGAAAGAAGGGAAAGGAATAAGCAGGAAATAAAAATGAAAGACATGGGGCCTAGAAGTAAGCCACACAGCGGCACCACTGGGAGGGAAACAAGGGAGGTCTGACAAAAGGCAGGCAGTTTACCCTCAGCACAAACCCACAGCCCTCAGCAGTTTCAAATCCAGCTGTGGGCTTTGATAAGACAGTGATTCCTTTGGTCAGCAACAGACAGAAACCCACGCGCTGTCAGCCTATGTGACTTGGAGGGCAGCAGTGGGCACAGAGATAAAGTTTATCCTAAGCTAAGCCGCCCTGCTGGCTTGATGGTCAGGGATCATCTACACGTTGGTAGCCTCAGGCAAGCCTGCCACAGCCCTAGCCTGAGGGAGGGCCCAGCGCAGTGGAGGGCTTTCGGGCTGAACAGAGATAACGTGACCCCTGCACATGGCTCAGGCTGGAGATTGAATATGGAGAGAGAGCCCCACCTGAGTGGTCTGGAACAGATCACATCCCCTGAGAGTAATCATGGCGTTTGAAAGCTTTGAGCCCCAGGCAGATCAAATTCTCAGTCCCAAGTCTGTGTTCATTGCTGTAGGTCCTGAAAACTCCTTTGAGTCCCGGGGGGTACACGGGATGCTCTCAATTCCATCAAGCGGTTAACACTCTGGAGGCCATGGAAGTGTGAAGAAGATTCTGATTTCTTCCCGTGGGCATCCTAGCACTGCAGTTGCTTCTCCTATCCCAAGCCCGCTGGCAGAGATGCCTGACTAAAGCAGCCGTTCCAGTGGGTGTAGTCGGGGGAGTCTCAGGAGGGCGAGAGAGCCTGCCAAGCCCACAGAAAGCACAGTGTAGCCAGCACAGCCTCCTGCTACGCAAACAAGGGAAGCCGCTGAAGTCGAAGACAGCTCTGACAGACTCCATACACTTTTGCAATACAGGCTGCAAAGGCTCAAACTACAGGAAAGACAAGAGCCAACAAGTCCAACTCAATGCCCCCGCATTCCATACATGTACCTGGCGAAGGACAATTTTTGAGGCCCAGGGAGAAGTCACAGTGCCTTATTTTGCCCCCGTCTTTCTGAGTGCCTTTTTCCTTACATGTTTAGTAGGATTTTTCCTAGGTTTCATTATATTTTTACTTTTTAGAATGCTTTTATTTGTTGTTACCCTTACATATTTATTTAATTTTGTTCACAGACCCCCTCCCCCATTTTTGGCACTGCATCATTCTTTTACCTAGGAGTGATTTCCTTTGTTGCTTTCGATGCTTCTGTCACTCTCTATACTTACTGGTATTTTTACTTTACCTTGCTGGGATTTTCTCCCTTTATTTTATATATATATATAAATTCTCCTTGTTACATTTATTTATTTTGGTCGTGAAGTTGTTCTTTATTAAAAAAGCCCCACCATTGTATTTCTTTTTTTCCAGTTTGTTGTTCTTTCCTTGTCCCCTCCTGAGCATTCTTGTCACTCCTTTCTTTCCCTTTTTAGTTATTTAACTCTGTTCCTCTTCTGTTTTTCCCCCTTCCCTGTCTCCTTTCCCTACCCGATTCATGTATTATTCCCAAACATTGTAAACTTAAACCCTAAAGGTCTTTAACTTCATAGCAATGCTGTATTCATGTTTGTCATTTTCAGTTTCATGGTCATTGGTAATATATGAGCGGGCTGTGTTTCATTTTAGGTCCGCTTCTATAGTCTTGTAGAGCTTAAGGTTGTTTATGCTCCAGCATTTTGCCTTCTTCTTGCTAAATGGTACTGTGGGTTGAACAGTAAGTTTTCCCAGCCCCAAATCCGGAAGGGACATCCTAACCAGTGTATATACAATCGGCAACACAGAAAACCAAGAACGTGATAAAGGCAACATCACTCCTGCAGAGGTTCATAACTCTACTACTTTTTAAAAAAATTTCAGAAATAGGTGAAATTCCAAATGAAGATTTCATTCCTAGTAAGGATTATTAGTCACTTAATAGAATTACAAGTAAGCCTCTGAGCTCAATCTAGGTCCTAGAGAGAAGAAGAAGAAGAAGAAGAAGAAGAAGAAGAAGAAGAAGAAGAAGAAGAAGAAGAAGAAGAAGAAGAAGAAGAAGAAGAAGAAGAAGAGAAGAAGAAGAAGAAGAAGAAGAAGAAGAAGAAGAAGAAGAAGAAGAAAGAGAGAGAGAGAGAGAGAGAGAGAGAGAGAGAGAGAGAGAGAGAGAGAGAAGTCTCCTGGGAGTTGATCTGGGAGTTGATGAGTGCTTCTTATTTAGTATGTATGTGAAGTAAATTATCCTCTCTAAGGGAACTACTGCATTGCTCTGCACAGTTGAAGGAACCCCCAAGATCCTTCAGAATAAACGGTGAGGCCATTATCTTCTTGTTTCCGTTAGGCATCCATATGAGGGTTGCCTTCCTATCCTAGACGTTGTGCCAAGGATGTGCACATTGCTTTCAATGGACTTCTTGGCTGGGAAGCTGCAGATTAATAAGCATCCATAAGCAGTGAATAACAGTGCAGTAAGCAGTGAAGCATCCTCAGTGGGAGCAGACATAATCATCTCTACAGTTGGTCTCCAAGATACTCCAAAGCTGCTGTGCTTTTACCAAAACCCAATTATTATTATTATTATTTTTTGCATTGGGTGGCTACAACCAGGTAGATACATGTTTTATATTGGCAAGATTGTCTACATAGAACGGGCGTTATTATAGGAGTCCTGACAGGGTGCTCTATCGTGGAATAAGTGGAAGTTCATTACTTCTTCAGTTGTATCTTTATATATTAAAAAGGATTTATATCTTCCTCCTTGCTTATGGTGTTTACTTAGCAGTTCCTATGACCCCATGGGAGAAGGTCTCTTAATTATTAGAAAGAAACTCATCACATATGACAAAAGCCAGGGCATAACAGCACTTAGAAGTAAAATCTTTTGAACATCATTCATGGGGAGAAATCCTCTATGATGTCAAAGGAGAATCTCAGAGAATGTTCCCCCAGGACACCCAAGGACATGCCCATGTGCACCAAGTCCCCGACTGCCGTTCAATAGAAGGCAATTCTCTGGTGTACTGCTATTTCATAAAACGTGTGCACTATTAACCTCAGTGGAGTTTGACCAAGCAGTAGATGAGGGCGGGGGGGGGGGGGAGGGAGGGAGAGAGAGAGAACAGAAGGCAAATTTATCACATGAACAGAAAGAAAGTGGGTTGAATTTAGTCCTGGAGGAAGAGTAAACAATGTTAGATGAAGACCGAGAGTGTAGCTTTGTGATAACTGTCATGTGTTTTCCTTATAGAGAAAGCACATATTTATGAAATGAGTACCTAAATGGTTGAACACATGCACCCTTTAGCAGCAAAATAACAATTTGGACATTGAAAAAAGTATAATTTAATGGGACTAAAACAACATTGTCAACCTTGATGTGTGTGCGCGTGTGCGTTGCATATGTGCCCATGAATGATCGGTCTCACTACCTGTGTTCTTTCACTTTTGACTGAAGGCAGATATTGTTGGAGAACGGATATGTTTTATAAAATCTCATTGGGAACATTCGAATTGGCAAATGACTCAGTGCCCATCTGCAGTAAATCAAGCTGTACATCTGACTAGGTTGGTGTTTTGTGCCAGTGCCTGTCTCAACATGTTCAGTTTTTAACTGAATTCTGTCAAAATTGACAGTCAGATAGTAATTAATTTTACAGGCATTTTATACACCTTTCTTGTGGAAAGTGTTTACTGTGCGACTATAGGCTTTGTCGTTAAGGGCCATGGTGTCCGCAAGGCCATGATTTTCAGTTTGATTTCCCTTGAAACCGAAGCCTTCTCCTTCAGCTCCCTTGCTCTAGCTTATGTGTTTTCATTCCTTGGGGATCAATCATCAGGACAGTGATGCATCAGTACAGGCTGCACTATGCAAGGGATGCTCTGTCACCACCGTTTTCCTGGCCTCGCATGGTGACCTGATGTTACAATCCAGTTTGAATTCTTCAAAAACAATATCCTGACAGAATGACGGGATGATAGTTTATTTGATCACTAATTTCAGTAAAAAGGAAAAGGGAGAACTTGGTTGAGGTATGACGTCCTCTCATCAAAAAGACATTTCTAAGTTTGTTTATTTATTTATTTTGGGAGACACATGCATACCAAAGCAAATGAGGCATCTGCATTCTGGATCCCACCAACAATGTACACTCACCCTCACAAAGGTTTATGTAGCCTTTGTTCCCCACAATGAAATGAACTCTCACTAAAACTGTCTCCAGAGAAGTCTGTTTCTTACCATGCTCACCTTCACCTGAGGTTTCATTCACCCCCACAGCTCCTACCCACCCCCACCACCTCCTGCTCAGGATCCACCACTTGCCAGCTGTGTGATAGGCAGGGAAACAGAGCTGGAGCGGTATGTGTAGGACATGGAATCTGGCCCCTTCCTCACAGATAGCATCTTTCAATGGTTACTGCTTGCCTCTGGGAATGTGGGAAAAAAAAAAAAAAAAAAAAAAGCTTTCGCCTTCTCATCCTTCCTTGAAAGTGTGTGGAGCAGTTAAAGGAACATGGGTACATAGGTGGGTGGCATAACTGTTGCTGTCAGCATGCATGGCATCTTGATTCCTACAGGTGAATTCTGGTGGGACAAGAAAATGCAGGCCAAGCCTCTAGCAGGGACCACGCCACCTGACAACTACTGAAGAGGGACGTGGGGCTCATTTTGTATTGTGCCTCCTGTGTTCTGCGGCTTATCTCCTTCTGTGAAATGAAAAGGAAATATCAGCTGTGTCTCACCCTGCTAATTTTGTAGTGTAGTGTGATGGTAGATGACGCTCAATATCAGCTCATTTTGAACAATCTTTCTCGCGATGTTGACAGCCAGAAATATGATCCTTTCAGAAATATGATTGGGATGCTAACTAGGTCTCTATTGTCAGATTATTTATTTATTTTCCTATCCTTAGGGGAAATTTTTCAAGTCGTCAACATGGCTGTGAAAGTTATTACCTGATCCGGTTCACAGAGTGGCATTATCCGGAGTCATACTGTGCTTTATTGAGTCTTAACCACATTCCTTCCACCTTGAAAACCACTATCTCATATAAATAGCCAGAATAACCATGTAAAAGGTATATTATCATTATTATATATTACGAATATGTCAAGAAAGTAAGAACAGCTACTTGTCAAAGCTCTCAAGCTCAGTAATGGTGGGATCACAGTGGGTGTGAGGTGTGCAGAGTCTCTGACACTCTGGCTCAGTCCCATCAATTTGGGGGCTTCATCCTAGCCGCAAATACAGCTAGACTATCACTGCCACCCACCCCCATTTCCTAAGACTGGAAGGGCAGAAGCTGAAGAATAAGGACAAGATGGCAACTGTTTACCCTAAACCCTCTTTCTTTACACTTGTATTTAATACATTCCCCACGTCATATATTCCAAATTATATTCTACATGCACAACTCAGGCCACAATGCCACCCCCCCTTTTTCTGCAAAATCCATGCTCATTTTACTCAGCGGTGGGATGTAGGCTTCTACCTCCTCTAACATCTCCACCCCCAGCTCTCAGGTCCAGTTGTCTGGCTATCTTTCTGTCTCAGGTGCACCCCAGCTGTTAACTTACCTCCTGATAGGACAGCTCCCCACTTTTCTCTTTGCATCCCTGCCTTGTTAGTCCCTTGTTAGCATGCAGATCTGTAGCTTCTCTCTACTAAAGCCTCTGTGGACCCTGTCCCCCTATCACCCCAGACTTCTTATCCTAGCACCTCTTTCTGTTTTCTTCATACTGTGCGGGACAACATGAAAACTTACCTCCTTTATCTGTGAGATTACATGTGTAGCCTTCTTGCCGTTCCCGGACTACTCTCTGAATATAGAAGATACGAGCATACTGACGTCATGTTCCTTGTTTCATGGCCGTAGCCCTAGGACCTAGCATGTCCTGGAACACAACAACTGCTAGCAAATAGTTGATGGATTAATGAACAAATACAGGAATGCTTGGGTGAATGAAATTTTGATTAGAAATTAAATAATCTTTCCCTAACTTAGACAAAATTTATAATATTGAAATTAAGGCATTTGTGTGATTATCCAAACTTACTTCCGATGCATCATATGTAATATTTTTAGCCATGAATAGTTTTCTTTTTAAAAAAAAATCTTAATTTTTCTTTTACCAGGGGGATGGAAAAGGAGATATAATAGTTGCTTTCAGAAAATGTGCATGCTCCCAGCTTGGCATCTCTCTTAGCTCTTCTGAGTTTTGGTGTGAAGACACAGGGCCTTAGAATTACCCTCTTCTCCTCCCCCCACCTCCACTTGATTGCTCTCTGTAGGGAATGGAGAAGGACCAAGCAGAGAGGCTGGTAGTGGAAGATGGAGGAATGCTGGGGTAGTGAGGCAAGCATCTGTATGCACAGGTCTGACTCTAGCATCAAGCAAGGAGGTCAGTTAAAGGGGTACACAACTGGCAATGGACGCTCACAGAATTAGCTCATTTCTGAACAGGTCAGTATAGATGAATTCATACCATTGGAACATTTTAAAAAATGCTTAAGTCAAGAAAAAGCTAGTTCTGTCCAATTTCCCTACTGAATCTATGCTTTGAAATTATTAAGATATATTGAGCACATTTCTCATAAAAGTCTGTTTTAGATGGGAGGCATTGTGGACTAAAGCATCATTTTTCTTTTATGGGATTTAGGAACATAAGTTTTATTTTTGTTCCAGACACAATAAGTTCTGGTAAAGATGTAAGTTTCATTTTTTTCCAGGCTGTCCTTGGAGGAACACCTTGGGTGCAGTCACAGCTGTGGCCAGTTTCTGGCCAGAATAAAATCTGCTGTACACATCAAGGTCTGGGGCAAAGGGTAATTTACAGGGTTCTCCCCACCCTGACTCTTTCATATCTCACAGAGAATTAGAGTTTAGCTTCAGTTATCTATAACATTGTATGAATATTTACAGTCATCTTAGAAGACATTTTACATCATATTTAGTAGCACGGTTATATTTTGTTATTTTTCCCAAGACCATTGTATACTATTAAGAGTCGCAATTTACTAAGGATACAATTCTAAAATAAAAAATGGTGGGGCCACACCTGTATCCTGCCTTTGTTCGCATTCAAGACATTCTCAGATTTGTCATGTCTGTGAATTCAGTTATGTTTATTACCCCAGATGGATTTTTACCACATGAGCAATTAATCTAATTGGAGACCATGAAGTGTTTATGTCAAGGCAAGAGGTGGCAGAAGCTTCATTGCAGTGGCTTTGCAGGCAGTAAACACATTTACTGTGTGCTTCTAGCCTTTGCTGCCCTTCCCTTTCTATTTTTATATTAAATAGAAGGGAACTCAGCTAGACACTCAGAAATGAGCAGTTTCTTTTAAGATATGGTGTATTTCTAATTTCCATACATTTCCTTCAAGTGGAATGGCCTTGGAAGCACAATTATCTTGAGTCTTGACAGGTGTAAAAAGGCAAATTCTTCCAGGCTCTGATTGAAATGTTACACTGACTCTCCTAGAACTGGCATGGTGAATGACGAAAAACAGCGCATGCTGCTTGGTCAGGTGAGGTGTTGCCATAATACCTTTCACCTACTTTAGCTCCTGCAGGAGAAAATCCTGTGTCAAGGTGTATTAGCATCACCTAGTGGGACCCGTAGAGAGCCTGGCTGGCAGCATTCGGTTCTGTTAAGTTTTGCAGTCACACTCTCCTTTCTGGATGATCGGGGACAGACAAATGGGATAATCTCTGAAGACCAGGCAGATCGTGCATCGTTGCGTTCTCCACCCACACTGTAATTTCCTGCATGAAAATGGCCTATAATTAGTCCCGTCTTATTCGGCCAATCAATACATGTGGACATGGGGTGCCTTCTCTCACGCGATGAATGCATTCCACAGAACATGACCTTTGGAAATGAAAAGTCATATTACATCGTAATTATAGAGTCAACACCAGAATAATAATCCTGTGGTAAATCCTTGCTAGATTTTCATATCAGGAAGTCCTAGATATTGTGCCAGTTCCTTCAGTTTCTATTTATGTCCATTATCTGTGAGAATAGGTCCTTTATTTCTAATTTTTATGAGAACATGTGAGGTGTGCATGTATATATTATGCTGTTTCTCTCTCTCTCTGTGTGTGTGTGAGTGTGTGTGTGTGTGTGAGTGTGTGTGTTTGTGTGTGTGTTTGTGTGTGTGTGTGAAGGTCTGAGTGTCAGAAATATTGATCAATCACCAGCTACCCTTTTTATTTTTAAAAGCAGTTTCTCTCAGTCAAACTAGAGACTTGATGCTTTGGCCAGTCTCCCTCCTCAGCTTGCTCTAGGGAGTCCCTCTCTCTGCCATTCCTGGATGGAATTAAAGACAACTCTCCCTTCCCACTAGGAGCTGATGTGAGTTGTGGAGATCCCAACTCCAGTGCTCTGACTTGCGCAGCAAACACTTTAAATAGTCATCTGTCTTCTCAGACCCAAGACTATGTATCCTTAGAGGAAAGCACAAAAATATCATTTTCAATGCTGACATATTTTGGAGAGTGTCTTTGCTTAAGGTTCTGTTGCTGTGATAAAACATCATGACTAAGGCAAGTTGGGAAGGAAATGGTTTACTTGGCTGACACTTCTACATTACTGGTCATCACTGAAGGAAGTCACGACAGGAACTCAAACATGGCAGGAACCTGGAGGCAGGAGCTGGTGCTGAGGCCATAGAGGGGTGCTGCTTACTGGCTTGCTCGTCATGGCTTGCTCAGCCTGCCTTCATGTAGAACCCAGGACCACCTGCCCAGGGGGTGACCCCGTCCACAATAGACTAGGCACTCCACACCAATCACTAATTAAGAAAATGCCCTACTGGTTTGCCTGCAGTCCAATCTTATGGAGGCATTTTCTCAATTGAGGCTCCTTCCTCTCAGATGACTGTAGCTTGTGTCAAGCTGACAGAAAACTAGCCAGCACAGAAGGTGTTACAGTTAACATTTTCCCATGCCACCTGACAAACTCTTATGGTGTGAACTTTTCTTCATCCTGATATTCCACTGACTTTCTCTCTCTCTAATACTTGCTTTTACCTCAGGTTTGATGTCATCTTGTCATGGATATCTTATTCAAAAGACCTCCTTATACAATCCTGTCCCTTTTCCCTGAATTGCTTTCTTCCTGTCATGTATAATCACAGGAATATTATATGATTGGTGTCTATTTTTCTTGTGTTCAATTCTATAAACCAGGCATTGAAATTTATTTACAGTTACTTCTGCAAATCAGCACCTTGCACAATGTATGTATATGTAAGTACGTGCTAAGTTCCTGACCAAAACCACAAGTCTTTAATGTCACTCAAATTACCTGCCTCTTGTTGTAAGCATCTGTTTACATATAGTTCCTGAGGGGAAAATATGTACTATTATCTCCTTTTATTTTTTTCCTTTTTTGGATCCGTTCTAGGTAGGCACATACAATAGGATGTGATCTCTCTAATTGCTCAAGTGTCAAATGTTTTGGGGATATTGACTAACATGGCCTTTGAACCATATAGTTTGAAGACTGTCTACTCAGAGCTCGGCCTGGTGGCAGTACACTGGCAACCAAGAGGGCAGGAAATCAGAGGAAACTGAGAGCATGGAAACTGGAAAGTGTATATGCTCAACTTTATTAAATCATGTTTTTAAAGTATTATTTGTATTTAATGTTTTTCAGACACATTCTTCTCCATCCTCTAACATTTCCAGATCCTCCCCACCTTCCTCCCCAATCAAGTTCATGTTTCTCTCTTTCTGTCTCTCTGTCTGTCTCTGTCTCTGTCTGTGTCTGTCTGTCTCTCTCTCTCTCCCTAGATTATCTAGTTGTGAATCTCTTTGTTAATTACCACCTACTGTAAGAAGAAGCTCCTCTCATGAGAGTTGGCAATCCCTCCTGTATGGGTAGAGCAGAATGGGGTGTAGCAGAATGGGTAGAGCAGAATGGCATCAGGAGACACTTCATTGCAGTGTTCCTTTAGCAGAAGATGACAGAGACAGTTTGCTTCCTTAACAGTCAACCAAATCTCTATAACGTTGGAGCATCATCTTCAGCCTTCTGGCCCAATATATCTGACAGATGTATTTGTGAGGCAGGAACTATTGAGGACTTGCTTGCCCTGCCATGCCAGAATTTTGCCATTGACTCTGCCTAAATTCTTCTTTTTCTCAACAACTAAAAAATATTTCATTGTGTAAATTTACCACATTTCCACAATTCATTCATTCATCACTTGATGGACATCCAGGCTGCTTCCAAATTCTGACTATTGTGAATAGACCACCAATGAACATGTAAGAGCAAATATCTCTATAGTAAGATATAGATCCTTTGGCTATATGCCTAAAAGCAGTATAGCTGGATCTTATGGCAGATAGGTTTTCAGCTTTTTGAGGAACTCCCACAGTGACTTACACAGGGGTTGTACTAGTTCATACGCTTACCAGCCATGTATAAGTATCCCCACTCCCCACATTCCTGCCAGTATGTGTTGTCACTGCTTTGTTAATCGTGGCTATTTTGACGAGTGTAAGATGAAATCTCAAAGTTTTAAAAATTTGCATTTCTCTGATTTCTAAGGATGTTGAGCATTTTAAAGTGTTCCTTATCCATTTGAGTTTCACCTTTTGAGGTTCTCTGTTTAGTTATATGCCACATTTAGTTTTTTTCATGTCCAGGATGATTTGTATATTGTATAGTCTGGATTATAACACTCTATCAGTTCTATAATTTGTAAAGACTTTCCTCTATTCTGTAGCATGTTTCTGTGTTTGAGTGAGGGTGTTTTCTGTACATAAACTTTTTAGTTTTATAAGGTCTTATTTATTTATTGTTTATTATAATGCCTGTGCTATCTGTGTGCTGTCCAGAAAGTCCTTTCCTGTGCCAATGAATTCAAACCCATATCCCACCATCTCTTCTATAAGAATCAGGGTATCTTATCTTGAGGTCCTTGATCCATTTAGAGTAGAGTCTTATGGAAGATGATAGGTATGGATGGGTCTATTTTTCCTCCTCAACATGTAGCTTAGCTATTCAGTGTGATTAGAGCCATTTGTTGAACACACTGTCTTTTCTTCAATATGTACTATTTGCTTCTTTGTCAAGAATCAAGCATCTGTAGTTATGTGGAATTATGTTTGGGTCTTCAATTCTATTTCATTAATCAATGTGTTTATTTTATGCCAATAGCATGCTATTTTTATTATAATTGACAGTGATATTTTCAGCCATTGTTTTATTATTTAAAATAGTTTTAGATGTTTGTGTGTGTGTGTATTGCATATTTCAAGAAATTAATTCATTTTCAATTTGATAGAATGTAGATGTTTGAAATGCTCCTTATGATGTTCCGAGTTTCCTAGATGTGTATTGTAATGTCCATCTTTTCATCTCTACTTTTACTAATTTGAATCTTCTTTCTTCATTTTTTAAAATTTAATTTGGCTAAAGAGTTTGTATTGTTTTTCTCAAGGAACCAACTTTTTGTTTTATTGATTTTTTTGTATTTTGCTTTTATTCATTTCTATTTCATTGATTAGAGCTGAGTTTGATTATTTCTTCACATCTATTCATCTTGAGTATTATTTTTCTTGTACTTTTAGAATTAAGTTATTAACATGAATTTCTCCAGTTAGAATTACCTTCATTGTTTCTCATAACTTTGAGTATGTTGTGATTTTATTTTCATTCAGTTCTAAATCCTTTTAAATTTGCTTCTTGATTTCTGTCTTGATCTAGTTTTTCTTTAGCATAAGATTTTCATTTTCCATGATTTTGTATATACTACCATTTATATTGTTGATAACAATCAAGGTTTAACCCATAGTGGTCAGATAGGATTCCTATTGCTATTTTAAATTTTTGTATCTGTTTACTTTTTCTTTGTGTCCAAGTATGTATTGAATTTTGGAGAAAGTTCTGTGGGATGTTGAGAAGAAAGTGTATTCTTTCATGCTTGGTGGCATGTTCTGTAGATGTCTATTAGGTTCATTTGATTTATGGCATTATTTAACTTCAGCATTTCTCTATTTTATTTTTATCTGGATGATCTGACTATTGGTGAGAGTTGAGTATTGAAGTTATCCACTATCACCATGTGAGAGTCAACATGTGTTTTTAGGTGTAGTAGTGTTTCTTGTATGACCTGGGTACCCTTGTGTTTGTTGTATAAATGTTTAGAATTATAATATCCTCTTGATATATATATATATATAAAATTTATATAGAATCCTTCCTTATTTATTCTGATTAGTTTTGGTTTGAGGTCTGTCTTGTCAGATATTAATATATTCATACCTGCTTGTTCCTTGGTTCAATTTGCTTGGAAAAACTTTTTTCCCTTTTAACCTAAGGTTATAACTGACCTTGGTGTTGAGGTAGGTTTCTTGGATATAGAGAATATATATATCTTGTTCTCTAATTTCATCTTCTAGTTTATACCTTTTATTGAGGAACTGAGGCCATTAATATTTAGAATTCCTAATAAGTAGTGTTTATAAATTCCTGTTATTTTGATGTTGTTGTGGTGAGGTGTGGCTCATGTCTCCCTCTTTTGACTAACTGTTCTGAGGTCATTTATTCTTTATCTCTTCTGAGCATAGTTAACCTTTTTAGATTGAAGTTTTCTTTCTTACAACTTCTATAGGGCTCAATTGGTAGACAGAAATTGTTTAGATTTGTTGTTATCATGAATATTTTCTCCAATGATTTTGATTGATAATGTTGCCCATCTGTGGTTTTTTAGAGTTTGTAGAACAGAGCTGCAGACCTTTTGGGTTTTAGAGTTTCTATTGAAAAGTCAGGTGTTATTCTAATGGGCGTGCCTTTATATCTGACTTATGTGAGTTTTGGTGTTAGAGGTGTTGTTTGGTCAGATTGCTTTTCTCATCTTTGTTGAATGGGGAATCCATTCTTTTGTTGCTGCTACCCAATCTGGGTCCTAGCTAAGTGCAGTGGATGTATACGATAGTTTGCTATTCTGCAGATAGATGGAGAGTCACAAAGGACTGCAGATGGGCTAAAAGGAAAGGCTGAAGGGGACTCTGCTAGGGAGAACTAGGAGAATCCTATATCTTCACCAAGAGGAGAGCCTGGTGAATGAGGGCAGGCTGTGAAGAGGGGCTCCTGCAGGCTGGCTGCAGCAGGATTAAGAGTAAGTGTGGGGAGATTAGAATAGAGCAAACTAAGTAGTTTAAAAACTTGGAATTCAAGTACTGTTTTAGAAATCCAGTTAATTGAATGATCAGCAGATAATGAAAGCAGGAACCCTGGGAAAATGACAATAGTGGAATCCAGGTGAGGATACATAGGGGTTCATGACTCTTTCAGTGTTGCTGTATAAAATTAACACTGTTCATAACAAAACATTAAGGAAAATAATCTACAGTTCAGTAAATTTTTCATAAATGTCTGTGTTTCTTAAGTTTCAACAGTCTGGAAGTTTTGAGATGCTGGGCAGATGTGGACTTGCTGGGTGGAGCCAAGAGTTTGCATGTACTGCTTTCTCTGTTGGCCACCTCTTGTCTTCGGGTGTCTTTGCCTCTTCCCCTTCCTGTGTGTTCCTATACGGCACCACTGACAGGTGAGGAAACATGCCTGCTCTGCACAGGGTAGCAGGCATCGCCACATGCACCCCTCTGCTTTGTTACTGAGGTGGATTTGGAGAAAATTATTGTGCTAACAAAAAATCTGTTTCCTTTTTATTTTATCTTTCTCTGTTTCCTTTTTATTTTATCTTTCTCTGTGTATTTGGACTGAAAGCAGAAAACGTAGCTTATTGAAGTTCTTACTCTTTTCCTCAAAATTCCCATTAAGTCAATGATCTATAAAGGAAGACAAGTTTAGCTGTTTACCAGGATTCACACTTGTCAAAATTTGGAAATTTAATTACTAATATTTGAGTTTATTTTCACAGAATGGAAGAACAAACACTGAACTCTTAATAACCATATTCATGAGAAAATATTTAGGGTGAATTGTTCAATGTCAGAAAGAAAATGTCCTCAAGACTGATGGGAGTTGATTAATAGCTAATAAAAAAAGGAAGCACACAGGCAAATGGCCATGGTGGAATCCAGGTAGAGTACATGGGGATTTTGTTGTGAATCTTTCTGTTTTTGCTGTATAAATTAATATTATTCATAATACAACATAAGGGAAAATAATCTACAATTAACATGAGTGATTTTCATACTGTTTCTACTCTTTGAAATTCTTCTTTTTCAAATTAAATGTCAATTTTAAAATAATAGCTAATGAAACAGGTAATTACTCCAAATCATATAGTCTACTTTCCTAAGATGGATTTTAAGGGAGTCTTTTATATTAAAATAACCAAGAATAAGTTGAAAATGTAATTATGGGATATTTTTATTCTTCTGAGGAAAAATTGCTCCTTTTGTATTTCATTTTCTTCTTTCTTCCCACGCTTATTGTCACAAGACTAGTACATCTCAGATGACCTGCTCTTGATCCTTTAGGCTTCCAATCTTCTATTTGTTGTAGGCAGAGAATGAATTGACTTTAGCGGACATAACTTCATGTCATGAGGTGAAGCTGTTTAGAAGTCCATGTCTAATTCATAGATAACTTGATACCTACTTTACATTTTCTCATAATTCAAAGATGCAGTCTTCTTGTATGGACACTTCCAATCATTAGAACCCATTATTGCATGATAATAAATAAGTTGCAGGACTAGTAAAGTAACTTTCTTGTGAATATTTGAGCTGTTGTTACAGTGGGCTCCTGGGCAGTTCTCCTTAATCTCCCAGCTCCACACACTAGACCTTCTTATTAAAGGGTAGGTGTCATCAGTGAAGACTTTGGAGTGCTAATGGACACAACCTGGCTGTGAAGTCTTCCAGAAAAGTGGTTGCTTTTACTTTGGAAAGCAAAGTGACCCCACGGTCTCTGGAAAAGTCACCATTTCTGATGCAACATCTCCAGTGATGAGGATATGCAGCTGCTCTTCCCAGAACTCAGAAGGCCAGGATTCCCTTCCCAGTTTCTCTGAGCTCAATGTACCCAAGTAATAGTATGTTAAATGCTATATGCAGTGCAGTGTAACATACTTTTGAAACACAAGCCGCTGTCTGTATAGGTGGCATGAAAGGAAGCTATGGACTCTGTTTGTCCTCACTTGATAGGCTTTCTTTTCTTTATAAGGGACTTGAATCTTTGCAACCATATTGGCTCTTGCTGAAATTAATCCTCTCCACTAACATTTGTTAAAACATTTGTTAAATTTTATTAGACCATAAATGAGTCAGTTCAACTAATATTCACTAAGCTTCTCTCAGGATAGCTTCTGGGAATGGAGACACAGAGTAGATATGCCTCCTATTCTCAAGGAGGCCCCCTGCTTCTATAAAATTCCATGTCAAATGAAAACAGCAGACATTTAAGCAGAGGGATGTTCAAAATGAAATAAATATTCTGTATTTTTTTTAACAACTCTGGGCAATATTATAAGGCTTGTAAGTGTACTAAGTTAAATATTACTAAGTAACTAAAATAAATTTATTTTCCTAGAAGATTTTTATTAAAAAAGAGACAGGTTCATTATGTGAATTTCATATTTGAACCATTTTCATTTTAGCTTCATGGTAGTGGAATATTACAAAGAATGAGCAAGATGAGTTTTAATTCAACATGTTCTTACTTGTAGCCATTGTTTAAGTGCCTATGATCTTGGTCTCTGCAACTTAAATCTCCAAGTTGCCTTTTTGTCCAGTGGTCATGTATTAGTAATATATGCATGTGTGAGAATTAAAATTTTAATAGGAAATGGGTGAGAGCTTTAAGCTCATATGGGAGGTCCCCGGCAAATAATGAGTGCTATTAATGATTGTTATCCTGTTTTTTGTGACATCTTTTTGGGGTCCATGAGCTCTATATTCCAAGGCAAGAATTTTCCACATCAGATAGAGACAGAAAACCAGCAAAGAGGGTAACAGCTGCAGCTTGATGCTCTTGGGTGCCATGAAAGACTATGGAATATTCACTTCAGAGTTATCCTGGCCCCAGGGTAGAGGAACTGGGTGTTACCCATCAACTGTCACTCATCATCTGCGGGGCGCTCTTGGGGACACTAGTTATTTCACACTTACAGTTTTACAATCGTAGGTAGAGTCATCTTGGACAGTAGAAGATTGCTGGCAAGGAGATGGTGATAGCAACAGGTGGACATCAGCCAGAAATCCTGAAAATGTCACAGCTGAGGGATCCATTCGTATCTGGTCTCTTGATCAAGATGAGGTCACTTTTTCCTTAGATTAGAATGGAAGCTTCTGTATTTTGAATGTGAGCATTATTTCATTTTTATAAGACTGTATCACTGAGGTATAAGTGTAGATGATTTCAGGAGAAATGTCTTGCACAAGAGGCACTACAGACTGTTTGTAAACAAAACTTATCCAACATGCTTGAAATTATTGTGATCAATTATGTTATTTAATTATAATTTTGAACACAAAATACAGGGGTTTGCATACTGATGTCAGTTTCTGGGCTCTGGGAAGCCAGGACTTGTCACTCTGTACTTATCTCCTAAAGTGTTATGTAAGTGTCAGCCAGAAACTAAGTCTGAGGTGATCTAGTCATTGCAATCCGAGGATCCCTTAATACTTACCCAACTTCCAGCATGAGGAGGAAACAGCCAGAGGTGGTATTCTACCATCTTCCAATTTAATTATGGGATGTGGTTTCTAGACACACATCTGTCTAGATCTGCTTTCTGTAGTTTGTTTTGTTTATAATTAAATCATAGTAATTAAGCAACCAGGCAGGTCATTACTAATAATTTTATGGAGCTTAAGATGGTGTGTTACATAACATCTAAATGTTTTGTTGTTAAAGTTCACTTTTGAGAAATTGTGGAAGCTATTGGAAAACATTATTAATTTGAAGGTGTGTATGAGTGAGATAAGGGTTTCTTCTCTGTCTAGAATTGTGTGTTTTCAGGTAACTGTTATTTCAGGGAAGCACTGAGAGTACCTTAGGATGTCTCAGAAGTTGTACGTCTGCACCATCACTTACATATGTGGGCACAGGGATTTCTGTGTTCATGTACACATAGATTATTTTAGCCACAGTTTAGACATACACACTCACTTGTTGCTCTCAGCATCAAGAGCAAAAGGCAAACTCCATTGTTCTTTTAAAGTGCAGAAATTTGCTTTATAATTTTAA
Source organism: Acomys russatus (assembly GCF_903995435.1). Taxonomy (NCBI): domain Eukaryota; kingdom Metazoa; phylum Chordata; class Mammalia; order Rodentia; family Muridae; genus Acomys; species Acomys russatus. Next base: position 76,359,720 of record NC_067140.1, read on the forward strand.
TGTTGAAGAATGGGAAGTTATAACTATAATATCATGAAACTAATATTAGAAAAATACTAATTATTATGTTACTAAAGCTATATATAATTAAGGCCAATAAAGGAGATCCCTTATTACTATTTAAAGCATAGGACATTGTCTGTACTAGAAACTAGGAGCTCTTAGAACTATTTAAATACATGAAAATGCTATTGCAGGTGGCAATGTGAAATAAATATTATCACATTTTCTTTTTACATTGATAGCACTAATTGTTAAGGGCAGCTGTCTTAACAAGTATGTCCTAACGATAGCAAGAAGCACATTGCTGACTAATAGGTATCTTAGCTGGATAGAAGAAAGAATTTGGAGAGGGATAAGAGGCTAATTATCTTCCAAACCTCCTTTCCAATATTAATTAGAAGATGGGCAGGTGATACTGTCCTACCTTGCATAAATAGCTCTTAAAATATCTCAACTTGTTCAGGGAAAGAAAAGCTACTGTACATTGGGCATTTCAGGGTACATGTTTAAGCCTGTGAGCTGAGCAGGAGGGTACAGCCTGTCTGCTTCCTCTTCTACCCTTTCTTCTGTCTTGCAGGGAGTGCCAGTTAACATAGACCAACTAGAGATCATTTCAGTTGGTTAAGTGGGAAACAGTAAACTTGGGACTTAGAGTTCTTCCACCTGAGGAGTAAGGGAGTTGGAGGACATATGTTCTCCATGCACTGTGACTTTTCATACTCACAAGCAAAGCTGACAGTAGTGGCCAGAGAAAGCCATGAAAAAAAGAGATGAAGGGGTTGGGTGTCCAGGGAGTGGCCATCCTTACTGTGGAAGACCTGTCCAGAATTGCCCTATCTACCATCTCTACTATTGACCGTGTTACAGAGGAAATCACACCCTTGCATTCTCCATGTGGCCAGTCAGAGAATGAGCTACCATTATGCTGTGAGATGATAGAAAATTACCCTCACATATGTTTTCATGTGCTCTTTGACACCTTTTGAGTGTTTATAGTCTATCAGCATGACAGTATTTATTTTCAATGAATAGTCCATATAACTTTAGAAGTAAAATTATGATGTTTTATCAATTTTCACATCCTATTTTATACACATGATAACTTTGCATATAGAACTTTCCTTAACTTAAAATGGGAATGATTTTTTTCAGTAATTTTGTGTATGACTTCTTTTAGCTGGAGTCATTGTGCAAAGAACTTTTTATTTTTATTGATGTCCTAAAAAGATATTTTCACAGCAGTACTTTTTACTTTTTAAAGGCCAAAGAGAGGTTATTTAATCAACATGAGCACATGGAGGAAGCAAATGTGGAAGACCTAGGTCTGACGGGCCCAGTTCCGACTTTGCAGTACTGACTGAGCTTTAAATGAAATAGAAACACAAATGACAGCAGAGGGCAAGAGTTTAGCATGGTAGACAGTTCTGGTGAGAACACACTCTGGTTGTTGTTTTACCTCACATTATACAGGATGACCCAAGAAGTTCCTCTTGCTCGAGAGGGAAGACTGTTTCTTGGGATATGATTGTTCCAGCTCTGGGGTACAACATTGCCCTCCTAGAGAATTGCCCTCTCCTGGGGTGTGGGCCCGCCACACTGTTTGGTGGCAGAAGGTTAGAAGTTAGATTTCATGGTGGGAGACTGAAGGAATAGCAGCAGTAACAGCTGTGAGCTTCATCTCAAGCCTCAAACAGGAGGCACAGAGATCTCAAGGCAGTTCTGAGTTAAATTCTAACCTCCACAGTCTTTGATAATGAAGAAAGATCTCATTGTTCATTTACTCACAATACATTTGTCTCATATCAATCACTGTTCTGGGTGGTAGGGATACAAAAAGAAAATAAAATTTTTTCTTTGTCCTTAGAACTTTCAAATCTTAAAATCCTCTAAATTCAACTGTGTGACATTACTTTATAATTCTCCTACTAACATGTTGCATAGACATCTCACACTGTCATTCAGTTAGCTTAGACCCACATCTAATTGGGCTTTCCTTTCTTTTTTTCCTAGTCTATTTGCATTGATATAATACAATACCTGCAGTTGAGTACTTTAAAGACTACTGATGTATTAACAATCACTTGGGAGATTTTGGAGCATGGTATGAGAACTATTCAGCACTTGTGGCTCTGTCACAACATGGCAGAGAAGGGACATGACCACATGCTGAAGAACAGCCCAGCCTCGTGGGTACTGACTCACCGCATCGCTCTTTCAAAGGGTCCTATTGACCTTCACCCTATATTTTGATTCAGGGGACACTTATGTATTTTTTCCTTTTTTTTACACATTCAACTATTAATTCTTTTGAATAAGTACTTTTGTGATATGTGATATCCATACAAGTATCAAAATGCTTTGCCAATATTTTTTTATTCAGTTTTACTGTGTAAATTATTATGGAAAATATGAAAATTGCAATTTGATTGTCCTGCTACTGATAGAAATAAATCATGGATTTGATTCTTTAATGCAGTGAAGAGTTGTATATTATGTTAAGTTAGTCTTTGAGTGAATGATTCCTTCAGTAATTTTTCCACTGTTTATTTAAATAATGATGATAAACTATTACAGTTATACAGGTAAATGTTGCCTCCACTGCAAGGCAGGGACATAAAACCAGTCACCTTCACTTGTAACTGCTTTAGACGCAAGCCCTGGTGGTGGAAGCTTTCTCTATACCTTACAATTTTTTCAATCGTAAGTTGTCGGAAGGAGCAGAGACATTAAGCTGACAGTGTTTTGTCTTATAAGTCTGTCAGATGACCCAGGGCACAGATCAAGCACAGATAATTATCTCCTGCATCATTATTATTATCTACTGCCGGGACAGCTTACAGCGAAGGACAGCATGCCTGTGCAAACTTTGTAGTGAGGTGCCATTGAGATGTGGCAAGAGCCTCAAATACTTTGTAAAAGGCTATGTGATAATAAAATTGTAAATGTATTCAGATTATAAAATATTAAAAAGGCAATTGGATATTTTGTCATTTAAATTTTAATTATCTTCTGTTTTGAATGAAGGTTTTCCTCGCGCCATTGCCCAGTTTCTGTTATAGAGTTGACTGTGATTTTTTACAACATTCTTTTGATGATAGGACACATGTGGGTATATCTGCAGTTGAAGGCATGGTAAAAGTTCTCATTCTCTCTTTTCTGAATGAACCAGTGAATTTATTTTCAGGATGGCACTGAATGGATATTTCATCTATTAAAAATTAACTTCTCCAATCCTTTTCACTAATAAAAATATATGCTTTTTCACTTGACCTCTTAAAATGAGTAGTGATTCTTCCCAATGATGTTGGACAGTATGATTGACACCCTAGCGCAATAGGACAACATGTGATTTTTTTTTCTTTTCCTAGGTTATTTTTTCAAAAACTAGTTCATTTATCATTCATTTATATTTCAGTGGCCTGTTGGGTCCTCCTATTCTTAATGCTGTCTAACCTGTTTTTTAAATATCTTTATAATAAAATGAGGTATAAAATATTCTTACCTTCTGAATGAAGGTAGGGCTGAATAAGGTTAAATAAAACAGACACTTCTTTCTTAGGAACGTGGTAACAACCCTTATGCCCCAACTGATCCAGCCACAGGACTGTGGAATGTGTGTAAGAAAGATGCTGGGCGTGGTGGCACACACCTTTAATCCCAGTACTTGGGAGGCAGAGGCAGGTAGATCGCTGTGAGTTCCAGGCCAGCCTGGACTATAAAGTGAGTCTAGGATAGGCAAGGCTACACAGAGAAACCCTGTTTTGAACCCCCCTCTCCTCCCCCCCAAAAAAAGGAAAAGAAAGATGCCTTTGGTGTAGCCCAGAGGATTTCAAATATTTTTGTGCTTCAGCATCCATAACGGCTTTATAAACCTGCTGAATTGAATTTGGGGTCCTAGGCATGGGTATTGTTCATCTATGCTGGCATTGTGAGGTTGGGATCTGGCCCAATCAGGATATGTCCTCTGGCCTTGGATCCCTACCCACCACAGCGCACAACTGGTTATTCGGGGGTGAAGTCCCTGGCCCTGGCTGGCCATATGAGTCAGCCATCTGTGCAACTCTACTCTTAAATGTGTCATACCCCCAGGTCTTACACAGCAGTTCTGCTTTCTTTATCCCTCCATTTGCTCGCTTAATATCTGCTAGCTATTACTTTGGATTCCAACTCTCACACAATATTCGGCTTTACCAGTTTTTCCTTTCATCTCTCAAAGACAGTGTTTTTCTTGCTTCACATGAATCAGTCGCATTTTTGTAGCTCACACATGTTCTTAGATCTTTTATTTGGTTGTCCTTAAATAAAGTCAGTACTGCGTGCTCTCATACCCCTTGACTTGTAAGGAAGTGGTCAGGTTACCTGAGAAATACTTGTCAAATGTTATATTGTGTTGATATATTCCACCTTTAACTGGGACTCTGAGGTCCAGGCTACTAAATAATTTTCCAGGGCTGTGGATCCCATCTCCAGTGGGCTGGGAATGCAAATGACAATGTTTTTTGTTTTTGTTTTGCATAAAATAGACTTATGTTTGTGTGTGCCCCGATGGCCCAATAAACCAAAGGAGGGGAACTTATTCCAGTATTTTAGCTGCAAACATCCCACAGTAGAAAGCACTGGATAGAAAAGGGACACTGTTTTTGAGATTTCATTACTTTTTGTAAGAGATAAAGGTGAGATAGTCTTTACTTTCTGAACGTGTGACTGTAAATTTTCTTTTAGACTTAAAGCATTTTCAGAAAAAAAATTTACAAGATTAAAGCAGAAATTCTTAAGATTTGTACCATCATCTATTTTTAGAAAAATATGTACCTGAAATCTGATGATGTATCACACTGGATAGAATTTTTGTATTAATTTAAATTAAGTGTCTACCAGTATTTTGATGGTTTTACTTATTAAGTTTCTCTTAATGTTTTTAGGAGAAAGTCTTCCTGAGAAAATGTGAGTTGAGCCAGGAGTAGTGGTGCATGCCTTTAATCCCAGCACTCAGAGAGGCTGAGGCAGGCAGATCACTCAGTTCGAGGCCAGCCTGGTCTACAAAGTGAGCCCAGGTCAGTCAAAGCTACACAGAGAAACCCTGTCTCAAAAAACCGAAACCAAACCAAAACAAAAACAAAAATGTGAGTTGGTATTCTACTTTTAAGTTCACATTGGGAGAACCCTAACACAAACCAAACCTGGTGCCCTGAGGTCCTTAGCACTAGCTACACCATTTTATCAGGGCAAAGTCAGGAGGCCAATGACTAGTTATTTCCTAATTCTGAGATTCTCTGCAACAACCTTTATATCATAGCCAAACTTAAGATCTAGAGCATTAGCTAACTTATCTGAAGTGAAGCTGAGATTTGAAACGAGAGTCTATAGACTGCGGAACCATATTTCTCATGTTTCCACAGAGACATATATCCACTCAGAATCTGAGACAACTTTGCTTAGAGCTGTTGCTGCTGCTGGAGAGGGGGCTTGCAAACGCGTAGGTCTTTTCTCTTACAGGCAGAACTGCAGATGCCTTGTTCTCTAGCCTCCTCCAGGGTTCAAAGGCCCAATGAGAACCCCGTGTGCTCCGCCTCCCTTTATTAGGGCATTTTTCTCTTCCATGATCATCCCAGGCGAGTATGCAATGAGTTGGAGCTGTGGGTGGAAGTTGCAGCAATTAGCTTTGCCTCAGGTAGAATGCTGACATCAGTGGTAATGCGATTAAAATCTTCTACTCAGCTGTTGTTTGAATATTCTGTTGTGTTCTCACCCAACTCTTTTAACTAATTGGAATGACTTAACCATGTAATTATTTTCAAATGTTTACAATTATTTTAGATAAATATAAATGAATGTTTGCCTGCATATGAGCAACAAAAGGAGTAAATTAGTACCATCGCCAAAATAGTTGAACCTTTCTAAATTATTATTGGGTGGAAACAAAATATATTAGTGGAATTCAAGGGGAACAAATGGTCATTTTTAGCACTTAAATGAAATATTATTTTCAATTCTACAAAAATAGAATAGAGTAGTAGCATTTCCCCCAGGTCTTTTTCCTTATAAATATTTTTTTTAAAATAACACAATAGAAGTCTTTGAAAAAATGAAAGAAGAAGATGGCTGCTTAGGATTCTTGAGAGATGAAGATCTGTACAGAGGTGACTCCCATGAATTTTCTCAGTGTACTTCTTGTATTCTGAGTAGAGTACTCCAGAAATGTCTCTCCCAGAGGTTCCATAGGCACAGAAGAACAAAAGTGCTCCAAGATCCTTGTAGGATCTTATGAGGAAAGGTGGTCTAACAACAGGAAATGTTTGGCAACATCTTCTAGACATTACTGGACAAATGCTTTCAGTGGTGCTAGCAGGAACAGTATCCCCTGACCTTAGAAGGCGCTACTATTAGACAATGAAAAATGTAACTTATATGTGGTATTGATAGAGCAACAGTTCAAAACCATGTACAAAAGAGTGGACCTCACAATTCTAAAGGTTAGGGTAGAAACTAAAAACAAATTCTCAAACAACCAAATAAAGATAAGTAGAAACCATAAAAGGAGAGCATGAGTTATGAAATTATAGACTTTGGTTGTTATATGTCAGCAAATTACTGGAAGTGTAAATGTCCTATGGGAAGGCAATGGGTAGAATATTCCATTTTTAAAAGTTGGAATTCTAATGTTTTCCAATGTCAGAACTCTACATAAGTGTCCACTTCAGATATATTATATATTTAAGTGATATATAGTGTATTAACCTAAGAACAAACTTCTTATTTTAGCGGATGATTTCTTATATAGACATTATACCAAAAAACGTAAGCAAAGCTTTGGACTTAATTAAAATTAAAAACAAATTATGTTTTAAATCACATCATAAACAAAATAAAAGATAAATAGCAGAGGGGGGTAATATTTGTAAGTCACACCTCTGATATGGGAGGGAGGGCAGCAATAACATGTATTCTTTGGGGTCACAACTAGAAGACAATAACTCAGTGGTGAAATATACAAACTGTAGAAAAATAGATATTTTTCAAACAAGCTTCTCAGATTGCTAAGGAAGACATTGATGGGTACTGAGCATAATTCATCAGACAGATGTGAAGCCAAACCATAGTGGCATGTCACTTTCTCCAGTCAGGATATCTGTGATCACGAAGACGGGTCCTATCACCTACTATCTATGATAACAGAAACTACAACCTTCATACATGACTAGGAAGGACACAAAATGATGCATTCACCTCAGACAGTTTTGTAGCAGTTTCTCACATTATTAATCATAGGATTACCAGATGAACCCCGCAGTTCTATTTCAAGATATATACATGGGAGTTGTAAAGACATACATTCACACAAACCTTGTATGTGTATGAATAGCAGCATTATTCCTATCAGCATTTAAATTGAAACAATGAAATGCACATCGACAGATGAACAAATATAATCATAAAATGGAAAATTACCCATCCATAAAAGTGAATGACTCACTGATACATGCTGTAACAGGAATCAATGTTGAAAATCTTAGGCTGTATTATTAAAAAAAAACTAGTCATAAAAGAATGCATATTGTATTATTCTATTTGTGTGAAATGTCTATAATAGGCAAATAGAGAGGCTGTAAGCAAATTATTGGTTGCCTAGAGCTGACAAGGTGCTGAGGAAGAGAAATGGGGAATGAATACTAATGGAGATGTCTTTCTAGGGAAAGATGAATATGTTCAAACATTGATTGTCGTGATGGTTGAACAAGTCTGTGAATATATAATACCCACTGAATTGTGCACTTTAAATGCACCAGTTTTATGGTGTGTGAATCAATAAAGCAAATAAAATATAAATGGTCTAAATATTCTAATTAAAAGATTCTGACATACTGTGTAAAAATGTGCTGTGATGGTTTGCTGTCTATATGAAATTCATGTCAGATATAGCACAAGTAGTTTAGAAGTATAAGGGTGGAAAAGGTTATATTATGCAAGCATTGATTCTTGAAAAGTCACTTGTTATACTGATATGACAAAATAGGCTCAAAGGTAAATAAAATTAATAATTATTGGTGAGAAGATCAGCCCATTAGAAAGGCATTACTGTAAATAGGATGTACCACTGGAACAATAGCACTTCTAAGTACACAAAGCAAAATTAAATATTATGCCTCCCAATTTTAGTTTATTTAAATTTTGTTGGTTCTATCACTGCCCATAATTTTTCATAAACTAAAACCTGTATGTTAATATTAACTCTAACCTTTCAGTGAGCTACCTCTGTTTTTTCAACCCTCAAAAACACATTACTGTATTAGCTACTAAAGTATGTGTGCTTATATCAGAGAAACAGTTTATAATTCTGTAATCATAGAATTTAAAAGTGATCACTTTTCAAGCCTTCTCTTATGATGCACAAGAGATTCACAAATGCAAAATCAATTCCATTCTATGGAGAAACATAGATATACACTTTTCTTGATTCTTTAATGCCACATTTATGTTCTAAAGCAACCTTTTTTGAAATGAATATGAATGAGAAAGATATATTTCAATAAGCCATATCATAGTTAGGAATAAATAAAACAGTATATTTGGGAACAATAAACTGCCTGTTAGGATTATTTACACAGTAGCAGTATACTTGCCAGCTCTCTCCTGATCCTTACAAGTATGAAATGTTGAACATTGAACTTGCCCTTCCTAAAGAATGCTAATGCAATCATCTGTTTATCGCCTTGGTTTTTTTATAGATGAATCAAGCCATATACATACTTCATCTAGTCAAATAATTTTACTTCACGTAACTAATTTCAGCTAGCAGGTGGTAGCTTTCGTACACTGCTCGTGGTAATTCTAGCTGTTTCAGTCAGGGAAGAGGTTCATGACTGAGGAGGGGAAACCCCATGTACCCACAAGGCTCCTTCACCCAAACCCCTTTCTTTGTCATCTAATAGTGGCTGACTGTCTCTTTGCTGAGAAATCCCCTTCGTATATATCACAGACTCAACTCCTTGGGACATGGCTTGTCTGCTCCCAGCACTGCCCCTTAGCCCTTTGCCGGCGTGATGAGAACAGCATTCCCTTTACACTTTCTACTTATGTGCTTCTTTGCTACTGACTGGCGTTTTTTATTTTTATAACCCCAATTCCCATACAGCTTCTCTTTAGTGACACATACTAATGGTTTTATGGATGACTTTTGAACCTTTTATTATGATGGATTCTTTTTTTTTTTTTTTTTAATTTACACTAGCTGCTATAATTTCTAAAGATACGGGTCATAGCAGGTTTGGACATTCTCAGAAGGACAACTCAGGCTGGAATTTGGAATGTTTCCTTTTCTTTAATCATAGATTTCTTTCCTTTCCTTTTGTTTCCTTTCCTTTCTCATTTTCTTTCTTTCTTTCTTTCTTTCTTTCTTTCTTTCTTTCTTTCTTTCTTTCTTTCTTTCTTTCTTTCTGAGCTGGAGGTGGATCTCCTCAATGTAAATGGCACATATACTTAAATTACATTTGTCATTTAAGCATTAAAGCTATACTGCTTAGTTCTTAATAATTAATATTTTTATCTATGCTGAAGGTTTTCTTGAGCACGAGAGGACAAGACTTTTATTGTTCTACAGACATCCTTACAAAATATGCTGTCAGCATTTTTGTCTAAAGGGGTTTTAAATGTACTAAATGGCAGTGACTCTGTGGGAGCTGCTAGATAGGAACACTTGATTTCATGGGTGTGGCTAGCTAAGATTAAGGTTCACAGAGAGAGAGAGTTGGGGGAGTTGTAAAATAGGATACAATCCTGACCTAGAATATTCAGTCACAGCCTTTATTCTTTGGCCCCTAGCCAATCATACAAGTCACAAGGAGCCTCTCATAGGAAGAACAGCCTCACTCCATGAGTCCCAGGGATGGGAACAGGAGAAACATATAAAACATGTAAATATTACAACTTACTCTACAAGTGATTATACCTCAGCCTTATTATTTTAGACATCAGCCCCTCTGTGTTTGAACACAACAAGTTTCTGAGATGGATTTCTTGAGAACGCTGTCCTGCAGTGATTTTTTTTCTCAAGTGTCTCAGAGTTGCTCATATTGTCCCATCCTATGCTATTGCCCACTGTAGGAAATGTTAATTGATTTCTAGTGAATGTCAACACTTAGTTTAGTACTAATTCCATAGTCATTGATTTCAAAGGTTCGCATAGCAGTGAGCTGACTAATAAGTATATCAAAATTTAATTGGCCTTTTCTTACCTCTAATTCTCTTTGTATAAATAGATTTTATTTAAAAATTGACCTTATTAACCTATAAGGAACCTTAGAAACTATTTTCAAAGAGTAACGTGTGATTTATTTTTGTCCATTTAGTGTAGTAGGGACTATAATGGATGGGCTGTCAGACTCAAATGAAGGTTCATTGCTTTATGCTAATGTCAGTAATGAAAACAACATTAAATTTGAATGATGCCTATACCCAGAGAATCTTATATTGCAGCACTTAGACATACAGGGTGAATGTGGAGTGTGCATACTGCATGAAATAGCGCTGTCTTTTGCTATAACTCATTGAATTATATGTAATGAATTGTATACAACTTAAGCCAATGATATTGCTTAGAAGTATTTTGTTGTATTGACTTTGACGTTTATAACCTGATTAGAAGACTGTAATTTCACATTTTTCCAAATACTTGCTCTTCAAGAAAGATTATTTCATTCATAAATTTCATAATGGTTATATACAAGAAACTTGATAAGCATTGGTAGATATTTTGAAATACTTGCTAGAAACCTATGTGTATACCAACACATGTTATCAACATAGAATTATTTTCAAACAGAGATATTGAACACGGTGTTAGGTTTCAGGGCCCAGTATGGAAACTATGTATTTTTATTTTTAATACTGTTCAGGTTTCTCCAAAGTATTTCAGCATTTCTTAGATTTCTCATTTTCTCTTCTAGTCAGGAGGAACTATCATACACACTTAGGTTATTATTAATTTAGTCTACACAGGCTCTAACTGTAAATAATGTGCTGATGAGGGAGGAACACTGTAGCATGTTTAACATATGAAATGCTTTACACAGGCTGCTTGGAGATGGCACATCAAAACGTAGCATTTGATAAAGAAAACTACACTTTGAAAGATGACTTCTAATGCCTTCCCATGTCATAGATTCAAAGTGTCCTCATGTTGTAAACAAAGTTATAGAAAGATAAAATCATATGAGACACACACCTAGGAATATTGTAATGCGAATTCCCATTCTGTGTGAAACAATTAAATAAACCAGGAAAAGTGGCTTGGTCTTTTAAAAAAATTTAACTCCAGCAGTCCTTCGCCCTAATCGGTAATTTACTGATTTAACAGGAAGCGCGTTACTCTGCTGCCATCTGGACATGCTGAATAGAACCTCTGCCTCTCGATGAGGGAAAGCATAATGATTAGATAGATGTTTTGGCAAAAACCCGTCTTTTTTAGTGTCTAGGGATTTTAGATGTAAAACCAATGGCCGTAATTTTGAAACATCTGCTCTTTTCATGACTGCTCTACATGAAACGAGATTAGGAAATGGAGCATCCTCAAGCGTCACTTTTTGTAGTGATAACATTTTTTCATTTTGTTGGAGTATGTAAATGGGACAGTCTCTTTACTGGAACGATCATGGTATGTATGGAGCTTTGCTCTTTATTTACTTGTACACCCACCTCCTTCCAGGAGAGGAGGTGAGTGATTTTCCAGCAGGGAGGCATACATTTAAAAGGGACAGTAACATTCACTAGGCGAAGGTGAGGGGAAGGGAACAGCAAGACAGACTTGTCCACTAGAAAAATTGGATCTGTGTTTGCCAACCTTGGCCATACTTCTGTTGTTTGAAATCGGTGCTAAATTGTTTTTGGATGCAAGATCCTCCTGGGTTTAAAGAGAAGATAGAATTTCATTAAATTCCACTCTAGATTCCATGTTGGGTGATTTTGAAGAGAATGTGTCTGTTCTCCTCCCTCCAAGATGTCTTGGCTTCTTGTGTGGTTTCTATCCGCTCTTACTCATCCACTCCAGAATAGGGAATTTTAGAAAATAGCCTTTCTTTGGATCAGCTGCTTATCACAGTCCTCCAGGGCCCCTGTCAGCAGATTAACTGGGCTTTGTTTTGATGTTCTTTTCCCTTGGTCTGAGGGAAACTTGGGAAAAGTTGGTACAGTCTGCATTGTCCTGACTGTGCTTAGTGAGTCAGGAGTCTGCCTCAGTCCTCCTTGCTCGGAGGATCCTCTATGCCAGTGATGGATTAGACTGAGTCAGATGGGATGATGGGCCTTTACTTTGCATGGCAAGGACAGAACTCTACTTTGTTCTGTTCTTACTTCTCAGTGTTCCACATCTGGTTTCCCATAGTCAGTCCCCCAGGTTGTACCTCCTCCTCTGCATGAACAGTTGGCATGAAACTGGGACACGTTAGTACTTTCAGTGGAAGAAACGCCATACAAACCTCTAGGTAGCAAACATCTGAAAGCCAACATATAAGCTGCCATGGAGAGTGGTTCTCCAGGCGGGCTCTGTCTTAGATCTAGGATAACTCCTGTTTCAATAAGGTTAAAATAACAGGAATCAGTACATACATACTAGAGCAGCTAACATGAAAAACACCGATAGCACCAAATGCTGTTAAGAATGCAGAGGTGCCCATTGAGATGGCTCAGCTGCACAAGGTGCTTGCCACCAAGCCTGAACACCTGAAGTCATCCACAGTTCCCAGGTAGCAGAAGGGAAGAACCCGTTTCTGCAACTTCACCTTTGATCTCTATAGGCACACTGTGGCCTGGCATGAACACGTGCATATAAATGCTCTCTCTCTCTTCTCTCTCTCTCTCCCTCTCCCTCTGTCTCTGTCTCTCTGTCCTCTCTCTCTGTCTCTCTGTCTCTCTGTCTCTCTGTCTCTCTCTCTCTCTCTCTCTCTCTCTCTCTCTCTCTCTCTCTCTCTCTCACACACACAGACACACAGTAAATAATAAATAAGTAAGTAAATAAACAAATGTAATAAAGAATATGCAGAATCTGGTCTCTGCTTTATGGGGATGATGCAGCTGTTTGGTAAGGGAGTTTGACAGTTGCTCTTGAAAATTAAACTTTTCCTTCTAAGATGACTGTAGGTTTATATGGAACTATAAAGATTAATGCACTGTTTCATTACACTTTACTTAATTTCCCACAACAGCAATATTTTTTCAGATCTACTTGTAGATAGCACAATATCACTGTTCTGATTTCTATTTAGACATTCTCTTTATTTGCAAAGAAGTTTTCATTTCTTGTTTCCCAAACACGAGTGCAACAGGTGTGGGCTCCCACCAGCAGTCCTAGCACTTTGGATGCTCAGACACTAGCATCATAGACTTGAGGGCAGCCTGGGCTATGTAGCAAGTTGAAAGCTAGCCTGGAACAAATGAGAAGACAGTGGTTCACAAACAAACCACACCAAAATAAGTAACAATAATAAGCTAACGTTCAGTATGTCTGCCGGGGTTTCAGCACCAACATTCAAGACAGAGTAAAGCACCCATTTCTAAACATATCCTCCATGTTTCCCTTTTATAGCCACCATACTTATTTTCCTCCCTCTGACCTCATCCTTAACTCTCTTGCCATTTTGAACATGTCTCAGGAATGGAATAACGCATGATTGGCCACCATGATTGCAGCCCCCTCAGCACAGTGCTCTGGAGATTCCGTTCCCTTCCTGTACTAATAGTTAGCACCTTTACATGGCTGAGCAGCATTCTGCATTGGGCTGGGACCATTTGCAACTTTCATCCACTAAAGGGCATCTGGGTTATTTCTAGCTTGGGACTCTCATTAATGAGTTTACTCTACATATCCATGTACAGATGGTTGCTTTAACATAGGTATTTGCTGAGTTAAGTGCTCAGGAGCACAACTGCGAAAGAAAGGGTGCAATGGTCACATAATTAAAAACAATAAAAGCAAGAGGAATGTTGATTAGTATAACTCTGACATTCCATGTTCCAGTCAGCAGTGTGCAGCAGTTCCAGTAGCAGGAGAGACTTATTGTCATTCTCCTCCTCCTGGTTGGTGCACAATTTGCATTTCCCCCTAAAGGCTAATGCTCTAGAGAGCCCCTGTCAGTTTGTCCTCAGTGAACGCTTTCTCCCCACCTTTGGCCATTTTGTAATTGGACTGCTTTCATTTTTTGTTTATTTTTGAGAGTTTCAAGCATATTCTAGCTGTTGGTGCCTTGCTGGCACGCAGTTTTAAAGTGTTTTTCTCATGGCTGATAGTTTGTGTTTTTCATCTCTTTAACTAGGTGTTTCACAGAAAAATACTTTTAATTTTTGATAAGTCCTGTTTTTCTTTCCCGGCTCATGGATTTTATGGCACCTATCTGCACACTGCTTATCCCTAATATATCTAACATTTTTTAATTTTTTTTTCAGAATTTTGCTTTTATGCCTATGGTACAGTTTGAGTTAACTTTTGGACAGGATGTAAAGCTCAGGCTGAGAGTTTTGTTTTTTTGTTTTCTTTTCATGCAAAAGTCCAAGCCTCCTACTGCTATTGTTTGAAAAGTTCAGCTTCCCTTGATTTACTGCTTTGGCTGCTTTATGAGTCTGCTTTGATAGATTTTTGTGGGTCTATTTCTGAATCCCCCATTCTTCCTTTCTTCCTGTTTCATTGAGATTACATATCCTTCCATCACAACCACAGTCTTGTTATATGTGTGTGTGGGTACACATCTATATGTACATACTCTGTGTACATAATTATCTGCTGTATATATTGCCAGTTGCCTAGGATAAACCACATTATAAATTACAGATATCGTGTGTGCTAGGCTATCAGCCTTATTATCCTGTCAGTTTGGCAAGATGGCAGTTCTGTCATCCAGGCAAGAGCAGAGAATCCTTTGCTTATCATATTTGTTTCTCCCCCCCCTTATTTACCTCAAATATTTGCCCTCTAGACCTTGAAATCCACATTAGATAGGGTTGTGGTTTTGTTTCAACAGTACCAGGAAACCGAGAAGCCTCCTGAGGAGTGGCACTCCTGTAGCACTCAGCCGCGCTGACCCTGCAGTGGTCCGGCTTCCTTGTCTTTGCTGCACTTCTATTTAGAGAAGTTCCTCCAACCACCTTTCCGAGGACAGAGTCTGTTACTTTTTGCCAATCCGAGAATGTCTTGACTTTCTCAGTTCCTAAAGGCTATTTTCACTAGTTTTATGATTCCAGGGTGACAGTTTTTTCTGCATGGAGGCATATTGGTCCACTTCTAGTGTTCATGGTTAAAAGAGATAATACAAGGTAATTTGAATAAATTTCCCTTTATAGATAAGGTGTGAACCTTTCGTTGTTGTGGTTTTTTTAGTTATTGTACATATTTAATTAAAATATAATTACACACATCCCCCCTCCCTTTCCTACTTCCAGCCCCTTTCATTTCCTTCCTCTTTTACTCCTTGTATGAACCTCCCACTCTCAATGTACATATATATGTGTGTATGTATATGTATATATGTATGTGTATTTAATGTAAATATAAAACATATAACCTTGTGTTAGATGTTCAATCAGGGGCTTATTACTGGGAGGTGCTACTATGTTAATTCTCCCTCTCTTAGCCATCAGAGGGGAACTTGTGAGATCTCCTCAAATCCATGTCACCATGATGATGCATACTGTCCTGTCCTTGCTTAGGTCTTGTTTATGTAGCCTTTTCTTTCTAAAAGATGCAATCTCCAGCAGACTTCCTGGAATTCTGGCTTTTACAAGCTTTCTGTCCCCTCTTCAGGATGTTCCCTGAGCCATAGATGCAGGGGCTGTGCTGCAGATGGATCCACTGGGGACAAACAAGCCTAAATCCTTAGAGGCTACCTTTGTGTCCAGTTGTGATTTTCTGTAATGGTCTCCATTTGCTGTAGAACAAAGTTTCTTTGATGACAGATGCATTTCATTAGTTCCCACAGGTTTAATTATAGTGTGTTTGACATGGTTTTCCTTGGGTTTGTCCTGTTCAGCGTTGTGTAGCATTGTGAGTTTGTAAGCCTAAGTCTTTTACCATATTTGAGGAGTTTTCAGTCCTTCATTCTTCCACTGCTCCTGAGGCCTGGGCTCTTTGCCTTCTGCCTCCAGCCTTCAGGTGTCAGGGATAGGTTGCTGTGGTTGCACTGCCTCTTTGCAATTTACTTTCTTTTGCTCTTTAGGCAATTTCTATGTTGCTGCCTCTCAGTTCCTTGATTCTTTCCTGCAGCTCTTTTTCATTGTACTGCTGAATAAAGTCATCGAGTTTTCAATTTTTTGATTCTGTATAGCAGATCTAAATTTACTCTATTTGTTTTTTAATTATTTGATTTCCTCTCCAGAACTTTCTAATTTTCTTTTGTTTTGAATGCATTTATAAATGTTTATTGAAGCATATTTGTCATCGCTAATTTAAAACCTCTTAGTGATGATTTTTAACATCTTCGCTATCTTCAAGTTCTGTGCTAACTCCAAAAACTTTTGATTGTTACTTTCATTGAGTTTGATGTAATCTTATTCTAGATGCGATTTATTTTGAAGCCTGGACATTTTCTTATTGTTATGAGACTGGAAATCTTATTTACCCTTTTTAAAAACTGAATTTCCCTGTAGTCTAGAGGAAGAAACCTCAGGCTCTTCTTTGTGACTTCTTTAGACTTAGTGCTTGGTAGAAACACAAGCCAGGCACCTCGTTCATGCTGAGCCGGGGCATCCCTCTTTCTTTTGGGTAGGAGTAAGTGAGATTTTGATCCCCTGGTTGGTCTTCTACTGGTACCATTTATAGAAAAGAGGTACCTGCTCTTTTCTGGCAGCTATACCCAAATAAGCTTTGATGGGTAAATTAGAAAAAAAATGAAAGAAAAGACAGACAAACAGACAGACAGACAGACAGACAGACAGAGAGCCAGAGAGACAGAAAGGTATTATTTATACTTATCCCTAACCCCTAGTAGCTGAGACACTGTCTCTTATTGTTAGAACCTCCATTAGATATGTTAACTCTGTCTGTATTTCTGGACAGAGCCCAACTATTTGAAATCTTTCTATTACATCCTTGAAGTGTAACTTCTGATTCCTAATAGGACCATGATGCCAATTAGTTTGTTCATTTTAAAAAGATCAATTAGATCGGTAATGAATGATATCTTGGCATGTTTGTGACTGGTGGTAAACAAAGGCTTATTTGCTGAATAGTACACAAAAAGTTCACACAAAAATTTGCTATGAGAACATTGGCCAAAATGAAAGTTGGCAAAAGGCATAATAAACAAGTTTCACTGAAGAGAAACTTCAACTGACTCATAAACATGTGGAACTATGCTTCTGTGTTGGCAGCTAAATACATGCAAAGTAAAGCAGGGAAGTACATGTTTCCCTATGGTGTCACATTCTCTCTTAGTATGGAGTCATTTCTCTGCTGATGAGCATTTTGGAGGGCATAATTTTAACTCATTTTCTGCCCCAAGAATTTACTCAGAGAAAGCTGCTCCACTCAAGGTTATAGCATGTCACTATAAACAGTGACTCCTGACACAAAAGTCTTGCCTCTCACTGGACAAATGAAGGGCCACTTCCCAGGGAACTCAGCCTGCAGCCCAGAGAGTGCTCAGCATGTTTGAGCCTGGCAGAAATTGAGGACTCGGCTAGTGTGCACAATTGCAATCTCTTTTGAAAACCAATTCAGATTATAGTTTAAAAAGAAGACACATCTAGAGTCCCAATAGGATGTCCTCCCCTCTGTCCCAGTTTCCTGGTATGTGAAGGCCTTCGTGGGACATGCCCCTTGGGCTAGTATACAGATATAAGTAAGTATATACCATTTGAGTCTTTCTGCTTCTGGGTTAGCTCACCCATTATGATAATTTCTAGCTCAAACCATTTATCCACAAATTTCGGGAATTCCTTGTTTTTAATAGCTGAATAGTATTCCATAGTGTATATGTACCATAGTTTCTTTATCCATTCTTCTACTGATGGACACTTAGGCTATTTCCATGTTCTGGCTATTATGAATAAGGCTGCTATGAACATGGTTGAGCAAATTTTCTTGTGTGCTGGAGCATGATGAGAGACGCATGGGAGAATAGCAAAGTAGAAGGATCCAGAGGGTCCTAGAAACCTACAAGTAGAACATTATGATAGGCAGATTTGGGTCCAGGGGTCCCGCTCAAACTAAGGCACCAGCCAAGGACAATACAGGCGGTAAACTTTAAACCCCTACCCAGCTCTAGCCAATGGTCAGAACATTCTCCACAGCTGAGTGGAGAGTGGGATATGACTTTCTCACGTACTCTGGTGCCTCACATTTGACAATGTCCCCTGGAGGGGGAGACCTGGTGGCACTCAGAGGAAGGACAGCAGGTTACCAAGAAGAGACTTGATACCCTATGAGCATATACAGGGGGAGGTAATCCCCCTCAGGAACAGTCATAGGGGAGGGGAATAATGGGAAAATGGGAGGGACGGAAGAATGGGAGGATACAAGGGATGGGATAACCATTGAGATGTAACAAGAATAAATTAATAAAAAAAAAAAGAAGATACATGTCTTTATATTTAACAATCCTACCTTTCAAACTCTACCTTTTTAGAGTTAAAATAGGATAACATCCACCTTTAAATATTGTGTTTGTGAAAGATATGTACTATAATTTTACTGTTTGAAATAAATGGAACTAGCTTTGCCATCCATGTACAGATGAAAGACTTACCAAAAGAGGAATGATGTGTTTATCCTGAGCTATTACAGTTGTCTTAAAAATAGCGACCTAGGTCTACATCCAGTGGTTTACAGAGGTGTATGAATGTCACTGATACAATGCTATATGAAAATAAAGAAGGGAAGTTGAATACTGATACATGTAGGTGGGTGGGCATGCAGGAGTTTTGCTATAGCTATGAATATCCAGCAATACCAGGGAAGACCAACAGATTTCAGGGGAGAACATGTTTTTATTGAGTCTGTGTTTCATGCAGAATATGGTAGCATGACCGTACTTGCTGCTTCCTGTGATGATCATTTTGATTGTTGGCATGTTTGGTCTGATTAGTGCGCGATTGTGTTGCCCTGGTTGCTGATTATCTTGATTGCCATCCTTGCTTACAAAGTGTATTGTAAGTTGACTGGTCGTTTTTGAGAGTTTGTTTATATAGTTGGCTATAGAAACAATAGGGGTTCAATAAACTGCATTGGCATTCAGTTTATGCCAGACATTTGGATGGAAATGCAAGTTTGCAATCTCCTTTGTTATGACTGTGTAAGAAAGATGAACAAGTTACAGTTAGGGTCAGCACTCTCCACTCTGTCGGTTAAGTTCTCCACGGTCTCTCCTCTCATTCACAAAGTCTGTATAACGAGAGAAGGGTTATTCAAAGGACTTTTGAGGTCCTAGGTCTTATATTCAGGTGTCCATAGCCTCAGGCTCACGTAGTGCCATTAAAACGCTCAGTGTTTGCATCAGAAACGCATTAGGACAAGACAGGTGGCATTTTTGAATGGTTTTGAGCTCATTGGAGAAGAAACATTTCTATGTTAGTTTTATATGAATTCTATTACTCAGAGAGAATATTAACAGTGTGATGGAGGAGTATATTCACAGACATTCTGAAGAAACACACATACATTTAAGAAATAAGCGAATGAAACCAGTTTGTTAATTTGTGGTTTATCTGATCTGACACTTCACAAGGGCAGAGGCTCTCATCACTGCTTCTTTCCAAGCAGGGCTCCCCAGTGCATGCCATGGCAATTTGTTGCCTTTGTTTGGGTGGATTTAAACAAAGCTCCCATCATTTAGCTTTGGTCCCTTTGACAGTACCTTTTAGCATCCTTCTCATTGTTCTGTTTTGGGGTCATTGCAAAGCATTCCTAAAGACTTTGTGGTTTAGAGAGCAAGAGGGGCTGTTGTCTAATTTGTTGTAATTGCTTAACTTACTCAAACAGTTTAATTTACCCCAAATATGTTCAGCAGCTTAGAAGAAAAGTATTTGTTCAGACATGAAATCTTTATAATTGGGAAAAAACAATTATAAGGTTTTGTGGTATATAAGCCTTAGTGAACTTTCTCTCTAATTTAGTTAGTCTTTAAATAACATTGGTTTAGTTATTTGGGAATGGGGCAGTGAAACACCCTGTACTAAAAAATCTAATTTTTTTCCTGAGAAGTAACACATTTTTAATATGAGAGACATTTTCTACTCTTAAATCTCTTCCTAAGTAGTAATTGCCACTTCTGCTTGAGGGAATGGGTTAGCTATATCATTTCCCATTCTAAAATGCACACCCTCACCAGAGCTGCTACAGCGTCAGCATGCTTTAAGGTTACCAAACCACCAGGGAGTATACAAAATGTTCTCTTTCAAACCCCTTCTACCTTTGCTATACCAAAGAGAGATACTCTGACAGCATGTTAATATGATGTTTGGTTTTGCTTTAAAAAATGAAACTTTCATTCAGGTGTGATGTCATTCAAAGAAGCAATCTTTGATTGTGCTTTGTGTAACTCAGTGTCTTTGAGATGTCTCATTAGTGGGTGGTATTCCTGACATAATCTTTTGGGGGAGTTAGACTTCAGCCTGAATTTGTGCTGAATTTATAATGATAAAACAGCATAGAGAAAAATGAAAAATAAACCTGATCGTTGAGTAATATTGTTAGCCCACATTCCCTGAGTTAATTCTATTTCTCAGTTAGTTAAAAAAAAATCACGAAAACTTCCATTTCACCTCATGTGGCTTTCACGGATACACAGCTGTATGGTATAAATATTGACCTATTCCTGAAAGAAAGTTTTGTTGGCTGAAGCTCTGTATTCTTTCATGTCTGTCCAGTCTTCCCTGATGCAGTTAGTGACACTCTGCTCATCTTGTAGTTTTTGCTGCATAGGGTTTACTATGGTGCCAACACTCAAATCTCTTCCCTTTTCTTCCTTCCTTCCTTTCTTCTTTCCTTCCTTCCTTCCTTTCTTCCTTATTTCTCTTTCTTTCTTTCACAGGTTTAAGGGAGGTTGAAACCATGTATTAGAGCTGGAGACTGTTTCTCTTTGTACTGATCTAATCAAAATAATGGACAGTTTATTAGAGGAGCATTATAAACATTTTACTAAATTTATATAAAGACTTGAACCTTAGATAAATTTGGTACTGGGAATTTGGTAGTATAGACTATGAAGGGTAGAACTAAAAAGGAATTTTAGATCCTAAAAAACATTGTTCTAGGAAACAACTTACAAGCCAGCCATAGAAGATGTGAGGAAAAGCCCACAGTGAGTGGTTAAAACTTGTAGATGATGCCAAGTATTGGAGCAGCTGCAGTTTTTTGGGTATGCTGTGAAAAGAGACACAATTTTGGAAAACACTTTGCCATTGGATCTTAAACTAAAGATGTGGGCCTGTTCCTCGAGCAGCAATTCTATTTCTAGACCCATAACCAACAGAAAGAGTACATATATATGTTTTAAAGATAGTTACAGGAGCTGAGTGTGGTGATACATGCTGCTAATTCCAGTGCTGCGATAGAGAGATAGGAGGATGTAGAGTTCGAGACCAGCCTGAAATATGTGAGAACATTTCAAAAGACAAACAAATAAAAGACATGCAGAATGTACGTAGCAAGAGGTTTAGTAATTGTTGCCAAGTAGAAACCATCAGTAGTAGAGTGGAAAAGAGAATGTGGTACACTTTGAGAAAAACACACCAGAATGACTAAGAACAAAAACTCAAGTGACAGCACATGCTGGTGAGGAACACTTCTTCATTGCTGGTAGGAGTGCAAACTTGTAAAACCACTTTGCAAATCAATCTGGTGCTTTCTTAGAAAACTGAAAATAGGGCTACCTCAAGACCCAGCTATTCCACTCCCTGGAATATACCCAAAAGAAGCTCCACCACACAACAAGGACATATACTCAAACATGTTCATAGCAGTATTATTCATAATAGCCAGTATCTGGAAACAATGTAGATGTCCCTCAGTTGAAGAATGGATAAAGAAACTGTGGCACTCAGCTATTAAAAACAAGGAAATCTCGAAATTTGCAGGCAAATCATCCTGAGTGAATTAACCCAGACCCAGAAAGATACACATGGGACATACTCACTTGTAATTGGACATTTGCCCAACAGGAATGTCCCCTGAAGGTCTTCACTTAGCAGGAGCTTGGGATAGATGCTGGGACTTCCTAGTGGAACTCTAGGTGAGAGAGGTAAGGAAGAATGGCAAAATAGAAGGATCCAGAGGGTCCTAGAAACCTACAAGAAGACTATCAAGGCTGGTGGATCTGGACCCAGGCTCAAACTACTGTACCAACGAAAGACAATGCATGCAAAAAACCGAGAATCCCTATTCAGATCTAGCCAATGAACATTTGCCACAGTTGTGGGAGATCAGGGACTGACTCTGACATGAACTCTGGTGCCCCCTATTTGATCACTTCCCCTTGGTGGGGATGCCTAGTGCCACTCAGAGGAAGAGTAAGCAGGCTACCAGGATAAGACTTGGTAGGCTGTGATCCTATGGTGGGGGAGGAGGTCCCCTTCTGTCACAGACCTAGTGGAGGGGAATAGGGTGAAAGAGGGAGGGAGGGGAAATGGTAAGACACAAGTGAGGGGATAACAACTGGGATGTAATCTGAATAAATTACTCAAATAAAAATAAAAATAAATAAGTCCCTGTCACATGACAGCAGAAAGGTGTCAATACTGTCTTCTGTAGCAACGTGAAAAATGATATGACCAAAATATATTACATGAAATTCTCAAAGAATAGTAAAATATCATTAAAAAATAAACTCAATGAATCAGCGGGGGAAAAAAAAGAATACAAGGCACAAAGGAATGGCTGACTGTAAGTACACACAATGTGGTTGGATATGGGAAGCTCCATATTGAGTTGGGGAAAACAGGATGCCACTGAGAATGCTGTCTGTTATCCAAACAGGCTAACCTGATCTAGCCTATTGTGTGTCAGGATGTTGGTGAACCTTGCTACCGGAGGAGGATTCCGTGACAAGAAGAAGCCGAAGGGAAGCCTTTTGGAGTCCCAGTAACATTCTGTTTCGTGCTGTTGGTTCTGTTGTCTGTATCTGTTCCGGTTTTAGTTGACCAATTTTCTGTGTGTATATTTGGCGCAATAAGAATGATTTGAAAGAAGAAGAAAAAGACTAAGAAATGAAGAGGAGAGAAGCATGTATGCAAATGGACTAATGGAAGCCATTATAATAGATGCCCCTTTGGAGGAAAAGATGTTAGCTATTCCACATGTCGAATCAGTGGTCTCACAGGCTGGGAACCCCTGGGCACCATCAACTTGCATGGAGTAGTGCCATTTGTGCTTGATCAGTGAGAGAAGATGGCAGAGTGCAGTAATCAACAGCAGAGAGAAATGGAGAGGATTGGCTCATGAGTGTCCTCAGAAAAAGAGATTAAGAAAAAGTTAGGATTAAAGTCTATAGAAATTAGACAGTCAACATTTAAACCCTCATAGATGCCACAGGGAAGTCTTTCCAGACTCTTATGTTGGTCAGCACAGTATTCACACTTTACTGATGATTAAAATCAGTACAAGAAGATTATTGAAAACTTCTACTCCCCAGTCCTTCCTTCAGAAACTCTAGTAGAGTTTGTTCAAGATGGATCTAGGAATTGTTATTTTAAAACACATGTTCCATGATGCCAATGGTCAGCCAGAGTGCAGCAGAAGAGACTGGTGTGGGCTGGCTGACTCTTATTTCACCTTCATCCATTCTGACACTCACATAGCACAACCCTAACTTGAAGACTGTTTCTCAAACATTGCACTGAAAGCTGGGTAAAATGTAGTTTTTCTTGATCTTAGTTGAAGGGATTTACTTGTTGTTTTTGAAGAGTGTCCCCATCCAGCCATAAACCTATCTCCTGAGTAATCCAGGTATGCAGATTTGTGAGCAACTGGCTGCGGGCATAAGCCCAGAGAAATTTATGCCTGGAAAAAAAGTATAAAACTAGCCAAACAGATACATTTGACTTCATGTCCAGAGTGACTATTTTGCGTTTTTTTATAAAGTCCCTAGCAGGAACTAAGGTTAAAGGAGATGGACACGCCTCATTTCCACAGCACCTGAATGACTGTGCTGCTTAACTAATAAACTCCAGGAAGTCCCTAAGTCCAGGTTATTTTTAGCACAGTTTTGTTGTGGTCATGGTTAGGAATTAGTCTGCAGAATACCAAATTTATATTTCTCTTTATTTTTAAAGTCGCCCATTTTACTAGTCACTAAGAACTGGCTTATTCTGCTCCTATTACACTCTTGGCTTTTGTAGCCTCATTTAAGCCCTCTTGTTTGATGGACTAATTGCTCTATTCATTGCTTAATATTTTCTGAAGTTACTTCAATTTAAAAAATGGTTTGTTTAAAATGGAAAAGTTCTATCAATGTATATGACGATGAAATCTTGACTTTGTCAGGTATAGTTTATTCTCCATCCTCCCTTCCTCAACCAACTCCCCTTATATTGATGCTCACCCACCCCCAAATTCATGGCCTCTTTCTATTTAATTGTGTGTGTGTGTGTGTGTGTGTGTGTGTGTGTGTGTGTGTGTGTTTAATCTGCTGAGTCCATTATATTGGCCATTATTTATTTTTGTTGAAGGCTGATTGCTTGGCATTGGATAGCCTATCAGGGAGCTAGTCCTTGAAGAAGACTGTTTCCTTTTCAAACAAACAAACAAAAAATTAGTGAGAAAAGTAACGGTTCAGATTTTTGCAACCCCAGAGTCTTGTGTTTCTCTTTTGTATATGATTTCAGTGTTGTTCATGTCTCAAAGGGTCACAAGATGGAGGCTTGGTTCTCAGTATGGAGGCAGGATTTTTAAGAGATACAATCTAAAGGGCTGGACATGGCAGCATGTGAAATCCCTGATCTGATCAGCGGAACCACCATGGAGACAGTGGAGTCTCTCAGGTTACCTAGAAGTGTTCCAGGTAGTATTTATCTGGAGAGCAAGTTGTGTTGTAGGTCTGGGCCCAATTCCTCCATCTGTCTTTGTCTTTCAGTCTTGGTACAAGGTCTCCTCACGTGCTGTTGTCTGACGCCATCCGCCACTGGCGCCTCATCTCAGGCCTGATTCTTGACTTTTTGCCTCTAATACTGTGAATGAATCAAACCTCTTTCATTTTTAAGTTACCTGGCTGAAGGCATTTCTTTCTAGTAATGAAAAATGGACTAATACATGCAGCCTCTGGGTAATTCCACTGCACTATCATAAGAAAACAGGCTAGAAAATATCACACAATGTAGCATTACTATTAAAAATCCCTGAAAAAAAGTTTCAGAAATGCCCAAGGTCTTCTGGAGCATACATTTGTCAGTGTCGGTCACTCACTATTTTATTTATACTTTGTCACATAATATTTGATCAAATGAAGCTGGTGGCTAGTCACAGAGTGCTGCTAATCTTGCCTCAAATAAGAAAGTAATTTACTAAGTTTTGTCTGCTTCCTTTCACATGTACAATTTCAGCTAATCCTAACTACAGACAAAATCTGTACTCCTTGTCACCGGATCTCTGTTTGGGTGAGGGGCATGCACGACATAGCATTAAGTGCTGGGACTTACTGATTCATCTCTGTTTTAAAATTGGCACACAAAGGTTGTTCGCAAATGTAATTTTAAAAATTAAGTGTTCTATACAGGTGGGTGGACTTCATAAGAAAGGCATGTTAATGTCTCAATTCAATGCAGTAAAATTACCTGGACCGGTATTTATCTTTCTGTTATAATGCTGCAATTATATAAATATACAGAAATCGTCAGGAAGGAATTTGGGTTTTAGTGAAATGCCTGTATAAACTGCAGGCACACAAGTAGGAAGTGCTCTTCCTCATCACACCGTGAAATAACGAACTGAAACGTGTGGGTGACTGTTTAGGGGGAATGCACCAGGAAGCAGAAACCAGCACTCGGATTCCAATCTCAGTTTCTTCACCCCCACATTTGGTTTCATAAGAGAAAAGAAAGGATGTCGTGACTCCGTCCTCAGCGTGACACAGAGAGACCTGTCCTTGAGCAGAGGCTACAAATGTGCAGACGTTGGCCCTGGGTTTGATGTGATCTGATAGCAAATTGCAATCGAACTTATGGTGCTCATGGGTGACTAAAGGCAAGGGAATGAGGTGGCAGGAACCACCAAGCCCTGCTGCCACCTGACAGCTTTATTCCCCACCCCCTCTCCGCCTCCCCATGTGGGAAGTCTTTTATGTGAGCCTGGGTCCCTTGCTACACATTCTCTGTCTCTGCCTCCCTCCCTCTCCATCTCCCTCTCCCCCTTCTCCCTTCCCTCCCTCCCCCCTTCCCCTTCTCCCTCCCCTCCTTGCCCTCTCCCCCTTCCTCTCCCCTCCTTTCCCTCCCCATATACCTCCACCCTTTCCCTCCCTTTCCCTGCCTCTCTGCCTTCCCCCTTCTCCCTCTCCTCCTCACCCTCTCCCCATTCCCCTCCCCTCCTTTCCCTCTCCCTATACCTCTACCCCTTCCCTTGCTCTCCCCCCTCCCCTGCTCTCCCTCTCCCCCCTCCCGCTTCCCCCTTCTCTCTATGTAAGTGCCACGTTTAATATGCCTAGTGCTGCTGTGGCTCTGAGCCCCATTGATTAATTTTGACAATACAAAATATGGAAGTTCTTCTAACTCAGGCAGGAGTTTGCCTCATTAGAACTAGCTTAAATATGACACTTTGCTATGATGTCTGTACTTTGGGTTTGCAAAAACAGTTCCATAAGGGCCCTGATAGGCCAATAAAACATATGGCTGCCCCAGTGTGCAAAACTTGCTGTGTGCTGTAAAATGAAAAGCAGTGGGTGTGATTCAGTAAGCGGGAAAATGCTATAATCATTTACATGCACCAAACACCAGCACAGAGCATTCTTTTGAGCCAGTATCTTTCATTTGTAAATGTTACTGACCTCATTTGGGGAATTAACAACAAAAACAACAACAATAACTTAACATTGAAGCTGTTTTGGATTGTGATTTTCAATGAAAGTCCCTGCTCCTCTGCCTTGAAAAACTGATAATTCTTTCATGAGATGTTTTAAAGATAACATCTTTACTCCTAAGGGCACAGCATGGTCCCATCACTGAAGATGTGAATAGTAAGAAAGACAGTTCTAAATTCTAAGATGCTCAAATATTCTACTAATAAAGTTGAAAAATATACAAAGAAGTTTTAAATAAAGTGCTCAACCCTGCGGAAAACCCTATATCTAAATTTATGTGCATCTGTCAATAGAATTAGTTTATATTAGAAAATACATTAATGCCGGAGTTGGTAGTTCAGGCTTGCATTACCAGCAGCTGGAAGGCTGAGGCATATCAGTGCCCATGAGTTCAAGGTAAGGCTAGACTACATATTGAATTCTAGACTGACCTGGGATACAAAGTGAGACTGGGTATAAAAAATCAAAATAAAATAAACAAAAAGAAAACACATTCCTGAAGTTTGACAACAAAAAATTCTGTGCATCAAACACACCTTTTTAACAACTAAAAGTAATTAAATTGCTAACTGTATTTAAATTCAAGCTTCAGGATTATAGTGTTAGATTTAGAACTATGCATGATTGAACTAGAAACGATCATAATGAGTGAGTTCACCCAGAAGCAGAAAGAGTCAAATGGTATATACTCACTTATATCTGGACACTAGCCCAAGAGGACATGTCCCATGAAAGTCTTTACTTACCAGGAAAGTGGGTCAGAAGAGAGGACATTCTATTGGGACTTTAGGTAAGAGAAGCATGGGAGATTGGGGAAATAGAAGGATCCAGACGCTCCTAGAAACCTACAAGAAGAACATTGTGATGGGCGGATCTGGGTCCAGGGGTCCTGCTCAAACTATGACACCAGCCAAGGACAATATGTGCAGTAAACTTTGAACCCCTACCCAGATCTAGCCAATGGACAGGACATTCTCCACAGTTGAGTGGAGAGTGGGGACTGAGTTTCACAGGAACTCTGGTGCCCCATATTTGACCATGTCCCCTAGATGGGGAGGCCTGGTGGCACTCAGAGGAAGGATAGCAGGCTACCAAGAAGAGACTTGATACCCTATGAGCATATACAGGGGCAGGAAGTCCCCCTCAGTCATAGTCATAGGGGAGGGGAATAAGGGGAAAATGGAGGGAGGGAGGAATGGGAGGATACAAGGGATCAGATAACAATTGAGATGTAATAGGAATAAATTAATAAAATATTTAAAAAAAAGAACTATGCAAGAAATAGCTTGTAATAGAGTTGAAAGCAATCACCCATTATAATTATAAAACCGGAAAGAAATCTAGAAAAAAGGTGAATACTGGGGAATCTAGAAAAAAGGTGAATATCAATTTCTTTGGTGTAAGATGAATACACTGTGTAATTAGCTGCTCTGACCACCACCGCCCCCTACCCCAACCCAGAATGCACAGTATAGAGGAAGCTCAGAGCACCAGGCTCCTGAAGTATTTATTCCCCAAGATCCTTTCCCCTGTTACTTGCTACCTCTGAACATTTACCCACAATGTAACTTTATGCAGATATAAACTTCTAATAGTCTTAAAGCAGTATTTTAAAAAACCAACTTTTTTGCTTCATTCAACTTAAAGTAATCAGGTACAAGGCAGCTTGTTATTCGGGCCAGGGGGTGGGGGCATGGGGAGAGTATGTACTTTCAGAAAAAAGTAAATCCTGTTTTTGGGCAGTTGTGTCATTTCATAAGTTGGAAATAAAGATAATTAATGTTCTATTTAACGATAATCCTGTGAATTTTATTCAGATGAGTTCCTCACAAAACATATCTTTTGCTAAAATATCTACTGAATCTTTTATTGACTTGTTTTTTTTAGCAAATAGATGCATAAATAAATAAATAATTCAAGGTATCTTGTATCCTTTTAAATTATAATTTGAGTAATTTTGCTACTATTTCCTCTAATTTTGAGAGGCTCCGTCTCTCTTCAGCCAAAGGTCTAAAAGCATTGCGAGCATATATCAGATAGATTTAATTACAGGTGGCTTATTTTTCAAGTGTGTAAGTGTTGCTTTTGAATAGAACACCAAGTTGATGAAAGCAGAAGGCAAAAGTCTTTGCAGCATAAGCCAGACACCGCCTGCTCCTGCTGCACAGCGCTGCTTGGCTGTGGAGAGTAGTGTCTGTTGGCCTTGGCTTCTTGTGAGGTTTTGATGTTGCCCCTTTTCTCTCCTCAGTCTTCCTGAGGGGGATGCTCTTCCCATTGAACTGTGTTGTGTGTATCACGGGTTTTGATATTACTCTAAGCCATGGAAACTGACAGGACTGAGGTCCACTTTTTATCCTTTCATATTCTTTTAATTCAAGTGTCTGGTTGTAGTTTTAAAAAAACATGTAGCAAGTTCCTATTTATTTTCTGGGAAGGAACTGCATAAAATTCTTGAAGCACAGTATTTCTTTGGCAGGTATTAGTAACATTTTATAATCAGATGGAAAACACATATTTAATAGTTTGCTTTTTATGCTTTTCAGGGAGAAAACAGTTAAAAGTATCCGATTAATACCTTTTTGTAAGTTGTCACATTCTATTTTTAAGTTTATTTTTTCTTGTGAATAGTAATTTGATCATATTAACATTTTCTTTTCACATAAAGTATATGAGGAGAAAAGCTCATTTTAGTGCATTGCAGTCACTTTGCTTTCAAAATTCACCCTGCGTATCTTCATGTACTTGGATTCATATAAAAGCTTGATAAAGAGATGACAATTAATGTGCTGAACCTGTTGGAGAGGGTAGTTACACTGTTGGTTTAAGCTTGTTGAATGAGATATCCCAGAATGTTAAAGAGGCAGACCAGCAGGTTTCAGGTGATTAAAGAAAATCCCTCATCCTGGAAGAACTTGAAGGAACATGATGCTATTTAAGCAGAATCTAATCAGAAGGAAGAAAAGCTGGAGAGTGAAAAGATGGAATGTTTCATGTCATTATTTGCAAAGCTTCTGAACAAAAGGTTAGCAAGATAATTAAGTGCCTTGCTGCTTAGTGGAATTTTTCAAAGTAAGTTGATTAGAGACACTCCTTTTTTTAAAAAAAAAAAAACCTAAACATCTGAGTGCTGATAATCTGGTTGAAAAGGCTAACTCAGCCACATAGATGGAGATCAGCTCAGAGGGAAACTGACAGTGCTGTGTATTGTGGCAGATGTCCACACGATGCACATAATTGCTCCTCAATGTCCTGAACATCCTGAATAGTTTTAGCATTTAAGAATATAGCAGTATGTTCTTTCATTTTGCAACGTGGAAATCCATGCAGAGTTAACATGCACTGGCATGAAATGGATTATTTATTCCATAATCTTGGTTACTGTGCTTTTCAATTGATCTTGATAAAATAGGATTTTCTTCTCTTTTGCCTGAAAAAACACCCAAAGCAAGCAGTATCATTCTCATTATAAAATGTTATTTGCAACTGTCAAGTAAAGATTGGATGCCATGGCTTATATCTGCCTTCTCTATTTCTGGTGATAACAGGACAGTGGTGTGCCCCAGACTGTGCTTAATAAACGTCGGAGCAGAAGCTCTGGTTTCCCTTTTAGGGGGTGGTCAGGCTAACATGCTGGTGCCTGCCTTATAGCTGAACATGAAGACTAGTGGTCCTGACCTTACTACCAACCTTTCTACCAAAGAAAGGAAGCTTAAAGCTAATAATGTGCAGTTCCTGTCAAGCACTCAGTAGCCATGCTCTCTGCCAGATCTCTTCCTTACTGCTTCAACATTCTAATGACTTCAGGGTTACTTAGCGATGCATGCACGGGGCAAGCATCCAGCAGCAAACTGCTCCATCCATTGTCAGTAAACTGATTTCTTCAGTCTCCGCAGAGCTTCATCTCCAAAGAGCACTTCTAAAATGTTGCACTGGCTCTCTGGCCCTCTGGCCTTGTGAGTGGAAAATAAAGAGCCACCAGTCTATCCAGGAGCAATCTGCAAAGACTGAGGCTGTGAGTGTCACACTAGCACTTGCCTTGGAAGTCCTAAGCAACACCCACCAAGGGACTTCCTGCTGCACGGTTCAATCTGTATGCTCAAATTAGAGACAGCATTTGGGTCCCAACCTCTACCGATATTTAAAACATTCTTGATCTGAATTTGTGCTTTAAGCCGCTGTTCCTTGATGTGGGCTACGTATTAGAATGACCTGCAACACATTTTTTTTTAAGTCCTGGTGTTCTGGTCACTTCCTGGACTGATCAAATCAGAATTTCTGAGTGTGGGACGTGGGCATCTGTGTTTTAGAGAAAACTACATGACTTGAGTTGCAGGGGCCTGAGAGCCACCAATTTAAGTTCCTGTCATTTCTTCATTGTAGCAATTTTTCACAACTTTAACAAATGTCTAGCAGCATGACAAAAGACTGGGGTTTCCTTTTAAAGTTATCTTTTCTCTGAGGCTGGTTTTAAAGTATTATATTGTATCCACCTCAGTGGATTGATTTCTATAGACACCTTGGTGTCCAACATCTTTTGTGTCCTGCCTCACATCTGCCCAACCCATGGTTCTACTTCATTCATTGCTGCTGCGCCAGCAAAAGGGTGAACAGTAACAAAGCCAATGCCCCTGCCTCTGCTGTCCCTCAGACAGCGTCTACTCTGGACAACTCCAGTCACTTCTCTTGAGGATCAGCTGGTCCTGGATATTTGCATACCTGGCTCAGTTTTAGCATAATAATTGCTCTGCAGCTTAGTTTCATACATTTATATAAAGAATTGTAGTTGTTTTTCACTTCCACTCCCTTCTTTCACTGCCCTGCAGGTTGATACACATCTTCCAAATGATTCATCTCCTACTTTCATGTTTTCATTTCATGCGTGGCCTGCTGAGTTTAACTTCAGTTCCTTGTCCATCTGTGGGTGGGAACAAGGGTAACTTATGAATGGCTACAGCACTGAGGAAGATGCCACTCTTCTCTCAGCAAGTGTTAACTTCCAGCAGTCGCTCATGGAGAAATGTTTTTGGGCCTAACCTTGTGCAGGTTTAGCAGTGAGTTTGTGAGTACAAAATATATGCCATGTCCAGAAGACATATTTTTTCCTTCACATCTTTCCACCTTCTGTCTATTGTATCCCCCACCCCTTAGCCTTCTGCAATGTCCTCTGAACCTTAAGTGGCTGAGCTACGCACTACCCCATCACTTACTGCTAACACTTTGGGCAGTTACAGGTTTCTGCATGAACTGCCACTGTTTGCTGCAGGATGGAGCGTCTTGGCTGAAGGCTCGGTGTCCGACTCAGTCTCTGTTCAATATGCAATGGGAGCAAGTGATAAACATGCCCTTCATTTTTGCTTCCAATAGACAGTTCTGAAATATATGCTACATGTTTCTAAGAGTGGCCCCACTAACATTAAACCCCAGTTGCTGACATATACGTGGCTGGCGCATATGTTGCGTTGGTTTCGCCCCTTTCACTTTTAACCTTTTTTTTTTTTTTTTTTTAAATCTTCCCTAGTACATGTTCTGGTGTCTTGGAGGAACCTAAACATGAGACCTCAGTGGAAGTCTGACTTTCTCCCCCCAGTGCTAGATCAATTTTGAAACAAGAAATTCATAGTGGATCTATTGTAGTATATGCTGGGTTTATTGTTGTTGTGGCTTTAAAATCATACTCTTTACTAGTTGTACTGGCTAGCTTTTGTGTCAGCTTGACAGAAGCTAGAATCATTTTGGAAGAGGGAACCTCAGCTGAGGAAAAGCTTCCACCAGATTGGCCTATGGGCAAGCCCATGGTGCATTTTCTTGATTGATGATTGATTGGGGAGAACCTGCCCACTGTGGGTGGTCCCACCCACAGGCTTGTGGTCCTGGGGTATATAAGAAAGCAGGCTAAGCCAGCCATGGGTAGCCGGCCAGTAGGCATCATGGCGTTACAGCCTCTGCATCAGCTCCTGCCTCCAGGTTCCTGCCCTGACTTCTGACAGCAATGGCATGTGATCTGTGAAGTTGGAGTAAGCTGAAGTTAACTCTTTCCTCGCCAGGTTGTTTGTGGTTATGGTGCTTTGCCACAGCAATAAAAGCCCTACTTGAGACACCATTTAACACATCCGATAAAGTGATAGAGGACACTTGACTCCAAAATATTAAATGCCTTGCTCCTCCCCAAGTCAATTCGTTTGTGGGCCCACTCTTACATCTTCTGCCCTTATCATTTTCTTGAGGAGTTGGTCATTTATAACCCCCTTCTTGGTTTCCATTTACACTACGCAGCATACAGTTTATATTCTTAAACCACATGAGAACACAGTAGAGCTATATAGCATTAAATGAAGCAGGAGAGATTTTGCAGTGGAAAATGATGATGACATATAGCAATATGATTTGTGTAGAAGACATGCAAACATTTTATTGTTAGGGTCTTGGTACATGGTATCTTCAAAAACACATCTAGAGAAATTAAACTACCCTCTGACTGCCTGGAAGTCCGTTGTGAGTCTGAACAAACAAATCTCCATTCTACCAGTGAGAAGTTTGACCCGAAAAATAATGCAGTTAAGTGTCCCTAGGAGCATGGTATTACTCTGTCCACATAGCACTGGCCTAGATCTCTCTCTATTTCCTCAGCTGAGTCCCAGATGTTTTGTAAATGTATAGTCTTGAAGATATCAAGGCAATTTTGCTGTAGAATTGTCCAGTTCGCATTCTGCCAAACTCACAGCTCCAGAGTCATGTTCATGTTGGGTAGAGGTGTCAAGTGAAATTGTGTCAGACTCACCTGATTCCCCTGTATTTCTGGGCTGAGTGCAAAGCCATTGAATGCATGGTGGTCACATGGATGGGTAAAGCAACCCCATTTTCTAGATGTATTTCCAGGTTTAGAGACATGTCCTGTGCATCTGCAGCTAATAACTGTTATATGTGAGCCAGGTCCCTATGCTTCTATCTGACCTCAGAAGCTGCTGTGGCAGATATTCTGTACAATCTCAGGCCAACAACACTATTTCAATCATAAGCATATCTGTTGGTTTCCTGTCCACATATTTTGCCTGTGTCGCTGGAGTTTGTCATACACATACCAGGAGGGTACATGAGCTCCCAGCACAACTCCCAGCCAATGGGATATCTTCTTCATCCTCGGGATCCAGAGATACATTCTTCACTGTGCCATCACATAGATAGGCAGCCCTAGGAGGATCTACTTTTCTCAGGTCCCAGTGGATTCAAGTTCTGATTATCCTCAGTGGTAGCCTCATCTTCCCTTACTCACGCGTCTTCCACTCTGTCTGCTTCCTGAGATGGCCTCCCATCTGAACTACCTCTGTCCAAGTCTTCAAGTCAGGCTCTGATTGCGAGGGCATCATCATGTTAGATGAGTAATAGAAAATCAAGGTCGGTCCCTTTGCATGAAATAGAAATGTTAGAATCTATGTAGAGGTGGCTGAATGTTTCTTGCATAGAGCTCTTATTCCTACCCATACCATACGACTCACTTGAAAAACTAACAGGTAGTAAGGAAAGAAACTAGAATGGCTTATTATAGCATAATGTCTGTGGGGAAAGCAACAAAGAGGCAGTGCTGGTCCTTTCTTTGACCTTTGTCTTTATCCTCATGGTAGGCTATCCAGCTGTTCCAACTTCTCCCCTTCTCTAATGTGGGCATCTAAGAATTGAGGATTTGGCTTCATATCCTTAGTTTTGAACTATCTCCGTTATGTTTTATATTACCCAATGATGTACTCTACTTCCATGGAGGGTTTTTCTGTCTCGCAAGACCAAGTAAGTCTAAATTTCAGCGCCTCATCTACCCAACATTAAAAATCGAAAACAAAACCCCACATAAATTAGCTCTTCCTATAAAAAGCATGTCATACAAACTAACTTTGTTAGGTTATGATCATTTTGTAAGTATGGATATTAAAATAACCACTTGGTTGGCCTCACATGTGTTGGCAGTATTACTTAATGCCACTGGAAAAGTACTATTGGATGGAAGGCTGAGAGTTAAAATCAGAATGAAGAGCCATTTGGTTGGCGAGGATTATCATGGTTTTCAGAAGACCACCTTTCTGCTGCACTCTGAGTGGTAGAAGAAAAAGAGGATAGCCTTCCTCTTCCCCTCCTCTTCCTTTTCCCTCTTCTGTTCCCTCATCTCTCTTATCTCTCTTCTACCCTCTCTCTGCCCCTTGTTCTAAAATCATTTCTCTATCACAGGAGCCTCACATTCCTACACAGATAGCATTCCTAAGGACTTACATCCACATATTCTTTTTAAAAATGATTTATTTATTTATTTTGTATACAGTGCTCTGCTTGCATGTACACCTGCATACAAGAGGGCACCATATATCATTATACATGGTTGTGAGCCATCCTGTGGTTGCTGGGAATTGAACCCAGGACCTTTGGAATAGCAGCCAGTCCTTTTAACCTCTGACTATCTGCCCAGCCCACTTGGACGTCAACATACAAGTTTTGGAGGGACATATGTATCCAGTCTATTATAAGGAATGCCAGCTCTCATACCAATCTAGTGACTTTTAAAAAATCTTTCTTTCATAGCATGTACAAACTGTAGAGTTCATTTCCATCACTACCACACCAGCTGGATATAAACCACACAGCTGCCATCCCAGCTGGGAAGTAGAAGCAGGAAGATGAGGAGTTCAAGGTCATCCTCGGATATGCAGTAAGTTCAAGGGCTGCCCGAGTTACAAGAAATCTTGCCTACAAACAAACAAACAGTAATTAAACATTTTAAATGTATTACTTTAGAGTCACTACACGGAACAGTGAAGTATACCTTAATAAGAAAAAAGTCTGAATGAGAAGCAATCAGTTCTATATTAGTGTCTTTTTTTTTTTTTTTTTTTTTTTTGACACAAGGTTTCCCTGAGTAGCCTTGGCTATCCTGGACTCACTTTGTAGACCAGGCTGGCCTCAAACTCACAGCGATCTGCCTGCCTCTGCCACCCTGAGTGCTGGGATTAAAGGCGTGTGCCACCACGCCAGGTTTGGTGTCTTAATGCTTATGAATAAATTGTAGAGTGATGGGCTGCATGCTGCCACTTTCCCCCTAAGGTTTTATCCACCCTAAACATTCTAAAATATTATAATTAATCCAATGGAACAAAAAAGGTCTTCCAAGGAGCAGGATTAGCCAGCCTTCTCAGTTATGGATTGATCTTATAGTTAAAGATCACATTTAATTTTATCTATCTATCTATCTATCTATCTATCTATCTATCTATCTATCATCTATCTGCTTATTTATCTATATTGTGGCCTTGCTAAAGCAACCTAGCCCTGCTGTGGATTCAATAGGGTTCCTTTTATTTTATGGTTTACATTTATTTGTTTGAATATGTGCATGTGTATGTATGTGGCTACATGTGTAGACATAGGATTTACAGGAGTCATTTCTCTCGTACATGTGGGTTCTGGGAATTGAATTTGGGGCCATCTTGCTTGGTGCCCTGACCCACTGAGCTATCTCATTAGCTTAGAGTTTGTTAGTGGTTTTGTTTTGTTTTCTTTTGTTTTTTTCTTTGTAGGTCGCATCTCTTGAAGCCCAGGCAGCCCTTGAATTCACTGTGTATCCCAGGATGACCTTGAACCCCTGATCTTCCTGCTTCTAGCTCTCAGCTGCTGGGATGACAGCTGTGGGGTTTATACCCAGCTGGTGTGATAAGAGTTGAAGCAAAGAGCTTCTGCATGCTGGGCAAGCACTCCCAACTGAGGGACATTCCCAGCTCTAGAATTCATGTGGGAACAACCATGTAATTAAATGGGGATCTTAGGAGATTTGTTGCAGATCAGG
This sequence comes from Acomys russatus, assembly GCF_903995435.1. Classification (NCBI taxonomy): domain Eukaryota; kingdom Metazoa; phylum Chordata; class Mammalia; order Rodentia; family Muridae; genus Acomys; species Acomys russatus. Next base: position 76,396,524 of record NC_067140.1, read on the forward strand.
GTGCACACACCAAAACAAACAAACAAACAAACACATGCTACCTTTTGCTTAGCCTGTGTGTTTTTGTGAGAAACTCTTAAAATTTATGAAAATCTTGAAAAACTAGAAACAACCCAAATCGTACTTCACACTATGCCACTGACATAATGTAAATATCCAAACAGTCGAACCCAGGCCTTTTAGAGTCCACGTATGAGTACAAGGGAAGGTTCTGACTGAGGGTCTCAAGGCACCTACATGCAATGACTTAATAACGGGATTTGTTTTGGATATAAGTATAATTATCTAACTGACATTTCAGCATGCAATTATACAATTTATAATTGTATATAAGTATCATTATATACTACATCTTTTCAATTTAGCCTTTTAGTCATAAAATATTTATTGCTTAGCTGACTACCGCTAATCGCCACAAAACAGTACAAGTGGATCTTGACCTATTGATGCTTATAGGAAAAGATTTCAACAAGGTGTTTTAAACCAGCAAGGACACCAGTCATGTCCCCTAGCATCCCACAGGAAAATACTTATCAAATAGAACCTCTCTTCCATTGGAGGTTTTATTGGATTAAAATATTTATGTTAGTGCTAAAGTGTTTTTTAAATAAATTGGTGAGTCTTATGTATACTATTTCATATTAGCTTCCTACATAGTTTCTTTAACTATAGTACCTGTCATGAAGTCCTTGTGAGTCCATCTATTAAAAGCTACCTACTATGCAATGCATGAAAAAGAATAGATATATCTTTGTATGAATAAAAAAATATGCACTGCAATATGAGCAGAGCAAAGGATGGATAGATAGACTTGTGGTGACCTTATGTGTGGTTTATGTATTTATTGATTTATTTTGCTTGCTTCATTTCATTTCTTCATATGTTAAAAAAAATAAAGTGGTGTAAGTTTCTTGCTAAAAAGGGAATGTGGATTTGAGAGCGTAGAAGAAACTAGCCAGAACATGTATTTTCATCTTGCTCCAAGCGCTCTCAGGACATGTGCTGAGGGGTCATGAGATGAGATTAAGGGTGTGTGCACTTGGAAGTGGTAATGTCAACACATCTAGAAGCACTATTACATTATTAAGCTATTAACTCTAGTAATGGGTGTTTACATATTATTTGAGTAAATGTGTCCTTTGCTTTGTCCTTACAATCTTAAAGATGAGCTGACTCAGTGAGCAAAATCTTTCATCAACCCCTAATTCTAGGGTGCCACCTGAAAGAACACAGAAGCAAAGTTGCTCTTAGACAGATGACACTAAGGAATGGGTGCTTTGTGATAGGGCAAGAAAAACCTTAAAGGCTCCTTTCCATATCAAAAGACTAAGTAGAATGCTTACTGGAAACTCCTGCCCATGGCTGTGATTAACTGATTGGCTTGCAAAGGATGCCCTGAGCAGAGGTCAACATTTCAGTTTCCAAAAATGTGCATAATTAGCACAGTTTTGTTGAACTTACTGTTCTATACACAGCAACAAATATTCACGAATGATGCATGTTTCACCCAATGAATGGCATTTTTCATATGTAAAATTTCTTATATATTAATTTATTTTAGAAGTTTATTGTGATCTGATTCCTCTAACAACTCTAATTCGCAAATCTTTTTAATTGCTACAGCATTATAATATTTAGAAAGTCTTATACGCCATTGCCACTCTTCAGAAATTTCACAGATACACTGTGAAATACACTGGCTATTCTCCATCACCTAGAATAATGGAAATGATTTCAACTTTTAAATTATATTTGATTGTTCGAGGTGGTCATATACTTTCATTTGCGGAAGTTAAGTGCTTCTGTAACGTTGAAATCTGTTCTCCAAATGCACAGACTTCTCATTGGTGACTTCCTGATAGATTTTGAAGAATTTTATATGTGGATTGAACATCCTTCTGTTTCTAATGCTGACTGGTTTCTCTTGCTGTCGTGACTAGCATGCTTGCTTCTCTTAGATCTTAGCTTGGCATAAGAAGAAATGATTAAATGTTGTATATCAGTGTTTTCATATCTGCCTTGCTTGGGTTCACTATGCCTTTTAATTTTTTCAAATAGTATATTTTAAGCGCTTGTCTATTTTTATATGGTCTGCAATTAAAGCTATTTCTTATTTTTGTCATAATTGCATGAATTGGATATTGTATAGAATGTAGTAATAATGAAATTCTTATCTATTTCCCACGCAATGAAAATATTTCTAGTATTTTATCATTAAAACATAACATATTTAACAAAGTAATCCTATAATATATATTTTCCTTCAAATTGGAAGTGGGAACTTTCAGTAAAACTTCATGATTTGAGTTTATATTTTATATATATTTACATATGCAAAATACATATGAAATTTCATAAGCTGTACCATCTATTTATTGAAATAAACTTGATTTAGCCACAATATTAATCTTTTGATGTATTATGTCATTCTTATATAATATTTTAAAATTTCATTTTAACATTGAATTATAATTTATCTACACCAAAATTAATTCATTTGTAGTATAATTCTGAGGCTGAAAAACTTTACTCATTTTTGTTTTCTGTGTATAAATATTTGCCTGAACTGATGTATGTTTACTATATGCATCCAGTACCCTCAGTGGCCAGGAGAAGGCACTGGTCCTCTGGAACTGAAGGTAGCAGATGCTTGTGAGCCAACATGTGGATGCTGGGAATTGAATAAGGTCCTCAGCAAAAGCAGTAAAAGCTCTAAATGTGCCACCTATTCATTCTCTTGAAGATAGATAGATAGATAGATAGATAGATAGATAGATAGATAGATGATCTTTATATGTCTGAAGATTAGACAAAGTCATATTATGGATTAGACAGAGTCATATTATGTTGCTCAGGGTGGTCTGGAATTTGTGATTTTACAGTGCTGCCCCTTTGCCTGGATTGTAGGTATGTAGCACCGTGCTTAGAACAGAACGTATTTTTTTGACCTAGGTTTTGCTTACTCTGGCCACATGATTATATAATATATATATGTATATATACACACACATACATATCTATATAAATTAGCTTGAGCTAGTAATAATTAATGAGTAAACCTCTAACCAATCATTTTTATACAATTAAATGCCAATTTCTCAGACTTGTATTAAACTTTCCTATTAGCCTTGTTCTGTTGCTAGTGTATCCTTGTATCTGTTATTACTTTTTCAGCATAGCTTAGTAATAATAATGCTATCATTTATAATTACTGTTTCTTATCTCTTGTCTATTTTTCCATTTTATTTTCTAAGCTTATCTTTTTATTAAACTTTTAGTGCTAAGAACTTGGTTAAAAAAAAAAAAAAGGACATCATGCAGCCAGAGTGGTTTATTGTTTTTCTATCATTTAAGTTTCTATTCAACCTTAACCAAGCTGAGAGTTATTGTTTTTTGATAACAGAATTTAAACCATTCTCATTCATTATAATGACTACAACATTTACTATTAGTAGCAGTGTAATTTTGAATTTTCTCAGTTTCTTTCTTCTCATTATATTATATTGAGCAAAAAAAAAAAAATGGTAGGTTAAGTTTAAGATAAAAAAAATGTATTTTTTAATTGAGAAAAATTCTAGCAATGACCATCTGGAAAATGACACATCTGTATGCAGTTCATTAAATGCTGCATACGGCTACATGGCATGAAATCTGTAGCACACTATAAAAATATTCTGTCCTGATATGTAAAGGTGACTTTGCTGACCCTTACATCTGTGAAGCATGTGCTTTGGGGTGCTTTTGGTGTGCTGGAGAAGGCTTACATTGAGGCTTGTCAGACATTCATATTGAAGCCTCTTGTGTTAGAATTTAAAATCATGGGCATCAGGCAATTTTTTTCTCTCTGCAATTCTTATAGAAATTTAGTTTTCATATTTGTTCATCTTCAGCTATTAATTTTTACTTCATTTGGGTGATTATAAATATGTTACCCAAACTTGGATGCCTTTGAGAAGTAGAAAAAAAAAAAAATAGCTATTAACTGGGACCGTTTGGCACAAAATGGGATGAAGAGTCATGCAGACCTAGTAATTAGAGGAAAAAAAGTGAACATATAATGTAAATAAACAAATTTTTCACAAACCCTAATCCTATGGAAATGACTAAAAAATATGTTAGGATATTCAGGCTTGAGTTGAAAGTTTATAGGTCAGTAAAATTTAAAGGAGCAAAGAAATTATGATGGCATAACATGGCTGGAAAAAGATACATTCATCCTCTTCCGCTGAGCCACACCTATGATTAAGCAAGGATGAGAGGTGTGCCAACACGCACTTCCTGAAAAGGATACGTCTATCTGCTGTTCTCACTACACTAGTGGTCAGACTCCATCACTCAGCCTGACCTTTCCTATGCACTGTGATCATAGGTATTGCTTCACACAGTTCAATGAATGAGCTATGATTTTAAGTGTGTTTATTAAATATACAGCAACCAAAAACAAAAAGATGAGTAGCAAATAGCAGATATTTAATAAAAGGTTATGAAATTGGTCACTTAAAATATCCATCAGAGATAACAGAAGTAGCTTAGAGCAAAGAGAGGGTAGCATCATGAAAGTGGAGGCTTGTGAACATCCAGCAAAACCTGACTGGGGAAACTGACGCAGTTAGCTGGCGTCCAGGTTGATCTCCCCCCCCCCCCCCCCAATGGGTACAAATCCCATGGGTGAACTCTCAGCTTTCTGTTCCTACTGCAGGTAGTTTTATACCATGGATAAACAATAGTAGCCTCTTCTAGAAAAGGCTTACCTTCTAGCTGTCTTCAAGCACACTATATTTTCTTTTCTTTTTTTTTCCATTTTATTATTTTATTCATATTACATCTTGATTGTTAGCCCTTCCCCTGTTTCCACCCATTCTTCCCTCCCTCCCACTTCTCCCCTTCTCCCCTCCCCTATGTCTGTGATTGAGGGAGACCTTCTCCCCCTATATATGCTCTTAGAATATCGAGTCTCTTCTTGGTAACTTGCTATCCTTCCTCTGAGTGCCGCCAGGCCTCCCCATCCAGGGGACGTGGTCAGAAAAGAGGCACCAGAGTTCGTGTGAGAGTCAGATCTCACTCTCCACTCACCGGTGGAGAATATCATGATCGTCGGCTAGGTCTTGGGAGGGGTTTGAAGTTTAATGCCTATATTCTCCTTGGCTGGTGCCTTAGTTTGAGGAAGACCCCAGGACCCAGATCTGCCCATCATAAAGTTCTTCTTGTAGGTTTCCAGGACCCTGTGGGTCCTACTATTTCCTTATTCTTCCATGTTACTCTCGCCTAAAGTCTCAATAGGATGTCCTCTCCTCTGACCCACTTTCTTGGTAAGTAAAGTTTTTCATGGTTCATATCCCTTGGAATAGTGTTTTGATATAAGTGAGTATATGCCATTTGTCTCTTCACACAACAGGGACATATGCTCAACCATGTTCATAGCTGCTTTATACATAATAGCCAGAAAATGGAAACAGCCTAAGTGTCCCTCAGTAGAAGAATGGACTAAGAAACTGGTACATTTACACGATGGAATACTACTCAGCTATTAAAAACAAGGAATTCCTGAAATTTGTGGACAAATGGATTGATCTAGAAATTATTATAATGAGTGAGTTCACCCAGAAGCAAAAAGAGGCACATGATATTTTCAATACCCTTAACTGTTGTTTTCCTTTCTCCCTGTTACAGAGAAGGGGGCCGGCCTGACTTAGGACAGGGAACTCGGAAGACACTGACATAAACATATTTGGACTGATGTCAGGATTCAACCTTGCTTTCAGAGCCAGTGGGAGTAGACAGCACGTGACAATTTGTTAATACCATGTACACTACAGTCCTGTTTTCTCTCTTGGCTGTTTAGTGTAATAGTTATGTCATCTTAAGTGGTCCTACTTCCTCACTTATGAGTTGACTGAACCCTATTTTATTTTTAATAGCTTGCTATCAGTGAACTCCTTTCATAATGTCTTACAAATGTAACACATTGAATTCATTTTCTCCTTCGGTGCCTTCTCCCTCTAAAGCTAGTTAACAAAATTCTTCGGTAAGGGAGCGTAAGACAATTCACTCTAGTTGTTATTTATCAGCCTTCTCTGTTCGCTCTCCCATGTCTGTACTTATCTTTTTGTACATTACATAGTACAGTTAGATCAGCCTCTTGCACGTTTGTCTCACAGTGCAATATAGCTAAAGCATTTCAGAGATGCTTGGTTTAAAAGCCATTCATTTCAGCTGCAGCCGCACTTAAGTTTGGCCACGTCTAGCTCCAGAACAAAACTTAAAACGCCCAGGGCCCATGATGAACTGCACATCACTGCCCCATATCTGCAGAGATGAGCATGGCTTAGTGTGGAGTGATGCCTAGAAGAGCGTATACAGTCTTGTAAAGTCTGAGGTGACCTTTTCTAAGTGTGAAGTATAGGTGTGAATCCTTCACAAGAAAGGTTCTCAGGACAGGAGCAATGCTGTCATCCCAAATTAGACACCATTAGTGTACGTTGCTGCAGCAATACTCAAACTAACCTTTATTGAGTGGAAACCATAGAACAGGCAGTATAATGGGAGTCTGGAGAAATACAAAAATAAAAAGTTGGTGTCATATAATTACATAACAAACAGGTATACATTTAATCATCAAGATCAGTTGGGCAGTGGAAGACACTGGAGATAGATAACTGCACATGGATGGACCTGGTCTACAGCAGTGTGAAGAGTGTGGCTGGATAGGCATTTTGTTTGCTGAAAACCACAGTGAGACTTGCACGGTGAAACATCACTGCGCTTTAAAGTTTGTCAAGCACTGGATAGACCCTGTCTCTACATTCCCCAAAAGCATGAGCCTGTAAGTACATAAGGCACGGCCATGAAAGAGTTCCGAATAAGAAGGTGGCATGAAGTACTCCGTGTTTTAGAAAGCTAAATGTGCCTATTTGTAGTCACTGGGTCCCTAGAAATGCCCTGAAAATCAAGGACTTTAGCTGGCTATGCAATTGATATTCCTTATGAACTCGCTAATGTTTTTAGGTAGTCCTGATAAAAGGAAGGAAAATTATATTATATAGGAAATGCATTTTGCTGAGTAGCTCTTCATTTTTAGTTTTCCACTGAGGAATGGAGTTTTGTTTTGTTTTGTTTTGTTTTGACTGCATAAGTATTTTTGCTGGCTCTAAGTACAGAAGAGTCAACTTGATGCTATCATGTTACATATTTCATATAATAAGAATTATAAAGCATATAATACTTATATGTTTTATCATTTTTTGTATTTAGACAGAGAAAAATCTAATGTCAACATGCTTTAAGGATGGTCATAAAATGCCAGTGACACAGTTACTGTACCAAATGCTGAGTACTTCAATTCTGTGAAAAATTGCGTCCACATTTTATTTTAGAGTTATGCATTATAGTGTATACACAAGACTAAAAGATACATTTTAGCCGGGCCTGGTGGCGCACGCCTTTAATCCCAGCACTTGGGTGGCAGAGGCAGGCAGACCACTGTGAGTTTCAGGCCAGCCTGGTCTATAAAGTGAGTTCAGAACAGCCAAGGCTACACAGAGAAACCCTGTCTTGAAAAATCAAAATAAGAAAATATAAAAAAAATTAAAATAAAATAAAAATACATTTTGATGGTTCAACAATCTTTGTTTTCTACCAGGCCAGATACCAGTTGTACCAATGAGCCATTTTAGGAATGAAATGCTCAGGTTACTTTAAACTTTCTCATGAAGTATATTTTCATTTTAATCTACACAGATATTTCTTAGTTTTATTTCTGATCAGAAGAAATGTTGGCAATTTAAAATGCGTGTGTCCTAAGGGCATGGACTGTGTAGAACAATGGAGTGCATATGCACAAGTAGTATTCTGATCTGTACTTTAATTGCTGTTTATATGCAGCGTGAATTAAGGATAGAACAAGGTGAGGTGAGGGAGGGAGGAAGGAATAAGAAATACAATTAACAGGCTCAGTGGTTTTGGACCATAGCTGCTTTAATTAACAGCTTTGTGGTGGCAAAACAAATGTGCTTTTGGGAAGCTAAGAATAACTATGATCCTGGCATGCTCTATGTGAATAACTAATTTTTTTTTTTTGACAGAAGAAAATCAAAGTCGATAAAGTATTTGTATCAGAAGATGACCAATTTCAATGTTTTTTACATATTGTAATAATTCAATTCGTAGACATCAAGCATAATTCTTTTGTTAGGACTAGGATGTTTTTGTACATTTTAGAATTGTATACCTATAGAGTATTTACCAAAAAAGTGATCAGGTTGAAACATTTTGTTTCATAAGTTGTTTGTTTTTATATAAGAAGACATCCAAGAATAGGGTATGACTGTCAGGTGATTTCAAGTGAATATTCATTTAATCTTAGCTGTCTAGCTCATGACTATGTCAAAGTTAGCTTACATAGTCTATATTTAATTATGTTTCCAATCATTGATATTATAGCTAACTACATTAGTAACATCTCTATCTGTACATTTTATATATGTCTAATTTTCTTCTCTGGGTGAAGTTTCAATAGAACTCTATGTCAAATGTTACACACTTTTGAGGTTCTTACTACCCATTGTCAACTTGTTCTTTATTCTGTTTAGGGTTTTGCCTATGTGCACTACTATTAAAAACAATACTTTATCTTTCAAATACTTTGTATTTTTTGTGTATATGTGTATGTGTATATGTATATACAACATGTGTGTGTGGTGTCCATGGAAGCCAGAAGAGGGCATAGGATCCTCTGGAACTGGAGTTATAGACATTGTGAGTTACTTGCTGTAGGTACTGTGAACTGAACCCAGTCCCTCTGGAAGAGCAGGAAGTGCTTTTGACTATAGAAACATCTCTCCGTCTAGCATTGCTCACTTTTAACTACATACACATATGGTATTTATGTAATGTTTATGTTTTGTGCAGAATCAAATTATATAATTGAATTCTCTAGAAAACATAGTTTTAGTTTTCAAAGTTAAAAAGTTCCAGCAGTATTCCTATCCTTTAAGGAGATGTTTCTATTCTTATTATGTAAAGTAGTTTTTTATCAAAAAGAATATTCTGTGGATGATTTAATAAGAGGAGGACTTTTGTCCTTCGTGTGTGTGTGTGTGTGTGTGTGTGTGTGTGTGTGTATTTCTAACAATAACAACCTTTAGGCTTTCAAGTACTTTATGAAGTAGAGTAAAATAGAAGCTTTAGCTTGTATGGAACGCACAGGCACTGATTTGTCCTAGCCATGTGTCAAGTGACAAGTGATAAATTCAGCACAGTATTGCTCCCATCTTGCCTTTTGTCTTTGAAGTCGGAAAAGATTGTATTGAAAGGGAATTTCCTTTCTTTTGTGACACAATTCATTCATCTGTCTCACTCACTCTTCTGTGGTTTGCATACATTTCTGATCACAAGTGAGGGATTAAAATTTGAGTCATGATCCCCAGTTGCTTGTTTGACTGTAAAAGAAGTCATCTTTCTTCTCTTTTTACTTTTGTTATCAATCTCCTATTCTTTCCACTCTGTTTCTCTAAGAATCAAACTCTTGAGCGGCTTTTGCTTTGCTGCTCCTGATGTACTCCTAAGAGGCCTCTGTGCCCACACAGCTGTCCATCTGATTCTGAATGAGTGTCTCTGGCATCTCCACTCCTTGTCCTATTTTCTAAAGTCTACTATTTTCTCTGCAACCTTAGCTCTGGCCATGCTAATTCTCCAACCCTTGTAGCACTAAAAACAGCATCACCTTGACATCTCCCATCCTGTCTTGCCATTGCTTCCTCCTCTGATCGCATCATTACCATTACTTGACCTTATTAAAATGACTGATCCATTGATTCTACCACCTTCCCATGATCCTTCAGCTCCTTCCTGCATTTGCTTTCCTCCTGATGACTAGGGTTCTGTGGTGTTCCCTTGAATCTTACAGGATAAATGTGGCTAGAGAAAAAGCTCACAGGGAAAAATTAAAATTATGGCCCAAAGATCTCTAGAGGGAAACTCCACCATAAACCACACAACTTGACTCCTCACATATTGAAGTGACACCTTCTCAGCTACCCTGTGGATGACCGGAAGTGACAAAAGTCTTACACAAAGGAACAAACACATGGCTTTGCTAAAGCTATGACCAAGAACTTATTTCCCTGAATGGATTTTTACTCTCTATTAGTTATCTTATGAAATTTGTGATTGTGATCTGTGGAAGGGAAATTTTATGTCTTCCTTCAACAATTCAATCCACCTATTCCATTCAACCAATAAAACTTCAAAATAACTGTGGCTCCGTGTTTACACTGAGTGCTGCACTTACACTTTTGAAGTAGCAGAGTATGAAAAACATCAAAACAAACCCCTGGAATTGGTAGACCTAGTTTGGATTCCTTGACTTTACAACTGCTAGCTTGTGACATCAGACAAGTTGCCTGTCTTGGCTTGTCTAGGCAATTGGTGTGTCCTCCTGTATTGTGGAGTTAGTGATGCTGACCCATGTGGATCATTTTGAGAATCCAGTGGATACATTCACAAGTCAGTGAGTAGTGGGGAGCTCTCTGCATGAGCTCAGCCTGACACCAGTTGAACACTTCACACTCAGAATTACTTTCACTGTGTAAATTATGATGACTTGAAATTTACTGTTCCATGTCATCTTTTAAGCATGAAAGAATATAGGCCTCAAATTTGAAAAACAATTTGATAGTCTTATTCCTTCTCTCAGGATCTAAGTGATGAAGTCTTGATTAAATAACAATATTATTGGTTACATACAGTGTATATGTTTTCATTATTGTATAAATAAATGGCTGTGTAAATATCCAGGTGGATGTAAAAGACTTCTATGTGGGAATGAAGGCTGCTTATTGTTCTTGGCTTCCCATCACATCACGAAAGCATCTCCTAATCTCTTTAATTTCCAAATATAATACTGTTCTTGGAGAAATATAGAGGGAAGGAAGCCCAAAGAGGGAGTTGACTTGGAAATGTTTATTTAATCTTCAAAAACATGTGCAAAATATCAAGAAATGTTGTTATTCTTAAATCTGGAATCATTTTGGAAGATCTGCTTTGAAAATAAAGCTCCTAACAGTGAGGAACTGGCTTACCCACCTATCCTGTTTCAAGGAAAACAGAGAAGGGTTCTTGGATGAAATGTGATCTACCTCCTTCCTCACCAGCCTGGGGGAGAGTTCTGCTTGGAGGGAAAACTATAATTAGCTCACTTGTTGCTTTTTTTACCCCAACTGTTTCCCCTTTGATTTTCACCTTTTCTTGTTTTTTTTCTCTTCACTCTTTTTTTTGTTTTTCAAAAGCACTTCACATTGTTCCTCATTTATGAATGTCAGATGCTGAAATTACAGTCAGAAACATGGAAATTGCTCATAGTGTTCAGCTTTATGGTATTTACAAGCACTGACATCAGTCTAGATTTCTGTATTGAAAAAAAAACCCTGTACATTTAATATTTTATTATATTTAAAATTTACTTTAAAATTTTAAAATATTTGTTAGATTAAAATTTTATTACATTTAAATAGTTTTTCATTTGGCTGTACTATAGTTCTCTCTCCAGCTATGAATGATTAAGCATACACTCTTATTATCCAAGGTTTTTGACCTTTACTTACTTGCTTTCAGGTTGGTAGTTTATTTTACTTAGAGTTTAAAGGTAGTGAACATCACAAGTAAACATATGGACCATGTGGACACCCTGAGAAACATTTTGTAAGCACTATATGCTTAAAGTAGATATTTCTAGTTTTAGAAGTAAGATAGAAAGTTTGCATTTTCTACTTTTTATGTTTTCTAAGTATTTCATTGTTAGGTTTCAAGCTGACTTTCAATATTAGTATTCAACTTGTTTATGTGATTATTAGAGTGAGAATTTTAAAGTAAGTCCTATTTTCTATAATTTCAAAATTGGTAATGATAATATAGAATATAATTTTATTGGGATAGTGTAATTTTATAGTCACTATTTTTATTTATATTTTTAATTCTTAATTCTCAACATTGATTCAACTAAAATATCTCTGCTGAAACTAAATATTTTATTTAGTTTTACATGTTCCTTAAGAATTTTTACTAGGAACACTTGCTGTGAAGATGTGAAAATAATTTTTTTGAAGGTCTCCTCATAGCCTAAGCTCATGCATGGAAGTGTAGCAGAAGAAGCAATTAGACAGTTAGAAGAGCATTTGGTGGAGGGTCTCAGGCCTCCTAGAAAGTTCTATAATCTCATGCTAAGTATCTTCTCCGTGAGACTGTAGCACATGCTCCAAAATCAGCCCTAGATTTGGAAAGGGAAAATTATGTAAATTCATTAGATTGATACATGAATAAAAAAGTCTTCCAACAAAGAGAAACAGAGGACTAGATGGCATTCTTTTTGAATTCTACAAAACATTTAATGATCATATAAATTCATCTTAAATCAGTCCAAACAATTGTCGAACCATGATCCTTCCAAGTGCCTACCATGGGGTCAAATTTATAAAAAGAGTACTATCGACCAAATAGTTTTCTCCCAACTTTAGGCAAGGATGCTTTAACATGTACAAATAAATAAGTGTGCCTGTATTACCATGTGACCATAATAAACAAAGCAAAAGCATTTGATCCAATTCAACATATCTTCATGATAAAACAGCAAATTAGTTATAGATTATATAATAAGAGACACATATAATAAGCCAGTAATGAACACTATACCCACTGTGCAGCACCTGTTAAAATACTGCTACTAGAGTGTACTATCAAATAAGTGAAATTGGTGGCACTTACTATTAAATCATTGAGGACTGGTGTGTTGGCAAACTGGAGAGAACTTCTCGATGGAAATGTGTGTGTGTGCATGTGTGTATATGTGTGTGTGTTGTGTTGTGTTGTGTTCTCTCTCTCTCTTTCTTTCCTTCTGTCTGTCTGTCTTTAAAGTTCTGGTTTAAAGGCATGCACCACAACACCCAGCTATGGAGCAAGGATTGAGGGAATAGCCAACCAATGACTGGCCCTACTTGAGACCCATCCCATGGATGAGAACATTGTTAATGTTACTCTGCTGTGCTTGTAGACAGGAACCTAGAGTCATTCCTCTGAAAGACTTCACCCAGCAGATGATGGAAACAGATACAGAGACCCACAGCCAAACAATAGACAGAGCTAGGGATTCATACGGAAGAGCTGAGGGGGATGACTGAAGGAGTTGGAGGGGTCAAGGAGACCACAAGAAAAGACCTATAGCGTCAACTAACTTGGGCATGGGGGCTCACAGAGACTGAACCACCAACCAAAGAGCATGCATGGACAGGTCCTAGGCCCCCTGCACATATGCAGCAGATGTGCAGCTTGGTCTGCATTTGGGCCCCCCAGCACCTGGAGCAGGGCCCTCTCTGACTCTGATGCCTCCTTTTGGATCCTGTTCCCCTAACTGGGCTGCCTTGTCTGGCCTCAGTGGGAGAGGATGTGCCGAGTTCTGCAGAGAATTAATGTGGCAGGGCAGGTTGGCACCTATGCAGGACCTCCTCCTTCTCTGAAGAGAAGGAGATGGGAGAATGGAGATGAGTGGTGTGTTGGAGGAACTGGTAGGATGGGGACTACAATCAGGATGTAAAGTGAATGAAGGAATACACAAATAAATTTTAGAAAACTCTGGTGTATTTGCTTTATTTACCTGTTTCTTGTGTTGAGAGGAAGAGACAAAATGGAAGGTCATATAGAGCTGAGTGGGTAGGGAAGTAGGGAGGGGCTAGGAGGAGTTGGGAGAAGGGAAACCATGACCAGAATATATTGTAAGAATTTTTTAATATAAATAAATAAATAAATCATATGCTGATACCTTTGGATTGTGGGTAGAATTCTAACAAACAGAAATGGAGTAAAGTTTACAGGCAGCCGATTAGCAGGAGCAAAGCTACACATGTGGGGGAGTGATGGACATTTTCTTCACCAGACCTGTTTGACTGTTTATGAGGTAAGAGGGAGACAAGGCTGGAAAAAATGAGTTGGTACCACAGTGCAGGAAGCATAGAGTGTTAAGCTGAGCTCCCTAAATCCCATCTGTGAGACTATTCTTTGGGCAGCCATGTGTAGGGCGACGCTTTGGAGATGGATGGGAAGCAAGCAGAGCCACATGCTGAGTGTCATGGGGCCATAACTGAATTCTGACAAGGGGCAGATTAACCAAGCTCTAAGTGGAGCATAGGGGGACAGCAATAATAGGAAGGTGTGACAGATGCAAGAAGTACTGTGGCTGAGGGATTGACAGAATTTGGTGTGTCTTACATAGGGAGGAACACAGGAGGGCTATTGGCAAGATCTGAGGCATTGAGCCCAGGTAGTAGAAGAGTTGTGGCACTGGTGCTTACAGAGCTAACACTTCAGTTTCAACAAGGCTATGGGCTGAATTAAGGCATTGAAAAGACACGGAATTTGACATTTCAGCAGTCTCTAGGAATTAGGAGGCTAGAAAATAGGAGAATTCCACTAGTGAGTGTATCTCAGTTTCAGACAAGGATGAAATGATAGGAAACTGATATTTTCAGTAAAAATAAACAAATAAATAATGTTCAAATGTGACAAAGCCTTTATTGTCATTTGTAGAATATTCTCAACATTCTCAGTGTGACTCCAGTGTCTCAAATTACATTACTGACATTTTCAGTACCTCAATTTTCTCAGCTACAAAAAAAAAAAAAAAAAAATAGGAAAGCAAGCCATAATGGGTTTGTGTCCATTTCCCAAATTTGTATTAAAGGCTTTGCTTTGCTTTAGTCAAAACACATAGTATGAAACTGTGCACATTATGCGTATTTGTTATTGTTAGACGGAGGGACTCCTAAAAGAGAAGTATAGATGGTCCAGTAAGGTGGAGTTCCTGGGCTTTCGCTGCCTTCCTACACTGTGTCAGACACAGTTCTTCAAACTATTAAGTGACTTACTCCGTTAGCTAACACCGTGAAACACAATCATTTCTGTTTCACAGATAAGAGAAAACAAGACTTGAGACACTTGTCAAGTCCTTGCATGGCAAGTTCTAGAATTTGATTTGATTGAGATGGGAAGGGAATGACAAAAAAGACAAACAGACAAATGGAGAGAAAGCTGGGTTTGGGTTGATTGGGCTCTGTGATGAAATTGTAGCACCTCAAATCTTAGAATGTTTATTATGTACAGTGGAAAAGAGAGTTGGGATTACTGAACGCCGCCGAACCAGGAGGCAAGGCTTATGGGACACTGATGGATCAAGGATGCAGGTTTGGTTATCCCACTAGGAATGGTCTCTATAGGGGATGACTCTTTAAGCATAAAGGAGTGGCTATGGTAGACATTTTCTCCACATACTATCAACCATTCATACTTGGGCCGGGAGGGAAGCCTTTGCTGTTTCCCTGACCCCAGCCAGAAGAAGGGTTTTCCTTTTTCCCACAGGTCTGAGGCTTCAGGGTGCTTGACATGACATGCCCATGTCATCAGGCACTCAGGATTTGACTCACTCAGAGCCTCCTCCACTGCCTCCCTCCAAGACATAGCTTATGAGGTTAGCTATCAACCCATGTTGTGTTGGACTAGACAAATCTGTAAATATTTGTTTTCAGCCAGATTTGGTTGGGACATTTCATTTGTGTAAATGTGGTCTTCATGTTGCTTTCATATGGCTTTGGCTTCTACACATGCCTGTGACTCCACTCAGGCCACCGTAGAGTGAATAACATGGCATGGAGGAAAGCACCAGCTTCAGTTTTAGTTCCAAGTGTTTGCTCTACACAGAACATTTTGTTTTGCAAGCTATGAGACCTTGGGAAAGTTGCTTGCTCCTGAAAACCCCATTTCTCATCTGTAAACACTGATCTGTAGCAGAGAGAATGACAAACATGTAAGATGTCTACAGTTACTTGAAGTCAGTCATTGAGACTCCCTTAACTGTTAGGCACAGAGTGGGAGGTGCAGGAGTGCACTGTACTGTCCGGGGCCACAAAATGTTAGTCCAAGTTAATTTCAGCGTAAAAAGGACAAAGGGAACTTTTAGGTTAAATAAAATGTGTAGCATGTGACAGTAATCTACACTTTAGATCAATAGAGTTGTAAGATATAATTTTTCAATGCCCTTTGCTTTTGTCCTTTCTATTTTTCCAGTGGGAAGAAGGAATCTTAGCCAAAAAAAAGGGATCTGATGTAAGCATGCCTCAGGCCTGTGAGAGTCATCACAGGCCTGGGAATCACTCTTTCTTCAGATGCCTCACACCTTTCTTAGTGAGTGAGCCATAAGACTTTCCTCATAAATTCTGCTGATTGATTCATTAGCCAGCTAATTTCTAGCTTATGTCAAAGATAATAAAATGAAAATGGACCTTTATGTTCACTCACTCAGGGAGGTGTTCCCAGCACCCTTCCTAAATAATTGCTTCCTCTTCTGGGTTACCTCTTGTAACAGGTGATTAGGCAGCTCCTTCCACATGTAAACTATTTATGGACACATCTATGCCCCCTACTTGGCTAGCAAAGCTTCCAATGTGTGCCATTCATAAAAATTGGGTGAGTTACATTGTCAGCACTAATATTGTGCACAGACTAATATTTGTAACTGTACCTTATAGCTTAAGATTTCACCAGAAAACTCTAGAGATCAGAAATCAAAACTTGTCATCTCTCCTACACACTTACTTCTTCTCTGTGGGATTTCTATACTTTCAACATTCTTATCAACCCAATTAATCCTTAGAAATAAAAAACTTTAAAAAAATTCATTTGTCAAGACTTTTTGTTTCCTATCTAAATTAACTGAATTAACAAAGGGTCTGTAAAAATAGCCAAGGTCTTTTGATTTCTTTGTGTCTACGTACTTGTATAATAAAAAATCCAGCATCTCACCACCCCACTGAGAATACCTTGGGGTTGAAGACCAGATCACTTAGTTTTACAATTAAGCTTAGTTGTTTAGGAGGTAAGATGATTTTAGGTCTATATAGATGTCTTAAGTTGATAGAGATGAGATATGATAGATACTGATTTATATTCAGAAATTTAAACTCACCAAGATAGGAAAGATGTTTGTTTTCCTCAAGGCTGCCAAATACAAATAGCCAAAACACTATGAATGTAACATTTATATAATTCCTGTTTGCTTTGTGGTTTTTTTTTGCTGTATGTAGTTTTGGTTTTTTTTTGTTTGTTTGTTTTTTGTTTTTTTGTTTTTGTTTGTGTGTGTGTGTGTGTGTGTGTGTGTGTGTGTGTGTGTGTAACAATTAAAAACATGAAAAAAAAAAAAAGAGAGATGAACCTTACTTCTTCTATACCAAAGGGAGACTAGCAATGCCTACCTACATATAAGAGACAACATAGATTATCCCTGGGGCTCGGGCATCTAGCTGGAGGGATGGAACAGAACCATAATAAATTATTAAAGAATTGGTTGCTGATTAACCTGTGCCATGTAGTTGTGTTGTAACTTGGGAAGTGGCCCTTTGTTTTTCATTTATTTTATCTCTCACATTTTCTGGCTTATAACTTCCTCAGCCTTGAGGAGTTTTATATTTTACTCGCTTGAGGTATGTAGAAAACTGAGGCCCTAGAGCAAGTGGGAGAAACTGCTTTCTCAAGGAGGCACAGTTGTCAAGGGTCTGGACAACTGCAGATGATGGTACCAACTACATCAATGGAGGTGGTGGATGGGGAGGCAACCTTGTTTCAGAAGCTCAATTGTGCATAGTAGCCCATAGGAGTGCTTGAGAGAGAAAGTGACTGGTTTATTTGTGGAGAATCAATAGTCGCTCACAGAGAATGGCAGTTTAGAATCTTGGCATAGTCTAATATTTAGAATCTCATGTTTATTAAATAGGTTCTTCTGGAATGGTTTGAATTCTTAATTATAAAGGAAGAGTGGTTGATAAGGAAAATGGGTAATTATTCCCTTGATGGGAAGTTTTGCAGGATGACCTCACTTCAGTAATAACAATGATGGTATCTCTTGTAGGCTGGACATTTTTCCATGCTGTCACAGGTCTTATTATTTCTTCTTCTTCTTCTTCTTCTTCTTCTTCTTCTTCTTCTTCTTCTTCTTCTTCTTCTTCTTCTTCTTCTTCTTCTTCTTCTTCTTCATCTCAGAACTCCTCAATGACAGTATTATTGTCACCAGTATTTACTGATGAGGAGTGAGTTTTGAAAACCTGTGTGACTTGAACAAGAGCTCACAGTAACTGGCAATATTAGGGGAAATTCTAGAATTTCTTATTCAAAAACTCTCATTATGTCCATTTCCCTTGCTTCCTCTGAGCTTTCAGTTCAATCAGAGCTAACCACAGGTAGGCCTCCTGTGACAGTCAAAAGTTAACCAGGCATAACCTTTGCTGCCCCTTTCAAGGCACTTGGGCCCTTAGATATCTGAATCAGCTTCACTGTTTGGACCTTTGTCTTTGTTGAAGATTTCCCCGACTTGGGTGTTACATGCACCTTCCCACATTTCCAAGGATGATCTGGCAGTGTTCACATCTCTAATGTGTGAAATTATCAACTCAAGCTACTTTATAACAGTACATCAGGAAGTGCTGCTGCTCCTCCTTCCTGAAAGTTTTCACTCTTTAGATATCCAGAGGCTCTGACGCTTTCTAACTCAAGTCAGGGTGTTCTGATTTGCAGTTTTCTGAAGAGAAGGATGCTGAGTCGGCTACTGGTTCTTTCTTGTCTTTCTGTGTGTCACCTGCGTGGCAATGGTAGATTCGTCTTGTATAGGTCTCTTATTATTAAGAATATTTGTCCTTTGTTGCTTAGTGGCCTTCCCATGGATGTCCTGTGAGCTTATAGAGAGAGGCACCAAGTTGGGTGCCATGATTACAGTTAACTCTGTCCAGTAGCAAATGCCAACTATGGGCAAGTTCTAAGCATCCTTACCTTTCCATTTGTGGAAGAAGTTGATCTCATGCTTTAAAGTCACATGACCCAGGTATCTTTAAGATGCCAGGAAAATTGGTGCCTTTGCTTCTGTATGTGGAAAGGAAAGTATCATTTTGAATGACTCTCATTGGGCATACACTTGACTCATGTCTGAATAGGCTTTTGTTACACTTATGTTTACATAATACATATACGTCTTACAAGATGCATACTATAGCTTTGACACGTATCAGTCTGTCCAATAGAAGATGGAAGCTTATAGTTTTATATTTGTTATATACAGTGGATAAAGGGATATAATTGTTTGCTGTGCTTTCTATATACCATAAATGAGGTAACTTGAGTAATGACAATTCTGAAAAACTCTACCGATTAGCTTGGCAGAGTGGAATACTGAGAGCCATGACCACTTGGTGTCCTAGCTTTATCTAGCTTAAGGGTTTCTTTTGGTTGCTAGTGGTTTACTTCCTGCATCTTCACATTGTCTTCTATTTCTGCATGAGTGTCTGTGTATCCAAATGCTGTCTTTAAAAAATGATTTATCACACGTATATGGATGCTTTGCCTGCACGTGTGAATGTGCAGCACATGTGCTCTCTGTACCCACGGAGCTGGATGAGGATGTTAGGTACTCTGGAACTGGAGTAACAGATAATTGTGAGTCACCATGTAAGTGCTGAGAACTGAACCCAGCTCTTCTGCAAGAGCAGCAAGTTCTCTTAACTCCTCCTGAGCCATCACACCAGGGCTGACTCTCTTCTGATGAGGACATCTGTCATCGTGGTGTAAGGCCTGCTACAATGATCTTACCTTGATCATCTGCAAAGACCATACTTGCAAACGACGTCTCATTCATATAATGGTTAGGGATTTAATATTTTATGAACAACAAAATTTAACCTATAACAAGGGAAAGTCCTCATGGACTTATGATACCCAGCATTGAGTACCTCAGGACTTAGACTCTGTTCTGATGCCTTTTGAAATATGAGTTACTTAAGCATGTGGTTTATCATTATTGCTTTAACACCTTTTGGCTTCTCATAGAACTTTTTGTACTTCTATGAGAGAAAAAAACTCAACTAAATCTTGACCCGTTGCCTTACTATAATTAGTTTCTAAGAATTACTTCTGACACTTCTTGAAATACATTTTTCTATTTAAGTATTGTCATGTTTTTGAAGAAAAGTAAACAGGAAAATGCATATCTATAAAAGAATATGGAATATTCCCAGTTATATCACATATGCACAAATATATATATTGTTATCTAGCCATATCAACCATAGATACTGTAATAAAAATATGTATTCATAGTTGCAAGGTTGCCCTTGTATCTATAAGTAAGTTTTAGCTGAGAAGGATAACACATGTATAAATAATTTTGGAGCCAGAAAACAGATTAGATACAAATAAAGAATGGCCTAAAATAATTTTGGGCTATATCTTAAATTTAAACAAACAAACTTAACTGTTATTATTGTTTCAATATTCATTTAATAAGAAGACTTCGGTAATTTGACTTTGTAGTAAGAAAAATAAGTGTGACTGTCTCAACTCTACCATTACTCTGAATGATTAAACAAGGGTTCTGTGTGCCGGGCCTTGGTCTTCTTATGGGTAATGCTGAGATGGCGTTAGCATATTTATCACAGGACTCTGGGAAATGTTGTTTTAAGAAAAATACATATATAACACTTCCTACAGTCTGAGGCAGTTGGTAAGCAGATCATAAACATCAACTGTATTGTCGCCACCAATTAAATTAATTAGTTCCATTAAAACTGTAACTACTATTTTTACTATCATTAAATTAAAACCCCAAGCCTAAAAGAGCAGGGCTTGCTATGATTCTATGCTGACAGCAATTAGGAGTATAGGTGGCAATAAATTATAATTATCATATATTGGAGATTATGAGTCTAATAGGTGCATTATTCAGATTCATTCTGTATAAATAATAATTTTAATTGAATTATAAGCTATAGAGAAATTCTTAAGATTAAAAATGTAAATTTTTGGTCATTTGGGCTGTTACTCTTTGCCTCTTTAGTATCACGGATAGTTTTCCTCTGTTTTTAGTCTCCATACCTTTTTATAAAAATTTATTCAATCAGAGTAGCTTCATTTCATGATGCTATTTCCACTTATTTTCAAAATCTACCTTAGAAACTCAAAATATTGTTTTATGTTATACAAATAGTGTATTCTCATGTTGTAATAAATAGATGAGCATCCTTACGTAGAATTCTCACTACCTGGTCATACCCTCCTCACAGAGCCAGTGTTTGCCTTTTGAAGTGGCACACCCTAGTGCCCTCTTCTGTTAGAATGGGGTCTGCCCCTTTAAGGGTGTGGCTACTCCTAATGGGACCTATCCCCAACCCAAAGTTATCAGGTCATACACCCATGTAGCTTTCTCCCTGGGACAAAGAACTAAAAGGCTACCTTTGCTTTAGATCCACATTTATGATACTAAGCACTAACCTGGCTTTTTTTTTAATGTGGTTTATCATATTTGCTATGTTGAACTAAATCATGGGGTGTAAAACTTCCTGCTATTTACTAAAAGCTTATAAATGTCTAATATCCCCTTGATCTGGGAGGTTCAAGAGACTGTTTGATGGATGGCTCTAGGGATTTCTCAGAAGGCCCCCTCAGGCTTCTCTCTTCTCCCCTATGCCTCATCCCTCCACATGACTCTCCTGCCCACCCCACTCTTTCTGTCTCTCTTTCTTACTCTTCAGCTGTTCTCCAGACTGTGGGAAAGACTGTAAGCTTTGTCACAGGTGAAAGCAGTCTTGGCGGGCTTTACCCTTGGGGACCCCATGGGTACCCTGTGATAGACTGAGTGGAGCCATCCTGGGCCTGGAATTCAGAAAGCAGACCTGGGGACTCCACCTGGACTATTGTTTTTCTAATCGCCCCTCGATGGGAGAAGGAGACCGGCCTTTGCACATGACATAGGCAGGTGGGGAGGAGAGAGCAACAGGTTGAGACAGGGCTTGAGCGCACATGGATCAGCAAACAGGCTGGACCAACACGCAGGCCAGAGACACCTAAGGACCCTTCCCATGGAACGGATACCGGAAGGTTCACTCTTTTTTCCCTTTAACCTTTTTTCCCTCTTGTGTAAGCTAGTTGGGTTGTATAATAAAGTTTAATTGTTAAGAAACAGAGCCTACACCAGACTTTAGCTGAAAGCCCCTCTTTCCCTTTTAAGGCCCACAGAATGCCTGCCTCTCTAATAATATACTATTTTCTATGTTCTCCCTTGAAAATTGAGGTCCCACCATGGTCTTAAGGCCTTTCTCCTAATCGGCCTCATCCTTAGAGTAATTGTGTGTCGGCTTTGTTTCCCAGACCAATTGCTACTCTGTATTATTATTATCATCATATCTCACACTTCTGACTTTAATACTTTATTTTAATAATTTGAACTTCATCTAAATGGATACTCTCTTGTACTTGTTTAGCACATTTGGTGTTCAATGATGCCTTGGGAAAGAAACCCAGGCAGCAAGGACAACCAACAAAGCAAAGGCACTATGTCTATTTCCCAGCATTTCTTTCACACAGAAATGGTACCCAATAGGACTGATAAACTAGCCTGAATTAAAAAACAATAGTATTTTCAACTGGAAAAAAACAAGCTAGAAAGCATCTAGGATTCTTTGTCTTTCTTTCTTTCTTTCTTTCTTTCTTTCTTTCTTTCTTTCTTCCTCTCTCTCTCTCTCTCTCTCTCTCTGTCTCTCTTTCTCTTTCATTTTGTTTTGTTTTTCAAGACAGGGTTTCTTTGTGTAGCCTTGGCTTTCCTGGACTTGCTTTGTTAAGCAATCTGGCCCTAACTCACAGAGATCCACCTGCCTCTGCCTCTCTGAGCACTGGGATTAAAGGCATGCGCCACCTTAGAAATGTTTAGAAATGTTTCTAACTTCTCACTTGGACATGGTAGCCTAAGGTCATTGCTCACGGTTGTACCCATTGCTCATTGTCTATCTCCCTCTCCAACTTCATCTCATCTCACATGCAAAGTAGAGATGATAATTCACCTCACTGACACATGACTCTACTCATTGCACACTACTGAAGACTCAAGATGAAGGTCTGCAGTTCTGCAATTCTGATATCAGAATACACAACTAATATGAAGTTCTTTACTGACATTGTTTTGTATATACTTGTAAATATTAGTGTGCTTGAATATGGGACACACCTCTAACTCCATTCTGGAAATTGAGTGTTGTGTAGTTTCTGGCCTATGCACTGGTTTATCTTTCTAAAGTGGAGGAAAGCCTGCATTCTAAAACTCTGATGCTCTCGGTATTTTTACTAGGAGTTGATGCCCATGTTAGCATAGAAGGGAACAAGGAGGAGGGGAAATGTTCCAGGGTAGCAGTTTTGCTTCAACCACATTGTTATTTTACAAAGTCTAACTTTGTTTAGTCTCAACCACTTCTGTGAAGATGCCTCTGGGAGCCACCTGCAGCCTGGCCCTTTCTTTTATTCTCTTCTCACTTTCTCTTCCTGGTGTGTGTCCAAACTCCTTGCCTTAATGACTTTGTTCTCTTAAAAACTAATATATATTAATAAAATCAACTAATAAAATAAAAAAGTAATAAAAATTAATTAATAAAAATTATATATATGTATATATTAAGACTGTGAGACAGCTTCCAGTTATTAGCACTTACAATTCTTGCAGACGACCAGAGTTTGGTTTTTAGCATGTGTATCATGCTGTTCTCTGCAGCCTGTAATTCTAGAGACAGGTTATTTGATATCCTCTTCTGGCCTTCTCAACTAGTTATGCTGTGTGTATGTGTGTGTGTGTACATATGTATATGTATATATATATGCATTCATATATACATATGTGTGTAAATAAATAATAAAATAAATCTTTAAAAAAGGTTTTAGGAAGCGGTGTGCTCTCTCCACATTTTCTTCCTCAGATGTTGTAGATTTCCTTTGTGATCACAGCACACGGCCATCATGCTGGAATGAGCCTTTACTGGAGCAACCTCAAGGATGCCCCGGTTTGTGGGAGCAGCTTATTTCTGAATTCTTGCTTGCTCTTGGGTTGAGAGGAATCTCAAAGGAGAAAGACATGGAAAAAATGGAGAAAGCCAAAGCTGAGGACAAAAGAGATGTCTCCTTCCTTAGTGGACATCGAGATGAATGATTTTTATTTTTTTTGTTGTTAAAGTAAGCTATAAAATATTTACCCATGATATAAAATGTTCGTATCCTATAGCCACGGTAAGGGCTCCACTTTTATTTCCCCACTGGCCAATGTAAATTTCATATTAGTATTACATTACTATTTACTAGTAAAAAGAACTTTTAGAAAAGCGGATGAGGGGATGGCTTAGTTAGTAAAATGTTTGCCTTACAGGCACTGACATGTGCAGGCTTGAGGTTGGGGAGGTGGAGGTGGAGCATCTAGGCATGGTGGAGTATGCTTGTAATCTTAGCAATGGGGAGGCTGAGGTAGGTGGATCCCTGGAGCTCACTGGTCAGGCAGCCTCGACTGCCACATGAGCTCCAAACTGGAAAGACAGGGGTGTGTATATGTGCACCGAGAGAGGGGGGAGAGGGAAGAAGGGGAGAGGCAGGGAGGGGAGAGGAAGGGAAGGAGAGAGAGAGAGAGAGAGAGAGAGAGAGAGAGAGAGAGAGAGAGAGAGAGACAGACAGAGAGAGAGAGAGAGACAGAGAGAGAGAGAGACAGAGAGAGAGAGATTGATTCTTCTTCCAAGATGACCATATAATACCAAGCATAAAACTTTAAGTCCAAGAGCAGTATCTTTAACATTTTTGGCCAAGTATCTTCATGCTGTGGAGACGCAGCCCCATTCCTTTTCTCTGTCAAAATGCTCCCTCACCCCACCATTTCTGGAAAATGTTTCTATGGATGAGGATAGACATTTAGTTGGGGGCAAAAATCACTTTATCTTCTTTATCGAGGAGGTAACCAATATGATTTTCTACATATAATAAACAGTTTTAAACTGTTTATTATACATATAAGACATATAAGAAAACCCCAGAAGATGGAAAAAACCCCAGGGTATGGAATTGAAAAAGACCAAAGGCCATGATGAACAACAAGAACACTACTAGAGGGATCATAATACTGAATCTCAACTCATAATTCAAAGCCCTTAAAAAATAAAAGTGTAACCTATGAATACTTGATTTTTGACAAAGAAGCCAAATCCATACAATGGAAGAAAAGATATCATCTTCAACAAATGGTGCTGGTCTAACTGGATGTCTCCATGTAGAAAAATACAAATAGATCCTTATTTTTTTAATCACCCTGCACAAAACTCAAGTTCAAGTGGATTAAAGACCTCAACATAAAACTAGACACACTAAATCTGTTAGAAGAAAAGATGGGGAACAGCCTTGAACTCATTGGCACAGAAGACAACTTCCTGAATAGAATACCAATAGTTCAGGATCTAAGATCAACAATTAATAAATAAGACCTCATGAAACTGAAAAGCTTCTGTTAGGCAAAGGACACTGTCAACAGGACAAAACAACAGCCTAAGGACTGGGAAAAGATTTTCACTAAGCCTACATCTGACAAACGGCTAATATCTGAAATACATGAAGAACTCATGCCTTTAGTCCTAGCACTTGGGAGGCAGACACAAGTGGATTGCTGTGAGTTCAAGGTCAGCCTGGTCTACAAAGTGAGTCCAGGACAGCCAAGGCTACACAGAGAAACCTTGTCTCAAAAAACCAACCAAGGACCATGCATGGTGAAGACCTAGATCCTCTGCTCAGCTGTAGTAGATAGGCAGCACAGTTTCCTTGTGGATCCCATAATATGGGGAGTAAGAACTACTTATGACATGGACTCTGGTGCCCACTAGTTGATCGCTTTCTCCTACTGGGGTGGTGTTGCCAGGCCACAGAGGAAGAGAATACAGGCAGTCCAGATGAGACTTGATAGGCTGAGGTCAGATGATAGGAGAGGAGGGCTCCCCCTTTCTGAGGACTAGGGGAGTAGGGAAGCAGGGATGAAGGAGGGAGGGTAAGACCAGGAAGGGGCTACAATCAGGATGTAAAATGAACAAATTAAAAATAAACAAAATTAAATGTAGGAAAAAATGTACTACTATCACAAAAACAGATACATAGGGTCATGTAATAGAATGGAAAATCCAGACATAAGTCTGTGATTATGGCTATCTGACTTTTGACAAAAGCAAAAACACATATTG
Source organism: Acomys russatus (assembly GCF_903995435.1). Classification (NCBI taxonomy): domain Eukaryota; kingdom Metazoa; phylum Chordata; class Mammalia; order Rodentia; family Muridae; genus Acomys; species Acomys russatus. Next base: position 76,422,620 of record NC_067140.1, read on the forward strand.
GAGAAAAGACAGTTTCTTTCACAAATGGTGATGGGAAAACTGGAAAGCTACATGTAGAAAATGTAACTACATGTACCTGATCTTTACATCTCATTGTGCACAAAGGAAAAAAAAATCCCAAATGGGCCAAATACATCAAGGTTAAACCTGAAACTACTAAAGGATAAAGCAGGTTGTTCATTTTGTGATATAGGCATTGGTGGGGACTTTCTGAACTTGGATCTGGTCAGTCAGGAAATAAAGTCACTGAGTGACAAATGGAAGCTCATGAAATTAAAATTTTTTGTTTAACAACAACAACAAAACCAACCAACCAACAAACAATAGTAAAGGGAACAAGCAGCTCACTGAACAGCTGTGCATCCTACAGAAAATTAGGGTCTAGACTATACAAAGAGTTTAATAAGCTGAACATTAAGAATGCAGACTGAATTAAGAAAAAATGAAGTCTGAGGAACTGGATTGAGTTCCCAGAAGAAACAAATAGCTAATATATACTTTTGTAAAAGGGTCAGCATCCATGGCCATCAGAGAAATGCACGTTAAGAACTACTTTATGATGCTATTTTATGCCACTCAGAATAGCTATTGTAAAGAAAACAAAGGAGTACAAATGCTGTCAAAGATGGGGGGAAAGGGATTCTTACGTAAACTGTAAACTGGGGCAGCCCCAATAGAAAACAGTGTGGTGGCTTCTCGAAAAGCTAAAGATAGAACTGCCATATGCCCAGCTCTACTTCTCCTGGGCATGTACCCAATGTACTCCACGCCACCTTCTAACAGAGATACCTGCACTCCCATATTCATTGTAGCTCTACTCACAGTAGTGAGGAAGCAGAACTAGCCCAGATACCAGTCAAATGGTGAACAGGTCATAAGAATGTACTACACATGCGCAATTGAATTTTATTTACTAGGAAAGAAGAAAGAAATTATGAAATGTGAAGGCAAATGGATAGACGTGGAACATGCTGTGCTGAGTTAGGTCACCCAGAGCCCAGAAAGAAAATTACTGCCTGTCCCCCTTCCGGTGCAGATCCTAGCTATGGAAGAGTGGGAGAAAGAATCTAAGAGCGGAGGTGCTGATATTCTACAAAAAGATGCCTTTTGGGCACGGCAAGGCTATTGTCACCATGAACTCTCTGCAGCTGTGGCTGTCTGCTCACAGACAAAATTTCCTCAAGATTTGGCCCGTCATTGTTATTTCATCGTGGTGGAGGGAAAGATCCCATTGGCACCTTATCCAGAGTAACTCTGGGGAGTTAACACTTGCTGGGGCAGAGGTTCATTTCCTTCAGTAGTACAGCCATAGACAAGTTACCCTTGCTCCACCTGTGTTTTGGTAAGTAACTCATTAAAGCCAGTGGACTCTGAAGACAAAGAGGACAGGAAAGTAGGAACATGGCTTGGTGAAAAGATGATGGAAGATGGAAGGAGAGGAGAGAGAGAGGAATAAGGAAGTAAATGTGACTAAAGTAAATTACATAAATTATGAAACTGCCAATACAAATTTGGAAAAAAAAATTTTATTGTAGTTGTTACTTAAAGACCACTTGCAAGAAATTTCTTCAAAATAAAATAATCTATTGTGTCATTGTTTATTTTGTTGTTGTTTGTTTGTTTTCCAAACCAGACTCTCTTAATTTGAAGTTGGGAGCACAACTTTTCAATCTAGTTATAGGAACATTTTGCATAGTGGTGCTTGAAATGTGTAGACCAGGCTGGAAACCCTACAGTTCCTGTGGGCTTCAGGCTAACTCACAAGCAAGGGAGGGTAGGAGGCACCTTGGCACTCACTGAAAGGGCTTAAGCTCCAGAGGACTTTTGCTGGTTAATTCCACATGATAAAACACTGAATTGGGACAAATAAATTTTGTTTACTTAATAACCTATATGATCATGTTGTCTGCATATGTTGATGATCACAGGCAGAGTATGTGTGACTGGGAAGTCTGTTTCCACATAAATTTATTCACTCTGTCTCTGGATTCACAATTGTAAACACATGGCTTTCTGAGAGTGGTCATTTGTATAATCTTCAAATGCATAAGTACTTTCTTTAGCAAATAGTGACATCCTCATTATGTTTGATTATTTCAGAAAGTAGGTTGCAATGTAAACCAGAGTTTCTGAAATTCTGAAGTATCTGATTTTTGTTTTGTTTTTGTCCTATTAGTTTAGAGCATTTTCCCCATCCTCTCACAGTAGGATAGCAACATGCATCTTGGAGACAGCAAAAGGACTCTCTCTCTCTGTGTATGTGTGTATAATACAGGAGTATTGTTCATGATATTCACTATTTATTGGAAAAGTAAGTATTGATTCCTGTAAACTTGTTGTTTTGGGTGTTTTGCTCAGTCCTCTTTTCTTAAACAATCGTCTTCTTCTAGCTTTTTAATTGTTGTTGTTGTTGTTTTTTGTTTTGTATTCTATTGGGTCTTTGTTTAGCTTTTTAATTTTTGTTGTTGTTGTTGTTTGTTTTGCAATTTCTTGATTCCGCTTATCTTTCTCTTCTGTCCAAAGTATTCTTTCCAATATCAGTAGAACTGGATTGGTGCTTGACATTAATTCTTTAACCTGCTTTTGTCATGGTGAGCTTTTCTTTGTCTCTCAATTATTATAGAATGTTTGGCCACACTTACCACTGGCAATTGTGATCTTTAATAATTTAAAATACATCTGTGAAAGTTCTTTGAGATTTTAAAGTTTCCCATTGGGAAGTCAACACTTCTTTTGATGGGTCTGCCTAACAAAAGTTGGCCCTTCTCTCTTACAGCTTTCAATACATTTTTTTATTTTGTATACTTAATACTTTTAATGATGATATGACACGGGGAGATTTTTTTCTGGTCTTGTGTATTTGGCATTCTTGTGAGTCTCTGTGTATAGAAGAACAGCTCTTTCCCTAGATTTGAAGTTTTCTTCAATGATTCTGTTGAAAACATTCTCCATTCTTTTGCTGTCAAATTCTTCATCTTATATGTTTATAGATAAAAATTTTTTTCTTTTCATGGTGTCCTGAAGGTTTTTCATGTTCCTTTCATATGTATTTAAAATTAATACTTAGCCATGACAATTCCTCTCCCTTGTCTTCAAGCATTAAAATTCTTTCCTCCACATCATCTATCCTATTAGTGAGACTTCCTATTTTTTTTTTTTACTTCATCATTTCAGTTTGGTTTTTCTTTAATATTTCTAACTTTTCTCAATTCCATTTTTATATCCTATATTGACTTCCTTTTTCTTCCATCTATTTGTTCAGGTTTTCTTGGGATATATTCATATCCTCTTTGAGTTGTTTGAACATACTGATAATTATTCATTTGAACTGAGTTTCTGAAATTTCATCTAGGTCATTTCTGTTAAGTATCATTACTATGAGGTTAGCAAATTTTCAGGAGAGAAGTTGTCTTGACTTTTTGTGTTCCTGAAGCTCTTGTGTATGCTTTCCAACCTCGGATGGGAACGCTGATCTGTGGCCAGAGCACAGGCATGCACTCTGACCTCAAATGTCCAACCAGAGGTGGGCACTAACAGATTTAAAATGTAACTTCATAAAGGTTTCTTTTTCTTTTCTTTTTTGGAGACACTTCCATCTCATCTAACATGAACCATCTGTATTGTGTAGACTCTAAATGTCAAAGTTAAAGCATAGAGTAGGGCAGTGATTTCTATTTCATTTTTCAGGTAAATACAACATATCTTTCTATTTTATTTTCCTTAATAAATAAAATATTGTTCACTGGTAAGTTACTATTTGTTACACTCTGAATGCTGCTGGTAATTTTCCATTTCTACCTGGGGCTGCTTCTTCACCAGCAGATGAGTCTTTTCCCTCAGGACAGCAATTGTGTTAGAATAAACTCTCAATAGTTATTCTTTGAAAGCTGGAAAGAAAATATCTTTTATTTGTGAGTTATTACAGTGTTTATTCATTGTGGATATTGTATTTGGGTCAAAATACATATTTTATTTTTCTATTACTTATTTTAAATTATTTGGAAAATAGAGAATGGCATTTTAAAAATCACTAAAACCTTCCATTGTTAGAGGGTTTCTTTTTCTTTTTTTCAAGCTAGTATATGTGAAAACATACATTTATGATAATTATAATAATAAAAGTTGAGTTGTGTTGAGTCCAGTGCTTTGAAAAGGCTAAAAGTAGGCAGAGTCAAGTGTTATTTGTCTTTGTGGGGTTTTCCTGTTAGCTTGATTTGTAATCTAAGCATAAAAATAATGACGACCTACAGGGAATTTTGGGTAGGCTTTTCATATTAACAAGCGTTTTGAACATTTCATAAAAAGCCTCTTTAGAGTGGTATTGCTTCTAAATTTACTTATTTGAGATCAGTGTCTTCAGATGTTTTCACAAGATGAAGCATAATCTATAGGTGTAAATATGGTCTGTAGTATGGGCCTTCTGAAATCCAGTCCCATGCAAGCTACTTACTATCTGTAAGAGCATGGACAAACCACGTAACTACTTTGTGTCTCTTCTCCTGCCTGTAAAATATAATTAATAACAGTCCTTAATGTTTATTACTAGATATAATGACATAAGCAAAACAGGAACACAATGTTATATATAACAAAACAAAACAAACAAGAAAACAAATATGAGCAGTTATTTCTTGTACCGGCTTGCTAAAAGTCCAAGTTAATTTTTTAAAATGTGTTCCACAGATAGGGTCTAACTGTGTAGCGCTGGCTCGCTTCAGGTTTCTTACCCAGGTTCCTCTCCCTCTGGAGTTGTAGTGTCTCAGGTGTGTTTCACTGGACCTGAGAAGTATACTAAGCATTAAGCTGTTCGACCCCGGGACCATCATTCTGTGCAAAGGTCAGCCATGTTCTCAGTAGCTTTAGGAGAGCGGTTGTACTTTGTCTAGTTATTATACCTTGTAAAATAGAAACATCAAGATGTATAAGTAAACAAAGCATCTGGCGGCTGAAAGGGAAGAACAAGGAAGCAGCTGGAATTTGTGTTCCTCCCAGGCCCAGGTTCAGGGTTGGCCACTTAGGTGCTCAGTGAATCTGGAGTTACTGGTGCATGGTATAATAAAAACAGCCACTGTGGAATATTCATAAATTTGTCTGGGGCTCTACTGCAACATAGCCTTTCACTATAAGAGAATCAGAAATGTTCAAACAATAGCATTCTAGTGAGATATTAAAAAAAATCTTAATATGAGTACTTTACGTAAATGCATACTTTACTTCATATATTCATGTAATATTTTTTGTTCTTAGCTCCCTTTTAAAATGGTACAATTTCACATTACACACTGTATCATTCAGGTACTCATCGACTGTTTAAAGTGTAAACAATAGCAGTGTCCTTAAAAGACAAGAGGGAGGAGGTTATTATGTGTGAAAGGAAGTAGAAAAGTGTTCTTTTTATTCTTGCCTGCCTTAAACTTTGCAGTTTTAATCACATTGGCATTTAAACATACTGGGCTTGTTTGCTAAGCAGTGTGTGTTGTTTATAGAGACTTTTAGGTGCAAATTACCCAGCCAGATGTTTAAACACCAGGAGGAAACAAGTTAAATGGAGTCAACATTGTCTCCATTTATCTAGTACTTAATTTTTATCAATAATACACAAAAATCAGACGTTTGATCCCATGTATGTGTGTATGTGTACGCATGTATGTAGAAATATGTATTTATTATATATAACAATGTAGATAATGAAATAAAAGATACAAAGGACAAATTTTGAAACTCACCAGCTTTTCAAAATTTGGTGACTATTATGGGTAACTCAAATTTTGGTTATTGATTTCTACTGTCTTTTATAACTTATCCAGACATAGAACATATATAACAGTACTGTAATTTATACCCCAGGTAAACTATACCAAATGATTGTGTGCCTATGAAAATATCTGATATAAAAAGTAGGATGGACATATGCGAAAGTATGTATGCATAAGCTGAGTTTTTCCACCTGCTTAAATGTACTTCAGTTCAACCCTTCAACAGGAACCTGTAACATTGGGAGAGCATGGAATGCAGGCATCTTTTACTGTGTTTGAGATACTTTGAGGTGGAGACTCTTAAAATAATCATGTTGGGAACTATGAGGACCTCTTAATACTCTTCGTTGTGGGAAATTTCCAAGTGTTCCTTATAAATATTTAAAAACATTAAAGAGTAATATTTAATTATAGAATATTTGAGTTTGAATAAATGGAGAGAAAATCAGCCAATACTTAGATAAAATTATTTGTGTCTTACTATATCTCTCTCTATTTTTCCTGTATTTCCCGCTATCATTTTTTATTTTGTTCATTATATAGTATATGTATCTATAGGGCAGTTTTAAATATACTGAACTATATTATAAAAAGTCTAAGTTTCTAAATCTTCCCGAAAAGCTTAAAATACTTAATATTTTTATTGAAGCCCTACTGATTTGTTCTAAAATATTAATGTTGTTATTACATTTTAAAAAAGCATTAAAAGCTTTTTTTTCCACATGGTGGAAATTAGGCAACAGGAATATGTTTTTGTCTTAATTCTAACAAGATAAAAACTTTTAAATTGTTGGACTTTCGTCTGTTAGCTGAAGTCTCTGATGTGTGATGCACATGAAAAGTACACACAGAGCCGAGAGCATCTGTCTATATGGTCCACATGCTTTCTCTGGAGCTGTGTTCTGAGTTTGCTGGAGATTTGTGTGCATGTATTCCTGGTCCTTTGTTTACCTCTGATAGTGGTGTCCACTGTGGGCAGAGGAACTTCTTCTCTCTTGGGTAAAAAGGAAGGCAGCAGGAGTTGCTAGGAGAAAGTAAGAGTCTAGCAGGATGAGATGGGGGGGACAGTGAGAATGGACTGGCCAGTCCGAGGTGGCTATCTGGCTTGTATTTAACAGTGTATTAACTACGAAGTTACAGTGCTTCCAAGAGATGAGAGAAAAAAAAAGCACGGGGGGGGGGGGGAAGGAAAGTTCCCTTCGCAGAGGCTCAGTTGTTTTCCAGTTGCATTCTTCTTTCTTTCTTCTTGCTGTTACTTGATTCTGAATAGTAAGGGCTGTGGATCCTAATGTTATTTCAACACAATTAATGGACTCAGTAGAACAGGAATCTTAAGAAACTATAAAGAATATTCTGTTTATACTGCATACTAATTAAATATGAATCTGCATTCAGCCATAAGTTGCAAAGTCCTAAATAAATGTCAGGTTTATTTACCTGTGCTTTACTTATGTAAGCTCACGTTCTTCTTAGGGTGCCTGAAAATATCAAGTAGCATTTCCTTCATAAGGTCAAAGGACATTATTGCTGCTGTTATTATTTCTACCACAGAGATTTCCCAATTGCAAATGACAAACATTTACATAAAATATGCTTATAAAGTGGTCCTACTGCTCATCCTGTCTCTGCAGAGAAGGCAGAGAGGTATCATGCCTAAATGCCTAACTTCAGTTGGGGGTTTCCGTTGTAGCCCTGTATCTGAAGAGCTGTGTGGCCTTGGGACCATTATTTCAATCTTTTGTTCCTTAATATCTGTGTATAAAATAATCATAATTATGGCAATCCCCTCACAATGCTGGTATGAGGATTAGCTCATTTAGTCTAAGCACTAGAACAGTGTTTAGAACACACAAGCTCTTCACAGTTCAGCGGTTCCCACTTTGGTGACACATTAGAATCATCTAGGGAGTTGCTATCCACCTGCTGCATCCCTCACAGTGAGATCAGAGTCTTTGGAGGTGGGGCCCCCTGCGGTGGGAGCTTCTCAGTTGATTGTGATGAGCAGTCGGGAGCAACTGCTATAAATGTTAGGTGGGATTATTCCTGCTGATAAAAATCATAAGCATCCTGAGGGCAGGAAATTGATTCCAGCACCCACTTTTCTAAGGACTCACTTTCTTCCTACCTCAGCTGCTTGCAGTTAACCAAGATCTAGGTATATTAAGAAGACATTCCACAAATTAACAGTTACTAAATTTGGAATGGTTTATTCTGAATAGTAAGGTGAAATCCCTTTCCATTCCCACTGTTGTACTCACGATATGAATTGATATGAATCATTCCATTGCCCAGAGTATCTATGTTATATATGTTATCTACTCTGAGGAGAAAGGTGAGGGGGAGAACCCAGAGAGAGAGAGAGAGAAGGAAAGTGCCAACCTTTACAGATTGTATATTGCTAAAATTATTATGTTCTGTTTTTGTTTATTACCTTAATGTTTTACTGTACCCAATTGTAATCATATGCTATCATAGTACGTATATACAGGAGAAAACACGCAATATACTGTATATATTCTGTGAATAGGTAAAGACTGCCATACTGTGTCTTTACAGCCTCCTCTCCAGTGAAATGAGCTCTGTGCCTTATTTGTAGCTAATTCTCATTAAATACTATCAATTAAAGAAAACATGTTGATGATTTTTCAGCTGTGTAAAGACCTTGCAGTACCTCAGAGGTGCTAATTTTCAGCACTAATTATTCATTCCCTCATTTATTCATTTATACATGCTACACACTAGAGTCTTGAAGTTAAACACTGAAGGCATATATGATTGGAAAACGCAGTCCTTGTTCTGCATACTTTACCATTTGGGGCATGATAAAGAGAACAAATGGATAAATCCATAAATTTGAGGGAAAGGAAATTGCTCATACTGCAGGGATATGCTGGGATCTGTGTTCCCTAGGTAGGCATGTAGTACAGTTGTTAGGACATGTTCTTGGGAGTAACACACCTTTGTGTGGGTAGGAAAATGAAGGGGGTTAAAGAAATGTGACTGAGCAGGGAGAAAGTTCTGGATTCACAGGAGGTTTCAGCAAACCCCACAAGAAGCTCTGATGTTGGCCTGACTCTTTAGAGATCTCTCAAATGGGACTGAGAGAGGCTAGGTATGTATTTCTTCATATATTAGTAAGTACTTGGGTGCAGCTGCCACTGGAAGGCATGACAGCAGTGAGCCATACTTTTTTTTTTTTTTTTTTTTTTTTTAGCTGAAACAAACCCCAAATGAAACTTACAGTACAGCCAATGTGAAGCTGGGGGTGGGTGGGTCTCCTGCATTCCTAAGGGATAATTTGGGTAGAGTATTCCAACTCCATCACACGCAATAAAGAAAATACAGCAAGCAAACAAAACCCAACCAAACAGTAAGTGTTACCCTAGACCAACAGAGAAAGAACTCAAATTATTTAAGGGGAAGAAGGATCAGCATGAACCAGGGTTCACTTTGTCAAAGACACCCCATTGCAATTTGCTGTCTAGTTCTAGGTAAGGCACCAGGAGACTGCTGAAAAGGGGGTTGAGTAAAGATGGGAAACTGGGAAGTACTGATTTGTTTATAGGTGTCTAATCTACACAGCTCAGACCTCATGTGGCCATCTTCCAGAACCAGGTAAGAAAATGTAAGGCTGTGCTTTAAAAAGCTGAATACAGTGCTGATACAGAGAAATAGACCAGGGCAGGCCTCTGTATTTGGCAGATTAAGGAGCAGGTCAGTGGTATTGTCCACAGACACCAGGAGGGAACACCTGAGAAAAACAGAAGGGGAGAGAGCTTCGGAATGCTGAGGCAGATGAGAGGCTCTGTTGACGTGGACCTGACAGCCCCCATGTGTATAACATGGCCTCTGTAATCAGTAGGTAAGAGGGAGCTACAGCTTTGGAAAGGATGAGAGGGTCCAGAAAGGATTGTGCTTTTGATCTGTTATAGAAGAAGAAACAATGGGACCAAGGTTGTGTACAGAGCCTTGGGAGAAAACACAAAAGTAGACCGTTATCACGAATTTGAATCCTGTAGCCTTAAATTCTACAGATTTCTGGATACTGTTAGGCCATTTTATCCTGGCCTTCAAAAGATCACATGAGAAATCAGTTGGAATACTGTCCTGGGTGGTGCCAGATAAGGTATGTAATTGTCATTTATCAAAAAAAAAAAAAATCTGGCCATCAGTAATAATCTCACATCATGGTCATTCCTTTCAAGTCTCTAGAGACTTTCTCTTCCCTTCTCTTCCCTGATAAAAACAGTCATCTATACACCCTGTTGGTTTCTTCAATTATATGCCATCTAGTCTTGAGACATCTATAGCTATATGATTGAGCTCTAATGCTCTTTGAGTGAATATTGGTGAGTAGTATTATTGTGAGCAAAAAGATTTTCTAGGCACCCGAAAATGATGTTGAGCGTAAGGTCACCCTCAGTGATTCAATTTTGAGAGTGAGTCTTCATGATTTGAACAAAATGGAAAATTAAGTCATACTTGTAGCTTCTTAACCTTGAAGGGAGGTCCTGGAAGGATATAAACACTGCCTTTCATGGGACTCAGCTGTTGGATGTTGGCTGTCATAATTTCTTTTCCCCCTCTTTCACAAAAGTGCAATGAGCGAACTGATCACCCTGTAATTTGTCATTATGAGAGAAGTTTGCCTACTTCATCTTATTATCTAAGGTCTTTCATTTAAGAACAGCTTAAATGAGGCCAATTTCAAAATGAGCTGTGAGCTAACGTCATTACTTTGCAGAGCTTCAGAGCTGTGTGCTATCTCTTTCCATTCTACAACCTTGGAAGGGGTAATTGAAGCACAGACACTTGCGAATCTCAATTTTATTGCTTTGCAACGAAATTTCAATTTAGAGTTTATCTGGTTGGAGTCTCCCAATATTTCTCAAAGGAAAATAAATCAAGCTTGTTGGGAAGACCCAACCATATATCATCCATTACCTGAAGCTGACATTGCCAATCACAGCACTAACCTTGCTGCGATTAGAACCAACCTTGGCCTGACTGGTTTCTTTCCTCGTTTTTTCTCTTAAATCCATTACAGTTCTTTGAAGTGGTTTATATTTCATCCCAAGTCATTCGTATGTCTCTCCAAGCAGCCAATCTTTTCTTATTCCTTGGTTAGTGCTCCAAAGAAAAATCTTGGAGCAGTGACTCCCTGTAACAACTAGTGTTGAGCTTATAATTGAGAATTTACTATTCTCTGTCTTCTTGTTGTTTTGAGACAAGGTGTTACTAGATAACGTAGGCTGACCTCCATTTTCTTTCTCCTCTCCTGCCTCAGCCTTCCATGGGCTGGGTTTACCAGTCTATACCGCCATGTTCAGCAGTTTATATTCTTTTGTTTCTTTAAAAACAAACTGTGCTCCTGGATGATGCCTCTGATTCTGAGCCTGCTTAGGGGCCTTAGGGGTATGAACCACTCTCCCTTTATTAGCAAAGCTACTAGCCATACCCTCTCTCCTTTTAGTTAGTATTTTTTAAAATCTGAAACTCAGGGGAAACAAACAAGTTTCATATAGGTTGTGCCAAAAATACCTATGAGTATCTGCAATAGAAATTAAATTAGAGCAGGGCGGTGGTGGCACACGCCTTTAATCCCAGCACTCGGGAAGCAGAGGCAGGCGGATCGCTGTGAGTTCGAGGCCAGCCTGGTCTACAAAGTGAGTCCAGGACAGCCAAGGCTACACAAAGAAACCCTGTCTCATCAAAAAGCAAAAACAAAAAACAAAACAAAACAAAAAAAAAGAAATTAAATTAGTAAAATGGAATTCTCCCCTCTAAAGACTTACCTTACTAAAGTGTTTTCCTACATCTTTTTGGGGTCTGGTAATATAGATCACATCTCATTTATTTGTTCGTTGATAAAGCCCATATGCTGTGAGAACTAGCTGGATTTAAACTGCGTCTGTCACTGATAGCCAGAGGCCTTCAGTCAAAGCCCCACAATGGGGCTGTAGGTACAGTCCAGTGACAAGAGTGCTTGTTTACTGTGGGAAGGCCCCCAAGGCTGACACTCACCTTTGCATACACAAACATTTTTAAATAAGAGAACTAGACTTCAGAATCTTAGGGCTAGCTGCAAATAGGAAGTTTCTTTAACCTCTTTTATTTTAAGCAAGGAAGAAAACAGAGTAAGTAGACCACTGAAGGCTGCTTGAATAAACTGGTAGTCCATCTCCCAACCCTCCTTATCCTGCAAGTATTTTCATCAGTGTGTTCCAAGTATCCAAAAACTATACCTGACAAGTAGATTGCTCTGTTGGGTAATTTACTAAATACTAAAAGGAACGTTGAGTAAGCACAAGCAAGGGAAGGGAAAACAAAGAAGCAGTTGCCTTCCTCTCAAGGCGATGCTCTTTGTTCCAGCTATCATTACCTCACCGGTTTTGGTTTATGTTACAAGTCACTCTAATGAGTGCTGGGAAATGACTCCATGCGCTCGAGTTCCTGACATGTCTCTTCATCAAATGGCTTACCTTATAACACCTTGATTTTCCTGCAGTAGAATAATAGATGCTTCTCATAGCATTGCTGCAAAGGTTCAGTGAGTCAAATTGTGTGGAGCTGTGATGCCTAGCACACAGTTGACATTCAGTCTGAATAAGCTGTTCCACTGTGAATACAGGCAATGGTGTTTCTTAAATAATGACCGTTTCTTAAATAATGGGGAATCATGAAATTTTAAGGCCAGCCTTTAAAGCAGTGATTCTTACCTTCCTAATGCCTGTAATTCAGTTAGTTCATCATGTTGTGATGACCCCAGACCATAAAGTTATTTTGTTGCTGCTTCATAACTGTAGTTTTGCCACTGTCATGAATCATGATGTAAATAATATTTGATATGCAGAATATCTGTTATGTGGCTCCTGAAAGGGCTCGTGACCCATGAGTTGAGAACAGATTACATTTTTTAATGTATTTCTCAGCCCCTACACTTTAACCAAAGGTGGCCTGAAATTTTCCAACCAGTGTGAGGTACTCATGCACTAAAGACCTGAGCATCTGAAAAAGAATTCAAATGTTACAAATTTTTGATATTTATTATCTGCTTGTCATGGCGAAATTATTGATACTCTTGAAATGATGCCTTCTTCATTTGTAAATAGCATAAAAATACTTTTTGCATTGAATCAAGCATAAATAAGAGGGTATATACATAAAAAGTGCCAGGTGCATAAGAGAGAAATAATGAACAATAAAATTTTGAAACACTGACTATAGTAGTAAAAAGCCTAGGATTTAAAGGATTAGGGAAAATTGTACGTTACTAGGTAAAGAGTCTACTGTTTCATTTGTGAGCATCTTCAGAAAGTAACAATGCGGTTTCTAGGTAACCAGTGTTACGAAAGTACCTGGTCTCAGGAGCAGTATCTTTGTTCTTGAAATTTTTGGTAGCTTTTCTATGAATACCTTGTTAAAATTATAGCATGATTCCAGAGATATCTCACACTTGTTGAATGTCTTTTTTTTTTTTTTTTTTTTTTTTTTTTTTTTTTGGTTTTTCGAGACGGGGTTTCTCTATGTAGCCTTGGCTGTCCTGGACTCACTTTGTAGACCAGGCTGGCCTCGAACTCACAGCGATCCGCCTGCCTCTGCCTCCCAAGTGCTGGGATTAAAGGCGTGTGCCACCACGTCCGGCTGGAATGTCTTTGTATTTAAAAAAAAGTAGAGGAAGAAAGGAAAGGAAGAAAGGAGGGAAGAGGACTCTATCTTAACTTGCTTATACTCAGTGACAGCAGCCAACAGGACCTCCATCATGTGAACATGGCTAGCAGCCACAGGAGAGGAAGGAACCATTAAAATTGTGTTCAGTCTCTGATCATATATCTCTTTGGCCACAGCACTTGTGTCTGACATTGGTTACTGTGAAGCAAGCAGAAAGTGAGTGTGCCAAATAGTTTGTGAACAGAACTCATTGTGGTGATCCCCATATAGCCCATGTTTTCTCTATAAACATGGCAGGACTGCACTTCTCTGCTCATTTCAATAAATTATGATTATATAGTCCTCATTGACTGCCAAAGCATACATAAAGACACATCAATTCCTTGCTGGAACTTCAAAATCTAGTGTGACATTTGGACTATTTGTCCCTTCTACTGATATTATCCATGCTTCACTTCCATGAAGTGAAGATGTGTATAGCCGTGTCTGTCTATGCATCTGAGTGAAGATAAAATCAAACAGAGATCCACCAACCTAAAATGGACATGTAACATTAAGTAGAACCAGTAGATTTGCATTATGTTCTTGAGTGTTGAAATCTGTGTATAACATATACTAGCTTATTCTACTGTGTTCCCAGAAGCAACACATTAGAATTAATTTGCAAAAGTAAGAAAGTAATTTTCTATTGTTTACCTACATTTATAGTTCCTCAAACTTAAAGGGCCAAGGAACTTATTTCGGTATTATAGGGACTCTCTGGTTCTTTTGACCAGTGGTTGTGACACTGTTGTGTGAGCAATGTTTGGAGGGAAGAAGCAAGGAGCCTGTATTAATCATAGCTTCAGGTGAGTTGGAATGTCAGCTTGTTTTCTACTAAAAGCAGAGAATCACCTAGTGAGCCATCAAAAATTCCTTTGTTTTCATGACAGGACATTGGAGAGAATGTGATGTTCCTTACACACTGTCTTGTCTTTTCTCTGACTGTGGTTTAAATGAACTCACTGTGTACTTAGGTAATTTAAAAGGTAGATTCTAGGGGCTGGAGAGATGGATCAGCAGTTAAGAGCACTGGGTGCTCCTGTAGAAAAACTGGCTTCAATTCCCAGCACCCACATGGCAGCTCACAGCTGTAACTAAAGTTCCTGGAGATCCATGGCACCAGGATGCATGAGATGCATATAAATGTGCATGCAGGCAAAATACCCAAACACATAGAAAAAGTTAGGTTTTTAATTCATCATCTTTCTTTTGTAGAAGTCAACGAAGAACAGGAGATTCCATTAGCAAGTGAAAGAAAGAATATGTTTGCATAATCCAAGCAGAGTATTGGTGGACCTCAAGGATTTCCACACAGAATCTCTGTTTTCCTGAGGATGATACTGAGAGTAATGAACTCGCATGTGGATCCTGCTGCTGATTGGTGATGTGACCTTAGGCAAAGCACTTATTCGCACTGCATCGCGGTTTCCTCATCTCAAAAATGAGGATAATAACACTGGCCTAAGTCACGGGAGTGTTGTGTGGATAAACTAATTAATGATTGTAAAGTGCTTTGAAAGTGCAAAGTGTTGTATAATTGTTAGGTACTATTATTAAGAAGTGTTATTAGTGTGTTGTGTTTAATTTTTATTAGGGTTGCTTTCTGCTTTGAAGTCAGCCTCCACGTGGATTGTGGCTTTGAGATAAATTTACAGATGTGCTACTTGAGTCCCTGTTTGCTTGGTATCTAAGACGATCATAATTGTGAGAATACCTCTTTAAGACTTTTTCTTAAAGATTGAAAATGATCTACTTTTTATAAAAACAGAAATGGCTCTAGCTTTAAATTACCAACGAGTTCTTTAAGGCCACATGGAGCCTGTGTTGCAGTATTGTGCATTCTTTGACACTTGAGTCATGTTTTGCTTCAGCACAAAGCATGCCGTGTTCTCACGTTCTTGCTCAGATAACTTGAAATCAGCTGAACCAGCGCTTTGCAGTTTTCTCACAGTGTTACTTTCAAGGATGAAACTAAGTGATGTGTCCTCCAGAGGAGAAAAATTCTCATCTCTTGCTGTGATTTGCATTTTGAAAATGTTAAAACCCCAGCCCAAATTAATTTTCATTTATTTTGTGCCTTCTCTGTTGGGAAATGTGCTTCTGTGTACATAAAAACAAGGCATTCCTTTGAAGGTCAAGTGTTTACCATGTTTATAGATGACTACATGGTGTAGCTAGACAACACTGTCTTTGAAGTAAAATCATCAGTCTAGTCTTAGGAGGATTTTTCATTAGGGGTGTGTGTGTGTGTGTGTGTGTGTGTGTGTGTGTGTTGACAAAATAACTTAAAACTTGACAGGAGTGTGTATGTGCAAAATAATTCCTGTTTACCTAGTAGACCTCTGGAAAGTGTGAAAGAAAATAAAACCTTTGGAAAATTATTTCACAATTATAATAAGCTGTTTAAGTTGTACTAGGATTTTTGGCATCCTGAATTATTTACAGTTTGATAATAGGTTAATGAGACCTTAAATATATTTTCTTGAGAAGTACAAATATTATAAACTGAAGTAACATCCTTGAATTGTTCCACAGCCCGTCCAATATCTTATATGCCCTAATTAGTGTTGGTTGACTTCCGAGTTAGTTCAAGTCTCAGAGCCTAGCCTAGCAGGAGAGGCCTCATCTACGAACGCTGACTGGCAAGGCACCATTAGTTTCTCTTTTATATGTTATTACGTTCTATGATGTTCAAAATGGCCACAACGTGCATGTTTGGCCCTGGGAAACCCAGCTAGGATGGTGAGAGGATAAAGCAGACAGATACTGTGCAGAAAAGGCAGAGTCAGGTGCTTTGCGTGCACTCTGATGGAAGGGTACCTACTACTGTAACAACCAGTACTCTCGGTGTATTTGTTATGTCCAGCTCAGGGCGAGGGGTTGGCAAATCTTGGTAGAAAGTCTCTGTGTAATTGTAGTCTCAGGCAGTAAACACCCAGGAGGAGGAAGCTACAGTTGCTAGATTTCACACAGACAGGTCATTTATTCGTGAACACTCTTACACACACTTTCAATATTTACCCTTGGACTAGAGGAAGCCCTTGCCATCCCACTGAGTCTCACCGTGGGAGAGGAAGGCTTTGCCAAATGCCTATGGATATGAGGCATTGGTCCTTGACATGGCCATGGCCATGTCAACAGTGCGTGTTCTTCATGCTTTACAGTTTCACTCAAGGCGTCCTTTGCCCCACACGCCAAATAGATACAGGAAGATCAAATTTCACAATCCACTGACTTACTCTCACCAGTGTGTTTACTTGTTGAAGTGACAGCCACCGTAGCAGCTGTTTACCACCCACAGGAATCAAAGAAATGAGCAGTGGCAGAGTGTATAAGGTTTACCTGCACATTGGTCTTATAGGAACCCTCCTTGTAGTGACTAGTGCAACAGGAAGGGAAGGAAGTCAATAGGTTCTTCCTGAGAAAGTGAGGAGGTCAAAGGATTTGGACACTTTTGGCCATTTTCTTTGTTGTTATTCCATATCTTTTAAATTTAAAAATCTACATTCAGATATGTATATACACAGCAATAATCTTTTTAAATCACCAGGAATTTTCTGCATGGTCAAATATATATATGTGTGTATATATATATGTATATATATACACACATATATACACATACACACACACATATATATATATACATATATATAAATATATTTACCACAGAATGTTTAAGTCTAAGTCACAAAAGTGTTCCTAAGGTTTGATCTTATTCTACTAAACCAGAAATATCTGAGAGAGAAGAAGTTTCCATAGAATAATCTATGATCAGCAGGCTTGTATACCGACGCTTATCCTTGAGGTGCCACTGTTTTCTTCCTGAGATGTCTTGTTTTTATGTGTGTATGTTGTTCTAAATACTTACAAGAAAAAAATTCTAAAACCCATTTATAATTCTCAAAAAAGTATTTACTTCATAAGGTGGTAACCACTATTACATAAGTGCCAATGAAAGGGGCAATGAAAGAGGCTGTGAAGTTCACTTCAGTGTTTGTCTGATTAGCACAATTCCCATGGTGAGTGCTCTATGTGTCACCCAGGCCCTCCTTTCTCAGAACTGACAATTTGTTCTCCTACCTACTGGGAGGTTTGTCTGTTTTTGGCTTAGCCCATTGAACTCAACTTGGCTGCTGTTAATGGACTCATACCTGCCTCCTGAGGCTATCTTACATCCAGTAACTGGCTAGTACTGACAGTGAATGCTACAGCCCCGACTTCTATGGTGGAACAACTCTTCAGGACTAATCCATCACCACATTTCCCCGTAAGACTGAATGACTCTTGTAGTACAGTTGAATACAGATTAATTAATTAAACAAACAAACACACCATCAGCGCAATCTCCTGCCACCACGGCTAAACCAGTGTTATGTCTACTGTAGAAGGATCCTGAAGTTTCTCTGGGAACTGGCAGAACTTCAGTGGGTCCGGATCAACTGTCCAGAGCATAAAGTGAGACTGGAGAGAGTTCATTAACCCTAAAGGAATCACTGGGGATTTAAAATATAACAGTCTGGCAAAGGCTTTGGGAAACAATGTTAGCATATTACTAGAATGGTTCTTGGAAGCCTGGAAAAAAGTTACTGCCAACACTATAAAAATAGACATGCCAGAATTGCCATGCAAAAGCCTCAGAGATGTTATCTTGGTACACACAAGACTGGAAGACCAGCCAGATGGCCATGTTCTACAGGAGGACCCAAAGCCAATGACATAATTAAAACATTAGTGAACAGAACACAGCTATCCCTGAGAGTCCCAGTGGTGGTGGCCTTCCTCCATTGGCCACAGCCCCCTGAAAAGATAGTTACTGAGCTAAATTATTCAACAAAATTATGGTGATGGGGATTACTATTACCTCTACACAAACAACAAAACAACTTTTCAGTGGGTGACTGAGAACGACTATAACCTCAATCCAGCTTCAAGGGCACAGCTTACAGCCACTGATATGGAGACATCCATCCCTTCCCATTTTTTAGCAGGAAGGCAGAATAGAGCTTTTTCACATTTCCTTGGAGTAAACAGTACAAATTCATTCTTGCCCCCAAAGCTACCCTTGACCTCTTAAGGGCAATGGACCATCTGGCTGTTCTGCTGAATATAACATGGCCATATTCCATGGCAACAGAGAGTTGAGCTGGCTGATTATCATCAATGAGTGACAAGATTTCATAAGGCTTGTGTTGTAGGCTTAGATATTTTTAAAACCTACTTTATTTAGGGTTCTTAAATGCTTCTGTCTCCCTTCCATACTGATCAGAGGTAGGTGAGTATGAAAGTTAATATGCATGGGGGATGTGGACATTTCTAAACGTAGTTTCTTAGGGTCATTCCACGTTGTATTGTCAGGATGCCAGCAGTCTAGTCAAATAGCAAACACTAAACAGCAACATGAATCAGTAGCAATGGCATGATACAGCAGAAACAGTGAAACTGCCAAGTCAGCATGAGTCAGGGACTCAGCCAAAGGGCCACAAGAAGTTCTCTGGACGATTTCTCTTTGCAAAGTCAAATGACTAATGAAGATCAGCGAAGTGATGCAAAATGTTGGGAGGCATAGAGAGGTAAAAGCGCCTCACTGTCTGTGGGCTTCTATTTATCTCCTCTCAGCCCACACAAGGTAGGTTTTGCAGCTGGCAAAAAACATGCCCCTCACACAAGACAACATCACACACCCTCAAACAAGATACCTTCTGGCAAAATTTCACATGCCTTCTCGCAGGTCTGTTTTCTGCCAACAGAGGTCACGAGGCTGTCTTTAGTGCTGGATAAACACTCCCATATGCAACACTTGGGACCAAAACAAAAAAAGACAGTCATGTGACACAACTGAGTCTTCAAAGAAACTAGAAAGTTCTACTTCATTGTGTGATCCCAAAGATTGGAAATAAGGCTTTTGGAAAGTTTAGGGCCTTCAATCAGTGAAGCTTTTACGAATCTAAAGCATGTTCTGCATTGTTCTTTGAGCAAAAGGAAAACTATTCTAACTCTCAATTCCCACTGCTAAAGATAAAGTGCAAGGTGTGACAGGCTTCCTTGAGTTAAAGGTAGGATCCAACCCTTCACACAGGTCCAACTGTATACACAGTGTATGTGGGTGTCCTACTCACATGTATGCCAGTGCCTGCAGGAGCCAGATGAGTCCCCAGATCCCCTGGAACTGGAGTTACAGATGGTTGTGAGCTACCATGTGGATACTAAGAAGCAAACCCCAGTCTTCTGAAAAAGCAACCAGCCCTCTTAACTGCTGAGCCATCTCTGCAGCGCCTAATTCTAACCTTTTAAAACTCAAAGCCACAAAGAATGGGAAGAGCCTAAATATCAATTTCATGCCACAGAGAAAGCATCCCTGTTACCAAAGTCATATAATCTGGCAGATCTGTGGCAACTCCAAATAAGGAAATTGGAAGACATATCCACAGGAGGAAGGAAGCAGCAGTGTGCCATCGGAAGGCAATGAGTATACATCTCTTGAAAAGAATCCATCTGCTTTGTTCTAGAGAGTGCTATGATTATGGAATGTCTCACCCTGAAATATCAACTAAGCAGGTAGCCAGTGTTGGGCCACATGAGCTATGCATACAACAGGCCACAAGTTTGGAGAATAGAACAGAAGTGGTTATATCTCAGGTTAAATACACGAAAGCCAAAGGGGTCACAGCTAGCTGCCTCAGGGGCCATTCCTTGTCCTGCAGACATCGCTCTTGGAAATTTATCCAGGAAAATAGATGATACACAAATTGTAGAGCAACCATTTCCAAACCCTGAGTACTCACCATTGAAGCAAGAGGACCTGAGTGGTCAGAGGGACGATCTGAAATGCAGGCTGTGTGTGTCATTCAGCTACTCCCTGTAGGGATGAGACATCTGTCCCCTCAGCTGTTCTGAGTGTTGGCTTCTGATGATTCAAAACGAATTCCCTCAAGAGGGATTTACCTCTACTCCAAGTGGCTGTCTGTGTTAGCTTTCCATCCATATTGCACAATACCCAGGACAATTAACTTCTGCAAGGAAAAGATTCATCTGGACTGATAGTTTCTTAGCTGCCAGTCTGTGATGAGGTGAACCTGTTGTCAAGCCTCTCGGGGGTGTCAGCTGGCAGTACAGGCGAGCTTGTCACAAAGTAAACCATTAATTTCATGGCCAGAGCAAAAGAAAAGAGGAATGAACAAGAGACAAGGGTCTTGCAATCCTCTCCCAGGCTAGCCATCCAATGACATAAGAACCTTTCACTGGGCCCCATCTCCCAACATTTCTAGTACTTTAATAACACCACCCTAGAGATCAAGCCTTTAATACTCAGACCTTTCTGGGACATTTCTCATCCAAACCACAACAATGTCTCACTAAGATCATGGCCTGTGTGCAGGAGTATAAAAGGCCAGCTTTACTGCTTTGATGGAGACCCATTCTTAATGGCCATTTCAGGTTCAGAGGTTACAAATGGAGCAGCTGAGGCCTCTGATGGTATTGCATTGTTGCACAGGGTCTCTTGCTCATCACTGCTTCTCTCCCTTCCTTATAGGTATCATTCTTGAGAATGTGCCACAATAAACTTGGGTATATGCCTCTGTCTGAGTCCGGTTTGGAGGATCAGAACTTAGTTGGGCTCTCCTGGTCAACACCAAAGTGTAATTTAATAAAGGCTGGGATGGAAAGTTATGAAATCTTCATCAGCACACCTTAAGACATTTTGAAACCTTCTCTTCACATGTTGTGATATGTATTGCATGTACACACATATGCTCACATACATTAAAAAATATGCACCCTTCACTACACACACACACACACACACACACACACACACACACACACACACACACACAAACACACACAGCAAAGCAAAAAAGACATATGTCTTATATTAATTCTGTTTGATCCAGTAGAATACTTGCTATGTCAGGTATTCTGGATTCAGTGGCAAATAATGTTAGGTGGCTGGCCTTAAGACATGATTGAAAGGGGGAAAATTGAATACAGTAATATAAAAACTACGTTGAGATTAATTGATCATAATAGAGGAATTGAGATCATTGTGCAAAGCAACACAAAGAATGGTGCTATTAAAGACATGCTTGTTCTGAGCCTTGGGCTTAGCAAAAATTATTTAGGTAAAGAGTAGAATTACTGAGGTTTGGAATAGCCTGAGGGAGCAAAAGGAACAGCTTTAGAAAGTGTTTCTTTAGACCCAGACCAAAGGACATGGTAGGGAGTAGTGTGAGGTACAGTGAACTGTTGACATCCACTGAATAACATCAGGCAGGGGAGCAACATGGTGAGATTTTCATTTTGGAATCATTGCTGTTGTCCAGCAGAGCCCAGATACTCTATTTGAGGTGAATCCCAGCAGGAGCTCCCTGCAGCAGTCTAGCTGTGAAATGATGGCTTGACCGATGTAATGGCAGGAGCAATGAAGGAAATAAAATAATGGGCTCTTGAGATTGGAAGGCTATTGAATTGGATGTGGAAATGCAGGGGTTAAAAGTTCCCCTTTGTATCTATATCTGTTTGGACTGAAAATGGAAAAGCAGTTTACTGGAGTCTGTGGTGGAGCGAGAGCCATGATCATGCTAGACTATGCTTATATGTTTACAGGAGATTCTGATAAGGTATTTTGAGATACTCAAATGCAATCAAATGTGTGGTAGAAACTAGGGATGATCCTGTTTCAGGAGCAGAGGAAGCTGGGGAAGAGGATGGATAGAGGCAAAACCAATTCTAGCTGGAAAGTCAGTGACAAGAGCTATCTGTGTCCAGCATCCTCTCTGTAGGACCTAGAACTATGAGATAGTGTCTACCGTGGTCCGTCTGAAATTAATCAGTCGAATTCGTTAATCTCTCCCCACCATTCTAGTTAGGAGTTCTTTGGAAATTTGCACCTCTCCATTTCTATTTAGTTGTACTCCGCTGAGTTTCACATGTCAGCTATCATATCATCTTGGCAGGATGAGCCTTCCCAGTATCATTTATGCTCCACTGCCCTAGGAAAACAGGACTACCATGTGCAGCTTACCTGAAACAGGTGTCCCAAAGGCCATGCCTGCACATCAGAGGACATGAAAACAGACAAAAGAATGAATGAGTGCTTTCAAATAGCAAAACAAACAACAAACAAACAAACAAACAAAAACCATGCTAGAGAGAACATTTACTTAGGATGGAT
This sequence comes from Acomys russatus, assembly GCF_903995435.1. Taxonomy (NCBI): domain Eukaryota; kingdom Metazoa; phylum Chordata; class Mammalia; order Rodentia; family Muridae; genus Acomys; species Acomys russatus. The sequence goes on from NC_067140.1 coordinate 76,445,264, forward strand.
TTGTTCCACACCCAGGCTATTTGAAGAAGCAATAAAGCTGGCTGTGCTGATTCATGCCTATAATCTTGGCACTTAGGTAGTGAAGGCTGGGAAATCTGAAGTCCAAGGAACAAGGAAATACATGTACTTATCGTTTACCCTTTAAGAATGAGCCACTCCTTTAAATTAATCAAGTATGATCCAAACCAATATTTGAGGTTTATTTTTAACAAATAGTTATTTTGCTTACTTTAATTGATAAATTACCAATGATGTATTTGTGACATAAAAAAGATGGTTATTTATTTATGAAAACTGGCTGCCACCCTCATTCTCTGGACCACAGTTCTTCATTTAAATATTAAAACTAGAAAATCAGCATCTTTGCTATCTGAGGAAATTTTTTTACTATCTGGATTACTTATTGGGATATTAAAGAATCTTAAAACCTCAAAGGAACCAAAATTAGTACGTATCAAATGTATAGGGTTTTGTTTTGTTTTGTTTGTTTGTTTTCAGTTGGGTGCTATGGTTGTGGAGCTGCAGGAAAGGTGGCTCTCCTCTTCCCTCCCTGATGCCTGCTCCAGATGAGGGGTGGGGCACATTACCATGACGCACTGGAAAGTAACTGTAGAGTTTGGGATTTCCTCCTCTGGCCAAAGCCTTCCTTTTCCTTTCACTCTCCGAGAACCACAATCCATGTTGTTAGTCTTACTGTTTCAAATGGTCAGCTGTAAAGCACGGAGATTATTCCCCACTTTCAAAGTGGCACACATGCTCAGCAGGCAGAGCATTAGCTAGCTCTGCTCAGCCATTCCTACATGTGGGCACACACCATGTAGGCACACACTGCTGTGTGATTCGTGACTATCCCTGGAGTTGATCTTGTCATTGTCCCCCCACTCATAAGAAATGAGAGAGCAGTAAGAGGAGAGTGGCAAAAAGTGCCTGAAGGCTCATGGCTGTCAAGTAGCAGGGCTGGACTGGAGTTTCTATACTTTGGCTCTTGAGGCTGTGAGCTTTGGTGTGCTGCTGAGTTCAAGCAGGGGTTTGGGCAAGAATATGAAGGACATACAGAAGAGAACTTCTTCACAGGTGGCTGAGGTCAAAAGAACCCAGGGCACCTGTATTGATTTCTGTAACTCAGACTGTAAGAGCACAGGAAAGGAGACTTTTCTTCAGCTTAAACTTGTGAAATGGAGGAAGATAAATCTAGCTATCTCAACTTGCTTGAGACTTCAAGAAGTAGGCCCTGGACACTTAAGAAAATCAAGTGAAGTGAATGAAAATTAGGAATTGTTTTCTAAAAATTCATGTAACTCTTAGCAATGATTTAAGCCTTACAAACAACATAAATTATATATGCAAATTACTTCTAATTATAATGTCTCTCCCTCTAGATCACTGAACTCTTACACAATAGGATTTTAATTTATTCACATCAGCCTACATGCCTAGTGTTTGAGTAGAAATATGTTCATTGTCAAGAAAATACATTTATTTAGCCATTTATAAGCATTTCAAGAAGATGAACATAAGATTCTTTTCACCTTAGAAAAATTTAAAATTTAATTTGCTGTTTGTGTTGTGTATGTTTTTGGTACTACATAAGTGTCCCACTGTGTGCACTCACATACTTGGATGCAGAGGCCAGAAGAGGCCATCCAGTGCATTTCTTTGTCACTTTCAGCCTACTGCCTTGAGACAGGACCTGTCAGTGAATTAGAAGCCTGTCACTGCAGTGAGAGCAGCTGGCCAGTGAGTGCCTGGGCTCCTGTTTTCTCTCCCTATTGCTTGGCTTAAAGATGTGTACAGTTGAGCGTAGATTTCTAATGTGGGTGCTAGGGACTCAGGGCCACAGCCTCATGCCCGTGTAGCCAGTTCTCTCTCATGAAGCAATATGCCCAGCCCAAGAATGTATTTTTTAGTGTTGTTAGAAATGATCCATCTTAAGCCCCACCCTTGTGTGTGTGTGTGCACGCTCGCATGTGCCTGTGCATTTTAAAGATGCGTACTACCACTACCCAACTGAATCTAACACTTTTTAAATACTTCCCCTTGTCTGTTGTTTTTAAAGACATTTTCTCTTTAAGACTATACTTTATCTAGAGAATCGGATTTGTGGACATTTGGACACATTCTAGTGTCCCTGCAGCTGAAATTTGTATATCATTCCTAACCTGTTTGGAGTTGTCAGCACATTTCTGCTTGTTTGCTGTGATTTGAATGTCTCCTCCAAAATGTATGCTGAAATTCAACTGTAGTTGGTACAGCACTCAGAGTGGGAGCTCTTAAGATGTGGTTTGGTCATGAGGACGCTGCCATGAGAATTGGACAGGGATGCTTTCCAACAGGGAAAAAAAAGGACAAGTTCAGCCTTGTTTCTCTGTATCTCCTATTTGGTGCCACCTCCCTGGGATATTGTGATGAGCATGAAGGCCCGTGCCAGGTGCAAGCATCATGCTCTTGGGTTTCTGGCCTCCAGAACCAGGAGCCAAATATATTTCTACTATTTATAGTTTGCCCAGTCAGTGATATGCTTCTATAGCAGCAGCAGTAGCAGCAGTGGCAGCAGCAAATAAAACAAGAAATTCTTCTTTAACTTTTTTATTGTAATATAAAATAATTTTGAGGGTTTTTGTTTGTTAGTTTGTTTGTTTGTTTAATGAATTTTCTATGAGTCCACTGTTTCAGAGTGTGCTGGGCCCAACCAAGTCAGAGCAGATTAGAATGAAGAAAAGTGTGTTCAAAAATGCATTATGGAAATTGAACATCAAAATGGAACACATTATATTTTGAAATTTTATTTATTTTTATTTTATGTGTGGGTGCCTGAATGCCTCTGAACTACATGTGTGCAGTGCCATAGAGGTCAGAAGAAGAGGTCAGATCCTCTGGGACTGAAGTTGTATTTGGTGGTTGCAAGCTGACATGTAGGTTCTGGGACTGGGACCTGGGTATTCTGGAAGAGTAGTCAGTGCTCTTAACCCCTGAGCTGTCTCTCTAGTCTGAAATGGGACACTTCACATTTGAAAGAAACATACAAATACACACTACTCCATGATATTAACAGCAACTAATTGTAGAGTACTTTTAATCCAGCAACATGGCTACTCTGCCAAGGGATCACATCCAAAGACCTAGGTCTGCGTGATCTGGCTGGAACACAGACATGCCCTTAGTATACTCCTTTAATCCCTCAGACTAGAACTTTGTACACATGTGTAATCAGAAGAATGAGTGGCAGACAAAGTGATGAATCAGAGAAAAATTTGACAGAATGAGTCAGACATAGGATATGCCAAACACTCATGGGAACAGACAGGAAAGAGAAGCTACTTAAGAGCAGCACAGAGAGAGTGCAAGAGAGACAGTGCAGTAGAGTTCAGGAGTACAGTTTGGTGCAGGTCAATGCAGTCCAGTTGAGTGCAGTTGAGTTCCTGTAATTCAGTTCGAAGAGTTCAGAGACAGTTTTTCCAAGCAGAACAATTCAGTGAAAAGCTGAAAGAAGCCAGTTTAAGTCAGTCAGCTTGGAGAGAAGTTTTGAACCAGAACAGCTTAGTTGAACCAGCCAGCCAGAATTCGGAAAGAACTAGAAAGGATGAGCTTATTCAGCAGAAGTCTCAGAGGCTGAAAACATTTTAGTCCTATGTTGTTTTAAATTGAAATTCCCCCATCATTCTATTTTACCAATAAAGATGCAAGAGTCAGATGCTGAGAAGAAAAACCTACTAGCTCAGAGAAACAGGGAAATCACCCCGCTGCACTTCCTACTTAGTTCATATCCCAATACAGAAGGCCCCAAAGTCTCACTAGCTCAGCTGACAGCCCAGGAAGAAAAAGCCAAAACAAACAAACAAACAAACAAACAAACAAACACAAGCAAAACCAAGGCCAAAGGCTTGCTATCCCAAGGTCCAAACAGCCAAAAGCCAAGGGGCTGAGGAGCTCAAGTGCTAGAGAGCGAAGAGCCGAAGAGCTAAAGCTAAAATCCCAAGAGTAAAGCCCAACAGCTAAAAGTTCCAAAGACCCCTTCTACTTCTTGATGCTGTCTTAAAAACCTCTCAACTCAAAGCCCCTCCTACTCTTTAATCTCTGTTAGTTGGTTTATTGCTCCACCTCTTGACCTAGGGTCAACTTTATTAAATCCTGTGTACAGAAAGCTCTTGGATTAAAGGTGTGTGTTAGGGCTCATCCACAAGAAAAGGGGGTTCACAGCTCACAATCTCAGGGATCACAATGAGATCAAAGACAGGTGTTTACAGTTCACAAATTCAGGGATCACACTGACATCAAATACCAGTTTTTACAGTTCACAATCTCAGGGATCACATTGGGATCAAATGTAGGCTTTTCCAGTTCACAATCTCAGGGATCACACTGGGATCAAATATCCTGCAGCCATATAGGTTAGCAGACAGAAGCTGGAAGCTGAAGCGTTCAAGGTCCGGGCTTGCAGAAGATTAGATTGTATGGAGGCTGGAATCTTCTAGGTGTAGGCCTAGGAGTAGTTAGATAGAAACACTCTGGGCTTAGCACAAGCTATGTATTCACAAAACTTGGCTACGGCTCTCTCGCATCGTCTGAGGAAATAAAACGACATTTACAGCTAATCAGAGATGACCAGTTGGATGGAATGAGGGTGAAGAAGTGTCCCTCTTTTAACACCATCAGGAAAATAGGTTTGAAATGAGCGATTTGTTCTCTGCCACCATCTCTCCCTGTCCTCTCCTTTCCCTCCTCCACCCCACTCCCACCCCCTTCTTCCTGTCCCCTTCCCTGGAGATCAAACCCATGTGTTCCAGGTGACAGCCTTTGCACTCAGCCGCATCCGAAGCGCTCCAGTGGTCTTTATCTCTACTCCTGTTTGAACCCTCTTCTGTTTTGTTTTGTTTTGTTTTGTTTTTCCTTGTAAAAGTAGCATTCTCCTCCAGTCTTATCAGACCACTCACTTTGTTTTTATATTTAGATGTTCTATTCTACAATCTAGTAAAAGCCAATGAGAGTTTTTAATTTGGTAATTGCCACTCTGATCTCTAATGTGTCTGTAATCTCGTCTACTGTCAGGAGTCTTTGTGGACTCATGCTGAACAGCCTTTGTCACATTAGAACCCCAGCAAGCACACTGCCAAGGTGAAGCTGCTAACCAGAGCTCAGACAGGGGCCATGTTTAGAGGCGACTGTTTCAATTCTCAAAATCTTTTAAATGTAGTCCTTTTTTTTTTTTTTTTTTTAAAATGGCCTTGTAATTTACAAGGCAGCTTTCCCCTGAGATTTAAAGGTCTCTGTGATTGCTTTTCATGACAGTTGAGGTGAATGGATACAAGGAATACAGATGAGATTATTAGACTGAGTGAAGCTCAGAGGGAAAAGTAAACAGGGCACACTGAACTGTGTGCTGCTGCTCTTGTTTTTAAGAATATTGCTCAAAGTCTGAACTGACCAGGAAGCAGCATGGCTTCAGTGCGGTGTTTTCTCTCATAAGAGCTTTGGGCTCTAATATAAATAGTATTTATCAGAGTTAAAAGCTAGGATGATAGAGAAATATCAAGAAATGTAATATGAAACTGTTTTCTTCATGATATTCAAGATACAGGGTCAGACAGGATAATAGCAGATGTATAAACTATGGTAGATACAACAGTCTATAGCATAGTCTTAATTGTATGCATAATCCCTTTGAGAAAGAAAGAGATATGTAGAAAGTATGCTACCATATTTTCTTTGGTTTCTTACCAGTAATCCTCTTTTGTACCTCTGTTGTCTATTTTTGAGGTGTATTTATTTTGTGTGCATGCATGTCTGTCTGCATGTACGTATGTGTATCACGAGACATCTAGTGCCCACAGAGACCAGAAGAAGGCATCAGATCCTCTGGAACAGGAGTTACTGGTGATTATGCATGTGCTGGTAACTGAGCCTGGGTCCTCTGCAGGAGAACTAGTGTGTCTAACCACTGAACTAGCCCCTATACTTGTTGTCTTTATCTTATGATTAATCACATCTCAAAGCTGAACTATTATGACAAATTCGAGCTACTCCTAATCGGAGAGATAGAAGCCTTGATGCAGAGATGTTTCCGTATATGTGTTGTGAACAAAATTACCAACGTCAGAGGGCATTATCACAAGAGTGTTTGCTTGAGAGAAAAATGTTAATACGTAACAAAGCAAGAAATTCTTTGACTTTTGAATGCATGTTTCTGATTATTACCATTTAGGTGTGTACTGAGACTTTGTATTTATGTGATAAGATTCCAATTGCGGTTGTGTTAGTTTCCTAGTGTGACTGTGACAAATGATCACAGATTTGGTGTTTAAGTAATAAAAATGTGTTCTTTCATTCTGGAGGCCAGACATATGATCTCAGTCCCCAGGGCTAGGTCAGGAAGTAGGTACAGTCCCTCCATACTCCTCCCGGAGACCCGTTCCTGGTTTTGTGGCTGCATCCCTCCCGCCCCGGTATTTATAGATAGCCACATGGTGTCTTCCTTCATAATCTTTCCCTTGTGACTCGTAGGATATTAGTGATTATATAATGGAAGTTTCTACATTGCAAGATTCATAATCACACTGGCTAATTCCTTGCTTTTTATATCATATCAAATTTGAGGGGAGAATTCTCAGAGGCCATTCTTCAGCTTACAATATAATATTTATGTTTATTATTTCACCAAGAAGATTTGAAGCCGTTTCACGGCAGTACTCTAAGTTCATATTTAAAATACATCTTTATCTAGCTTGTGCTGCATTTCCAGCCCCTATCTTTCTACTTGGATGTCCTGCCTCCATGTAAACTACACTCAAATAAACACATAGTCAAATTCATCAATGCAAGCCCCTTGGCCAGTAACTTCTCTTGGTTCCTTTCTTCAGCAGAATCATTGCCCTTCTAGAGCCCCAGTTTTGGAAGCACTGACTGTTGTGATATATAACAAAGTGGGTGTGGTTATTGGAGCGAAATATTCGCCTCATGGCCAAAGCATGGAAGACAGAGAAAAGGACACCAGTGTTTCACTCCATTCTAGTGGCCATACTCCTAGTGACCTACAAACTCACATTGGGTCCCATTTTTATAGGTTCTACAACTTTCCAGTGGCACAAAGCTGAGACCGAGCCTTTAACACATAGGCCTTTGAGGGAACATTTCAGATAGAAATCACAGTACTATTGAAGTCCTATTTAATTGAAAGGCTGGAGTATCATTATAGAATAGTTTCCTAATTGACTGCCCCAGGTCCAGTTTTCCTTATTCCATCTCATATTAACCTGGCAAGTTATTTTTAAAACACTACCTTGGGCATTGAATTTTGCTGGATAGAAGTATTGTTTGGCACCTTGTTTCATAGGACATTAAGTGCTAATTTCTAAGCCTGCTTCAGTTTACTTGTATATATGTATTCATATATATTTTTATATGGATAAATGAATTATGTATATGCACATATGTGTACACACACATCGTATTTTTTTTATTAATTTATTCTTGTTACATCTCAATGTTTATCCCATCCCTTGTATCCTCCCATTCCTCCCCCCCCCCATTTTCCCATTATTCCCCTCCCCTATGACTGTTCCTGAGGGGGATTACGTCCCCCTATATATTCTCATAGGGTATCAAGTCTTTTCTTGGCTACTTGCTGTCCTTCCTCTGAGTGCCACCAGGTCTCCCCCTCCAGGGGACATGGTCAAATGTGAGGCACCAGAGTACGTGAGAAAGTCATATCACACTCTCCAGAGCACATCGTATTTTTTAAACTTCATTTGTCATTTCTTCTTTACCTTTGTTTATAGAGAAATTCTTTCTTCGTAACCCTACGGAATAAGCTCTTCTCCTTCACTTTTAAGGCATATCTTTCTTTCCCATCTCCTGATGTGTTTATTTTTCACAATTCGCCTCATATTTTAATGGGCCAATCTAAACTATAGCCTGGAATAAACAGTTTTCCTTATATACTCCTAAGTAACATCTGCTACATGTCTAGCTTCAGTGTCTCTTGCTTCCTTCTCTCCCACATCTTACCAATAAACAAGATATCTTTGTGGAGGATGGTCTGTGATGGACAGGGGTCATATCTGTCTTTCCTTTGCTTGTCACAGAGTAGACATTTAATAAATCCTTTTTTTCGTTTCACATTGATGGATATATTCTTTCTCTGCAAATGTGGCTCATATCACATATTGTTCAGGGAACTCATGGATAACCTGTGGTCAAATTTTTGGCTTTTCCTTTAAAAAAATCCTTCCAACTATAGTTTCAATTTTCTTTTTCTATACAGTCCTATCAACAGAATCATTCAGAGAATTTGGGCAAACCAGAGCTTCGTGAGCATGTCTCACATAGCTGCCTACAAGACCACAGCTATGAAGCCATGACATATTAACAGCATGGTTTCAGGTTTATCAGCCTTGAAGGTGGTTTGCTTTGAATATATCCATATTAGGCAAAGCAAGTATAAGGAGGAATTAGGCCTGAATTCTTTCCTTTCTAATAAGAAATAGTGTGGTCACTCAAGACTAACAGCTATGGTACAGGAAGCCATGGCCTTGGGGCCTAGTTCTTTCAAAGAAGATAATTAAAAGTTCTGATTCTTGTCATCCACAATGTTCAATCCACTTTACTTTCTTATGATCAGAGGAAAATTTTTCCTTAAGTTTTCCAGTAGAACTCTAGAGTGGATATTTTAATCGACAATTCCATGATAATATGTAGTCAGTGCAACCCACATCAAAGATATAGAAGTGCAGAGGATGTGGCCTCTTTCTTCCAGAATATGTGGATTTACATTTGGCAAGAACAAAATCTCAAAGGGAGTATTTAAAGAAAGCATATACCACAGTAGGACTTGACTGTTGAGTTAGTTTGATCTTCTTCATTAATAGAGGCACATGCAAGGGCACTCCAGTAGCTCTGAATTTTCCAGAGTATTTCCTTATTTTCCCCAGGCTAAAACCCCATTTATCCACACATGTTACTTCACAAGTTAAGAGAGGATGAAACCAAATTTATACTTGGCAAAGCCACTAACATGGTCTGGGAGGTGGTTCAGTATGTAACGTACTTGCTGTGTAAGCCCAGTGATTTGAGATCTTATTTCCAGACCATTGTAAAAGCTGGACCCAGTAGTGAGTCTAATAGTTTGTAATCCCAGGATGCCCTGGTTGGGCAATGGGCTATGGAGATATGAGCCTCCTGAATATATGGGCTAGCTAGCCAGTGATGAGACCCTGTACAAAACAAAGGGAAAAGATAAAGACTGATGCCCAAAGATTGTCCTCTGACCTTTACATATGAACATGGCACACATGTCTGTGGATAAGCATACATGCATGTATTATACACTCCCCCCACACAAACATGTACACACCAAAAAATGTTCCATTTTCCAACTTTTCCAAATCAACAACAATCCTGACCATATTCATGGAAAATAAACCTCATTTTTTATTGTTATTGTGCTCAGAAAGACTATCCAATCAGAGTAACACCCAGAAATGTAAGGTGTCCCTTTGAAATGGAAACAAAGGGCAAAATACTAACATAAAATTGAATATTGTGTTAGTAACCAAGTAGTATTTACTAATAGAACATAGCAGTTGCTTTCTTTCTGGCAGTCCCTTCACTTAGAAAGACATAATGCCTCATGTCAATCTGGATCAATTCTTTATTTTGAGCAATGTCTTATTCATGTATATAACTCCCTTATATCATAGTCTTGATTTATGATGAAGTTTTGAAGAACAACCATGAGATAAATGGTGAATGATAAGCTTTGGATGTAAGAAGATGAAAACAAAGACAAAAGTACAAAGTTGATATTGGAATAAAACCTATATGGTTGTAATGGCACATGGTAATAAATACTGGGTTTTCCACTGATATAAGAGATTTTACAGAATGTAAGCATTTAAGAACATATTTCTAATCCGAAATAATATAATGCTCAATAAAAAAATGGAACTTGATTTATTTATGTTGTGCTTTACTGAATTTATTAAATTTTAAATAATGCTCGGTGTGTTTTCAAGGCTTATTTATTTTCATGTTTACTTGGTGAAATGCTAGTGTTTATTACAGTGCATGGAGCTGTGGCCTAAAAAAGCTCTATGGAAATGAATGCTTCCAATGTGATGATTAGTGAGCCAGAGTTCAAACCCATTTTATTTGTCATGGCAGACTTTGTCTCAGAAGTTATGCAGTGACATCGAGGTGGTGGGAAGCAGAGTTTCTTTTTTCCCTGTCAGCTCACCTGTAAAATTGAAAGGAAGTGACTCTCTAAATACGTTTGCCCTCTTTACTATTTTCAGAGAGTAGATAATTACTGTGCCCTGAAGCTCCACATGGTGTTCCCCACTGCATTCCCTTCCTTCCTTCCCTTTCCCTCCAAGGGCGCCCTAATGGTCATCAAGTATATGCCCTACAATACCTCCAAATAAAGCAAGAACGTGCATGGGGCCATATTGTATAAAGCTAAGCATGTCTCTAGTTGATATTTGGAGAATGGTATGGGAGAGGAAATAAAGATACAAAGGCTAGGAAAGACTGCTTATTTCTAGGGAATTCTGAAGACCTGAGAGTCATTGTGTTGTTTCTTCCTCAGCCTGACTCTCATTCTCCTTACAGCTCTCATCCCTTCTGTTTTTCTTCTCTCACTTCACCTCCTTTTTCATTTGTTTCTTTTTGTCTCCTCCCCATTTCCCTTCTCTCCCTTAATTTACTGAGGAGTTCTGTAGCCTTTACACTTACAGCGCTGGGTGGGGATTGTTTTTAGAGGCTGGAAGAAGCACACTGGTAATGTTGAGATGAGTTAAGATGATCATGGAAAGCTGAGTGGGGCCCTGCAGAAGAAAGAGAACCGAACATAGACAGGATGCCTAGGTCTTACTCTTCGTGTGGTCTATACCTGTGCTCAAAATGTTCTACAGGAAATCAAACAAATATGCCAACAACCCAGAGAATGGTAGTAAAAGGTACTATAACCTTTCCAAGGTGTTTTTATTAAAACTGGGCTTGGTGCAGTGGGAATATAATCTTAGGTTAAAGGAGCACAAAGAAGGATGATTGAAAATTCAAAGCCTACCACAATAGCTTAGCTAAACCCGTTCCAAAACAAAACAAAACAAAACACAACCCTGTGATCCCCAACAACAGGAACCAGCACAGAATCATAACCCTAAGGGTACAGTAGTGGCACAAATACCTTGGTGGTAACCAACAGCTCTTTGGACTTAAGACACACTCAGCAAGAAGGAATCTATGCCTAGTTCTGGAAAACATAGCCAACAAACCAGGGCTAATGAAATCACAGATCATTGAAAAGCACCTACAACCACCTACTGAGCCAGCACATTCCCTAACAATATTCTAACTATTCGTCCTTATGCCTACAGCTAAGTGTGATTCTTACCCCTCATTGAGGAAACATCTTTTTGCAGCAGACAGGGGCCAGCTGATCAAAATGTAGAGTTGTGGAGCCCAATTCCAGTGAATACATCTACAATGTGCTTTCATACCTAAGGTTTAGGGAACATTACAGAAGAGGAGGTGGGAAGCCTGTAACAAGAGGCAGAAAATCAGGGAGTTTTCTGTGAGACTGTGTCCCCATAAATTATCATCACTACGATTTGCTAAATATGATCTGAACAAAGATGATACCAATAGACATGCCAAAGTGGACAGAAAACAGTTCATGAGGCCTCAACCCTACACAAAGGACCACAGGAAGCTAGGGAGTGAACAGTGTTGGGAGAGATACTGTTGTACAGGACAGAGGACACCTATTGGTTATCCAAAACCAAATGATCATTCCTGAAAATATATGTACTAATAACATTACGAAGACTCAGCAGTTTATTTTTAGGACACACAAACGCACGCGTGCGCACACACACACACACACACACACACACACACACACACACACACACACACATTCACAGATGAAAACACAAAGAAAACTAGAGGTTAAGCTTTAACAAGAATCCCATAAAGCTTAGATGCAGAATAATGAGCCAAGGAGCCAAACAGATGAGATTTGTTATCCAAATATACCTATCGGTCAAAAGAAAGGTAAGAGAGACCTGGCAGAAGAAAGGATGGTGTGGAGCATGGTGGAAAAAGGATAGGCTGAAATGTGTGGATTAAGTGTACTCACAGCTGCCTTTTTAGGATTTGAGCGATTAGTTTGTCTTGGCATATGTTTAAGCTAACTCATCTGGAGAACTCAGGTGTCCTCAGTCACTGCATCATGATGGAGGTTAGCCACTTTCTACAAGTGCTCTTCAAAGCCTGGTGAGTATCCTGGCACCCACCAGGATGTGCAGGCTGGTTTTCATAACTGGGTCACACGGAATGAGTGTCCTTAAGGTGCCTGGTTGGTATTTGCATTGACATGAAGGGCAAGGAGGAACTTTACAGTGAACAATGCAGGAACAAAGTCTATGAGGTGTGCAGACCCTGCTTTGATCCATACCTCTGTTTCCTCGCTGCCCTGAAGGACTAATTATCCTTCCTGGTGCTTTTACATGTACAGACCTCACCATGATTGGCCAGTTCCCTGCTGCTCACATTAAACTACAAAATAACCTTTGTCATTCCTGATGTCCCTGTGGATGCTGTCACATTACATCCATTTTTAGCTGTTCCTCAAACCCACTGAAGTGAAGTATAGATTTCTGACAATGTGAAAAAAATCTTTTCCAGTTTTGTCTCTTTGGAGAAAGAGAAATTTGCTGTCTTCTTTGACAGCTGGACAGGGAGAGATTGCACTCTCATTTCCTTCTCAATATTCTCCAGCAAAATCATGAATAAGCAACATTTTAGTTGGTGGACTTCCAAAAAATGTTTCCTGTCAAGCTCCTGTCAGGATTTTGAAAATCAGGGAACAACTTTTTCCAGTTGTGATTTTCTGTTATTTAATTTTTGAAGTCTGAATTATGATTCTTCTGCTCTCTAGGAGCTGTGTTGAGGGGTAAAGGCAATTCAATTCTTAGTGTTGATGTGACCCAGGAAGTATCTAACAGTGGAATTTTATGCTATGGTGATTATTGTGGCTAGTAGTTTAATTATTATTATATTTTAAATTCAACCTATCAGAAGTCAGTGTCTAAGTAACCTCTTATTGATTATTTCATGGTTCTAAGTGATTTTTGCTGATGATATTTAGTTTGTTTTTTGAGACAGGGTTTCTCTGTGTAGCCTGGGTTGTCCTGGGCTTGCTTTGTAGACCAGGCTGGCCTCGAACTCAGAACATTTTAGGTGACAGCAATAACATTTTTTAAATGTCTCAAGGATCCAATCTTATAAAAACATGCATATACTAGTTTTATAATAAATTTGTGAATTATTAATATGTTTTCCTATCCAAATCTTAAGAGAGATCTGACAGCTGGTCCAGAAATTACTGAAATTTCCAAGTAGTACTAGTAATTAATCATATTCAGAGATTTCCATAGCAATTAGAACCATATAGGAGGCTATGATTTCTATCATTGACAAAGTCTCAGGATTTCCAGAGGCCACTTCAACTTGTCCCCATATTTACAAACGAAGGGAATGGGAAGATTCAAAAGGAGTTAGGATGAATAAGGACTTTTCCCTATGAAAATGTGTGGACCATAATTCTCAAGAATTTCAGAAAAATATGAATCTTGTTTCCTAGTCCTAAGGTGCTTAGAGTTTGCTGTGAGGGACAATCGTGTCCTCAGTTTGGAGAGACAAAGAGTCCTAAGATGTGAGAAAACGCCAGATAGAAACAAAACCTAAGATGGAGGCATTAAAGGGGTAATGGGGTGGGCAAATGGCTAAGTCGGATAAGCCACTTGCCATCAAGCCCGGTGACTGGATCTCAGTCTTCAGGCTCCACATGATGAAATGGAGAGAACATATTCCCACATATTATCCTCTGCCACACACACATACTATGGCATGCATGCGCATGCATCCCTTCCCCATAAATTACTATAATAAGAAGATGCTTTTAAGGAGAAAAAGGCCAATACAGCAATTAAAGTGATATTTCCTGGTGGCTTCACCTTAATTGCTATAGCACAGGGATTTGAACTGGGAGCCTCAGTCACACTAAACAGATATTTATTTTAGCATTCCTTTTCAGTGATGACTAGTTTTACTTAAAACAACATCCAACTTCTTGAAATTATTTTAAAGTTCCTTTAGTTTAAGATTAAATACAAATGCAATACTCTTTAAAAAATAAAGCCTGTTATCCATATGCCTCATTTTTAATTTAGTAAGCATTAAATGCATTAACTATTCCTTCAAAATATAAATAAGATATGAATTTAATACCAGTCTGTTGAATTTGTCATTGTGGATGAATGAAAGAATAATATATTCCAATTATTCTTTTTATTTTCTAATACTTTTTTTTACCAACCACAAATTTTTTTGTTCTATAAATTATAAAGAAATTGTTTTCTACATCTACCTTACAAATATAAAACATTAGGAACACAATTGTCAGCATATGACTAATATAAATAATGACTTGCTTTTTCTGCATTAATTTGGTTGAAAAGTGCTCAAATGGTAATTGTTTTTATTTTACTAAGATTCTACATAGACCTTTGATGTTCACCCCCTTCTCCCAACTGGCATCCTGTGATTACTCTTCTTCCATGTTTAAGATTTCTACAGCATTGACCTAATGCAGTATTTTGATTTGTAGGAGAAATTTTGACCGTAAAATATTTGCTTGTATCAGGATGGAAACACTGTTAGTACAGGTTGCGTTCAGAGGATTCCTTCAACCACACATACTTGGTACCCAAGATAGTTTGAAACGGAGCACGGAGGAGACAGGAATAATGGAGAGAAAGCGCTTTTCTCTTAAGTATTTGAATGCAACAGCACAGGGAGTTCAAGGCCAATGAAACATGAGTCATAGTAACTCCAGATGAACTGATAACACATATTCTCTCATATGTTTTTATTAGAAATCTCTTGAAAAACCATTCTATAGTAAGTAAATATACCATCACAGGCTTAAAATCTTAGCCTTAAAAATCTCTAGCAACATTTAGTTTCTCCTTGATGAATTACAATGCAATTTTCTAGCCTACTAATTTTACTAAGGAAGCTAATGAGTGGAGCAGGAGTCTAATCAGCTGCCAATCAGAATTCCTTGAAGCGCAGAGTGTCAAATATTGAAGCAATTTTTAAAACTCATAAAAGCACTTATGTTCGATGATATGTCATAAAATCTGCAATGGAAATCTAACAGTGATGAAGCTACCTTATTTCTCAAGTGTTTGCTCCCAACAAACAGCTTTCACATTTACCCAAAGTTTTCATTAACATTCAAGTCTTCCACTATTGTACTACTGTGTTATCCACAATGGTACTGTGGTACTTTCTGGCTATAACAGAATCATTAGTTATATATAAATGGCAGTCACGGAGCTCATCAGAATTATAATAACAGAAATTTTGTCTTTCGTAGGGGGAGAAAAACAGAGCCTGGTCTTTTCTCAGCTAATATCAGAGTAGAGTTTGTTTCTATGCTGTAGAAAGAGTTGGGTACCATGCTTCACTGCCACCCTTTCTATCATCAAGTCTTTTCTCCTAACGTAAGGACACACAGTTCCATGGAAAGTGATATATCAATTATAACTTTGTCATTTAAGAACCTGCATGTAGTTACTTTCCTATGTCCCTTGAAACCAGTCTGTAGGCATTGTGTGCCTTCCACTCTGCACACCATGCCCCTGTTGTAAGGTACAGTCCTTCCACGTCTACGTATGCATCTCTTCATCTACCTTCATGCACAAAAACCATGTGTAGGTGTCTGGAGTTTTTGGTGATGGTTGGGAGACAGGGAGTGTTTCTACACCTTAAAGGATGTGCCCATGAAACAGTCCATTAATGATCTTATTATGATGGCTTTCCTTGTGTGGACTGTTAGTACAGTGATGGGTATGTCCCTTCTCAGGCATGTCCAGGGGAACCTTAGCTAACCTACTGTCTCCCACAGAGGCCATGCCTATACTGCCAACAGCTACAAATCCTGGAGGATTTATTTGGCTTCCCCTGCATTCTCTGAAAAAACAAAACAAAAACAAAAAACCCAAAAACAAACAAACAAAAAACCCCACCAAATGCCCCACATCTATTTCAAAAGCACACTGGCTGATCTCTGGGGCTCCTGGAGCAATGAATTCGGGTTTCAGATTCAGTTGGCAAGTTTGTTTAATTGTTTGGATTTCTGTCTCAGCAGATGAGGCTTTTCTTTTACAGCATAGAGGACAAATAATATCCGGGTATCCTTGCCTAGAAATATCTTTGGGTTACATGCGTGAAAATTTTCTCATTCACTTTGCATAATGATACAGGAAGGAATGTGCTGGCTCCCCCTCCCCAAGAAAACACTAAGGAAGTGCTTATATAAAATATGTGAAAACATCTCAATGCACTGTGAATATGAAGCTGTTGTCACAGAAAACACCATCTCCATCTTGGTGCTCTTCTCAAGGCCTGGTTTTGGTTCAAGAATCTAGAGAGAAGTTCAGCTAAGTTCCTAAGGGATCCTTCGGTCCCCACCACCCATTTTATTTCCTGACACACTCAGGTGCTGAGCTCTCTCTCTCACAGATGGTAACAAATAATCCCATTCATAGAACAGACACAAGTTCCTGCCAAACCACTCTTCTTGTTAAAATAAAATGCCCTGGTCTTACTCTTTTCTCAGAAGGGAAATACCAGCTTTTGTTCCCTAAAGTCAGAAAACCTGAGATTATCTTTACCCAGCAAACTTCTTTGTATCCTCACCAGATATGGAAAAACCAGTAGGCTGCAATGGTATCTCAAGTATACTACAAACACACACACATTGGTGGTAGGTGAGGCCAATACAAGCATTGGCTAATGATTGTGGGACATTAGAAATGGATACATTCCAGGGAGAAGATTCTCCTTGGATATAAAGGAAACATGAACATCACATTTTCTCTATGTAGAAAGACTGATTCCACATAGTCAAAAATAAATGTAAATGCCAATATTTGTATTTTAAAACAACAGATAACCTGGGTGAGTTACAGAAGTTACAGAACAGTACATTATAGAATGCTAAGGGGGGGAGATACCTATGCTGCTATAAATCTACCTTACATTGGATATAATCTGAATCTTATTAAATTGAAACACATTCTGTGTCACTTTGAATGTGAGAAATGAAAGTAAATGAAGAAGTATGAAAATATTTAAGCAACAGAAGTAAGCAGCCTGGTGTATAGAGAAAAACCTTTCTTTTCCTATATTGACTCATTTTGATATAATGTCTCTGACATTCAGAGCACTGTGCTTTATTTTCTTTTTCAGTTGGGTTTTATCAACAATGAAGCAATGCCATGCATATTACTCTTTAGCTCATTTACCTGAATATATTTTAACTATTCATGTGCCACTCCAACGATCTAACTTCCGCAGTGTTTGAGGGAGGCTACCACCACAGGGAACTGAGCATAGGGTCTCATCCACACTAGGCAGGTAGGTACTCATGGGGCCTGAAACATGGCCACAGACCTGGTGGAAATGGTAGGTAAAATCTAGCCCCTGAACGGCAGTTTCCTTCATCTGTGAAGGAGATCTACATTCTTAGTCCAGAAAGCCAAGTCCAGGGCAGGACTGTAATTCTCTTAGGGACAGGGAATGCTATCAAAAAACATGAGGCAACAGGGTAGGGATGTGAGGTCATAGTGATGGCCAAGTGTTAGAAGCTAACATTTAGCTACAGCGACGGTATGCTGGTCCACAAAGGTGTGTGGTGAGTGTGCAGCTTGTCTGGATAGGAAACAAAGCATAAGCCAGTGTCCTTGTGAAACATTGTCCTCTAAGCCTAATGTCTCAATTAGTAAAGCTCTGACCAGCTATAAGAATCCCTTAAGATCTGGATTCATGGGTGCATGAACAGAATCATTAGCCTTTACCCAAGATTCCAGTCACTCCCTTTTTTGTTTCCTTTCCAGCTGTATGTAATTCTGTCTTGGCTGCACATGGTCATAGAAGGTAGAGTATATGAACAGGGGAAGGCTAAGGGAAGGGAGAAACTATTCATACAACTGTAAGCATGTCCTCATCTATACTAAGGTAAAACTTTTGATGATAGGGTTTTGGGGGGGCTCACCTTGCTATTAGAAATCCATCACCTGTGTTTCTTATTTAGGGTTTCATTGCTCTGAAGAGACATCATGACTATGGCAGCTCTTATAAAGGACATTTGATTGGGGGTTGGCTTACAGTTTAAGAGGTTTAGTCCATTGTTATCATGGCAGGAAGCATGGCAGCATACAAGCCAGCAAGGTGATGCATATGGAGCTAAGAGTTCTACATCTTGATCTACTGGCAACAAGGAGAGACTGTGTGCCACACTGAATATAGCTTGAGCATAGGAGACCCTAAAGCCCACCCCCACAGTGACACACTTCCTCAACAAGGCCACACCTCTTGATAGTGTCCTTCCCAATTGGCCAAGCATTCAAACATTTGGGTCTATGGGGGAACATACAAATTCAAACCATTACATTTCACTCCCTGGTCCCCATAGGCTTGTAGCCATAACATGATGTAAAATGCATTTAGTCTACTTTAAAAGTCCCCAAAGTCTATCACGGTCTCAACATTGTTTAAAAGTCCAAAGTTCAAAGTCCCTTCTGAGATTCACTCTATCACTTAATTATAATTCCCTATAATATCAAAATAAAAACCAAATCACATACTTGCAACATATAAGGTACAGAATATACAGCACCATTCCAAAACCTGGGGAAGAGAAGCACAGTGAAGAAATACTGGAACAAAGCAAGACTGAAAACCAGCTGGACAACCTTACGCTCTGCATCTCCATGTCTGATGTCAAGCCATTCTTCACATCCTCGTCTCCTTTTAGCTTTGTTGACTGCCACATACTTCTGTCTCTGGGGCTGCCTCCACTCTCTGTTAGCAGCTCTCCTCAGCAGGTATCCCACGGCTCTGGCCTCTCTAACCTCTTGGGGTCCCCAAGGTATTCCAGCTTCACATAATGGCCTTTCTGGGCCTCCATGTTGGGATACTCCTGCCACATGCCTGGCCTCAGTGACTTTCCTTAGTTGCAGAGGGAGATTCCACAGCCCTTTTCTTCTATCCTTGACTCTAAAGCCAGACTCACGTGGCCAAAGTTGCCAAAGTCTGCTGGTTGCTGGGGCTGAAATATGGAGCTCTTGTTCAATTATATCTTCACCAGCATTCTGTCCTTTACTGCTTGGCTATTCTGGAATTTGCTCTGTAGACCAAGCTGGGCTTAGATTCAGAGATCTGTATGCCTTAGCTCCTGAGAGCTAGAATTAAAGGCATGTGCCACCACACCTGGACCTAAATTCTTCTTTAATTCCTTTTCACAAGATGGAAGTTTAGTTGAGTGATATCTTGTCCCAAGATGACCACTTCCTTAACTTCATTTAATACCTTTAATCTGTTTGTCTCCTGGAACACAAAATTTAGTTACATTCCACTTCCTGGTACACCTTTAATCCTTGAACCATATATTTTGTATTTGTCTTTACCAGAACTCATATTATAGGAGACTAAAGATGAGAAGGCAGAGGTGCCAGGGCATAGGGCTGCACTTTGACAACAACTTTTCCAAATTCTTGGTGATCAAAGATGAAACCAACAGAGGGCTTACAGGACTTGTGACAGGAAAAAGGAATAGTTGAATGGTAAGACAGTAGAAATGGTGGATTGTTTGACTCCCAAGCTCAGTCCTGAAGCATATAGCTGTGTTGGAATAAAGCTAACAAATGTATGTACCACATACAATTCTATAGGAAGTAGTAGACTATGAGCCAGCCTCAGGACCACATGTCCAGGTCTCTATCAAGGTGTGTACACCTGGTCAGTCTTCCATCCTCATCTGCTCCATCTCTGCTGTAGCTATGGTAACTATTTCAGTGTGAGCTCCAGCAGACTTCATGTACAGTCAGTCCCCTCAGCACTTTACCAACCCATGCCATACAGGATTCCTGTGGTGATGCTGTTGAGGCTTCCTGTGGACTACTGAGGCAGGGTCTTAGCTTTTTAATCAGGTTCCATTGATATTTATTCACAAGATATTTGTGGATTTATGAAAATATTTTCATCTTAATCTATCTGACTAGACTAAAAGCCCTAGAAACTGTCGGGCCACTCCTTAGGCGAAATCAAGGCAGGCCACAGGGATGCTCAAGCAGACTAAGTCAGCTTGTTCATGCTTCAGAAACATGGTTATCCCGGTTTATATTCCTGTTAATGCGTTCCTTTAGCTCTATGTAAAACCTCAGGTGACGGCTGCAGACCTCCTATGAGAAATTTCCCTCCTCCCCTGAAAGGATTAACCTGTAGTGACTGCAGTGTTCTACTTACGACAATTTTACATCTTTCAAGATTGCGGTGGAAAGCAAATTTGCCACAATATTTCATTTACATGACAGCAATATGTCATTTCTTCAAGATTGTGCAGATATCACATATCTTGTTCTTCATTCCAAACGTAGCCTTATTTCCTAGACTTGCACGTTTTCTTATTTAATTTCTACTTTTGAATAGGGGAAATCAGGATGCGCTCTATAGAGTCTTGAATTAAAAAATCAGACTGTAATTAAAAAAAAAAATAACTGAACAATTTGGAAAATGAAAAGAAAGAACATTTTTTTCCTATACATGACATAGGAGCTGTTGACTTCTTAGCAAACAGATGTGTTTTCTGTGCTACTCGGGGGCTATGGCTCATTCAGAGCTCCAGTTTGAAGGTTTCCTAAAGCCGGAGACCTTCACCAAAATAACTATAGGTCCATCGAATTTTATGACTCAGGGCGATGGTTTTTCCTACATGTTTGTCTTTGGCAAATCTGTATGACTGCCTGTAAACTTACATTATTTTTTTTTCTCAGTCTTTGTAGTGATTTCTTTGGCCACTGGGGAAGAAATGAGGACTTCAGCCATGCTAATAGCTCTCATTTCAGCTTCTTACACATTACAGTGTACTTGTTGGTCATTTATTATTTGTGTTGCAGGACTAAGGTTGGAGCCCAGAGCCCCTTGGGATATCCAATTTTGTCCTGTGAAGTGTTAGTCCTATATACTCTTGGTTAAGCTAGGTAAGCTCTCGTGAGTCTCACCTCATGATATGGGGGTTGTCTAACGTCCTCGTAAGATTGTTGTGTGACCTAAGTGATGTAATAGCATCACACTGGTCATACCTTATTGCAAACACTCTGGAAATTTCATGACACAACAACTTGAAAAGTACCGGATACCTTGGAGTTAATCATATTTGCCAGGGTGCACCAACAGATTTGCCCTCGAGTTGCCCGAAGAAATTGCTTATGTGGTAGTAAATTCTCTATCTTTTTGCACTCCAGGTCTCATTTCTCCCCCTTTCACTGTTTTACTTTCATAACATGTGTTTGTCCTCAACTTACTGCCTGCTTGTGGAAAGCACTTAGCAGCAACCTTGGACACCTGTAGGCTACTTTGGTTTTTGTTGTTGCTGTCACCGGGTTCTTGACAGAGAAACGCGCTGCAGGAGGTGGTTGCTTTGGGTCACAATTTCAGGGGGCGCAGTCTGTCAGAAGGGGGGAAGGAAGGGTGGCTGGAGTGAGTTGGTGAAATAGCTGCAAGTCTCTAAAAGAACAGGAATCAGAGAATGAATATGTCTATTGGAGGGCTTTATTAGCTTGGCTTACAGGATACAATCCAAGTCATCCAACACCGGGATGGCCAAGAATCCAGGAGTTGTTCATTCCATGATGTTGATTGTCTCTGCACTCTCAATCTCATCCTGAACACCTGGAGGATTTCTGGAGCTCAGCTAGCTTTCAGTCTATCTTGGTGTCCCAAAGAGTTGATTCTAATGTTGGTGAAGAAATAGCACAACACTGGCATAAACGGAACTTGCCAGCAAGAGTGAATGCGATCAGGCAAGAGTGAAATCTTACTTCCATGTCCTTTTATCTGGCTACTGCCAGAAAAGGCACCGACAATTGGGGTGGGTCTTCATGCTTTAAAGAGTCAGATCGAGGGAATCCCTCCCAGAAGGGCCGGCAATTCGTGTTTTAATTGATTCCACATGGTGTCAGTTGACAACTGAGATTAGCCATCACAGTGGTCAGTGGCAGCAGTGGGTTCTCTCCGGGTACTGATCAGGAAGCAGAGCAGTGGAAGCAGAGGGCTTATCTTGAGGTCTAACCTCAAGTGGCCTATGCCAACCAGCGAGGCCCTAGATTGCAAAGAAGCCATGACCTCCCAAAACAGCATTAGCAGTTGGGGGAACAAGTGCTCATGTGAGCATGTCGGGGACAGTTCAGATTTAAATCACAACAGGCAATGGGGAAACTGACAAGGATTACTAATCCCATGATGTATTTAGTGTGTGACATTACAATGGGCTATAATTTTGAAAATCACCTTCATTTCTGTCACATCCATGGGCCTTCGTTTTTCAACCCCTTCTTTAGTGTCTTAAACTAATTAGTCTCTGTGAACCCGTTTCCTACCTGAAAAAACAAGAACATGTTCAACAGGAGAATTTAGATGTGTGCTAGTTTTCCTAGCTTTTAAGATAAAAATCTGTGATGCTTACATTGGTTTGGCAGCTCTTCTGAAATGTAGTAAATGTTGAATTTTATGTGCACAGGTAGGAAAAAATGATGAATTCCTGATAGAACTATGAGATGCAAGATGCCTGATTTTACCACAAAGGCTCCCTTTTCCTTTTTAATGAACACTGAGTATTACTAGCATGTTGTGAGAAATTAACCACAATACCTTTGGAGGCCACGTGTCTCAAAAAAAAAACAAAAACAAAAACAAAAAACAAAAAACAAACAAACAAAAAACCAGTAACATCTTAGGATAAATGGAAAGGATTCTGTCTACACCTGTAACTCATTTATTTGGACCAGGGGTTAGATTTCACAGAAAGCAATTACTAGGATGGGTTGAGTTCATTCAGACATGGTGATATTTTTTAATTATAAAACTGTTGAATATTATCTCTGACCACAGTTACCTCGGCAGAACTCAGAACTAGTGACCCTGGTCATTGCTCCTTTCTTTGGAGACTAGGGCAAGCTATTTATTACAATATTTCAAAGTTGGACTAAGAAAGAAAGCTGTCTTTTGCTTTTTACTGTGTGAGTGTGGCACTTTTTCAGTGGACTAACATGTGAAAGGCTCCCAGGCTCCCTCTGTAACACGAAGGTCATGTGCAGGCCAGTCTGCAGTCTGTGTGTGTTTGCAGAATGTGCTGGTCTATGTTCACAGTTGGGCTCCTTTTCCCGTGATTGTTCTGTTAGCTTTACACACAAATCTAAGTTAATAATGCCATAATTGATGACAAATCATGTTTGAATCAGTATGTATGTTACAGTTTATCTGACTTTCCCAGTGTGATTCAATATATATTAATCCTGTTAATATTACAAAGCCATAAGAACAAAGCACTCTTTAGCTTATTTTTCTTTGATTCCTATTTTTTTTTTTTGTGGTTCTGGGTGTTAAAGCCTATTAAGGTCTGCAAGGCTGTTGCTCTGCCATTGAGCCACCATCAGTATTCAAGATTATTTTTGACTTTTCTACACAAAATTTAATACTCTTTTTCTGATTTGTTTGTTTCTCCCTCCTTAACAAAACAGCATTTATGTGTGTAAACTCTGAGAGATTTATTAAAAGTAGCTATAGGCTAAAAGATGTATATTGTGGATAAAGTATAAATTAATTGCTCTAATTAATCAATAACACTCTGTGATCTTACTTTTATTCGAAAGTCTTATTGAATATTTTAGCTATGGGATAATTATTGCTCTATGAAGCAACAGAAGCTGACCTAAATCTCAAAGCTTGGTGATTTTTTTTCTATTTTCTTAGAAGCCATTTGTCACTTCAGTTTATTACACTTGGACTGATTCTCTCCCCCTGGAAATAAAGTTGGAAGAAGGATCATTAATGATAAAATAGAGGTTCAGAACAGCTGGGGTGTATGTAAAGCTCCCCGAGAGTCACGGAGCTAAGAGGCAAGGCTGGGAGTGGAGCTCCCTTCTCCAGGAGCCAAGCTATTTCTCCTCGGGCCACCTTTCCCACCAGGCGCCTTGTGCCCTTTCCATAAGAGGCTAAGAGTCTGTCCTCACTTTGTCTAGTGGGATCCCACAGGGCGTGGAGGTAGAGCTACTCAGAATTTCAGAGCTCTCAATTCTCTACCTCACTCATAGGAAACTAGGAGGAATTCACTGGGCCAGCTCGTAATGCCTTACTATCAGCCCCACTTTCAAAATGCTGAGGACTGAACCTGCTTTCAAAGCTCAATTTAAAGTGTTTCCTCATTCAGGCTTGAGAGAGAAACCTTGACACCACATCAAATAGCTGTCCCTTTCTACTTGGCACCAATAGAAGAGTCCCAGTTCATATACATATGCCTTTTTCTCTGTGACATAGGTTAGCAGGTTTATTTATATATCCCTGCTGAAATCGGCAATGTGCGCTGGCTGAACTATAGCTCATGGGAAAAAAAAGGGATCCATATTTTATTCTAATGTCTTCAGCAGCCCTTTACTGGCAATATGATTAAAATGTGTGTCTCAGGATTGTTGCTGGGGAAATGCCCAGCCAGTGAATTTGGCTGCAGCTCAGTGATTGTTCCAGCTGACTTGAGAGATGTCATTACCCTGGGATTATATTGTTGTCATCAATTTAGCTTCCAGTGCTCCTGGTAGAGAATATTGAGTTTTCATCTTGAAAATTGCCCTTTTCTCCTGTATTTTGGGTATGGTGTTCTCTGTATGATTTCTTGCTTTCTTTGTCTCCTGCTCCATACCGAAAGAGTTGAGGAATGCATGAAGGGGCTTTTCCATTCAGTGCTCCTCTGTCTTTCCTCACATGTCTGCTAATGGACACCTACCTCAATGTCTGTGTAATTTCACACATTCTACCACATGCCCATGCATGTGCCAAGGAGTTTCACATGAGGAAGAATGCACTCTGTTCTTTTTGTGCCATTATTTGTGTCCATGCTTCATGTTTTCCAATGCGCAATCATTAGGAGTTCTTCTGCAAATGTCTGTTAGTAGACAAATATAACATAAAACAAATTGATTCAAACTCACTTAAAAATACATTATAATAAGTCTCAATGCTTCAAAACTGATGCAAGTTACCATCCACATTTAAGTGTGTCATTACTTATTCATTAATTGAAATCCTTTAATTTTATATTCTGCTCCTGGCAATTGTGGCTTATTTGGTACTTTTAAGAGCCACTTTAGACAAGTAAATAAAAATGAGACAGAGGACCTCAGCAACAGCCAGAAAGAAACCAGCGGTTTTTTGTTTGGGTTTGGCAGAGTGAGGCACTGTGGGGCTCCGTGTGGAGAAACACCAGCCAGAGCTGTAACACAATGTGAGAAAAATATTACATACCTCCAGGAGTTTGGCCTTCTATTTACAAGAGTTTTCTTTGTCCATGAAAACTGCTCCTTGTGTGGCTGGGAATATAATAAAACAATTAAATCTTTATCACAAGGGTAAATAGTATGTCTCTTTGGTTTAGCTGTGATAAGAAAACCTCAAACTAGAAATACACAAAATGGTTTAGAACAACGTAAAAAAGCTCTTTGAGAAACCTTTTCCTCTTTGTTATTAAAATTTTTTCTAATTTGTATTTGGTTCAAGTACATGAAAATTCTGTGGAATTAGAGCCCATGGAAGAAAAAAAGGACACTCTGCCAATAAGTAAAGCAATTGGCTTGTAGCAACATGCTTCTGATGTGTAAGTCACATTGGAAGTTGATGTCTTCCTAAAGGACTCCGTGCCTCAGTAGACTGGGTATATTTATTTTCTTTTCCAGAAAGTATGGACATTGTTTAGTTAAAAAGACAGAAGCCTACAAATGTTTGGTAATTATGATGCTTATATATTATATGTGATATAAATTTATATTGTATATATCTATCCAGGACACCACTGTTTCTCCATATTAAAAGGGAACAGTTTCAGGCTGTGGGGGTGGCTCAGCAGTGCAACTCTTACTGCACAAGGCTGAGAACTTAAGTTTGGATTCCTGGTACTCACATAAAAAGCTAGGAATGGTAGCACAAATCCATAACCCCAGAAAAGCAGGAAGACAACTGACATTACATCTGACCTCCATACGCATGTACACATAGGTACTTATGTACACACACACACACACACACACACACACACACACACACACACACACAAGGAATCTATTTGTATGCTATTTTTCTAAAGCACAGTACCATGTCTAAGATGATAAAAATGATGCATGGGCATAGAAATATGATTGCAGCGCTATTTTATTTAGTTATGAATAATTATCTACTTGGTTTATAGTTCTTTCCAACTGACAATGCTTAGGGTCTGAAGTTTTATTTTTCTCTAGTATATACTCACTTTGGAAAAATTGGATTAAACCCTAGGTAGCATGTGAGACCCTAAAAATTCTTTACACAGAAGTCTAGGAAACTTCAATATATTCACACTTTCTGGGATGAAGTAAGAAAGAGATATATACATAAATATATTGTTTCTTGCCTCGGCAATGGAATGGTGGTTTCAGGAGGGAGTTTTGGGGTCTACTGCCAAATCGCTCTCTCTCTCTCTCTTTTTTTTTTTTAGGAACTAGATATACTCTAAACCCATTACTGTTTTCCTTCTTATCCTAGGTTTCTAACATATGTTTAGAAGATATTTTTTATATTGGTTGATTGATTGATTGGTGTGTGTGTGTGTGTGTGTGTGTGTGTGTGTGTGTTCATGTAGGTACACATTGGAGGTCAGAGAACAATTTGCAGAATTGAGTTCTCTTCTTCTGTTGTGTTGGTTCTGAGATGGTACTCAGATACTATCAGCCTTGGTGGCTAGCACCTTCAGCCACAGAGCAGTCTTTCTGGGCCTCTAATATCTTTTTAGAATATCTCTGGTTCTTGTATTTTAGTACCATCATAGTTATGTGAAGGGCTTGTCAGAAAGTCCAAAGTACTGGATCATGCCCGCAGAGTTTCTGGTTCAGTACCCTACCCCTTATTTGCACTTCTAACAAATTTATACATGATGCTGTTGCTTCCTGGGACACACTTTGAAAGCCAAGGTGTTACAACAAACAGCCCTTTGGGGAAAAGAATAATGTGGAAATCTTAGGCTATGGAAATATTGGAATTAAACTATTTTCCATTTTCAAAATCTCACAAGTTATATCACATATTTGCAGAAAAAATAACGATGAGAATTACAGACAGACACATACCCGCTGAACTCCTAGTTCAATGACTTTTGCCTTTCTGAACAGACTAGCCTCACAGCATCATGGGTGTGGCCTACCCATGGTCTCATGATTTATCCTAGTGCTTGGGAGTAGCTTTCCCTCCCTGTTCACCCAACGAAGACTTGGCTTGGCTTCCAGACCAGTCAGTTCTACTGCACCAAGACACAGTATGAAGAATATTGCCTCCTAGGGATTAGCAAATCACTTAATTATACTTTACAAATTTTCCCCATTTCCCCTCAATTTCCCACTCCTCCTCTGATTACAACCACAAGTGTTTATGTGTAGACCATTTGGGAAAGAATGCTCTGATGGGAAAATGCTGGGCAGCATGTACGGTGAGATGTTAAGATAGTTTTCTCTTCCTTTGGGATTGTATTCATTGCTGATAAGTGTGCCCTACCTAACACCCCTTAAAATAAAACAAAAGCATGCATAGAGTAAAATAAAAGATGCCATCACACTTTCTGTAATTTAGCCTGATGTTTCCTTTCCAACATCATCCTTCTAGACACCTCTGCTTTGTAATTTTAGTTCAGACTTTAAAAACAAGCTAAGTAGAACATATTTAGAAAAGAGCCTTAAAGAATCTTTGTTTTATTTGTGGTTCTCACTCGCTTATAAGGGTGAGAGGCTTTAGTTAGAGACTGAAAGTTATAACCTGCTCCGTCTGTGGAGACAGCGACTTTAATTGCATTTAATTCCCTTCCTCTTTGTATGTTACCTGATCCACTCATTGGTTTAGAAGCATAGTGACCATGGCTTAACCCCCTGCCCTTCAGCTCTCCTGGAATTGCATCCAGGCTTCAGCAAAGGGACATTTATATGTGATGCTTCATTACTAGTGAAAAATATTGTTATCCTTTCTAGACCGTAGGTCTACCTTTTTATTTCTAGAGAAAAGGTCATATTCCATTAAAAACTAACTTTTTGCAAAATGTGTTCAAGATGTTGGCTTATATTCAAATTGTAAGTCACAGCTTAGAGAACCTCAGTGTATCCACATTTCTCACATGCACACTTCATAAGTGTTTGAAAATGTTCCAGCAAGTATTTTATTAGATAGTTGTTTTAGCAAGTATTTATCAAAATGTAGGTTTATTTTAATAACAAATCTCTGAATCTGAGAAATACATGTAATTTGACCATTTCAGTCCCCTCAAAGCCTTTTGTCTTTAATTTCTGTTTTAATAGTTTGCTTCTTAATGACGTGAAGTGCCTATTCCCACTAGTAAGTGTAACAAAAAGGCTTTCAAACCTTGTAACTAGTTTAAAAAGCATATTCAAAAGAATAATCAACTGTGAGCAACAGCTATTGTAGCAAGACATTCACTCCCATGAATCGTGCAACTCCATGATGCTTGGTGTTTAATACAATGAGTGCATGCTTTCTACTTGCATTGTTTTTATCTGGCCATATCAGTATTAGTGAGGAAACAACATATGTGTGAAAATAGTCATAATAATGAAAGTATATTATGATGGACAAATGTAGTGAAGTATTAACAAATGAGAAAATCTTGAAGCTGATATGGAAATGCAAGTTTTTTTATCGACTCTGAACATTTTCTGTAGATTTGAAATTATTTAAAAATAAATTATATATGAACAATATGTACATATGGATTAATTGCTACAATATTTTCACTATCTTTGCATTATGGTACTTTGGTTTGTGTCTCATGACATTTAGTTTTATAGTCAACAACTTGTGCAAACTCTTGCTCAGTTAAGATTTTGAGTAAACAATTTATTTTTGTCTCCAAATAAAGAAAGCACTATAAGAGCACAGTGTTTTGTGGCCGTTACAGAAAATACTAATAACTGCCTATTGCTACCAATGTAGTGAAATTTTAATTTTCTAGGAATATTATGGCTTTCTAATTCTATGATATCTACTACAATTTCAAGTTATAATGAAGACAGTTTTTGCATAATGGTTGTTTGTTGAAATCATTGTTAGCCAATAGATTTTTAATTTCAAAATTCTTCCATCTTTTCTGAAGGGCCGGATCATGGTTTCATAAAATTCACAATATAAAAAAGAGATAGCTTTGGGTCTACCCCCCCCCCCCAGCCACATATGTATCAAATACCAGGAATCTGGCTCATAAATCAGGAAGAACACAGGAAGATGCAACTGGAGTCCTTCCCTGTTCCTGTGTTACAGCCAAAATCCTGACATTCAGGCATATTTACAAGACCCGTGTTTCAGTAAGCCCACATGTACTTTGTGTGGGCTGAAAAGAATGTGAAGTGCTTTCACATGGCGACTGTGAGGCTGGGTGAAGAACGTGGTAGCCTCTGAGAGATAAAACCATCTTTGTGTTTGTTAGGAACAGTTACACCCTTTCCTTTTGGGAATGGATGGAATAACGTTTGGGAGACGTGCCCTGGAAGCTGTGCAGATCATTGCCAACCTGTTGGTCCTGAGCACGAGATCTGTGTTCCTC
Organism: Acomys russatus; assembly: GCF_903995435.1. Classification (NCBI taxonomy): domain Eukaryota; kingdom Metazoa; phylum Chordata; class Mammalia; order Rodentia; family Muridae; genus Acomys; species Acomys russatus. The sequence continues at coordinate 76,475,007 of NC_067140.1, forward strand.
TTATCTGACAGATGCCTCTTTCTTACTTTGGAATAAGTCCACTTACTATGCCCATAAATCCTCCCCTGTACTGACACCTCCGTACAAGCACCCAAGATATTAGATTACAATAATGAAGCTAATGGTAATTATAGCACCCACCATTTAATGAGCATCCAGCAGGTCCTAAGTGCCTACCCATTTGATCTAAGCTAGTCTTCAAAACCATCTTTAAAGATAAGAATTATATTTCTAGTAGGGCCAAGAGTATGAAATAGAACAAAGCGTCATGACACCTGAGCATGGAAATGCCATAATGAAACCCAAATTTTTTGTATGCTAAATTAAAAATTGAAGAACAAACCACGGTTCGTCAAGCACACTTATAATGTGAGCACTCGGCTAAGGCTGGAGGATCATAGTGAGTTCAAGGCTAGACTGGGCTTTACAACAAAACTCTCTCAAGATGACAACAACAAGGAATTATCTGTATTTCATAAATAAGGAAATCAGGCCTCAAAGGTCTAAGCAGTTTTCCTGACACTACAAACAGTAAGGATATAGAAGGAACCCACCTTCTGTTCAACTCCAGAGCCTGTGTTTTTTGCTCAAAACTTTCTAAAGGTCAAATGAATGATAAAAGGCTCCTGAAACAACTAGGAGAAGCCACATGTGAACAGATACAGGATTTCAAGTGGCAGATAAGTTCTGTTGGCCATGTTGGCTTGGAGAAACACGGGAATACGCTGGATCTAAGAGTGGAGGACTGTGTTGGCGGGCTTAGCTGTCACACCCGACATGCCGTTTTGTTGATGCCTGTATCATTACACCTCTACCTTCGGTTCTCAGCAGTACCTGGCACATGGCGGGTGCCATCAGTTGTTGGTTTAATAAAGAATAACCAAAGGAGGCAAAAGAAGAGTAAGTTATGGATTAGAGCCTCCCTGGTTGAGCTTCATCAGTGGGTTGGGGGGAGAAAAAGACTGTGTTAAGTAAGAGTCCTGTTTAAGGAGCACTCTGCTTTCCTGCACTGAAGTATGGATGACGAGAGATGAGGCAGACAAGCTTGTAAAGACTTGGGAAGTGCTTCTTTAAATAATATGTCCTTGCCTTGACTTACTGTATGGTACTTTAATGTATATATCAGATAAGTAAGCAAGATTCATAGTGACTGTCTTGCTTTCTATTTTCAGCTGGTTCTGTATTTGCTCTTTCTAGTCATGTCTAATTTTCTTGCTGATCTGATGTCATTAAGTCTCTAGGTTTTTCTTTTGTGTCAAGCTATTTTTATACTCTAAAACTAGTATATTGGATATTTTCCTGACTCTCCCAGTGTTCTAACATATATCTGTCTTTTGAATATTGTTTCCTCACATAGCGATTTGAGATGGAGTCTTCAGATTCCCTAGAACACCCCAAGCTAAACATTCTCTAAGAAACAAAACTAAAGAAACAAACAAACACACAAGCCCAGAAAAACCAAGTCCTTTTCTTCAGGGCAAACACTAAATCAAGCTCTGGACACTCTTCACCTTCGCTCTCCTGTTTGAGACCTTAAGGCCTGGGAGCCGAATATGCTTCGCCCCTGTTGATGATGCAGTGATTGCCGAAAGGCGTTCACACTGTGGTTTTACAGAATGTACAATAGGCAAAGCCGCCAAAGGAAACTTTCTGCAGCACTTTATGCTGTGTAAAAATTCTTCACCACTAACTAGCAGAGGTGTGTTATTGTGTGAAAATAACCAACAGTTTTCCTAAACAGGTCTAATTACTGACTTGCTTCCTGAAGACACTGGAGTTGGGGGCAGCCTCTGTTCCTTGCGGCTTGCAGCCAGCATAGCAGAGCTGAGTGTAAATTGTCCTGCTTTGCTCCCGTTTTACCTTCTGAAGTTGTGAGTCACTGAAGAATATTTTAAAACAACATCTGGGTTTCTAGACTTTGCCTCACTCATAAACTTAAGGACGTTGAAATATTTTAGTTTCTCCTTTTAAGCAAAAGGCTACGTGGAAGTGAGCTAACTCTGTTTCATTGATGTGTCACGACCAGTCGAATCTTCTCTTAATATTTCACTTGGTGAGGTGCCCTGTGGCATGGAAGATACTAATTACTACAGTGCTGTGCAGATGGCAGAGGGATGAAGTGTTTTCTTAGTGGGCTCTTTAAGCGGTGAAGCCAAGAAGGCAAGACTGCTTCGGTTTCACACAGACAGGCATGCTGGATGTAATAGATTCCTTGAGCTTCACGGCACAGTGTAACTCAGCGATGTGCAGGTTGGGGTTGGCTCATGTGACTTTTGTTTGAACAGCCATCAGGCTGCTTGGGAATTAAGGGTACTGGTTGCTGTCTTGTGCTGGGCTCCTAGTGAGAAGACAATGCCTGGAAGCTTCTGGTGGGTACCAGGATTGAGCTCTTCAAGGCAAAGCCAAGTCAAGCGGCACCTGACGGGATTTACCTGCTTTGAGAGCAGATAGCAGCACATCTGGAATGCCTTATCCGAATGTAAATCTGTGTTGCCTTGCTGCTTAGTGACAGCGTCTGGCTCTGGCCATCATTCACTGCTCTTGAACCTTTGTCACGCTAGCGTTGCTCCCTCTTCTGTTAGCTTACTACATCATTGGTCAGCACTCCCGTGGATAGCACAACATGCCCTTAATGTCCGCTTAACCCCAACCCCTAACCCCACACCCCAACCCAGTGTGTACAACTGAAAGTAAAGAAGCCTTGAGGTGTCTGGGGAAGACCTGAAGATTGCACCCCAACTTGCCAGTCCACTCATTAAAATTCTTGCCAAGTGTTGTAGTATACAGGCTTTCTTCATTTTGGCTGTAAATTATGTTGCAAACTTTTCTAGGATGAGGAACTTTGTAGCTTTTTTCTTTTTTTAATTTTGTAAGTCCACATGATAAACACAGCTTTCCTCAGAATCAATTTGAGGTGTTGGGTTTGTGCGCTGTGATAAATATAGGGCTCCTTTGTGAACGAAAGCACGCGTGGCCCATTTTAACTTCTTCCACAAGCATTTAAGATGGGGCAAAATGGTTCCTCTGGGGAGGGGGAAAACAGACGTTTCAATGAGCGGCAGGTGTCTCTAAAGCTGCGCTTTGTCCTCTCCAGAATCTGTTCCAAGAACTTGAATCAACAGAATTTTCTTTATTGACCTAGAGAGCTACTCTCCCAGGCAGGCTGCTGCCACCTATGCCAGCCCTCTATTTTTCTGTTTCCTATTGCTCACAGGTCAGTGTATGAATCAAAGGCTCTCACTAAGCAGGAAACTGACAGAGAATTGTATGTAGCAGCCAGTCAGCCAGCGCACCGAGGCTCCGAGGCAGAATCCTCGGTGTCAGAGCCCTAGGGAACAACCCAGTCTGGACAAAGCTTGGTCTGGTAGAAGCCACAGAACAAGTGCTTTGGACCTGGCCTCGGGGCCATGGCTAAGGAGAAGGAAACCAAAGCTGTGTTCCATTTCTGGGGATGTGCTCCCCGCTGTGGCACTTGAGAGTCTCTGGAGTTTGGGGGTGGGGACTCTTCTGACACGCCAAGGGGCACTCGTGCTGGGTTAGGGACAAGAGATTGGATTCCCATTGAAGGTTTGATGAAGCCCAGGCCTCTTTTACAGATTTCACTCTGCAAACTGATACTTTCTCTTTTTGTAATTTAACTTTTTAAAAATTAGAACTTTGCACATGAACACAGTATCTAAGTCATTCCATCCTCCTTCCTCTTTTTAGCCCCTTCCTGTGTTCTCCTTCACTAACTCACAGTCTCTTCTTTAATTATTATTACATATATATTCCCACATATGTATATTGCTCCTGTGTACATGTGACCTGGACTAATCGGCTGACACTGGACATCCTACATCTTATGTTTGAGAGTTACCCTGAAGGAAACTAATTCTCTCTCTCTCCTTGAAATCCACCCCCCCCTTTTTTTCTTAAAGAGAAACATCAAGCCTTGTAACTTAGAAATATTGTGTAAGAACATTTGGGAATCCAAGAGTACATGGCCATGAAGTTATATACAGACATTACATGTGGCATTATTTTGTGTTCTTATAACAGTTTAGATACATCTGAGTTCTCTAAATATTAAAACTTAATTTAAAATATGGTGCTTGCTTTTTGTTTGTAAAGTTTTTCTTTGAATATAATTCCTTGAATATTTAGAATTTTAGATTCAAAATGTTATATGCATATACACTGGGATGATTAATGTTATCAATGACAGGCTGTAAGAACCACCTGGGAGACCGCTTCATGAGCACGCCTTGGGGCATTATCTTGTGGTTCATTTTGGGCAGGACCATTCCCTAGAAAGGGGATCCTAGACTGCATCAAATGAAGGGGGTCTGGGAAGTAGCATGCTTTTGTCATTATGTTTCCTGATTGCTGGCACCCTGTTATAAGCTGCTTCAGAATTCTTCACCTTAACTACTCACCATGGTGGGCTGTGCTTTCCAATTGTGAGCTAGAGCAAACCCTCTTTTCTTTAAGTTGCTTTCGTCAGAGTGTTTTATCACAGCAATAGGAAAAGAAACCAAGACACTGGAAGTTTTACTAAAAAGAAACAATAAAATATCATCAGAGTTATACAATCTAAGTTGCAGTAGGCAGCTTTTTTTTCTATAAAGAAACAAATCAAGTTATGAAGTATAGAGAATAAGTAACCTTTTGGCTCCAAATTAGTCTTTAATAAGCAAAGGCCAGCTTTTCTTTTTAATCAGAACAAAATGTCAAAGTGAAGGAATAACTGTATCGCTTGGCAGGATGATCAGAATGTTTCCTGCCCCTAAATTTATTCTTCATATGAGATGATTCCCTCAGAGTACGTCTTGGAAATAAATAATGCCTAAAGAGAAAGCTGGCCCTGGGATTGGGCAATAAAGGGCACCTTTGGCGTGGGCTTTGCAAAGAAGGCCCCTTGACGTCTGTCTCCTGAGTCACTGACCTACATCCCCCATCCCCACCCAGGGAAAGCAAGATCTGGCTGAAGATGTGCCAAAACTGATTTTCCCTTGCTTCTGCCTTTATGCAAACATATATCCACAGGAAGGCTCTTAGTGTTCTCATTTAGACATTAAGATGAAAGTACAGAAAGACTTCTTTTCTCTCCAGAAGATTTTTAAATCTTTTGTCATCTCACCTATAACCATTGTCATTTCCTAGAGCCTATGGGAGTGTGAGACATAACATGACACGTATACTTCCTTGTATGAGGAAAATGAGGAGAAGGGAATCAATAACTGGACTGGAGTTTAAAAGCCAAACTTTTTAAGGGAAGATTCCTCAAGGGAAGATCTCGTTCTCTGATAAAACAAATGAGGTTGTCTTGGAGGTACCTGTCAACTCTGCCCGACATCATCCTTAGACTGACCTTGTGTCCCCAGCCACTGGGCAGGTTCTGGTACAAAAGGATGCATTAAGTTGGCTCATTTCTCTCATTTCTGAAAGAGAAGGTCTGTCTCCCCCTGCTTTCATCTTGACCTGCTCTCTATTAAGAAGACTTCCCCTGCTACCAGGACACAGCCTGGTACCTTTAACCCTGGTGAAGCCACACAAGCAAGTAGGTCTGGAATGACCGCTCTGAGAAGGCAGCTAGTATTTCTTCTTTATGTAGGGTCAAAAATTTCCATTACTGTTTAGACTCTATTAACACCAGGCTTGTGGGTTATGTTGAGGAATTGTTCTTAAAAGGAATGTGGTGTTCAGACTTGCCAGTCCATAATTCGTTAAGAACATTCTCTTCTTGGATCGAAAACCTAAGATGCCTTTGAATAAGAAATGATTTGTGATATTGTTTTCCTTCTCAAATAAATTGCTGGATTAAAGATCATAATGAAGATGTGCTACCTAGCCTCTAAGGGACCCTTCCCAAATGCTGCCTTCAGTTTATTAGCATCTAAGAGCATTCCTGTCACCAGCTAATACAGCCCTGAAACAGTTCATCATCTCTGACGGCCAATTTACTCCTCAGTCAGGCTGTCTCTTCGCTTCTAGGAAAACACAATCCTCATTCACTTTCCTGGATCCAGTAGCATCTACCTCCCGTAAATCCATCCTTATTGTTGATGGAGATATTCCTTCCTGGTGACATCTGGTGGAATCCAAGTAATGCAAGGCCACATGGCTGTCAGACTGCAGTCATCTTGGTTCCCCCACCCGACAGCTGCTCTCGCTGCTTAGTGCTTCAGTCAGTAAGTTCCATTCCCGCCTCTACTCCCCTCAAAAACACGCCGGGGGTTTCCTCACTCTAGTGTTTATCTCACAATACTTTATCAGGTCTGGATTTTCCAGTAATTAATACTTCTATAGGGACAACAGAGACCTTCCCATCCAAGACTCCAAAGGATGAACCTCAAGTTAATTAAAATGTATGCCTACAATTTGGAAATGACATCAGGCTCTGAGTTACAGGGCTAAGACAGTGACTTACACAAAACCTACCCTAACATTTTAGAAGAAAAACACATCCTCTCATACACTGAAAAGCAACTCAGTACTGGGTGCCTTCCTCATAAACAGCATCAGTGATCAGGCACCCTAAGCTTCTCCTATAGCTTTATAGTTCATGAGCCTTTGGGCTCATGTACACTGGGTAGAGCCTTGTTTTAATCTTGACAGGGAGATATAGGAATAGCAAATGAAATCATAATATATAATAAGGAGGTAGATAGGAGAAAGCACTCTATTATATCAGCATGTATATATTTATAATATATTAGAGATTCACAGTTATACATATATCTCTAATAATATATAATATATTTATATATAATAGAGAGATAAATATGCCTGGAAACCCATCCAAAGGCACCACTTCCACTTATATGAGCCACATATCATTTTTTGTCTTTAAAAGAAATGCTGGTAAATGCAGGTTTTCAAGTTAGAGATCTTTCCACTCCAATTAATATAGGCCTTTTCCTGCAGAGAAATGAGAATTATTGGTATTTGTGAGGACACATTTAGTGATCTATGTCATGATGACATTTTTTTTCTCAATTTAAGTTTTTGTTTGTTTTAGGAGAGGAGCATGGATATGTAAAAGTCAGCCCCAAATCTAGCAATGAAATAGGGTTTACTGCATTATATGTTTCCAAGAAATTTTAGGATACTGCGCCTATTTCAGAGAGGTTTCCCCCTCAGTTTAGAATGTCCATCCAATAATAAAGGAAGCACGTGTCCCTTTTCCTTGGCTATCTACATGCTAATTGGGTCTCCGATTCTAAAGAAAAAGGCAAAGTCTTGTTTCTTAGACATCAAAGTGATGAGGTCAGAGATGATGGAGTTAGGTAGGTGGCTCATAACTAAAAACGGGGTCTGGGTTCCTAAGAAACCTGTAAATGTTTATTCTATTATACTTATCATCCCCTTGGGCCCAACTCGCATCTCCCAACTGACCTGCGTATTTTCAGAACGTTCTTAGAAGTTAATTTTTGAGTCAGCCCAAAGCAGTCTCAAAGAGCTAATCCAAATTCCTCACGTCTGTGAAGCTTCGAGATGTAGATCTCCTTGTCACTGTATTGTATTTTCTCACAGCTATTTCTTCTCCTCCCTAAAGGGAGCACTGATGTTATTCGGTACCAAGCACATAAATCTTTCATGCAGGCTCTGGGTGACCTCTACGGAATCAACTTTTCACCCGGTTACTTCAGCTGTATTGCTTTTCTTCCCTCCACGATTGCGGGGAAGCTATTTGAACTTCTACCTTTGGTTTTGCACTTGATAGGAGATTATTGCTTTATACCATTTTTGATGATGACGATGGGGGAAGAGTGCACAGTATTAAAGTATATATGTGTAACAGGTAACCTAAAAGGTAATGGCTTAACACAACTGCTTGCTCAACTCATAATTCTCTGGATTAATCACAGAGTGAAATAATTCTGTTCCTCTTAACTGGGCTGGTTCATGTGTCTGGTGTGTTGCCAGGAGAGCTGACTGCTGACTGACTAGGATGGCCCCAGATGGGACAGCTTATCTCTCTTCCACATGGTCTCTTACCCTTCAGCAGGCTGGCCTGGGATTGCTCACATGGGAGCTGAGCTAGCATGAAAGGTCTCTTGAGGTTTGGGTCTGGAATTCTGCCTTCTTCTCTAAATGCCCAAAGCAAGTTACAAGGTCAGCTAGATTGGAGCGGTGGAGAAAGAGATTCCACCTCCTCCCGCTGAGGAGATTTGCAGAGTAACCCACACTGTGGTGAGCAGGAGCACAGAGAAGGGAATGATGCAGCTTGTGTTTGGTTTCTAGGATTCTTTGGATGTTGAGCAGGTATCTAGAAATGAAGTACTGTACAAATTCTTGGCTTTTCCATTTCCTTAAGCATCCAAATAGGTTCCTATAGTAGACCTGGATATAGATATAGACACTTAAGGAACAGGGTAGTAGTTGAGTGCTAGAGCCCTTTTACTTTCCATCTGTTAATTCCAAGTTCTTGACTGTACATTTTAGTATAATTTTTCCCATATACACTTATGATCACATGAAAATTATAACATAATTGATATGATAAATGTTTTATAGAAAATTAAAAATATTAACAAATGTTTGACTATTTTTTTCTATCCACTGTATGGATGTCTTTATCTTGACTTTGGAGAACAATGATCTAGGGCTTTTCAGTGCCCTAGGAACTTTATGATTCTTCAATAACCTTGAAAGAAGTGAATCTTGAGTCCTACTTGATGTTGAGTACATTTGTTTTCTTTCTTTTCTTCCTTCCTTCCTTTAATTCTTTCTTTCTTTCTTTTTTTGTATCTGTATTTATTGGTTTTCCAAGACAGAGTTTTCTGTGAATCTCTGGCTATTCAGGAACTTGCTTTGTAGACCAAGCTGGGCTCAAACTCATAGAGATCCACTTGCCTCTACCTCCCAAGTGCTTGGATCTAAGGATGCTTGCCACCACTAACAGCTCAAGATTATTTCTAATCTCAGTTAAAATTGTGTGTTATTAAGGACAGAGGTCATAGATACTTGATCAGGAATTGGAAAAGAATATGATAGCATGACTCATTAAATTTAAAGAGAATTTTCTGGTTTGTATGTGTCAAGATTCATAGTCTTATTGGCCTCACATTGAGCAGTGGCCCAATGTTTTGTTACTCTCTGGAGATTTATCAAGAAAACACACTGATTGCAGTTCCTACATGACTTAAGATTAATTATTTAACTTTCATTTTGTTATCTGTTAAGCTACAGAGTTAAAGAATAACTTACAACGGAATGGGAATGAATACAAACAATGGAATACATTTCTGCAGTTATTCATCTTTCCAAAAAACCACCAACTTAAGATACTTTGGATGTTTATCTGGCTATCACATAAGAAAGATATTATATAAATGTTAGCTCTTTCAATTTTATTGAGATCAAAAAGTCCAACTAGCAAAACTACTGCACAGAATTCTCCTTTGGAAACATTTTACAATGAATAAATGCATACATGATAAGTAGGCGGAGACAACTCTTAGGACATGATTGCTACATGCTAAGCACTAATCCAGGTTTTTGTCAATTCACTCAAAGAACGGCTAAGTGTGGTAACGCATGAGGGGCCCTCTTTTAGTCTCTCTCTCTCTCTCTCTCTCTCTCTCTCTCTCTCTCTCTCTCTCTCTCTCTCTCTCTCTCTCACACACACACACACACACACACACACACACACACACACACACACACACACACACAATCCAGGGCATAACCAGTGAATGCCTCATGCAGGTCTCCTAGCACACCACTGAAGACACAGTGTGTCTGCATAGGATGCGTTTTGTTATGATTGCTGCAGAAAGTGACTCCCTCATGGTTTCTTGCAGAATGCTTTGTGCTGTGCAGGGTAGGTGTTTAATAAATTCATGTTGATTTGATTTCAGAAGAACCCTGTTGTATCCTCTTGGGATTCTAAGAGGTATATGCTACGGAAGGAGCCTCTTGTGTTTTCAGTATAATGTGATTTGTGTGACTGCTTTTAGATTAACTCACTATCTGTTATTTATAAAAGAAGCTTAAGTGAATATGTGCAAACCTAAGAACTTCAACCCCACACCCCTCCTTGCTAAGAATTTAGAAAATTGTCTGTGTAGGACAAGAAAGAGACCTCACAGGACCAATTTTGAAAATAACTGGATTTTACTAAGTGGCACTTTTAGTGTTTAAGGAAAATATAGTTAGGACTCTTGGTTCTGTTTTTTTTTTTTTTTTTTTTTTTTTTTTTTTTTTTTTTTTTGAGGAAGGAAGGGCTGACTCTCACATTTATTCATCCACAGTCCTTAGTGTCAGACATTTTTACTTATTGCTTTTTTTTTACATCTTTGATTTCATTTAAAATTGACTTATTGATTTGTTTATCCAATCCTGTATCCCCAAAGAAAAATAGGGACAGAAGTGAAAAATGGTTCCCTTAAGCACAACTAAAACCCCCCTCTCTCTCCTACCCTTAGACAGTATTATTTTTCAGGTTACAACCCAAGGAAAAATAAAATATCCTGCTTAATAAGATAATGTCCTCTGAACTTAGCCTTGCCAGGTAATTGAGAGAATGGTGTCTAAGAGTCAAGACCTTCAAGAGTTTAGGCAGCATCCTCAGGATGCTGAATGACAGCTGTGCCAATTTCGTAGCAAGCCTGGTCTTTGGGAATACTACCACATTCCTCGGTAAAGAGCAGTCCTTTGCGTGACCTCAGTGCTGTCTCTAGTACCTCCCAGACTAAGCCACAGGAAGTTTCTACAGAGTGCACAACCTTCATTGCAGCTGTGCAAACGGATTGGAGAGGCAGGCTTTGGGTGTTTCCTGAGTTTCAGATTCTAGACTGACTTAAGATAGTTTAAGCTAGGAGAATGCCATTAATAAAAATAACTCATTTGTTCCATTAAAAAAGAAATATGAATTTGTTACATGAAAGCTTATAAACTACAAATGATAAAATCGAACAAGAATTACATTTTCCCAATGGAGGTAAGAATGTCAGACAAACTTCCTTCTGAAGCACGCCATTGTCCTAGTTGCTTTACAAATTAAAGATTTACTGATGTTTGCTTCACAGTCCATTTGGGCTGTTCAGCAGAGTGAAGTTAGGCTCCACACACTCAAACCAGAGCTAAGCTATGTGTACAACAGCAGTGCACCTGCACATCTCACCAAGCTCCTTAGCTTCTGATGGGAATTGAGTGGCTTGACTACTTCCTCAGAAGTATTAAAGTAATGATAATAATAAGTCATAATATTTGTCATTAAAATTTGAGTGTAAGTAAATCCCACCACACTAAGGACCTACATAGAGTTAGTGATATAAGAATAGGAAATTTCCTTAGTCATCAGAGAAATGCAAATCAAAATGACTCTGAGATTCCATATTTATTACACTCATCGGAATGACTAAGATAAAAAACTCAAGTGACAGCATATGATGGCAAGGATGTGGAGAAAGGGGAACACTCCTTCATTACTGGTGGGAATGCAAACTTGTACAACCACTTTGGAAATCAATTTGGTGCTTTCTCAGAAAAATGGGAATAGGGCTACCTTAAGACCTAGCTATTCCACCTTTGGAATATATACCCAAAAGATGTTCTACCACACAACAAGGACAAATGCTCGATCACATTCATAGCAGCTTTATTTGTAATAGCCAGAACCTGAAAACAACCTAGATGTCCCTCAGTTGAAGAATGGATTAAAAAAAAAAAACAACAAAAAACTATGGTACATTTATACTATGTAACACTACTCAGCAATTAAAAACAAGGAAATCCTGAAATTTGCAGGCAAATATATGGAACTATAAATGATCATACTGAATGAGTTAACCCAGACCCAGAAAGATACACATGGCATATACTCACTTATAATTGGACAATAATCCAACAGAGATGTCCCCTGAAAGTCTTTACTTAGCAGGAGATTGAGGTAAATGCTGGGACTTCCTATTGGGACTCTAGGTGAGAAAGGTAAGGAAGAATGGGTAAATAAGAGGATCCAGAGGGTCCTAGAAACCTACAAGAAGACCATTAAGGCTGGTGGATCTGGACGCAGGCAGGTCAACTCAAACTATTGTACCAACCAAGGCAGTGCACATACAATAAACCTAGAACTCCTATGTAGATCTAACCAATGGACACCACATTCCCCACAATTGTGTGGAGAGCAGGGACTGACTCAGATATGAACTCTAGTGCCCCCTATTTAACCACTTCCTCTTGGTGGGGAGACCTGGTGACACTCAGAGGAAGAGACCTGATAGGCTGTGATCTTATAGAGGGGGATGAGGTCCCCTTCTTTCACAGACCTAGGGGAGCAGAATAGGATGAAAGAGGGAGGGAGGGGGAATGAGAAGATACACGTGAGGGGATAACAATTGAGATGTAACGTGAATAAATTACTTAAATAAACCATTAAAAAAAAAAAGAACAATTAGTTTCCTGTCCTCCCTGTCAACTGAAAGAGTAAGGGATGGAACAAACTCTGTGCCTCATTCTGCAGTGTTTATGTACTAGATCTACAGCAACTTCCAGACAAGCTCAAGGTTGTCAATACATTTGTAAAGGAGAACACAGTTGCCCAAGAACTCAGAAAGCAAAAAAGACTTCCTGAAAGACAAAAGAGGGGAGGAGCTCATGCTAGGCATCCTGGGAAGGGAGGACTTAGCCAAGGGCATGCTGCCATGGAAGGGAATGGTGAGGCCTCCAGGGAAGGAAGAAGTATATGCTGATATGTAGTTGGGAATGTAAGGCCAACCACATTCCTGAGGAGTTTAAAAACAGCGGAATTCAGAACTAGGACTTTTGTAATGTAAGGTAAAAGTAAAAGCAAACGTGATATTAATAGGAGAGTAGGAGAGTAGTATGATTTTATTTGTATTTTAGAAAAATAAGGCTAGTAATCAGGACTGACAATAAATTCTGGAATATTTTTGTTTGCATTATAAGTTTTTTATTAATTCATTTATATTGCATCTCAATTGTTATCCCATCCCATGTATCCTCCCATTCCTCGCTCCCTCCCACTTTTACCCTATTCCCCTTCCCTATGACTGTGACTGAGGAGGACCTCCTCCCTCGGAATATGATCCTAGGGTATCCAGTCTCTTCTTGGTAGTCGGCTAACCTTCCTCTGAGTGCCACCAGGCCTCCCCATCAACGGGACATGGTCAAATATGGGGCACTGGAGTTCATGTGAAAGTCAGTCCCCACTCTCCACTTAACTGTGGAGAATGTCCTGTCCATTGGCTACATCTGGGTAGGGGTTTGATGCTCACTTCATGTATTGTCCTTGCTTGTTGCCATAGTTTGAGCAGAACCCCTGGGCCCAGATCTGCCCGTTGTATTTGTTCTTCTTGTAGGTTTCTAGGACCCTCTGGACCCTTCTATTTCCCCATTCTCACATACTTCTCTCACCTAGAGTACCAATAGGATGTCCTCACCTCTATCCCACTTTCCTGGTAAGTGAAGACTTTCATGGGACATGCCCCTTGGGCTAGTGTCAAATTCTGGAATCTTAAAATCTCATGGTGAGGTATATTCTCCTTTTGTCTTTTGAGATAATCTGTTTTAAGAACAAATATCCAGGCAGTTGATGCTTCCATTGACTTGATAGCTCACACCAACTTGTCCTGAGAAGACAAATATAACTGAAACAACATGAGATTATACTTTACCCTGTAAAAGATGTGGCACATAGTTTCAGCTTTTGTCAGTGACAGAGTTGCTAGTATCAGAATGAACTCTTTTCTAGTAGGAACAATAAATTCACAAAGAGACATAAAAAGAGCAGAAACATTTATAGGCATTAGGAAACAGACAAAAGCAGAATGGAACTGAAGAAATTTCACTGGGTAAGGCCCACCTCTGAGAAATCACATAGCTCCGACCTTGAGGTTCTTCCTACTGTATTTGGAAATGCCTAAAGGACACTGCAGAACATAATAGTTTTTTTGGCCTGAGAAATTGAGGATCTAAATTCAGACTGACTAGGAATCCAAGTGAGGTCTCCAGGAAGAATAGAGTTACAAAGAGGGGAATCCCCCTCTCTCTAACTAAACATCATACCTTGTCAATTCTTAACTGAGTACTGAATTATGCATGCATGGGGAAAATCTTCAATAAGCCATGGATAAAAAAGAAATAAATAAAAGCCATAAATCAGAAAGAACTGAGCAAGGAATTCAGCAACTTGAGCAGGTACATAGAGTTTGGAATTTTATTCCAGCCCCCAGCTGCCTCGGGGTAGAGGAGCATCCTTAATACTGAACACTGAGACTCCAGCAGCCCCATGCTGGAAATGCAAAGACTACGCTCCCGGACTAACGGGATTCCTTCAGAAGTAGACAAATGGAGCTCTATTTCACCTCAGTAAAGTCTTCTACACACTGATAGTCATTTACCTGCTTTCTATAACAAATGTCAGTAGTGTACATTTTAGTTTATGGCATGATATCATCCACAGTGGGTAGCTTTTCCACCTCAATTGACCTCATCGAGAGAACACCCTAGAGCTATGTCCAGAGACCCATCTCACCAACTTAGCAGTTGTGATTGACCATTACAAGGATAATGGAACCTAAAGCTTCCTCCACACATTATTTGTTTTAAATATTCTATCAGCAATTAGTAGATGTGTAGAACAAAACAAAACAAAACAAAACCATAGCCTGGACTCAAGTGAAAACTGAGTCATTGACAACAGACCCATTGGTCAACTGAAATTGGAATTGAAAGATATAAAAATCACTGTGTAAAACCTGTTAAGGAGTTTAGATAGATGATATTTGGATAAAGAGCGATAGGTTTGAAAATTTCAGAAGTGATATGGAAATAGTGAGAAAAAGGGACAAATGGAATCTCAGGAACTAAAAAAATAGAGTGAAAAAATGATTAGGTGGAGTTCATCAGATTTAATACATCTCAATAATAAAAAAGAATAAAAATCAATAAAGGAAGTGAACAGACACTTCTAAAAGATATAGATGAATCATCTCTAAGCACTTGGCAACATACTTAACCTCACTAGTGATCAGTAAGATATAAATTGAGTAATACTTACAGACTTTGAGTGCTAAGACTAGGAAGATGGACAGCACCAAAGGTATGCATAACTGAAGCTCTCATTTCTGTTGGGAGGCAAAAAATTATATAATTGATTGGAGAGAGCATATTTTCTTGATAAAGTATTCATAACCCATCCAGAAACTTTATTCATAGAAAAATGTCCAAAGAAATGAAAACTTAACAAAAACAAAAACATTTTATATACAATGTATGTTTTTGTTTTGTTTTGTTTTTGAGACAGGGTTTTCCTGTGTGGCCTTGGCTGTCCTGGAGTCACTTTGTAGACCAGGCTTAGCCATGAACTCACAAAGATCACCTGCCTTTGAGTGCTGCTATTACCAGCATGTGCCACCGTGCTAGGCTTTCTACAATGTGTGTTTATCTACAATCATACACACACACACACACACACACACACATACACACACACACATACACACACACACACACACCCCTGAATAATTCTTATCCATTTGTAGATGAATAAAGAAGTTATGATATCTTTAAAAGCAGAATATTTCTCAAGAATAGAATGGAATAAAATCATAATACATCTGATTTATTGGAATGGAAGACACAAGACCCTTAAGCTGGAATTTGAAATTATACAACAGCTAAGACATAGCCATGGCCACTGAAATACAAACAAGTGCTCCCACTTCCTATGGGTAGTGAGAAAAGAGTTCCCATGGAACGGACACAATATAGAATTGTGCTGATGGAAATGTTTCATCCTCATTGCTGTCATAGTAAAGTTTGTACACATTCATTAATGTACACCAAAGCTGCACACTTTATATTTGATTGTGCATAATAAGTTAAAGATAGAATTAATAAAACTTTAAAAAAATAGGACAGTAGTTCACATGCAGGACCTCAGGTTAGATTGCCAGGTTTCGAGACCTGAGTTATGGATGGATCAGAATAATTGCCTCATCAGAAAGCTCTAGGGTTCTGAGACACATTGAAAGCTCTTTGTAGATTATATAGTTTATGCAAGGTGCTAACCTAGGCTAGGCACTTATAAAATGGAGATGATACAATTAGTATCCACTTTAGGAAGCTGTCCTTGGTATAATGTCTGGGACGCAGATGCCTTCAATGCATTTAAGCTGTAGTCATTATTATTAAAAGCTCTTCAGCTACACTGGCATTTCCCTAACTCAATCAGGAATGTGTGTATAACCATGTAGATCTTAAGAATTAGCCATCCACAAACTACATTAGGCTGCGATCTAACTAACTCAAACACTTGACAGCATATGATTAAGTACACTCACAAATCCTATTTTAGTTATCCATTTCAAACCAAGTAACTATCTCTTTGTGAAGAAAAAAAAAAAAAAAGTGCTCGCTTTAAAATTATTTCCCTGAAGAGCTTGTAAAAAAATTCAAGCACAGCGAAATTAGAGCATATTTTTTTCATAATGGTCTTCTGTTTCTAGTTGTTATTCCTTAATCTCATTACTAGAGGTGTATGCCTTTCCAGAGCACACATATGTAGATGTACACATGTACAGGAGTGTGCGTTCAACCATATATAAAATTGTGACTTCACTGCTTGTGAGCTGGCCTGTTTTTGGCAACTTGACACAAGGAAGAGTCATCTGAGAGGAAGGAAGCTCAACTTCAACAGTGCCTTCATAAGATCAGCTCATATGCAAGCTTGTTGGTCATTTTTTGATTAACAGGGGAGGGCGCAGAAACCATCCCTAGGCAGGTGATCCTGGTTTGCATAAGAATGCAAAGGAGCAAGCCAGGAAACATTATTCCTCCAAGGCCTCTGTGAAGCCCTCAGTCTTGGACTGTTTCCTGGAAGTGTAAGATGAAATCAACCCTTTCCTCCTCAGCCTGCTTTTGGTCATGGCATGTGATCACAGAATCAGAAACCAAACTAAGACAGTTTGCATCAGGGACTATCTTCTAAACCAGGCATTTTCAGGTAAAAATCTTATCCTGATAAAACTTTTAAGCTAAAAGTTGATCTGCTCTTCTGAGTAGCTGTAGAATAGTCTGTGGCAGGATGGAACTTCATTTATTGAACAAACTGTCCATTTATGAATCTAATTTCAGGTTATATTTCCTGCAGAAAGCTTTGAGTTAATGCAAACATCATCTGTTCATCATCTATGCTAAAGTTTAAAAGGTGAAATGATTAGTTAAAAGTCCATGAATATTTTCAATTTTATCTTGTGAGTAACTGTATTTTGTTATTAATTAATGTATTTGTTCACTTTACATCCTGGTTGTAGCCCCTCCCCCTCTCCTCCCACTCCCATCCTTCCTTCCTCTTTCCCCCTCCCTCCTCCCCTATTCCTCAGAAAAGGGGGGCCCCCTCCCTATGCACCCCAGCTTATTAAGTCTGAGCTTACCTTTTTCCCCTATGGCCTGGCGAGGCAGTCCTGCCAGGGGAAGTGATTACCCTGTAACCATATCTTGTGTGTGCACAATTGTTAGGGCATTGGCCTTCTCTCTCTGGTGTGGGCTGAGTGGTGGTTTTCATATTCTTTCTTGCTTCTCTACTTTTCTCATTTGCTGATAAAGAGGTTTTGTTTTTATAAATTTACCCAATTCCACGTAACAATATTTAAACTAACCATCATCAATCTATCACATAATGCTGTCTTAACCATCACATGGAACACCACCTGGGCACCAGAGTTTTTAATTTCCAGCACAGGAATGTGAGCTTGCACCTCTAACACTAACTTATTAGAAAGTGCAGCATAACGCAGCTTGTGGCTGGTAGAGAGCAGTGTGCATCTCACCCAGGGGCCTTGAAGAGTATGGAATACATTCATTTCGATATGAGGGTCTTTGAGGGCTAACCTTGTTATGAAATCTTACAGATATGAGAGGCGAAGCAGGTATCCCAGGGACACTTGTTCAGCTAAAAGTGATGGTTGGTGACAGTCAGTGATAATAGAAGCCAACTTGGATATTAGACAGGCTGTACCCTCAGCACCAAAGTCTATCCAATAGCTAGCTTTGACTTTAAGAAGAGTCATTATTCGTTGCAGGATGGTATGGACTGTGGGGTGGGGGACATTGGATCTCTAAAAGACACTGTTTTCTTCCCTATCCTGGGCACTCTTACTTTACATGGTTTTGGTTTGCAAAGTTGATTTTTTTTTTTCATTCTGCCCACCCAGTAGTAATTATTCAAAAATAACTAACCAGCTACGTTTTCAAGTTCCTAATTCATGTACCGTGAACCATTAGTCGTCTCCCTCAGTGTTAACTTCTGCCCCAATCACAGAAGGCGTTAGTTTTTAATGAAACCAGCATGGTGTTTCTTGCCACGATGCAAAGGGCCCAAAGGCGAAGCTACAACCCAGGCTGCCTAAGGGTAGAAAGCTGCCTCTCTAGCAGAGTAAGAGCAGCTGCCCAGCATTTGACTTTCCTTTGTGGCAAGCCAGCCAGCTGTGTGGTCTTCCAGGTGCTGATAAGGGCCCATCTACCCTTGCACCATCCAGCTCTTACCTTGCAGGAACCTGGTCATGCCTGTGTTCCACCCGTGAGGAACAAGCTTTGCCTGGAGATCTGGTTCTTGTTTTGGTAGCCCTGCTGTTACCACCTCGCCTTTGAGAAAAGTGCACGTGCACCTATGCCTTCATAGCCTCACTTGATACTGGTGTTGTATTGGAAAGCAGATTTAACAGCTCAGAAGATACTGTTAGCACTTCCTCCTAACACGGTTTCCATTGAAATTGGATGTTGGCCGAGCTTCCCTATGTACACCACTGCAATTATTCAACTTCTCCGAGGCTCCTTCCCCCCAAGAAAATGTTAACCAACAAATACACACACACACACACACACACACACACACACACACACACACACACACAGTGAGAGAGAGAGAGAGAGAGAGAGAGAGAGAGAGAGAGAGAGAGAGAGAGAGAGAGAGAGAGAAATTGAGTTCCTTTTCCTTTTCTCCTGTCCATTTATACATTTATTTCCCAAAGGTCAAACATGGGCTAACTTTGTTCTCTCTCTCCCCTAGTGGATGGCTGTATTCACAGAGCCGCTGGCCCCTGCTTGTTAGCTGAGTGTCGGAACCTGAATGGCTGTGAGACTGGGCACGCAAAAATCACATGCGGCTATGACCTCCCTGCAAAGTGTGAGTATGGCATGCCTGAACTTCATTTTATAATCAGCTAAGAATGCCAACCTTGCTTTTTTTCCCCCTCAAAAGAATATCTAGGCAAGGAAACTGTAAAAGTGGAATTTAATTAAATATGCTTATGTTCAGATTTAGTGTGTAGGTGCATGCTTATTTATATGATTATGTATGAAAATTTTTGGTGGCTCTTCAGGCCTTTAACAATGTCTCTGAAACAGAGAAATAAAAAAATATGAGGAAAATATATGTTCCAGTGTTTAAGCTCCACTAGTGACAGCTTCTGGAAATGAAGCCGATTTCTCATTCCTTGTTCAGGTTTCTTGATTGTGGATATGTTTAGAGCAGAGGAGATCAAAGTGATGTATTGTGCTCTCAGCTGCCATGTAAAGGCTGATTGGCAATTACAGCCAAGGCATCTGTCACACTCGGCTCTTGGGAGAAGCGAGAGGAATGCGGTTGTCAGCCTGAGAATGTATTTGCTCTTTGAATGTGGAATGGTCAAATTTTCTATTATATTTGAATAGAAAAATGCATTGCAATGGACCGACCTTGTTGCTTCAGTGTTCAGCTGACTGGAGTAGGATGGTATAGGGTAAACAATGAGAGAAGTGATTAAAGGTGCACCTTTTTAAATTATATAATTTTCAGGGCCTGGGGATAGAGGGGGAAATTGTGCTACACCATTAAGGTGTGCACTGGCCTGGAAATGCAGACACCGATTTAATCTATGTACTGCTTCTTAGGATATTGCCCTGATCTCTAAACACATTTTATGCGAAGGCAAAGCTACTTTTGTTTGTTTGTCTTCTATTAGTGAAGAAAGCATCGCTAAAAAGGTACAGCCTAATTTGTGGGATACTGCTTAATTCTGATGGACAGGAAATGAGCTACCCATGGCTGTCTGTGGATGGTCACATGGAGTGCTTTATTTTAAAAACTGTGTGCGTGCGTGGCGCGTGTGCCTGTCCCAGGTGTACAGTAGTGTTGAGAGTTCTCACTTTGACTCATAGAGCTCATGATCTGAGTATTAAAAGTGATTTCCTTCTGGGATTATATCGCCCATGTTGACATATGCAGTTCTTTAATCTGTCTAAGACGATGCTTCCTGTAAGATGCAGCTGACTTGTACCACCCCGAGAAGGAGCAGATCAATTACTTTCAGACTGTGCATCTGTCCTTAAACCAAGTAATAAGTGAAATTCTTTATTGAACTCACTGCTTTCTCTATATGAAAACAGACATCAAAATTCTTCCACTCTGAGCTTTCTGAACACAGATAAACTTTGAGTCTCTACACAGGATCAAGTAAAATGATGGTTTATGGGTATTATCTGAGAATGTGGGAAACTTTTTTTTTTTTTTTTTAACTAACTTGTTGCCAGTTAACATGCTTGTGTACAAGATTTTCCGTTTTCTTTGAATGTCATTCAGTTGATTTCCGAGTCATTGAGAATTTACCTGGAATCAAGCACAAAGGTATGTGGATCAGTAAAATGTAGCAGTTGCCACATTTGTAGCAACTGAGGTGTGGTGTGTGGCTTTCTGGAGCATCCTGAAGCAAAAGTCGTGAGGCCCACGCTGTGGAATGTTAGCCTCCAGGACTCAGCATGGACTCTTAATCTCGCTGTTCCTTTCTCTAGCTATTACGTCCAGATCAAGGGCATGAGTGCAGGCTAGATTTTATGTCAATTTAACATAAGCTCGAGTCATCTGAGAAGAGGGAACCCCAACAGAAAAAAATTGTTTCTATAATAGCAAGCTATAGTCAATGCTGAAGGACATTTTTTAAATTAGTGTGCTTCCTGTGGTGAGACCCAGCCCATTATGGCTGAGCAAGCTACAAAAAGCAAGGCAGTAAGCGACATTCATCCAAGGCCTCTGTATCATCTCCTGATTCCAAGCTCCTGCCCTGAATTTCTTTGATTGTGAACCTGATATGGAACTGTAAGCAAAATAAACCCTTCCCTTCCCAAGTTACTTTTGGTCACGGTGTTTCCTCACAGCAGCATTATCCTTGACTAAGACAGCATTTCTAATAAAGAATCATCTAA
Source organism: Acomys russatus (assembly GCF_903995435.1). Lineage (NCBI taxonomy): Eukaryota > Metazoa > Chordata > Mammalia > Rodentia > Muridae > Acomys > Acomys russatus. The sequence goes on from NC_067140.1 coordinate 76,496,202, forward strand.
TAGGATAAAAAAAAAAATAGCAGTCCAGCATGGTAGCTACCTCATAAAAATCAAAGACATGCACTGCCAAGGAAAATGTCTTGGTGTTTTTGTGTACTTGAGAAGACCAATGATTAATATTAAAATGATAAAGAAAAGGAGTAATAATAGCTCACACTTGTATTTCACTTCATAGTGTTCCACGGTACTTTCACAAACCCTTATATTTTAAATTATGCTTTATAAACATTGTGTGTGTTCATTTTCCTTTTCCCGATCCCTGAGAGATAGTTTTCTTGCTCACCAATTTGGTTCCTCCATTTCAGAGTCATTAACAATCCACAGATGTGCTTTTGTAGTGAGAGAATGAAAAGGGAGCTCATTACATACTGTTTGGGTCATTTTCCCCTCCATATTTAATAATTCTGTGACAGTTTGACAGCAGAGACTAGTTCCTATCTGTCCTCTGAGACAGTAGGTTCATCATTATATGGGTACTAAAGCCAATCATCCAGCCACAAGTGATGATATCTTCATGCACCAGCAATTTGTTTTGAAAATGCTGTTGTCTGGGTTACATACAGTATTGGTCATTTTGGACTGCTCTTTGCTTTTCTATGCTTGCTAAATTAATTTATTCACAAATGGTTGTATTTGCATTAATTATACATGTAGTCTGTGTTCTGTGACTTATGTTGGGTGGAATGAAAAGCCCCTGAATGTTTTCTCTTTCTTTCACTGCCCAAGTGTTTGAATGGTTTCTTTTGACACAAAGCTAACCAATCACTTTTCTCAAAAGAAGTCATGGGTGGCAAGAATATTGGCTGAAGTTTCATTGAAAGCTGTTGCTCAGGAAGTTTACAAAGGGCTGTTCATATAGCTTCAGTCTTTCAGGAATGGACTCTTCTGTGAAATTAGATTCGTCTTTTAATTTATAATAACATTTCAATGTGTATTTCTTTACAGAAGCCTTTTTACATGAGAGATGTATAAATGTCCCTGTCTGTTGTAGAATTCTGTCCTCCAAGCCATTACCATTTTAATTAGAGAACTTGAGATAAACAAGTTTGGTCTTGTTGACTGTACATCATAAGAGGTGGGGTAGAGAGAGTCATTCGATGCCACCAGAGATTCTGCCCTAGTTGCACATGGTTTTGGTAGGTGTGAGAATATATAGATGATAGAAGGGTTAACTGGGGTGTGGGTTCCCGTCTAGCCCTGGGGAGGTCATTACCCATATTGGGGTGAGAGTTTTCAGTGAATTCACTGTTTTGGGATTACTTAAGCTTCTGGAATAAACATCTTTGTCTGTCTTAGTGCCCCATCTGCCATGAGTCGAATTTTGTTCAGGTCTGCCCAAGAAAAGTCCTTACAACATTGTCCCTGTTATATGGGCATGTGGCACAGTGTTCTAATTGTGTGACTAACTAATGCGAATGAATGAGGCATGAATGAATGATTTTGTTCGGGATGTTTTCATCTGCAAAATAGTTTGTTGGCTGTGCTTCCGGCTTCTCACGCCTCCCATGTTGCAATCCATTTTGCGTGGTGCTAGTGGGGCCTGTCTTCTCATCACAGGGGTCAGCAAGGCTGTACGTGGTGGACACTTTCCTTCTCGGCTGTGGCCTCCTTCTCTATTCTCTCATAGACTGTCTTGCTGAGCCTCAGTGCTGAGCATTACTATCTCCTTGTCTGGAGTTCTATTCTAGACATCATCATGACTTCTTCCTTTATGTCCTTTATACCCTTGTTAACTGTAACCTCAGGTGTCACCTTAGCTGATGTAGTTATCTGGGCTCCTTTGCTTCATTTGCTGTTGTACTGTAGCATGATAACGTCAAATACACTATATTATCTCTCCTCCTCTTCCTCCTCCCCCTCCTCCTCCTCCTCCTCCTCCTCCCCCTCCTCCTCCTCCTCTTCCTCCTCCCCCTCCTCCTCCTCTTCCTTCTCCTCTTCCTCCTCCTCCTCCTCCTCCCCCTCCTCCTCCTCCTCCTCCTCCTCTTCTTCTTCTTCTTCTTCTTCTTCTTTCTTCTTCTTCTTCTTCTTCTTCTTCTTCTTTTTCTTCTTCTTCTTCTTCTTCTTCTTCTTCTTCTTCTTCTTCTTCTTCTCTTTTTTCCCCTTTGGTAATATCTCCCCATACCAGAATAAGGAAGTAGACTTTGAGGCTGGGATCTATTTCCTTTGTTTTGTTATTATCCATACAGGTTCTTAAAATGCCAAACATACAAAAGAGGCTTAAAAGATGTTTCTTGAAAGAATTAATGAAAACAAACTTCAATATTTTTGACAGCCTTTATTTTTAAGTTAAACCCTTGTTAACCTAATTTTGTGTGGCTTTCCACAATGTGCTGCCATGTCCTGAACCACTTAAAATGTCTCAAATGGTATGGCTTGCTCTCAACTTGTTTCTGTGCATCTCTGTAGCTTATGGTTGTCTAGAATGTTCACTTTTTGATCCTTTCTACATCTCTCAGACTCAACTCAGCTATCACCTCTGTTAGGAATGAAGTCTTATCATCTCAACTACAAGTGCCTTCCTCCTCCTCCTCCTCTTCTTCTTCTTCTGTATAGTGCATGTTAACATTTTATATGATGCCTCTTTTGCTTTTTTATACACATTTCCTTTGCCTATACATTTTTCAAAGTTGTTAGTATATGAGAGTGTGTGCATGAATATGCATCTAGAGGACAGTCTTGTGTTTTGTTTCATAAGAGTCATCAACCTTAATGTTTAAGACAGGATTCCTTTGGTGAGAGCTTACTAAGAAGACCAGACTGGATGGCCACCAAGTCTTGGGGATCCTTCTGTCTCAACTCCCACCCGCCCAGTTTAGCATAATTGCACATCACTACACCTAGCTCTTTTATTTTAGACTTGGTATCTAATTCAGGCCATGATGATTGTATGGGATATACTTTACTCTCTGGACAGTCTCCACAGTCCAATGTTGCATCTTTTTTATATATTATTACACATACTGGAGAAATATATGTCAAATTAATTAATGATTAAAACTGGAAAACTAGTAATGAATTGGTGAAAGTTTGGACAAAAAGGAAAAATTATGCTAATATTTCTAAAAACAATGTTATTAATGTCAATTATTCATTGTATTTTAAAAATATTTAAACATAAATGTAGCTCTAAACTCTTCTAAGAGATTTACTCCTAATAGTTTCTCCTGAAGAGGTGAAAATAAATTTCATTTGATTTTCACCATAGCTCATATGTCTATTATATTTCATTAGAATAATCCCATTTTTCTTTAAAGTTGAATAAGTATCAAAGATAAATATAAAACATTAAACTATGTGTATAATGTTTTTTTGTTGTTGTTGTTGTTCTTCCATTTACTCTTTCAAAGGTATCAAGGGCAATGTTGGAATCCAATTTCTAGTGTTACATTATTGATTTCAAGGAACATCTAGGATGGCAGACCATAACATAATTTATTTGAATGAATGGTATGAATTAGTGTCCTTATTCTATTCTCAGGTGCAGAAATAATCTGATGATAGTAGCTTAAAAGATACTGTTGATAGTAATTAGTACTTCTCTGATGCCCTTCATCAAAAAATGATAGTACTTTGAAATAAGAGCTTGTCAGTCCTTTGAAATTGCTACAAGGAAGCAACATGACAAGTAAGGATAATTTATTTTCAACACAAAGAGAAATTCAAGTACAGAGAAATTAAATCTGTTGTTCCAGCTAACAAATTAAATCCATAGGAGAGCTTGATTGGGACCAGGAGTCATCAACTAGGTGGAGTGTCACTGGCAGTGTTCTCCAGACCTGCTACTTGCTTTTGTAAATAAAGTTTTATTAGAACCTGGCTGTGTCTATTTGTTCACATATTTTTTAATGGCTGCTTTGGTATAACTGAGTTGAGTAAGTCCTGCAGGGGTTGTATGACTAGAGTGTCAGAACCATGTACTATCTGGCCCTTGGTAGTTTTTTTTTTTTATTTTTTAATTTTTATTTATTTATTTATTTATTTATTTTTATTAATTTATTCTTGTTACATCTCAATGTTTATCCCATCCCTTGTATCCTCCCATTCCTCCCCCCCCCCATTTTCCCATTATTCCCCTCCCCTATGACTGTTCCTGAGGGGGATTACGTCCCCCTATATATTCTCATAGGGTATCAAGTCTCTTCTTGGCTACTTGCTGTCCTTCCTCTGAGTGCCACCAGGTCTCCCCCTCCAGGGGACATGGTCAAATGTGAGGCACCAGAGTACGTGAGAAAGTCGTATCACACTCTCCACTCAACTGTGGAGAATATTCTGACCATTGGTAAGGCCTAGTCTGTAGCAATCATATGTTTTTATAGAGGCATGATTCATCAAAGTTAAATATTTATTGAATTTTATTAACATATGTAATAGATTAGAGTAGACAAAAGCAGAGAAATTCCTACCTGCCATCTATGTCCTGGCACTGTCCTTCTGTATTGTGTCTCAAGTAAACATGTCTTTAGGAGGATGTTCTCAAACTCCTCAAATCTTTCACCTACCTAGATCAACTTGGAAAAAGAATTTCTGGTGAAAAAGAAAACAATTTTTCCATATTGAGAAGTGAATAAGTCAATTCTCTATAGGGAGAATTAGTTTAAAACACCAGAGTTTATGCCATCAATCTTCATTCTTGCCTCCTCCAGTGGGGCTAGCTAAAGTGTTGAAAGGGGGCCTTCAGGCTTAGGAAATTCATAACTGGGAGTAAGTAACTCAAAAAGTGGTTCTGAGTTAGTTCGCTGTGGAAGGTGACCTGATTTCGGCCATCCTGGCTCTCCCAGCAGGTGTCTGATTGTGAAAGCAGTGAAGTGGGCACGCAGAGAAAAGCATGACTCTACAGCCTTTGATGAAGACCCGAGGGCTCTCACAAGCCAATTCCATAATTAAATGGCATGTTACCTAAAGAGGAAAAAAAAAATAGCCTTTGAAGAATGTAAAATCATTGTCTTGTTTTTCTAGAAGAGGAGGGTGTGTCTGTTCCTCATAAAAATCTACCATTGTGGTTCATTTCCTTAGGATTTTAACTTCCACTTGAGGCTGTTTCTCCATGTCTACTGTTATTTCCTTGAGTATTAAGTGACTGATGTACTTATCCCCTTAGCCTCCCAGTGGATGCAGAAGTGAGAAAAATCTAGACTAAAAGGTCTTGAAATGTGATTTTTAAAGCAAATTGTCATGCTTTACTCCAGAAAAACTGAGTTGGAAGCTCTGTGGCTCAGCAAACTCTCCTTGTAACTCTAATGAACACTCAAGTGGGAGGACTATTGCCCTCCAGGGGGTAGAGTACCACATAGCAATCTTGCTGTCACCTTCTTGGCTGCGCAAGACAGGCGTCCTTTTGGTTAATAGACTTGGACTTTCTTGAAAGACTTAGGCTTTCTTCTTTTCTTTTGTAGTATTTTCATAGCTGGTGATAATGCCTATATTTGCCTAGCTGTTCACTGCTTGTCCTCTCAAAAAGTGATGGTTTAAGGAGTGCAGAGTTATACAAGTCTCATAGATCCCTGGGATGCTTAGCATCCAGCACCAGAGCAGCAGGCTCTTTATGTTTATTAGCAATACTTTCTGCTCTCTCTCTCTCTCTCTCTCTCTCTCTCTCTCTCTCTCTCTCTCTCTCTCTCTCTCTCTCTCTCTCTCTTTCTCTCTCCATCACTAGGATCACTGTAAGAACCAACACAACCACACTTACGATGGAACTTTACAGTTCAGAAGTCTGCAAAGCTAGATATATCGCTGTCCTCAGCATGACGTCCCATCACCCAGCATGCTTCTTTTTTATAAAACATGAAAACATTTTATTTTACTGGTATTAAAGAGGAAGAGGGAGAAAGGAAACATGAGAACATAGATGCATGCATCCTGGGGCTTTGATGTAGATGTGGAAGTTGCAGGACATCCTTCGAAGAACGTCAGTTCGCTCCTTCCACCATAGAGTGATCAGGCATTGAATTCAGGCCACCAGGCTGGAGCAGCGAGAGCTTCTACCTGCCAAACCATTCCGTAGCCCTCAAGCAGGCCCCTTGATTCCGTGTTCTAGCAGTAAATGAAAGCATGAGGGGAACAAGTCTGTTTAACTTGCTCTGCCACACATGTATCCTCCACTTTTTAGACCCACTAAAATAATGTAGATTCTCTTATTAGGCGATTTTGTGACCAATCTATCCTAATACTAGTATTTTTTGAACCTATTTGTCCTTTGACAGCAACCAGTACTTTTATTGCTGTGTTACCAGAGAGGTGTAGAATCAAGCTTGCACTTTGCCTTTATCGTTTGTGGCCTTAGATGGCCTTCAAAGGACACTGTCTATACCATCTTTTTTTTTCCTATATGATCAATAGGAAATAACAGTGTAAATCAATTCCAAGTAATAATGTAAATGGGCTCTTGAAGGCAATTCCCGCTGTGAAATAAGTAGTTAGCAGCGACACTGGCATTAACCACAGTGGGGGTAATCAGCCCGTGGATGTGTTTAATCAGAGTTATCAGCTAAGATTAAAAATAGAGCCACAGTTGTGCAGGGATAATCATTTTCAAGGTTTAAAGGATGGATATGTGAAGGTGCTCTCATAAATTAAGGCCATCAGAATGGCTTTGAGTAATTTAGGATACTCCGAGGTCAGGAACAAGCAAACAGGAGAGGTTAATCTCAGGGCCATGGTCATTAATGTGCAGAGACAGCAGAATACACTTATGGAAATAAGCAGTAAGCACCAAGTTAAATGATTTTTCCCGTATATTAAGATATTCCTTGACCTGTCACTAACATATATGGTTTGATTAAAAAGCAAGCAACATGGAACTAACAATTTGTACATGTGTTAATTATCTTAGCAATTAATCATTAATTTCAAATCCTAAATGTTGGTCCACTTTATGATTCCATTTAGAAATACTCATGGAGCCAGTCAGAAACTGTGGAATAAAGGGTCATTCCATTGGGCCTATAAAACTGAACTTCAAGGTCAATCTGAAAAGTCCTGAACTCGATATGCTAATTGTTTGGGGAAGTCTAATGTCTGAATGTCTGAGCATGAGTTCCTTTTTCCAGATTTATCCCCAGGCTGGGGTGTCTTAGTAATGTACAGCATCAGAAAGATACTTGACTCTATTGGTAGTTGTGAAATAATGTGCACACTCCATTTGCTCATTCAACCTATTTTTATTGCTCTGACCTTGGGGGCTCTTGCAGAAAGTCCAGAGCTATAGTGAAGAAACCCTGGGCCCTTAGACCTTACGTTCAGGCCAACAGAGGTTGACAATGGAACACATTTGCACAAAGCTGAGGACTTTTAGAGGGCAGTAAAAGCTATGAGAAGGATGGAGCAAGCTAACAGAATGGAAAGGTGAAGAGGCAGCTTTCCAGTGTGGTTGGCAAGACCTCCCTGTGGAGGTGATATTTGAGCTGAGAGCTGTGCTGCCTGCTCAATGAGAAAAACCATTGCAGACAAAAGAAAACACTTTACCGTCTAGTTAAAGTCAGCTTACTCAACATGAAAATAAAGACAATCAGGGGATTTCCTCGCATCCTTCATCCTTACAGTTGGTTTGTCTCATCTTTTTTTCTGCTGTACAGACATGTATGCATACAGATAGGTACACATAAACATGTTAAGCCTAGCTTTTATTGGTAATGAAAGCATTGCTATGGGTAATTAGGATCAGCCAGGAATTTTAGTGCTCACTTAAATGATCACTTAGCAATCACCTCATTATTTTACAGGTAGGAAATATGAAGCCCAGAATGATAGCTTAATAAGTGGCAAACACAAGCACCGAGCCAGTGTTTCTCTCATCACAGTATAGTGACATTTTTGCTAGAGCGTGCTCTTTGATCACGCGACCCATTCTATAAGAATGTCATGAGAGTGTAGCCATCTCAATACCATAACACACACGGACATTTGAAGGAAAAGGTTCTCACGTCACACAGTACACCTGCCACTTGATTGGTAGGCATCTTGCTAAGTTCCCCATCACTGATTAAACCATGAGCCTCCCTGGTGGGATTTTTTCCCCAGTGGTCCCTCTGAATCTTACAGCATTATCTGATGTCTGATGGAACATGGAAGTGAACAGGATGAAGCAATGAGACTTCTTTGTCTTTAACTCAGACATTTGCATTAGCTCACCTTCAGAAGAAAGACATACTTCAGAAGTCATTTAGACAGACTTCAGACATGCCTGCAAATCCACTGGCATTTCTTCTCTAGAGGGGTAAACATAATCTCCCATTCCACTGAGAGCTGCAGGGACTTAGCCGACTTTCTCCAAGGGAACAGAATGTTTTACAGTGGGCAAACTGCTGAGCTTAAGTTTAAAGTGATGGTGGCTTCCTTGTGTGATCTGTCTCTTGGATCACCACCTGCTGTTCACCTAGGGCTGCCATAACAAATCACAGTACTTGGGGCCTTAAACAGCACAAGCTTTCTATCCTGGAGACCAGAGATTGGAAACCAAGGCAACAATGTGGGTGTATTTCTTCTGTGGGCCTTATGAGGGAACCCATGCTGGTTTTTTCTAGCCCTTGGTAGAGACAGCTTTTTCCTGGCTTAGTTTCTGTTCCAGGCCTCATTTGTCACGTTCGCTGTTTCTGTGTCATTTCCTTAAGGTCCCTTGTCATTAGATTCAGGGTTCACTCTAAGCCATCTCTCTTCTCAAGTACTTTGAGATCTTTAACTGCATCTATCTACAAAGATTTCATGTTTTTTGTTCATTTGTTTGTTTTTGTTTTCCTAAATAAATTCACCCTCATGTTCTTGGGCTCAGAACACTGGCTTTCTTTTTTCTTGAAAAATCACTAGCTCACTCTGCACTCTCTGTAAGACAGCAAGTTACATGTCATAAGGCAGCACTGAAGAAAAGAAAAATAAGCTGGACATCTGAGAGACCTTAATCCAATCCTGAGATACCCATGCACTGAGCAGCTAGGCATGAAGCAATAGTGCCAGTGAGCCTAGGACTGGATCTTGCAAACCAGCCAACAAAGACGTAGGTGGCCTCAGGACTACATCCTCCGGCCTCTTTGCAACTTTCAGGTGCCTGCATCCCTGAGCTTGACAGCAACACCAAGAAGCCTCTTCAACCAAAGGCACCCAGCTAAATACTTCCAACATCATTTCCTGCTGAAACTAGGAGATGCCCTTTGTTTTTCAAGTTTGGAGCAACATGTTAAAGCAGTCATTGGATACTAATGCAGCAACTATGGATAAGTGTATAAGACAGGATAAGGAACTCACTAGCAGAGGTACCAGTTTATATAAAACATTTGCCTAGTATATGATGTATCTGGCTTAGGGATGGCCTAACATAGGAGGTGAAATGAAACACATTTAATCAATGAGTTCAAAATCAACACCTTCAGTCACATCCCTTAACTGTATCACATTGACAGCGATATTCTGGCATACATATTAGGAAACAAAACAAAACAATGATGAGTGCCAGTGAGGGGGGTTGGAGAGAAAGAATGGGAGGGAGAGAGAGAGAGACAGAGACAGAGACAGACAGAGAGTCAGAGACAGACAGACTGGAGGGAGAGAGCTAACCTCATATAGTAAGAAGCATAGGAAACAACACGTCAAGTGAAAACACACCACTGGCATTATTATTTACCTACTATTCCTTGATTGTTATTTCATCTTTATGCTAGTCGCTCAGATGCTTCTCACTGACAGGGACCACTGTTCCCATTGGCAGAGAGGTGGATGGGGAATCAATTTAGCTTCTCCCTTGTGCTAATACTACAGGCAGAGAAAAGCAATGGTAAGTTCTATTTACATTTGTAGCCGTGCCCTTCTCTATTTGTCTGCTGTGCCAGGTGGCATGCTTCCCATTAGCTCCTCCATTTTTCAGAACCATCCAGCCCTCCCTCCATTTCTAATCACATGCTTTTTGTGAAATCCCTATGATTTCCTAGGGCCTTCCGAAGCTTTCCTCTTCCTACCTGTGACATTTTGAAGAAGGATTTATTCTCTTCCCGTGTTTTCTTTGCTTAGTGAAAATGCCACAAGAAAAAGCCCTCACTGTAGTTTTACAAGTTTGTTGTAGAACTTCGTGTCTGTATTGTGTTGAAGCCTGTTTAACCACTTGAAGGTCTGTACAGGGCAAAGGGTTAGCATGGAAATCCCTTCCTGATGAGCTACTCAGGTTAACTTTCTTACATAATGACTCAGAATGTCAAACTATTGTGTGTCTTTAGAAGGCTGTCTACATGCTGTGATATTAGTCTTAGATACGGCACAGGGTGTCATGTGATACCCAGGCCATCTTTCATCTTTCTCTTCCACTCTGGTGATACTATCTACCCACTGTACTGATACATACTTTGTGAATGTGGAAGTTGGGAACTTAGTTCCGTTCATGTGGTTGTTTGGGAAAGTACCCTGGGAGACCGTGAGCTTGAATTTGGGAGTGGCTTGATGCAAAGGAGGGTTATAGAATTCCTCATTGGTAGGTATCCTGAAGGGGCAAGCAGAACAAAGCTAATTCTGTTTGACAGGATAACAGGAGAGTGCCTTCCCTTCTGGGTATACAACCTGGGTATAAGCCCAGAACATTTTTTTGCCTGTTTTCTTTCTTTTTTTCTTTTTTATTAATATATTTTATTAATTTATTCATATTATATCTCAATGGTTATCCCCTCCCTTGTATCCTCCCATTCCTCCCTCCCTCCCATTTTCCCCTTACTCCCCTCCCCTATGACTGTGACTGAGGGGGACCTCCTGCCCCTGTATATGCTCATAGGGTATCAAGTCTCTTCTTGGTAGCCTGCTATCCTTCCTCTGAGTGAAACCAGGCCTCCCCATCCAGGGGACGTGGTCAAATATGAGGCACCACAGTACGTGTGAAAGTCAGACCCCACTCTCCACTCGGCTGTGGAGAACTTCCTGTCCATTGGCTAGATCTGCTTTCAAATTATGCTACTTATCTTTCTCTTGATAAAATCCACTGACTAAGAAATGCAATATTGAAATGCAATCCTTAGAGTGATCAGGACACAGCGCATTGGTTAATTAGCACAATCCTGTCAGCCATCCCTTTAACTACAGCAGAAGCCAAAATAGCACATCAAGTAGGAATTGATGTCAACCTTCCCTTAAGTTCTCTGTTGTCAATAGTAGCACACCTTTTCGACACCAGATAGTTCATACACTTAGGAACAGTGGAACTTGGGATGGAAATTTCAATGTCCGTTAATGCTAGAAAGAATTCTCAACATCACTCTTAGCAGCCAAAGCTAATTTCTTCCACTAAAAGCTAGGCAAAGGATTTTACCCATTTCTATACTACATACCTTGCAGGAACCATTTGGGTAGTAAATGGCAGACAGGTCAAACCTGGCTCTCTAGTATGTAGCACGTGTTTTATCTGCCTTTTGGAAGAGAATGGGTTGTAAACCAGTCATGTATCCCATATTTGTAAAACTGAGTTAAATTGAGAAGAAATGAGCCAAGCGGTTTCTCAAGATACCAGGCTTGTATGCAGTGTGACTGTTGTAGGCAATTACATCATTAGGCTAGTTGTCTGTGGTTCATTCTTTCCGGTGGAGATTTTTGTATGGAGGCTATCAGAGGTAAAATATCACATCAAATGTATGCTGTTTTGTACAGTGACATCCAGACTGTACAAAATAGTTATGGATGTGGACTTGGAATCCCAACACTAGACTCAAATTCAGGCCCTGGGTTTGGGCAGGTAGTTAACTTCTCTGTGTCTACATTTTCCATGTGGAGATGGGATGAAACCACTCTGTCTTCATGTGGAAAATGCTCCAAACTACAATGAGCCAGTGTATGTGTGAGGAAAACTAACTCTAATGTGGAAAAGAATGAACCAGACTGCACTGAATCTCCTCTATGTTCGCTTTGCATTTCTATTATCTGGCTTAATAATTAAAAGTTAGGTAGAAAAATAGCATCAATATATGTCTAGTCAAACCTACTAGATATCTGCCACATTCTCCAATGTTGCAGATCTTTGCACACAACTCCTATTTGTTACAACCTTGTAGCTTAAGAAATAGCGTCACACTGAAGTAAAGCATGAATGAAGGAATTCGGAGAACTTGAGTGTCTTTGGGAGAAAGCCCTGGTCTGTCTAGTTCAGCAAATGGATTGACAGTGAGGTCCTTTCCAACTTCTATAAAGTATATGTTCAAAGGTTATTTCCAAGCTCAATTTATTGTTGAATCTCATTAAAATAAAGTGATAACTTTATGGGTTTCAAATGTTTTATGACCATCCCTTTTGATTGAGACTGCTAGCCCAAGTGCTTGTTACTTAGTGTTGTAAATGTGTTAAGAGGGGAAATATTGATGTGTGTTTCCTCTGTATTCAAACTGTTGAGACTTTATTGGAAATAATAAAGCTTTACAACATGTTCTTTACAAATAGGATACTAGGGACTTACAGCAGCATGAAGAAAAATATATGTATTACTTTGTGTCAGAACAAGCTATGCTGTCTCCAGTTTTATAGTACCCTGAAGTTAATTGTAATTTGGGGCAGAAAAGAAGACAGTATAGTCAGTGGTTTGGTAATATTTGAAGAAAAAAAAAAAGAGAGAATTTTATTTTATTTCAAGGAAGGCAGTCAACTTAAACTATTTGTCCAGAAATATTCTCAAGCAGTAATATGAAAATAATATGTACATATATATAACTATATGTACATGAATACCTATTTTATTTCCACAAGTATCTAGTTTTATCACAGCACTTGGAATCTGTAGACTGGGGTTAATATTTCTTGAGAATGGAGTTTTGAGTGTGGTATACATACATGTAATAGATAATAACCATACACTATAAGTTTGGGAAAACCTCCCTTTAGCGCTTTCTACTCATATAAGAGTGAAAGATAATACATTTTGCAGAGTGTTACTGCATTAAATTTCATATTATAGTGCTAAAGATGTAATGGATAGTACTCAGTTATTCAGTCACATTTTCTCATAGATAATTAATCTTGCTTTTCTCTTAATCCATATAAATATGGGTGTTTATGGGGTGTTCAGATAGTGTGTTGGTTTTCATTGTCAACTTGACATAACCTAGAGTCACATGGGTCAAGGGAGCCTTAACTGAACAGTTGTCTAAATCAAATTGGTCTATGCCAATGTTTATGAGAAAGTGTCTTGAATAATGATTGATATCAGAGGGCACAGACCACCATGAGCAGCAACATTCCTAGGCAGGTACACCTGGGTCTATACAAGAAAGCAAACTGAGCAGTTAGCATGTCAGCAAGGCAGAGAGTAAGCCAGTAAGCAGTATTCCTGCATGGCTCTTATCTGACTTCCCTCAATGATGGACAGTCACCTGGATTTATAAGACAAATAATCCTTTCTTCCCGAAGCTCTTTTTGGCTGAGTGCTTTGTCATAACAGAATGAAGGTAGGAGAGGTAGCAAAAGTCTCGGGCTCACTACTTTGGGAAGAAGAGAGATTTGTGATGTGTACAGTCATTCTGTCTATTTGTTGTACAAAACCTATTTTACTAGGTGAAGTAAATAGCTTACAGTAGTAAAATGCATTCTGTATGAATGCTGGTGATTTGATGCATGCTAACTTGGGCTCTGAGTAGTCATAACCTACATAGCAAACACACCCATTTAACTTTCAAAGCAGAAGTTGGCACTGTTGGAACCACAGAAACAAGCTGGGTCACAAAGCAGTCTTTCCTCCTTCATAGAGAATAGACTACCATTCAGACATAGGGTCTATTTCAAACCTTTCAGGTAGACTTTCCAATTGATATAACTAGATTCTGTACTACGGCAAAATTTTGACATACGTGACATGTATTCCCTTCTAATTGAGACTGTGTTTGGATATGAGGCCTGCAGATTTCAAGATGAGCAAACATTTGCTGAAGTGCATAGTTTAAAAATTTCCAAAACAGAAATGGAACTCAATGTCATTTTTATTAAAAAAAAAAATACCCCAAACAACAACAACAACAACAACAACAACAACACATTTCTTTAGCCATAGAGGACCCAGGTTTGTTTTTGCCTTTTATATTGTTGTACTATTAATATTGTATGTGATTTCTATAGATTCTTTGTACCTCTGAATTTCTAGTAATTCAAATAGATGGTCGTGCAATTATCAATGTTCTCTTTCACTTAATCCCTGCTCTTCTAAATTGAAGGCTTTTTGAAGTCTTGTATGACTGTCATACAAGGCTGTGACATCTATATTTGTAAAATGTATTCTGGGGCTCTCTGGCTACTTCCATTCTTTGGGCTTATCTCATACCTGATGGAAGTGGATGGAAGGGTGCTCTCAGTAGTCATTGCGTCCTCCAGGCTGGGGCCTGAGAGACATCCCTTGTGCTAAATTGTACTGCTTGGTCAATGCCGTTATAAGGAGGCTTGATCTTCTTGGTTGAATGAACGCATAGGACCTCAGCTGTGCAACTCATTAGTATGTTACACTGCAGAGCAAGCTTTGCTGCCGCAAGCATGAGCTGCTGTTCTCTTTACCTCTTACACTCACTGTGTCAGTGACCCAAGGATTGTTTCACTGCAAAGAGAAATGCTCTTCTAAAGGCAAAACATGGCCCTGCCTTGGCCACAGAACAATAGGTTCCAGGTCCCCTTCTGGAATCCTCTGCTAAGCTACCTCATTTCCACCCCCAAGACTGCCATTTGTGGTAGATACTGTTACCATAAGCAGGAGGAGAGGCAGGCTTGGAGAGGTTAGATACCTTTGCCGGGACCTAACACCTAGCAAGGGCAGAACAAGCAATGAAACTGATACAGTCACTCTCCATAGCTCTGCTCTTATAAATAAATGTTACCTTCTGCATAGTCACAAGCATGAAGAATGCAGAATGTGGGTTGGTTTCACCAATACTACTTCACTTAGATTTCTTTTCTTTTTCTTTTTTTGGTGAAAGTTAATCCTGCTATTCATGAACGTTTTTAATTAAATCTTTTTTGCTAGCAAACAAAATAATAAGTTTTCATGATATTTTCATATATATATATACATTATTCATATATGTGTGTATATATACATATATAGTTTACACATATGTGTATATATACACATATACATTATATATAGATATATATGGTTGCTTTGTATTCATCCCGACTTTGTACTGTCTCAGCCCTCTCGATCACTGTTCACCCTTCTCCCTCCCACTAGCCTCTCTTACTGTTCCTTTACCTTAACCTTTGGTCTCCTTCCTCTCCTACATGGTCCTCCTTCTTACTTTTAATCTGTGCACACACACTTCCCTATAAACAAACTCCTAGACTGCCTGAGCTTCCTGGCTCAGAGTCTACCTTCTGGGGAAGAGCATAGCCACCCACCTGTTCAACTCTTGCCTGTTTTTCTACCTCCGGCCAAACTTTATAGGCTTTGGACATTTTTCGTCACCACTCTGATACACAGAGTCCTCTAGTCTCATGTGGCATCTGCTTTTTCACCAATGCACAGGAGTCTGGGTTTGGCTGTCTATGTGTGTTATGTTTGTAGCTTTTAGTTTACGTATTGATTTCTTAGTTCTGACTGGGAAAGCCAACCAAAATTAAATGATGTGATGGCCTATACCCTCGATGGCTATCTTAAATACTGTTCATGTATGTTTTCCTAGCTGCCTGCTTGTCTATCTCTCTTTAATCAATTTCATAATTATAAGGTGCACAAAATCTTATGACACATATAGATTCCAGGGGTGCAGCTCTCTATGCCATCTAAAAGCACTATCTCACAGCCCTTTTTAATGTGAGATTGTAGACAGTGCCTCTCTTATTACGAGGTAATACAAAGAAGTACTGCCTTTTTAAACTTTCAGATCAGTGAAGCCAAAACTGCAGAAAGTATCATGAACTGCGTATGAGAATGTTTAATTTTTATTGAATATTTTAAATTCTAAATGTATTTATACCTATGTTTCAATTTTTGTGACATACAAAATAGGGGCTTTCATTATAATTCCAAAATACGTTATTGTACTCTGCTTATATTTAGTCCGACTACCCTACGCTTATCCTCCTTAGAGCTCCAAGTGATACATACATTGATTAATCTATCTGCCATCTGTCTGTCTTAATCCAGATTTTGCATAGGAGAGAAACATAACATTTGTCTTTCCCCCTCCCATTAGCATATTATGTTTCCCTCCCCTCCTTTTAATTCTCAGAATATCCCCAAATAACCTACCCTGTATTCTCTACCCCATGACAGGAGTGTTTTCTGGGCTCCACATATGATCAAAGATGTGACACTTGTCTTTCTGAGTCTGGCTAATTTTTCACTTGCAAGATTGACCTCCATTTCTGTCCAGTTTCCTGAAAATGATGTAATTCCCTGTGATGGTATGAATAAGAATACCCTTCACAGGCTTATTTATTTATTTGTTTTCATTTTTTATTAATTTATTCATATTACATCTCAATGGTTATCCCATCCCTTGTATCCTCCATTCCTTCCTCCCTCCCATTTTCCCCTTACTTCCCTCCTCTATGACTGTGACTCAGGGGGACTTCCTCCCCCTGTATATGCTCATAGGGTATCAAGTCTCTTCTTGGTAGCCTGCTATCCTTCCTCTAAGTGCCACCAGGGTCTCCCCATCCAGGGGCGTGGTCAAATATGGGGCACCAGAGTTCATGTGAAAGTCATACCCCACTCTCCACTCAACTGTGGAGAATGTTCTGTCCATTGGCTAGATCTGGGTAGGGGTTTGAAGTTTACTGCACGTATTGTCCTTGGCTGGTGCCATAGTTTGAGCAAGGTCCCTGGGCCCAAATCTGCCTATCATAATGTTCTTCTTGTAGGTTTCTAGGACCCTCTGGATCCTTCTACTTTGCCATTCTCTCATGCTTCTCTCATCTAGAGTCCCAATAGAATGTTCTCCCCTCTGTCCCAGTTTCCTGGTAAGTGAAGACTTTCATGGGACATGCCCCTTGGGCTAGTGTGCAGATATAAGTGAGTATATACCATTTGACTCTTTCTGCTTCTGGGTGAACTCACTCATTATGATCATTTCTAGTTCAATCCATTTGTCCACAAATTTCGGGAATTTCTTGTTTTTAATAGCTGAGTAGTATTTCCATAGTGTAAATGTACCACAGTTTCTTTATCCATTCTTCTACTGAGGGACACTTAGGCTGTTTCCATGTTCTGGCTATTATGAATAAGGCTGCTATGAACATGGTTGAGCAAATGTTCTTGTTGTGTACTGGAGTATCTTCTGGGTATATTCCAAGGAGTGGAATAGCTGGGTCTTGAGGAAACCCTATTCCAAGTTTTCTGAGATATTGCCAGATAGATTTCCAAAGTGGTTGTACTAGTTTGCATTCCCACCAGCAATGAAGGAGTGTTCCTCTCTCTCCACATCCTCGCCAGCATGTGGTATCGCTTGAATTTTTGATCTTAGCCATTCTGATGGGTGTAAGATGTAATCTCAGTGTTGTTTGATTGCATTTCCCTGATGACTAAGGAGGTTGAGCATTTCTTTAAGTGTTTCTCAGCCATTTGATATTCCTCTGTTGAGAATTCTCTGTTTAGTTCCGAGGCTATATATTTAAATGTGTGGTCTACATTTGGTGGAATTCTTAAGGAAAGATTAGGCAGTGAGGTATGTCAGTGAAAGTAGCTTTTGAAGTTTAAAAGCCCACAACATTCCCAGTTACCTCTGCCTCCTGTTTGTGGATAAAGGTGTGAGTTCTCAGCTGCTGCCCAGCAATAGGCCTGCCTGCTTACCATCATGTTCACTGTCTTGTTGGCCATGGACTCGCCCTCTGAAACTAAAATCTCCCATAAACTCTATCTTCTATAAGTTGCCTTTTTCATGGTGTCCCTTCCAAGGAATAGAAAAGTAACTAAAATATGTGTACACACACACACACACACACACACACACACACACACACACACACACACACATATATATATATATATATATAAAGTACTTCTGTGATATACCTATCTTTGTTTTAGCATTACTGTCATGATTTCATGAAGTTAACCAACAAAAGCATTAATGGTGTTGCTTCAAATATGTTTATGCCCCTTTCCTCCTACAAGATGGGACTCGGTCCGTTCTTACTTTCCTTCTTTCCTCCTCCCAGTTTGTCAGGCTCAGCCTGACTGAAAAAAAATTTAAATTGCAAAATGTTCAAATTTTATTTTATTTCATTTTGTTTAGGTGTCTCATATGGGTAAAAGCTATTAGATGATTCAAGTTTGTGTGAAACTGGCACTTTATGGTATTTTAGTCAGTGAATCTACTGTGAGCAGGGATGTTATGATTATACTCTTCCCATTTGGGGGAAATAAAGAACAGTTCTCATGGTCTCTTTCATACACTTATTTCTAACATTAATACATTCATGCTTTTGAACCAATCTAGTGAGTATCTGACCTACAGTTGACTTTGTAAAATAATTTCTAGCCCAGCTTATTTCCCAGTTTAAGTCTTTGATTATATACATAACCCGGTTGTGGTCAATGGGTCTCTTCTACTCAACTTTATTCACAATGAGTTGACTTTATCACCATGCTCCCTGTTGTCTGCAGGACTCATCTCTGCTTGTTGGCAGAAAAGGAGTAGAGCTGAGACTACAGCACACAGTTGCTCTTAAAGGTCCATTTTCATTTCAGTCCTCATTTTAAATTTTAACTTATTTGGTGATGCTAGGAAAACACTGGTGGCTTAAAATATGTTGAATGGATAAGTAATATCCCATATATAGATTTCATAAAATGGGATACAGAAATCTAGTACCTACATGTTAGAAGAAGTGCATTAATTTTCTTATTTCTATTCTTCTTTCCCAATCAGTGTTCCTTTGTTTCTTTCATTACCTGGCTGGTAGGATTGGAATGGTTGGAAAGATTATATAATAGAATTCCACAGGGTGTGGTCGCTCACACCTTTAATCCCAGCACTTAGGAGGCAGAGGCAGGCGGATCTTTGTGAGTTTGAGGCCAGCCTGGTCTACAAAGTGAATCCAGGACAACCAAGGCTACACAGAAAAACCCTGTCTCAAAAAAAAAAAAAAAAAAAAAAAAAAAAAAATAAGGTCCCACACTTTACAAAAGTGTTTTGTTCTTTCTGTTTGAAATATATGGCATTGCCAAATTGTGTATAATTCTAGTCATCTAAAAGGCTAAACAGCAGCCATGTGAAATGTGTACCTTAAGGCATAATGAAGGTTCAAAAGCAGGTAGCCCAGAGGGTATAGAATGAGAGAGAGAGAGGGAGGGAGGGAGGGAGACAGAGAGAGAGAGAGAGAAGAGAGAGGTATAGAAGAGAGAGGAGAGAGAGGAGGGAGGGGGGGGGAGAGAGAGAGAGAGAGAGAGAGAGAGAGAGAGAGAGAGAGAGAGAGAGAGAGAGAGAGAGAGAGAGAGAGAGAGAGAGAGAGAGAGAGAGAAATTAAGGATGAGGAGCCAGCTCTATACTATAGTCATGCCAGCTCTAAGTATGAACCAAACTTAACAGAATATTTTGTTCAACTATCACATATTAGTTGTTCCACAGAAGAACCTCTGGTCTTTTTCCTGGAAGTTGAAAGGCAAGGTCTATGTTTGCATGGGACAGAGAAATTATATCCCTGGTAAAGGGAACAGCATGCTTGTCAACTTGATGTTCTGTCTTGGTGAGAGGATACCCCAGGGCTAGAGAGTGGCTTCTTCACACGACTCACTAGAGTCAGGTAAACAGGCACATACCGCTGGGCAGCTCCTTCTGGAAACACCACCTTCAATAAGATGGGAGCACCACCTTCAACATACTTATCCTCCTATTTTAAACTGGAACTTTATGACAAGGAATAAGGGCATCCAGCTGTGGGCCAAGGAGAGGAGAAGAGACGTCTTTGATTTTATTTCAGCAGTTCACAATGAAACCAAATACTGAGTTAAGTATTATCTTCACATCTACATTAAAGTAAAGCTGTGAAGGTGAGACCTTTTTATATAGACAATATGGCCTAATAGTTAAGAATTCTTTACCTCAAAAAAAAAAAAAAAAAAAAAGAATTCTTTAGCTCTAGAAACATTGACTTAAACTTGGCCTCTTCATCCAACCAGCTTGCATGCTCAGAAAGTTATAAGCTTAGCCCTAGAAGAAATGATAGTGAGACAGTGACTAATTCATAGCATTGTTCTTAGAGTTACTAAAATGGCATCTGCATGATTTAATGTAATACAGCTAACTTGGCAGACACAATTAGCATTAACTAGCAGTAGCATCTCCATTTCTTTACTTTAAAAAATTTTTTATTTTATTTTTTTATTAATTTATTCTTGTTACACCTCAATGGATATCCCATCCCTTGTATCCTCCCATTCTTCCCTGACATTTTATCTTTAGCATAACAAGAATAAGACAGGGTAAAACACTTTTATGAAAGGGACAAGACAAGCACTCGGGAGGTAGAGGCAAGCAGATCTCTGTCAGTTTGAGGCTAGCCTGGTCTATAAAGCAAGTTCCAGGATAGCCAATGCTACACAGAGAAATTTTTTTTCTCAGAAAAGGAGGAAGAGGAGGAGAGGAGGAGGAGAAAGAAAGAAAGAAAGAAAGAAAGAAAGAAAGAAAGAAAGAAAGAAAGAAAGAAAGAAAAGGACAAGGCAGGAAATATGTTCAACTTTGTTAGTCACAGGTTTCTGTTAAAACTACTGGCATAGACAGGCAGGCAATT
This sequence comes from Acomys russatus, assembly GCF_903995435.1. Lineage (NCBI taxonomy): Eukaryota > Metazoa > Chordata > Mammalia > Rodentia > Muridae > Acomys > Acomys russatus. The sequence goes on from NC_067140.1 coordinate 76,516,860, forward strand.
CATAAAATGAATTGGTTTGTCTATAAAACACTGCATGTGTATATGTGTGCACGTGCACGCACACACACACACACACATACACACACACACACACACACACAGAAGGAGGGAGGGAGGGAGAGAGAAAGCTTAGGCATTGTGTGTAATTTGCTGATAACTTGTAATTCTGTTTGTTCTTGCGTGTAAAATGGGGGATTCCTAGTCAGCAGATCACCTGTGAGGCCACTGTCAGTCAGTGTTTCACACACAGTGAGATTCATCATCTTCATACTTCGCAACGAGACCTTCCTGCAGAACCACTCGTGATATCCAATTCTTAATTGATGGTCATGTTCCTGCCTTGCTGGTTATTAGAATACAGGGTTGCTATGGGCAGTCTCTACACATCTACCTTTCTACCATCTGTTTGAGTAGCACACAAAATGACGAAAGCATATGGGTGCACCAACCCTAACAGAGGACTAGAAATTTAGCTCCTCAAAGCCTTTCCTTTTGCCTCTTTCTATGGTTTTAATAACTTTCAACTATTATGGCTTTAATAATATATAGCTGGGCATGATAGACATACCTCCAGTTCTAGCCTAGCAGGAGAACTGAGGCGAGCCTAGGGAGTCCATCCTAAGAAACAAAACAGTACACTGAATTAAATTAAACAGACATTCTTTAGGGATTATCTCGAATCTCTGTATCCAACATAGATCTCACTCTGACATATATTCACTTTGATTCAAATGTAACTGTCTTGGCCTCAAAATTCATACTACAAGTTAAAACCAATAAATATGGGAAGGATTCCTGGATGAAACAGGAGATGACAGATAACCCCTGGATACCAAAGTAGTAGAAATACCAGAAAATTATACCATGGCACTACATTGAATCAGTTCCTAAGAGGAAAGTAGTTTATATGCACACGTGTGCATGCAGGCATGCGTGCATGCACACACATACCCACCCCCACCCCCTGTGCATTCTGATTCTGATTGCATAAGCAAAAATAAATGTGGAATCCTTACATCCGCATTAACAATGAAAACTTCTGACATTCTATTTGTAAAAATGAAATTCCTGGAAAATGTTCATCAATATATTACATCTTTATTTATTTTTTTAAATTTTATTTTATTAATTTATTCATATTACATCTCAATGGTTATCCCCTTCCTTGTATCCTCCCATTCCTTCCTCCTTCCCATTTCCCCCTTGCACCCCTCCCCTATGACTGTGACTGAGGGAGACTTCCTCCCCCTGTATATGCTCATAGGGTATCAAGTCTCTTCTTGGAAATCTGCAATCCTTCCTGTGAGTGCCACCAGGTCTCCCCCTCCAGGAGACGGACGTGGTCAAATATGAGGCACCAGAGTTCGTGTGAAAGTCTATATTACATCTTTAAATAAGAACATCAATTTCATGCTTTCAAACATTTTCTAATTAATCAACCATATTTTTTCATTTCTTTCTTTCCTCTGACAAAACACAAATAGGTTTTTAGTTAATCTCAGATGTTTCATGAAAGAAAAGAAGCCTCGTAAACAGTGGATCTCATGAGAGTCGCAGCCACAAAGTTATTTTGTGAGTCAGTGAGGTGAACTTCCTTGAATACCTCCGAGAACAAGCAAGAAAGGCAATCGGGTTGGCCTCGACTTCCAGAAGCTGAGGCTTCAGCTCTTCTTGACAAGTATTGATACCACAGTCAGCAGGAAAGCACAGCGTGTGCACAGAGAACGCGATAGCGTCTCCTCCATCTGATTTCCCATCTCATTTGTTGAGTCTTGTGCTGGTGACAAACAACAAATATTTAAAAATATTTATTTAGTAGGATTTCAAAGAGTGAAGTGCAGTGTCCTAGGTAAAAATTTAAAAATCTAATTCATAAAAAAGCAAATTGATAGAAAGGGGTCAGTAACACTTGTTTGTTTTACTTTATACAACAGAAGCCCAGCATGAGTCTGGTCACATCTTTAAGAATGTTGTCATTATTCCTGCTTCATTATGAATGGATGGGCATGTAGCTAAAGTTCCTGCATCTCTCTGAGTGAGAATATAAAAGTTAAGGTGCTTTTCAGCATGACTGAATGCAGTTTGCCAGGCATACTAGGTTTTGGTGCTTATCTATTTATCTATCTGTCTGTCTGTCTGTCTGTCTGTCTGTCTGTCTATCTATCTATCTGTCTGTCATTCATCTATCTATTATCTATGTATCATTAGCCTTCCTCTTTGTTGTTTTGTGTCATTTTGCCTGCTTTGATGCAATCTATTATCATTTTTTCCATTTTATCTACTCCTTAGAACATACTACCAATGTTTTAAAGTCTTTCTGAAAAAAAAAAAAAAAAAAATGGAACAGACCTGTGTAAATGTTTTTCCTAATTGAAATTCACTGTTTGCTTCACTCAGAGGCATCTAACCACATCTAAATGTGGAGTCTCCACCTAAGGATTCACTTTCTCGCTGCTGCTGAGCCTCTGCCCTCTGAGGAGTTTCTTTATCTCCATCTTCCACAGAAATAGATTTCTTACTATGCATATTAGAGTTGAAATGAAGAGAGAACATGAATTCATTTTTATTTTTTTTCATAAATTATATGCAAGTTTAGCACCAGGTTGGTTGTAAATTCAAGCTGAAACTTGTTTGTACTCTAAGGATTCAGAAAGTTGTTTAGATTTCTCTGGAGTTAGATTTTTTTCCCCTAGATTTCCTTTTCAGAATAGACAACCATCTTTGATTTATTGGAGTCTCCTGCTAACGCGTAATTAAAACTCCCAGAGAATTCTTTTGAAGTCAGTTTCTGCCTTTTTATATTGAAGGAAAAGGGGAATAAATCATGTGTTCATCTTTGTTCTCCACTTCTCAGGAACCATTTTCAACATTGCTAAAGAAGTGAAATATCCCAGTTAACATTTAAATAATATAGCTTTGAAAAGCCAGTGTGTAAATTATTAGAGGTGTACAAGACACCCATGCTTTCTTGAAGATTTTAAATGTTATTAATTATAAAGACCAGAAGATAATTAACAAACTGCCAATGACATTACAATATAATTAATCTCCTGTTAGAAATGGGATCCATATTTGTTATGAGCTCGTTGCTGTCTGTTTCCTGTTTTGAGCTGACTGGATGTTTGTCTATATGGTCAACGAGCAATGGGCTATACCATCATCCCCTCCTTCTGGCAGCTCTTTTCCCATTTCTTATAACTTTTCAAACTTTCCCCATAGTATTTGCAGTTGACTCACGGAACAGTTGCACTGTTCTTTTGCCTAGATCTCAAACATTCCCGAGAGAGCCGTTATCACTTTCTGCAGGGCACTTACAGTTTATCTCTGTAAGAGAATGGCTTTGAGTTTGGCACTTCATCTATTTATTTCCCCCCCTCCCCCGCACCCACAACTAATAGAACTTACTTTGGAGCTGGCTAAGCCACTGTTAGTTGGCTTCATAAGTGCTGCTCCAAACTCTTCCATCTGCATGAAACTGTCACTTTTTCCTGCAAATGGTTTGACAAAACTGGAATCTAGACCTCTTTAAAACAATGATGATGGAAAAAAAAAAAAAAAACCCTCAGATACATTTAGACTCACTTTAGCAGTATCTTTTTAAGATAGGGTTAATGTTACTGAAAAAGTACTTATAAAACATATCTGTCCAGGTGAGAGTCAAGACTTGGAGATGCATATTTATTTTATCTCTGTGTCTTAAAAATGAGGAAATTACTTTCAGCAAGAAAAACTTAGGGATGAGTGCCAATGGCATGAATAAAGTTGGGATGCATTAAGCGGAACAGGTAGCAAAGCTGTACGACTCTGTGACAGGGCCTTGAAGAACAGCCACACAGCAGTGCGTGCTTGTTTTCCTGTGACGCAAAGCAGACACATAAAAGGTGATTGATACTGAGATTTCGAGTTGGCTCCCATCCTCCTCCTCCTTCCTTCTTACAGTTCTTGAAATGGTGAGTGCCCTGCACGCCTACAGCTCTTAAGGGAGTAGTCATTGCTGGGTCCCTTGGAGAAGGTAATACCAAATGGGGCCATGATCCTGTTTTAGCTATAAACTATTTAGCTACCAATAAACACTGTGGGTGCCTTCAGACTTCACACTGATTCAGATAGATTTTGATGAGAAAGGCCAACCTTTCTTGTTTGGGGGCCTTTCAGAGACATGTGTGAGTGTGTGTGTGTGTGTGTGTGTGTGTGTGTGTGTGTGTGTGTGTGTGTGTACTTGAATTGCCTGTATCTCCTAATCCCTCAACTATGACTGTTGGTAAGAGAAAACAATAGAAGGATTAAGGGCTCAGTTGAGAAATGTTTGCTTTCTGGACAATGGGAAGGGAATTGGGTGGACATGCATATCTTTCCTGCTTACATTCAGAGATGTAACAGGATATTAAAAAGACTGTCTGATAAAGATGATGGTTTTTTTCCCAAGTGTAATTTCTTATTGTTAGAGCCTCAACAAATTAAGTAGGAGAAAGAAGAAAAGACAATAATGAAAGGATAATATACTTGAGAAGTCAGTGCTGTAAAATAAACTAGAGGAGAGAATAAAAGAAGTGCATGTGGTGCGTGTGTCTGAGTGTGCATGGAAAAGGCATGCATTTTTACTTGGATGGAGGAGGAAGGAAGGAAGGAAGGAAGGAAGGAAGCAAGCAAGGGGAGTGTCCACTGGTTTGTGGGTACCTAGAGAGCCAGCCTCTTTCTCAGGTGTGCATGGCATCTTACATACAAGCTAATACATCAGTGAGCTGCCTTTATTTCTCACTTAAAGACGTGGGATCTTTCTTACAGAGGTAAAGAAGACCTCTTTGATTATAAGTAACTAACATGGTATTTGAATACAGATTTTTTTTCCTTTTGGTACTAGACTTTTGTAGTTGCTGATTTGATATTGCTGTGTGAATTTGATACTGTGTGAATTTTGAGACTTTTATACATCTGATTTTATAGCCCAAATGGGGTTTTCCAAAACCTCTTCCTACTGCTGTGGCTAAATGTAGAGTATTTCTCTGAATAAAAATTAAACTGTGCTCATTCCCTGAAGGCCCACTATGTGTAACCTACTGTGCAGGTGCTGAGAAAGCAGAGGGAATCCTTCCTGTCCCTGACAGCAGGGTTCTCTGAACAGAATGATAATACAAAACACGCGAAGAGCAGGAAAAGTACCATTCTCTGTTAGGTACAGCAAAGCAAGGATGGTTAGCTATCCAATCCTCTGGCCCTTACATCCATGTCTTTGTCAGAGGCATCTTGGGTACCTAGCCCATCATCACTGCTGCCAGGAGACTAAGGAGTCCCCTGTGAGGGGCCTTTTCTCAGGTAAAGCAGAATCCTTGGCTTGGGTCAAGGATGGGGAAAATTGGTAAGTCTATGGAGTTGAGGTCAGAGACAGTGCAGGGTTTAGAGTTAAGCAATGGTGTTTAGAGGGAGACATACACACCCTTAAGGAAAGCACAATCGTGTGCATGGCTGTGTGGAAGCTTCTCAAAACAGCGATGCATCTCTTGTCTAAATAGCCCAGTACATGACTAGCTTTGGAGTTAAGTCACTCAAAAGATAGAACTGACAACTAGATTCAACCACTAATAAAACTTCAGAAAGCAAATGGGGAAAACAAATAAGCTGGGCTGGGCTACTAAGTCCTCTCTAAGAACTTTCCTTTTGTAAATGAAATTGCAGGAAGTTTCCATGAGGTTCTTGTTTGGGCATAAGGATGAGGGAGGAGTACTGACATGGCATGCTCGAACTCTCTTGGAAAAGAAAATGCTGTCTCTGTAGACGGTTGTCTGGTTATCAGGCAGGGGAAATGCAAAATGGATCCTTTGGTGAATCAGATCCTTCCCACACCCCTTCAACTTCCCCATCTTCCTGATCTTTCTGTCTTGCCCCCGCTTCGCTTTCTGAGATCTCATTTAGTCATTGCTCTTGCCTACTATTATTCAAAATCTTAAAGAAAGTTAACAGAACGAAACAGAAAAATTTAACTAATTTCTATTATAGCGTATTATTAAAATTAGTCTGCTTTATTGTTCGTTGCTGTTAATCCCATAACATTTAAAATAAATATTTTCACATTTGTAGAAAAAACATGTAAAATTTGTACTACTGTTTATAGTTTGAGATATTAACCATGAATCTTGGAATGTATCCTCTGTGGGCCAAGAAGGATGCTGTAACACAGACTCGTGTGGATAGAGTTGAGACCTCTATACTGGCCTTTCGCATTCTGGTAATTCTTCATAGAAGACAAGGTAGGCATCTAAGAAAGATGGCAAGAATAGACAGGATTAAGAAAATGAAGTGAGAGATAGGAAGATATTTCAGGCCTAATCAAAAGGAAATCAGAACAGCAGGAAGCAAAAAAAAACAGTATCTCAAATAGTTCTAAGCAAAGCAACCAGAACAGTGAGGTAGGAAGGCACTTTGGACAGAGAAGGGCTTGGCACATGTAGGAATCAGATGTGGTCTGAAGTCAGTTGGCCTCAGACTGTTGGGCTCTGAGGGTAGACATCAACGGGATAGTAACATTTTTTAAAAATATCATATGAGCTGCTACTCTGCTCCATTGCCAGAACCCATCTACCCCACATCCACTTTGACATCCAACTACTTGGTTCTTCACCAAATGTCTTACCTCTACAGACATCTAAACGATGCTCTATAAAGATATTCCTGTGCTTGTCTCCCATTGTAAGCTTATTATGGTCTTCAAGACCTATGCCCCACGTTTCTCATCTTCTGGGCCTCACTTGAGCCTATCTCCTACCTGTTGACATTTCTTCTCTGACCACGTTGGCTTTTAAAAATCATCAGGCCCCATCCTTTCTGACTTGCCGAGCTCCTTGCTTTTACGGGCCTCTGCCCAGGCTTTGCACATGATGTTCCTTTTTTCTGGAATGTTCTTCACATCCATGGTCTAGTCTGCTCTTAGATGTCCTTTGGTTCAACCCACTCTCATTTCTAGGCCTTCTTGACATAGCAATGTCCATAGCTGCTGGTGAGTCTTATTACCTGACACTTTCTACATTTATCTAGTGATGAATATCACTTATCCCCTAGTGTTTCTAAGTTTATTCTCAATTTATTCCAAATTAGTGCATACACAGGTTCTAGTAGACAGCCTAATATGTGATATGACGAATGCAAAGCAAGCTCTCATTAAATCTAAAGGGAATGACAATCTCAATGCTTAAACGTCTTAGCTATTGCAAAGTAACTTGTCTTCAAATGTAACTGTCACTAAGTTTTAAAGAAACTACCAGGCACCATAATATGTAGGCACAAGAAATGTAGGAAAAAAGAAAAGATCAGACAAAGTAATATGAGACAAAAGAAAACAGCAATAACAACAAGCAAAATAAAACAAACAAAAAACCCTCCAAAAATATTTTTGGGCTCATTGTGCAGTGGCCGTCTACTGATGAGGATGGGACCTACCCTAAGTGTGGCTTGTATACCCAGTGAGGCACTGTTAAGGGGCTTTATATATTAGCCATATCTATGGGTTTGTTTGTTTGTTTGTTTTGTGCTTTTCCTTAAGCTCTATTTTTTCTTTTTTGATTGTTTATTTTATATCACTCAGTTTTTTTTTTTTTTTTTTTTGCCTCATTTCATTTTGTTATTGCTGTCTGTTTTTCTAGATGCATGTTTGTTTCCCTGACAAGAGGGAAGGGATAGGCGTGGCTTGTGATGGGTGGGGAGATAGAGAAGAGCTGTGAGGAACTGGTGGAGGTTAGGAGAGAGGAAGCCGTAATCAGAACATAGCGAATAAACAACAAACAGACAAAAACTGTTTCAATTAAAAGGAGACGAGGAAAAAGGAAATGCAATGCTGCCAGTGGTTATGTCCCCAAATCATACTCAGCTCAAGCTGAGCTTGAGCTTGTCCTTCCATCCTTGGTGAGGGACTCATGGGCTTTCAGCCTGCATATAGAAAGGTATCCTGCTATGTAACTGAACGGCAGCGAACCTCTGGCCATCGATGCTCCTGTCTTTCAAACCACCTCTTCTCAGTCAGTGTCAAATTGGTTGAGCCCCGAGAGAACCAAACAGGCCATTACCATCAGTTTTCTATTACAGTCTGTGTGTGTGTGTGTGTGTGTGTGTATGTGTGTGTGTGTGTGTGTGTGTGTGTTTACTTGTTTGTTTGTTTCCCCATAGATTTTTAAAACTAAGCAATGGGGGCATGAGCCCAAATGTTTTTTTTTGTTGTTGTTGTTGTTGTAGTTTGCAGACTAAACATAAACAGGAGGTGAAACTACAAAAATGACTTCACTTGGTGTGGTGCAAAAGGCATTCCAGCAATCAGGACATTATTCAACATTATTCAGCGCCGTTCCCTCTCTGAAACACAAATGGTAATTAACCAACAAAGATGAAATATCAATTTGTGGGGAATGTAATGAGTAACTTTCCTAAATCACCAAAACACCAAGAAATCTGTTACATGTGATTTTCAGCCTGTACTGTTGCTATGAAAACTCATTCTCATAATTCTGTTCTCCAAATAGGATACAACCATTCAATTACAGTCCTGTCTGAAAGATATACCCGCTAAGGTACTAGACGGTTTCTCTCTGTCAACCTACAGTCGTTTCCAAAGGAATAAAGCCTTCTAATAAGAACCATACTTTAGGGGAATTATTTTGCTTTACCTATCCATCCCTTTAGAATCCAAATAGATGGCACTGGTTTTAGATTTGTTTTGTTTCTTTCCTCTTCTCCCTTTTTCTTTCTTTTTTCTTTTTTAATGTGAGGTGGCAGCTGTGTAGGGACAAGGTGTTGGCCAAATGAAAGCTCATCTTTTCAAGCCCGTTCTTTCTTTGTTTCTCAATGGTTTGCTGGCTAAATCAAAGACCTTGCATCCTTACCCATGCACCAAGGAGCAGACTGGTAGGATGATCACAGGGGAGTGAGCAGGCTTCAGCAGTTCTGAAAAAGACTATTTCCATCTCCTAGGCAGAGGGGCCCCGTGCTGTGCTCCCTTGATTCTTAATTCTTACTGCCATTGGTTCTGAGGGGCCAGCTTTTGTGGGGCAGGATTATTTGTTTCTTTAAAATCCACCCTGGTTCTTTTTCCTCCCTCCTTTTCCTCTTCCTTTTGTGGCCTGGAACAATACCATGTTAGCGATTCATTTCTGACTTGCAGGGAATCCATCCATGCTTGGAAAAATGTAGTTAAATTGAATACTGCAGTCTGAGGTGAGATAGAAGTGAAGCTGGCTTAACACGTGAAGTGGGTAAAAAAAAAAAATGTGTACTTGAAACAGCACGATGTTGATGAGGCAGTGTGCGAGGCTGTCAGGGGGCATTATAATATGCTGATGAACGAGATGAGCTTCCTAGTTCTGCTGTATGCAAATGTGCCATTATTTTTGGTAGAGGGAAAGAAGCCTGGCATGTTAATTGGCTTTGCTTTTATGGATTCAGGTGGAGCTTTTAATTTTGCTTTCTGTACAGAAATGTGCTGTATGTCCTTACAGGTTTGAGTGTCACCTGACACATTTCACAGATTGAAACTTGTCATATTTTAAAAACTGTAAAACAAAAAGTGGGTGCGTTCAACCTCAGGACTGCTAATTATAGTTTGTATAACATTCAATCAGAATGATTAAATTTCCAGAAGTCCTTAAAAATATCCAAAGACTAGAAAACAAGTGGAGTTTGTTTCCTATGTTTGGAAATTTTGAGTTGTTGACATAATTGATAGGTTGTTTTCTGGTGCAATCACCAGCAAGTTATACAGAATTTGTCAATTTGTCTCTTTATTAGTGTGTGTGTGTGTGTGTGTGTGTGTGTGTGTGTGTGTGTGTGTGTGTGTGTTGGGAATGAAACTGAGTATAGATAGGAGGAAATAATGATAAACTTCAAACCCTCCCTCTAAAAGTCTGAAACGTCAGGTCTTCAAGTAACATTTTAAAAGATCTAATCAAATTAATATGCAATATATATACAAGTTCTTAGCCAGCTGGTGTATTGAACAACTTTCATGTGGTTATTTGGGTTCCTGAGTATTTTATGTGGTTATTTGGTCAACATTTCCAAACCTCACAGTCTAGTTTTTCATTAACTGAGGATCCTAAACTTTTGCAATGAGAGGATTAACTTTTCATTTCCCCTAAGTCTTAAGATGACCAACTAGGAAGTGGGGATTTGGGACCCTCAGGGAAGGAATGGACGATAGGAAAGAGGAGAGGAGGGGGAGGTAAGAGTCAAGGGCGGGGGAGAATAGACTGATCCTTGAAGATTTAGGATGTTTAGAGGTGATTTTTCTTTTACTCGTCACCAATCTAGGAACTTTGAGACTTTGGGAAAGCTGTGTTCATGTACTTCTGGGAAAGGCTGGAGGTTTTGCCTATGCTGGTTTAAAAGGGGTCAGGCACAGGAGAATGGTGAAATTACAAAGCAATTGTTCTTCCTAAATAAAGTTCAGCATGGCATCTTTCAAGAAAACCATCTACATGTTCTTGTCTGTTCATGTGTACATTGGTATGTGGCCATGATATAAGAGAACAAAATACTACAAATGAACCCAATGTTAGCAGCAAAGTTTGTGCAGTATTGCAGAACCTGCACCATTCAAACACAATCTTTTTCTAGAAAGAGAACATGGCTCTTTGCTCAGAGCTGATGGAAAGATCAAGTATGGAATCTCTGCTCCTGTGATGTATGTGGCTGAGATCTTGTTCAACAAAGAACATAATTCTCCCAGATGGGAAATGTTAGTTAAGCATAAAAATGAACAGAAAGCCTGAAAATCAGCCTTAATACTCATTTTTCTAGTAAACAAACATGCATAATATCTAGAAACATATTTTAATTATCTGAAGAACTTGCCTGAGAATGGTGAGCTAACCCTAGTGAGAATATGATCAGACCACAGGAAAAGAAGATCCAGCTGGGTGTGGCCTTCTATCTAGATTTGTTTATTGTCCTTGTTGAGTTTCATGTAGGCTATAGATATACTTATACATTGGAAATATATGTCACTGGTTCATGCTTCTAAGTATTTACTACATATTCCAAAACAAAACTCAGTGCTACTTAAGTCTCATTCCACAGGCCTCCACTGTACCCTCCTAAGTTGGATTAATTTAATCATTTCTGAGACATGGCCTATTAACTTGACTTTATAATCTCTCTTCTTACTGTGTTTCTCTTATTAATGAGGCAAAGAAGATGGGGAGTGGTCATCTTACCCCTGGGGAGGAGGGCCTTCGAGAGGTTCATATGCATCCATTAAAGAACATTGACATCCGTGACAGGTTAAACTAAATGAGTGAAAGAAAAATATACCTATAACTCTTGCCAAATCCTAAGGCACTGACTGTGCCTACTCAGAACAAAAGAGCTCTGAGGGAGTAGCAGAGGATGTTAGAAATTGTGCTTTATTCCTATAATGTGAGGCCTCTGTTATTCTAAGAATTCTTCCCTTTGGATACACATTCTGTAGGCTGGTCCCATATTGGCTGGGACCTCCAGTGAGGGAAGAAATGGTGATGGGAATATAAATTCTGTGAACAGGAAAGAGGAGATTTGAAGAACACATGGGCTATATGTTTTCATGCCTATAATTTGATCTTTTATCTCCCTTAAACAAAGATGTTTAGTCTACTTTATAGAGTTCTTGACACAGGGTCTTACTGTGTACCTGACTGGCCTGAACTGAAGGGACCTTAAATTTGAGAACTTGTCTCAGCTTCTCAAGAACTCTTCTTTTATGGTCAGCTTTGCTGAAAACTTTATTGAAAGTTGCTTACAATATAACACAGAGACTGTTGTATTAGAAAAAGCCTCCTTTGATGTTTTTCCTCAAATATAGTCATTCATACAAAATGATAGCATTTAAAATCTGAAATCTGGGGTCTCAGGAAAATCTACAAAGTTTTATATGATTTATGTATCCTATTAATCTTTAATATAATTTCAGGTCTTCTAGTATGTTACTACTTCTGTATAAATATGCATTGAGTCAACATGTACTTTCTATTAAAGTAAGCAAGCCATTTTGGTTTTTTTGTTTGTTTGTTTGTTTGTTTGTTTTTTTGATAGCCCTTGATGAACATGGCTTGGAAAAGGGCAGTGAGAGTTTTTGTTGTAAGTGGGTGGGTGTTGGTTGGGTTAGTATGACTGACATAGCGTAGTCACTGCCTCCTCTGTTAATATTCTAGCCTAGAGGTAGTAGATATGTGTTTTCTAACTGATTCACCCTCTAGCTGCCATGCAACTCATGTGACCTCACTTTTAAATTGCTGGATATCTGTATACAAATAGAATTAATGACTAAGTAGTGGATGAAAATGTGTTGAGAGAAATGAAATGTTAACATGTCAGGAATTAACTTACATTTTAGTGATCTTGATGTGTTTTCTAAAAAGTTAACATTTTAGTGCTGTAGTGAGTGTCTATTGGGGAAAATTCAATTAATCCTGGCTTAAAGATGAGAAATAATTGCCTATTATCTTTTACTTAACTGCCTAGATTACTACAAAAACTTGTGAGTGATCTCTCTAATATTTGCACTAAATGGGGCTTTCCAAACTGTCTTCCTTCAATAGGTTTCTCCTCTATTCAAAATATTTTGATGGCTTTTCATGTCCTCAGACTGAAGCTGCAATTCCTAAACTTGATACTTAAGACTTGCCTAAATTTAAACCAAAGTTATCTCCCTGGCTTCATAAATGTTATGCAACTTACCCCTACCTTTGATGAGCTTCTAATCTGCCTCTTCAATATCAGTGCAATAGAGAGAATGTAGGCTTAAGTCCATGGCAGAAAATAATTCAAAACTAGACTCCTGAGATTACTAGACATGGCATCTTTGAGTGAACCATTTTTCTCCTCTGAGCTCAGTTCCTAAGTCTGCATTGTTCCAATCAGTTATTAGTGCCTCAGAAAGAACAACCACAAAAATTCAATGACATAAAATATACATTGATCTCTTATCTATAGGTGGCTGCTCTCAGCTCCATGTGCAAGATTCCTAATGGGCCATCTCCATGGTTCTAGTCCTTGCTGGGCTTGGCCAGATATAAAGATTGATTTTTCTTCTTGAATTGATAGGAAGTCCAACTGTACAAGTAGTGTTCAAGCCTTCATTGCATAATGTTAACTTTGTCATGAAAATGTCACATCAGGGTAGAGAAATACAATGTGTTCCTAGAGTGAGGAATTCTGCTGACAAAGAGAAAAGGGCATAAGCACACAGATGGGGTGAAAGTCTGGGAACGATAGTGGAATTCTCGGGAGAGTGTTACTGGAGGTTAATTGGGATAGAGTAAGTTAACACAGAATGCACCTTGAAGATACTAAACACATGTGATGTTCTCTGTACTTTCTCCACCCCGGCTATTCAAACCCTCTTGTATTGAGTCTTGAAATAGATGTCATTTCCTCCTTCCAGTCTCCCTTGCCTTCAGTTGAAATGAACTGCTCTTCTTCACTGACTAGGTTGTCTCTAATAATTGACTTAAAGTCTTCATCATTCCCCTATGTGTTTAATAGCTGTACACTCATATGTCTAGTTTTCTTTTCCACTGGAACTCTCAGCGCCCTTCAAAAGTGAGCATTTAATAATTGTTAGACACGTACTTGTTGTCATTTTCATCTTCTTTTGATGAAAGACACACAGAACATCCAATGGCTAGCCTTTTAATTGACTCACCGCGTCAAAGGTTTTTGAAGTCCAACTAGCTTTCTATAGAGCTTTAATGGTTTCTAAGCCAACACTACCAAGGCCAATAACAGGCTAAGCCCAATACCAAAACTATAGCAAACATGAAGTTTAACTGTGATTGGTGCATAGTAGATGACTATAATCTCTTACCTGAGTATTCTATTTACTTAGAACAGAGATGATAGAAATAATTTCAGTATATAAATGATAAGTATTTTTGACAGGTGTGTGAGGGGATTGTACAGAAATTACACATAGGGAACCTTATACTTCGTCACCATTGTCATTCTTCCTAGTGTCCCTGTCAGCCAAATCCTCCTGCATCTAGGCTGACATATTTGCTTTTGAGTACTATTTCACATTGATATGTTTCACTGATAATAACTGATTTTTAGCTTTTGTAGAGCTAAGGTAAGTATTATTGTTATGAAATCAAATTGTATGAATAAGAACCTGAGATCAAAAGAAAAGACTCTCAGCCTACTGTAATTTATATTTGACAATGGCCACCAGAGAGCTGGTGGGAGTCCTGTCTTTCGTGGCCACATTGTGGCTCAGAGCTTTAACCTAAATGTCTCCCTTTAAATTCACAAGTTAGATCTCTTTCAATATAGTTTAAACTCAAAGGTGATAGCCCTCTATTTCTACTACCATTGCAGGGTGCCCATAAAATATGTATTTTATCTCATTACCTTTATGTGACAACCATGTAGTAAATAAAAAAGGCACTAGCTAAAAAACAAATCTGAGCCATGTGTGACCTTTAATCCAAGCATTTTGGAAGCAGAGGTAGGTGGATCTCTGTAAGTTCAAAGACAACCTGGTCTACAGAATGAATGGAGGACAGCCAGGGCTACATAGAGAGAAATCCTGTCTTAAAAACAAAACAAAACACAACAAGACAAAACAAAAAACAAAAACTAAATAAAACAAAACCACCAGCAACAACAACAAAAACAAACAAACAAACAAATCTGGTACACAGATTGAAATTATGAACTCTAGGGTCAGATTGATTCAGTATGTCAGTTTTTGCATTTGTTGGCGTGGGTCACTAACCTAACTGCTTAAAGTATCAATGATGGTGTATAGATGAGGCTGTTGGCCTGAGATGGGAGAGATGGAGAAGAGGCATATTTTGGAAGGGACATAAGAATTTGTTTGTTTATTTATGTTTGTTTTTTATAGGAGTCTTATTACCGTTTAATATCAGGCTGTTAAGTAGTTCTTCCTGAAAACCTGTATCTCCATTTAGGTTATCAGTAAATAAACTGGCAAGTGTCACAGGTGAAATGAACTGCTTCTAAGCTTATGTGAGCACACAGTCATACTGTGACCAGGACTTGAGATTATTAGCATTAAACTCCCCATCTCTGTCTTATGGCAAACCACACTCATGGGACTTAGTATAATAAGCCAGTCATTGTTCTAAGGCCTGTACAAAATCAGCTAAATCCGAAAAGAGCACCACAAACAGTTCCAATAACAGCTCCAGTGATAGCTCTTGGTGTCTGTGGGTTTCCTACCTGAAGAGTCAACCATTCATGGATCAGAAATGCTATAAAAACACTCACATTATATCAGGTATGATGAGGCATCTGGGAATCATTTCAGATACACAGGAAGATGCACACAGGGTATATGCAAACATGACGCCATTTTCTGGAAGGGACATCAGTGTCTATGCAGTTCAACTGCCCACTCCATTCAGAAGCCAAGACTGTGTTTTTGCCTACTGTTTCAAGTCAAACTGGGACATTTCACACCTCTTAAGAGCACCAAGGACTTGTACTGTCAAGCAATCTCTCTAGCTCCCTTTTCCAGAAATTCTAAACAAGTTAATGGGAATATGGTCTTTGTCATCCTGTGGTTTCTAGGTCTTTGTCATTAAGTTTAACAACATGGAAGATTTGCTCCTACTAGGTCGTTCATCATGTGAGAGGGGATGAGAAGACAGTGTCTCCCAGTTTGGTTTAGCCCTGAGTTGGTATGATCATTCTCCCATACTGCTGGGAACTGGTGACTGTTTAGAATCCCACTCAGTGAGATATAAAGGGTCTTATGAAGTCTGTTAAGAACTAGTGACTATAAAAAATAGGAAGTGCTGCACTGTTTCCACCTATATTTATATTAAAGTAGCCATAGAAGAAATTATGGCATAGTATTTCCTTTAAGTATTTAAATTAGCAGACCCTATAGCTCAAAAGCTAGATTCATATTTCATATGTTTATGTATCCAGCCTTTGTTGTTTTGTTTTAGAATGGAAGGAAATGGAGCATTCTGATAGTTTAAAATAATTTATAGTGTATTACCATAATTCTAATGATTTACAGATGTAGCAATTTAATTGTTGTAGTTTTAACTTCCTCATAGACAGAATTATAAGCAATTGAACTTTCAAGAATTCCTTATAATCAAATGTGTGTTGTGTGCATGTGTGCATGCGTGTGTGTTTGTGTGTGTGTGTGCATGCATGCATGCATGCGAGCATGCGGGTGTGCGGGTGTGCATTTGTGTGTGTGTGTGTGTATGTTTGTTATGTATTAATGTATGTGTTTACATGTAGAGGAACAGACTATAGCTTGTATTTGTCATTTTAACATTATGTTAGGGAAAGTTCATTGAAAATAAACTGACTTAAGTGCTTCGTATTTATATTATCATTTGTTGGTCTGATGTTGGTGCTGAGATATATGTTTAAATAGCATGCATGACAGATAAAGGTTGAACATCAAGTCCCATATCTAAAATCTATGTTCCATTAGAAAAACTTGCTGAACAAGAGGCCCTGTTTCCACATCAGACACAGCTGGGGTGAGCTCCAGAAAGCTTTGAAATTCCTTGCAAAATTTTGGCTATCATACTTATTTCAGTTCATAAAATTATATTTATTTTCAAAACACAGTTAACTATTTTATTATGATATTGAGTGTTACCTTGAAAAGTAGATTTCATGAATAAATATGACAACTAAATTAGTTGATGTATTAAATTTCTTTTTTCTCAAATTACTTTACACAGATATCTGAGTACAAAGCTAATTGTCTAATTAACCCCAACCATTGTATTTTCATTTAAAAGAAACATTTTACAATGAAGTAAATAATTAACGCAACATCATTAATGCTGCAGATTTCCAAGTTGGAGATTAACTCAGCCATTTGGTCATATTCATAGGTGCTGTGTAGATGAATTTCTCATACTTGTCTCCATAGAATTTTCTAATGAAAAGGGAACAACATTTTAATTTAATTTAGCACCAAATACTTGTTAAAGTCTTTTTATGGTTTAAAATGAATGGCACCAGACACTTGATAAATTGTGTTGTTAGGTGTTTGAACAATTCTAACTTTATGGGTATCATTATAAATTAAAATGAATGTGTTTCCTTGCAGTAGAGTTTCCCTATGAACATGCTGCCTTGTATGGTTAAAAACTCTCATGTCTGATGATTGACTGAGTACATAGCTTAAATAGTTCTATCACTCACTAAAAGCACTTTTAACATTCTACTGTTTTATGTAATCGTTTAGAATGTGTGATTGAGCTGCCTTGAAAGTGAGAATTCCTCTACGGTCAAAGAACTAGGAAACATGGCTATGTAAGGGGACATTGGTCATTCATAACCTAGGTAATCCTTTCTGTCTGTATAGGACCATAGATAGGCATAAGGAGCAGGATTCAAACAGGAGAAGGAATATTCCCACCGTATCCCCCCAACCAATTGGTCACTGGATGTACTAATGACACATAGTTTTCCAGTCTCTGGTGGAAAATCTCTGAGCCAGATGTCTTAATGTTCTCAGATGATTCATAGAAGCAAGCAAAGTTCTTATTAGAGGGTTACACTCTCAAAAGAAATACCAAACAATTTTGTGGATAATGTTAAGTGGCTCAAAATTCTACCAGAAACAATAACTACATGCACAAGGAAACCAATACGGTAGAGGATCAACAAAGCAGCAAAGATCCAACCAAATTACTGAGTGCATAAGGTAAGAATGTGAGTATTTATATTATACTTATTGAAATAAAAGTGAATTAAAATGCTATTAAGGGATTAGAAACTATCAAAAATGATTAAACATCTATTTATAAGGCTCAAATAGAAGATTCACATTTAAAAATAAAACAATTCAGCACATGAACAAGTAAGAACCAGCAAACTGGTTTGTCAGCATGTAGAGGCAAATATGTGAGGACATTAGGAGCCAAATTAAGATATGTGTAGAGAGTAGATGGCAGGGCAGGTATATCATGTACTTATTTGGAATTTATGGAAATGGAAGTGACAGATGCTTGAAAGTATGACTAAGAATGTTCCAGAACTGATGAAATGCAAACATCCTTAGATTCAGGCACATAAATTCCAAGCAGGATATAGGAAAAAGAAAGATAACTAGACACATCAAAGCCCGTCCACACCAAAGACAATAATTGAATGTTAAAGTGCCATAGAGAAAGGCCAGATTAGTAACACGATCATCCATCATATTGTATCAGCGGATCTTTCTTATTGAATGGAGAAGAATATGGGTTACCAGTACTATGAACAATTGCCTTGCAACTAGGTTTGTAAAACATTATGAAATTATCTTTCAAGATTAATACAGGTATTAGCCAAAGAGGTCCCAGGGACCCCCGACTCAACAGAGTGTCGTTTCCAATGCTATTGCTTAGCCTTCATAAATTACCTTAAGGCAGTATTGCTGAAGACACAGCATCCTTAAAGCAGAGAACATCTATGTGGGGAAACTTAAGTGGTACTCAATTGGAAGTCCCATTCCTGCTGGTACAGTATATGAGGCCAAGAGCCTGAGACTAGATCGATTATGGGATGTAGAGGAAAACCTACTATGATTATTCTGGTAAATGGACATAGCAACAAAAACAAGTCTTACTGACTTTTCGCTTTGCCCAACCCTCATCAGAGAAGCTGCTCTTGCTGTAGACAGCAGTTAACACAGAGGACTAACTAGACAATATGTAGAGTGAAAGACCTTACAGTGCTCAACCCTGAATGGAATATGTGTATCAGAAACCTCCTCACATGGTTCAGAGGTCTATGCATAAAAGGGGGTGGCAATATAGTCAGATCCACAAGTGATGGAGAATTTGGAGAAACAATATTTTCCAGATACAACAGGACAGGTGCTGATCTGAAGTCAAAGAGACTTAACGGCACACACATGATCTGTATAATCTCAAGCCAGACAAAGTACAAGCACAGAAGGGAAGTGGTCATAAAGGCCACCCCTAGCCAATAAGCTATTTGCAAACAGTAGCTGGGAGAGGGAAATTTTGCTTTCTTAATGACATGACACTGGGTATATCAACCATACTCCAAAGTAAGTTCCATACAGAAAAGCAATGGCCAACAAAAATCAGATTTCATGGTTTGTTTTTTTAGTGGCTTAAAAAAAGAGAGAGAGAGAATGATGAAGTTGGGTGAGTAGGGAAGATCTGGGAGCTGTTAGGTGATTGTAAAGTATATGATAGAAATATTCTGCATGGAATTTTCAGAGAATAAACAAAAATTTTAAAAATTCCTATCTTAAGATAAGAAATAAAGAAATGATAGTGAGATATAGAAATAGATGTCTTTCCAGAAACTGAAAACTTGAAAGAAATTACTTCTAGTAGTTTCTTGCTGAAAGGTTGTCCCAACAGTGTACAACAAGAAGGAAAACAATTTTATGAAAAAATTCACACACTATAAAAATAACCAGTTACAAAAGAGAATAGGGAATCTGTAGGCAGATCTGAAAAAAGTGATTATTCAGTCAAAAGTAGCCTGTATTGGTAGATAATACAATCCTATACAGATGTTGCATAGAAGGCAAAATGCATTACCGAAGTTCGAAAAAGCAATTGTTCCTGGATTAGCTAGTCAGTACTAAATTTAATGCAAGTTATCTTTCTAGGAAGGACAGAAATTAGCTGCATTGACACAAAAAGTTATCAACTATACACCAGAAACATCATTTTCTGTATTTTTAGGTGTTAATCTCTATTCATCCAAATGTAGATTTAGATAGGAAAAGTGCAAGAAATAGGACCAGCCCTTGGAGTTAAAGAAGTCACAAGAGTAACATTACACATGGGCTTTGTGAGAGTAACCTTTGTAGTCTTACCTAAGAGAAAACAAGGCTGTGTCTGTTCATGTCATGGTTTTAGTAGTGACTAGGAGCTCTGCCCATGAAATCAACAGCTGTTTTCATAAAATATGCTAAGGACTTAATTGTCATTTTTGCATTTACTCACAAGCATATGGTGATTCCAGAAACTCCATTGTAAACTGTCTGCCTATATATATCTGCCTGTCTGTTTGCATCTTCCGTCTGTCTGTCTATCTTTATCTATCTCTCAGTTATCATGTTTATATATTTAATATATATATCATTATGCTATACCTATATGGTATATAATATAACTTATGGCATACTTGTAGCAAAGAACATGAAAAGATGTAGCTGGCACTCAACTGGGAGCTTTACTCCTATTGGTGCTGTAAATGAGGCAAGAACCTGGGACTAAATACATCAGGCACCATAGGGGGAAACCTACTATGATTATTCTGGTAAATGAACCTAGCAACAAAAAAATCTTACTGACTTATCATCCATCCATCCATCCATCCATCCATCCGTCCATCCATCCATCTATAATGACAAGATATATAAAATAACTATATAATTTTATATAGCTACACATTTTCTAAACAGACTCCCAGTTTTTTCCACAGGCTGCTCTAAACTCGCTATGTATCCCAGACTGGTCTTGAATTTATGGCAATCTTATGCCTCAGTCCCTCAGACTGTGGTATCTACGTATATGCAACCATACCCTGCTTGGTAGATTGTATTTTATCATATGGATTGCAGAAGCAGAGATGAGAATTCAGATGTCTTCCATTTACATAGGCGTTAGAAGACTTGCTCAAATCTAAACAATGCCATACTTTTATTCAAGTTTGGTTTGAAACATGTTTACTTTCCATAACACACATGTCATATATGTAATGCAATGCATTGCTTATGAAATAATTGAATATCCTCCAAATTATCAGTAATTCCTATGAAAAAGATAGCTATAACATACAGAAACAAAACTTCTAATCTTTTAATAATGCTTAAGTGTATAAAGGTGGATTTCAGAACCGTGAGTGTGAGAATTACTGTGTAACTACTGTGTAACACAATGGAGTGTTTGTGGCCACGCTTTTGACTAGGTAGTGTTTATGTGTGTTTCAGTAGGGCCTGTGACAAAGGAATGCCTGTGTGTTGGTAGACTGTAGTAATATCTTTTAGAGAAACTAAGTTATATATGTGGGTGTATTTGTGTGTGTGTGTGTGTGTGTGTGTGTGTGTGCGTGCGTGTGCGCACGTGTGTGTTGAGGAATAGATATATAGCTAGCATTTATAGTGAAAATTTTGACCATTGTGTACCACCTGTCATTATTGGTGGACTTGCCCATAAATTAGCATGCTTAATGTTTTCATTACTCAGATTGAACTTGTTTTAGAATAGACATCAATAAGTATAAAGGGCTTAGTTTGCAGGCATAGCATAGTTTCAGATTTAAAGCAAGCAAACAAACAAAAGAAACCCAAACCTCTACACATCCCTAAGGCATGTAGGCTAGGAGTAGACCTGTTGTCCCGGGCAGAGTTGGTGATATCATGAAGTAGAAATCAGTGCGTCAGACTTAAGTGGCATTACACAGGAAAGCCTGTGTTTCAGGAGGAATTTGTACCTCTGATTTCTTTGCTTTGTTATTTCACTGTGGCCTCTCAAGAAGTAGGTGACGACCTCACATTCTTCCACCTTGTGGCTTATTCACTTTTTCTTCCCCTCCAATCCTTGATTAAATCTTCTTGGCCCCCAGGAGTTCTTACTCCTTATACAGCAAGTCATGCACTTTGTCCTCTTAAGGAGTGAATTAATAAGCTTAACTCCCTCTTTGAAGAAGAGTTTGGAATGCCTTTCTGGAGGAAATTAATATTCAATTACCAAGGCTGTCATTTCACCAAAGGGGAGAATAAAAGACAGCATAGCCACACTTGAGAATAATTGAAATCGAATTTCAGTTTGCATTATACTGTAATGACTCAACCTTTCAGGGAATGTTCTTCTGATTACTTTCTTATGAAGGGGACTATATTTTTTCTTCACTGTGAATTTATAATAAAAGTTTAATATATAACTCTGTAAGGACATTTGCTGAGTGGTTCTTGCATTGGACTTACAGATAATACTTCCTATCTCTGAAATACATTGTTTAGCATTTTGGTTTTTTGTTTGTTTTTGTGGGGGGGGGTTAAGTTATATAAGAAGTGACTATAATATATTTCTGATTTGAGTCCTTTGTGGTACAATACATCCTGATTACCGTGGGTGCAGTAGCAGACGGATACAAGAGAGATAGTTCAGGCCAGCTCCCTCTGAAATAGCTTATCCTGTGTGAATTTTGTTTTTGTTATTAGGTACAATAACAATTTGTGTTGCTTATCTATATAATGAACATATTTTATTGATGTTAATCATTTAAATGTCAAGAAAAAACTGTGGGGACAAGAAGAATAAATAATTGATAATACAAACATGAATGGAAAGGAACCAGAGAATAGAAAAGAATTTAATGAGAATTAAATTAAAGCCATGAAATGTGTGTGTGTGTGCGCGCGCACGCGCGTGTGTGCGCGTGTGTGCACGCGAGCACATGTGTGTGAAACTCTTGGAAAAGTTAATCATTGTTTTGCATCTGTTCTTCACATTTGTGTCTCTGAAAAATTTTCAGTTAACCACTAATTTGTAATAATAATGAACTATTTTACATGGATTTTTTATTTTTCATGGTAATGCTATGAAATAATCTTTTACCTTTTACTATGAGGGAATTGAGCTACAGAGTTTGACTTGGTGGATCTCATATAAATGATAAGGTATGTTTTACTCCTCGGTACATTTAAGATGTAGTTTACCTTGACTTCTGTTAATCTTAGCATATTGTTTATTAAGCTATTTATAGAAGGCTTTAACTGTCTTAGCCTGATTGTTTTGTCCCTATCAAAGGTCATGTTTTTCAGTTTTTAAGCCAAAGTGGACATTTTAGGCCAAATGTAATTAGTTTTTGGTAGTTGAAGTGTGCATTTAAACAGCTTTCTGATATCCGCTAAGCAAACATTTATAAAAGCCAATTGAATTAAAATAGAATATTTTGAAAGCATGTGTTAGAGAGATGGATTTGTGGATAAGGGTGCTACACAAGGGTGCTACACAAGCATAGGGATCTGAGTTTGAATTCAAGCACCTATGTAAAAAACTGGACATGTCCCTGAATGCACTTGTGTGTAACGGGCGTGTAGGCCCGGTGAGGGGTGGCATGGGCTGGTTTCACTGGCTGCCAGCCTAGCTCCAGACTTCATGAGAGACTTAGTGTTAAGGGAAAAAAGAGTGGGTCTAGAACAGCTAATGTTCCCTGGCTTTTACATGGGCATGCACACCTGCACTCACACCTGTCACCTCTCCAAAACCTAAAATTGTCTAGGATATATAGTGTGCCTATCCCCCCGCCCCCCAAAAGCACTAAGACACACTCCTGTCTGTTCACAAAGGGAATTTAGTGATAGAAAAAGCAGTTCTTTTTGGTAACCTTAAACTTCAAAGACATCTGGTTAATACATTTGAAAATAGATACTTTCAATCCTCTACCCCATTAACAAGCATAGGAAAAGAAAATGTGTCCCAACATTACTCTAGAGCCCATTTTTCTTTTAATTTCTTTGTATTGTATTTACAAGTACTCTGACCCTGGAGCACAATTCTCCGGTGTCATTGGTGCCTAAACTTTCTTGGCACGAACACATGTTTGACATATTTTGAATGAATGTGTACATACATGCAGGAGAGAGTGAATATACCTCACTTCTTTGGGTTTACTAATTTTAAGAAGTACAAAATAACTTTTAAATACTTCCTTAAGTAATATCCAAATAATTTTAAGCTCTAAAAAATATTTAAGGAGAAAGAAATGTTAAAAATGTTTCATAAATGCTCTTAAAGCAGAGCATGCTGTGGGAAACAAAAGAGAGAATATAATGGTTGAATAAAGATATGAGGTGGCAGACATAGGTGATTTCCTAGCAAAATGGAAATAGTTCATTCATATGCACTGTAAGAGGGTCACAACCACAATTATTGCAAGCAGGCTGTAGAAGATATCATCTCCCCTACAACATTAGAAAACACATGAAAATCATATCCAGTGCTTAAAAGAAGAGGTGAAACTGATGTATCCAGCAAGGAATGGAATCAATTAAAATGCCATTTACAGACAAGAATTTATCAACATAAATCAGGAGTTCCAAAAATGTGTTTACCTTTGATTTGGCAATTCACTACTAGACTGACATGTTTGAGAAGATATGGAACATGAAATAAAATGGGATACTGAAAAAGAATGAGATGTCACTTTATGTACCAATAAGGAAATAACTAAATAGGCAAAGCCAAATACAGCATGGCTATCCTCTGTGCTATTTTTAAACGAATAACGAGGATAAAGTATTCATACTTACTTTTCAGTTCACAGGTTAAACGCCAAAAGTTGTATGCATACTTTGGTAGTAGGTGTTACCTGTAGGGTTTGGTGAGAGGAAAGAAGACACAGAGATGATAGTGAGGAACTTGGCACGAGCTATTCTGGTTATATAAAGCAGGTTGTAATATAGATGCGTTTGCTGCTCCAAAGTTAAACTTGAAAAGTCCCAGGAAAGAGATACATGCTGAGATGTTTGCTCAGGGAATGGAGCTATTACAATATGTGTGTTTCGTGGGTTATCTGCTTTAATATTAGATTAAAAGATAATGCATATGAATATTTACTGGCACATACACTCCGATGCTATTTACTAGTTCTCAGAAGCATCTCCAATACTGTGCTGAATACAGACAGCGACACTACCAGCGTATGGAATGTTGTAAAATTATAAACATCTGGGAAGATGTAGGTAATATATTAACAAAGACTGGGGCAGCAATCTCAAGTGCAAATTGGTCTGTAATGTAGGGCACCATATTGTAAGAATTTGCAAATCATGCATGTAGGTTTACAACACAAGGAGAGAAATCTAGAAGAGAATTCACCAGTTAATAAGAATATTCCTCCCAAGGCGCTGAAGTGGCAGGTAGGTTCTTCTCATGGATACTTACTTTGAAGATGGGAACATTAACAAAAACCAAGAATACTGCAGCATTTGCTGCAGGCACTGAATGGGCCATTGCCCACCTAAGCATTTTGAGCAAGCTGACTCTCAGAGGTCCTGTGAACCCATCCACAGATGAAAGCTTGAGGTTCAGAGAGCTGAGTTTCCTTAATGCACTTGTCCATCAAGTGTTAGACAGAAAACCCCAGCCCAGGAACCATTGGATCCAACACTCACTCCTGGGGCACCATACTAAATGATCCCACAAAAAACTGCTGCCACTGGAAAGCATCCTTCCTACCACGTTTCTTTGTAAGAACAAATCTTTGCTGTACTTATCAGAACTTATGTTTTTGTGGGTGTGCTAATAATGTTCAAGCATCCCCTGATAGTAATTTAAATTAAACTATCTTGCATATGTGAATTATTTCCTTTTTTTTACAGTAGATAAAATATGTTAATTTGTGTAAATGGTCTTCTGGGTGCAGATGCTCACACTGAAAGCAGGCTTATTTTAAAAGCCAATTGTCTTTCATTTGAAGCTTCTTTTATATGCATAGTTTATTTTTCTAATGCTGTCTCAATATAGGAATAATTTTAAGCAGGCATTTGTGTCTAAATGAAAGAAAAAAAAAAAAAGCCCTAGCTCTCTTGGCTTTGGTAAATATTAATGAGCTCATAGAAAATCTTGTT
This sequence comes from Acomys russatus, assembly GCF_903995435.1. Classification (NCBI taxonomy): domain Eukaryota; kingdom Metazoa; phylum Chordata; class Mammalia; order Rodentia; family Muridae; genus Acomys; species Acomys russatus. The sequence continues at coordinate 76,542,430 of NC_067140.1, forward strand.
ACCCAAGTGCGGCTCTCTTTTGAGATTTTTCTGCCATCTTGGCCCTTTGTGGGCCTTGCTCCTTTGTTGAGGATTAGCATATTGGGTTGTATGTGCTGTTCTGAGCCTCACTTCAGTTCCTTTGTGTGTGCTGACAGAAGGCTCACCTTGGTCTATTATCTGCAGAGTCTAGGCATCTTAATAATATATTGGATTTCGGCAAGATAAAAGCAAATCATTCAAAAGTAATTAATCTGACTTACTCATTTCAAAGCTTCCCCACAAAATGGACGGCGTTCATTTCTGCTCATGTATATATTGCTGTGATTAACAAAGTAAAATCTGGCTTTTATTAATTTTCAAATGAGAAGTTCAGAATTTGATTTATTAATATCAATGCTCACATATATTATATACATAAAATTATTGTAGCAAATTCACAATTTGATTTAAGCATTTTATTTTATCTAGTATATCACAGTCACATATCCAGGTATTTTAAAAATTACTTTTATGTAAAGACAATGGCATTGTTTTATTGCATAAAAAACTAAGAGGAAATAATGTTGAGTTTATTATGACCTCAGTGATAATCCTTTAAAATCTGTTTGCCTTATAAATCATGAACTTAACTTGTTGCTGATTTCCTTAGGCTATGTATAGTCCTGCAGTATAAAAAGAAAAAAGAGAAATTTCTTAATGAAAGAATGTAGGGATTATAAAAATTGCCCATGATGAATATTGAAAAATTAAATGTGCTGAGCCCATTTTCCCCTCTCCATTCATCTAAGGGATTATGTGATGCTTACAAGAGAAATTTTTGGCAAAGCAACATTTGTGCATCAAAATATAATATGTGAGTTCACTTTAAAAGGTCCTAACTAATTTTTAAAAATTGATTCATTGGAATAATTTAAATGTAGGAAACAGACTGAAACAATTCTGGCAGGCAAAAAAAAAAAAAAAAAAAAAAAAAAAAAAAAAAAAAAAAAAAAATCACAAAGTGCTGTCCAGAGTTCCTGGTTACCATTCCTCATACATTTCTTTATGGAATTTTAGCAAGGCTCCATGGACCACACATTTTTATTGTAGTAAAAAACAAACAAACAAACAAATGAGAGCCCAGAATATAATAAGAAATAATCATAGCAATAGCAGAGAGTCACTGTCAATCTCTCCCCAAGCCTTTCTGAATTGTGTTTGCAGTGATTTGGATATCACAATCATGTCTTCCAAAACATGTTTTTTCCAAAAGAATTTTAGCAAAGATAATTTCTAGTTCTGGTGTATGACAGGTAATCTTCATTGTGAGTTTGATAGGATTTAGAATCACTAGAAGACAAAGCTTTGCAGATGTCTGTGATGGTGTCTTCTGGGAGGTTGAACTGAGGTGGGAAGAGGCACCAAGAATGAAAGGGAGTAGTAAGGACAATGTGACTGTGAACCAGCATTCATTGATGTGACTGTGAACCAGCATTCATTCACCTCTCTCTGCTTCCTGACTGCTGGTGTAGTGTGGCCAGCTGTCTCACCCCTCAGCCACAATGCCTTCCCTGCTAGAGTGAACTGAACTTTCATAACATGAACAAACCTGAAACCTTAATTTGTTTTGTAAACAAAAGGTTAATATTTTTGTTTGTTTTGGGGATGGAGGGAGGGAGGGAGAGAGGGAGAGAGAGAGAGAGAGATGAGAGAGAGAGAGAGAGAGAGAGAGAGAGAGAGAGAGAGAGAGAGAGAGAGAGAGAGAAGAGAGACTGAATTTGGAGAAGCCTGCAGAGGCCTTGAAGCTGGAGTTACAGGCAGTTGAGAGCTACCCAGTGTGGGTACAGGGAATTAGTTCTCTAAAAGAGCAGCAAATGCACTTAGCTGCTGAATCAGCTCTCGAGCCCCAAATCCATGTAGTTTTTAAGTGACCGAATTTGTAAAAAATCCTTTCTGCCATAGAAAGCATGTAAACATATGTAAGACATGAAGTAAAACATAAGAAGAAATTACTAATCATAATCAACTTTTGATATTTTGAACAAAAAGCATAAAACTATATTATCTAGACTATTTTCAATAAAAAGCCACTGAGCTTGCTTATGAAAACCTGACAGATAAGATTGTATGCTTTTGCCATATGCATGCTATACTGAAGTATTTGTATTTCAAACCAACTGAACACAGCTAATTAACACGTGCATGATTTCTGTGGTAAGACGACTATATATTCACTCCTTCCATTTTTCACATAATATCTTATGTAAAGACTTTTAAGTTTTTATTGTTATGCATGTTGTGAGTCACATGTCTAATTTTGTAAATTGGTAGGCCCCGTCCCAACAGTTTTTTGTTTTTGTTTTTTTTTTTTAATATTTAACCATGTAATTGACTTTAAGGCAATACCAATGATGGTTCAAAGAAAGGCTTAAAAATGCTTTTTTGCTTTGGGATTTCCCTTTCCTATCCCTGGGACCCTGAAGAGGCTTTGGTAGGTTTTCTAGAGAAGGGGTTGCTCTGTAGCGAAGCCCCGGAAAAGAATGCCACTGCTCTCTGACGCCATCTAGACCATCAAGATACCCTAGGCAGAAAGGACACCTCAACTGACCCACTCTACTCTAAAATGTGATAACACCATTGAAAACACCAAGCCATTGAAAACACCAAGATTTGCAATAGCTGGTCTCTCTGCAGTAGTCATGCAATAGAGTGCATTTGCTTTCTTAGGCTCTAGGGGCCATTTCATGTGTAACTTTTCTGTAGCAGTCAGAGTAGGCAGCATGGTGGTAGTCTACAGTAAGTTTCCTTTGGATCCCAAATAGTGTGCTGGAAATTGGTGTAGAAACTGCAGGAGCATTAGGAAAACACCAAATGAGAACTATATTGACTCATATTTTTTCAGCCTTATTCTTAAATTCATTCAGCTGAAAGTAATGAGGTTAGTAGTTATGCAACAGCTTTTTTTATCATCTGAATAAAAGATGGTGTATACTTATTGATTAATAATACCAGTATTTTTAGCAGCTTACATGAGTGTGGCAGGAATAGATGGTGTAAAATAGAGGCCAAGTCTACCTGCTCATAATGTTGCTGAAGGAAGTCTTCGAGGTCATATGCAACATTTGGAAGACACATGGCTTGATGCCGTGGTCACTCAGCATCTGGCCTGGGCCAGCCTTGCTATAGCAATGTTGCTGAGTTACGTTGAAGATGGCTAACTTTACTGGGGCTCCCAAGTCAGGGTTTTGAAGTCAGAGATTTGTAAAATGGAAACCACGGACCCATTTGCTGCTGGCGAAACTTAGTTCCACAACACATCCTGAAAAATGAAGCAGTGCAGATGCTTTCCCTCCTTGCCTTTCAGATTTGTGTCTCCACTTCCAAGGCAGCCAAAGATCCTATTTTGAAGATACCTTGACCAGATGACTGCCAAGCACTCTCTCAGCTCTCAAGTTGCAGAATCATGCTATTCCTTTTGTATTAGGAAGATAATCTTTATTTCCATGGAGGTCAGCAAAGTTAACTGCTTCCCTTGGGGATAGCAACAATGACTGAGTTTACTTCACTATGAGCTCAGTCAACTGAGATAACTGCTCAGGCTTTCCAGCTGCCCTCAGCTTCCCTTTGCCAGGAGTTGGTCTTCGCATCTACAGCGAGTAGCTCCTGCGGCTGTTGCTGCTGTGGCCACTCTTGTTGGCAGGATTACAGCTTTTCATGCCAAGGAGCCAACGAATAAGAGCTTAAAATGAAAATGGAACTTAAATACACTTGTTCCTAAAATCCTAGCACATTTTAAGAGACTTTACATTTTGCTAAATAGTTTGAACTAAAGGGAAAAATGAATCTGAAAATATTGAAGGTTGAAACATTTCCATTTTTTCAGCTATAATTTCTGTTGGGAAAAGTATGTGTGTATATGCAGGCTGAAACATAAGAATATAATAGAATCTATATTGCCTTCCTATGTTTTATTCTGTTGCATTCACACTTAATTATTGAACAGATAAGTATGTCGCGTATGTTCTCTTGCAAAATAATAAATCAGAATCTCCTATGTTGAAACTAGCTTGAGGCGTTTAGGGGTAGTTTTCAAACTACTCAGACACCAGTGTTCTTTTATCATTGGCCTGAAAGAGTTAATGCACATTTCAAAAAGCATCTAATGTACTGGCTAATGGCATCTTTTCATAGGAATTACTTGGTTTTCTGGAACAGCCTTTCGTCTTTCTGCTTTTTGGTTAATTCAATTGAATTTTCATCCAATCTACATTGTTTCATTCTAATTGCAGTCAACCCCTCATCTTACAAATGATATTATTCCAAAAACTCATTTGTGAGTTGGTTATTTGGAACTTAGAAGGTACTTTTCAATGGAAAAATAAGAGCTACAAATCTTGGGTATGTTCCCAGACTAGCCCACAGAAGCCAACTTAACCCATCACATGCCCAGTGTCTATGCTGCAATCTGGTGTTTCTAGCATAAACAGTAGTACTCATGAATACAACACCCTTTTCAAGATCCTACGGGGGAGGCCCGTTGCCATGAGTAAGGGCTTTGCTATCTTCATTCCTCCAGCATAACAGGAAGCTAATTGAAAGCACAGCCTAGCGACCATCCAGCAGTAATGGCTCTTACCACAAGGGTTAGGGCATAAGGTACAATGACTCAGTGACAAGAGAGTTGGGTGCTGGGATTCAAGCATCAAAATGAACATAGGGGAGGATGCAGAGTTGAGCTACTTGAGAGTCATGAGAAATGGCAAGACAGATGTATGAATAAAGAAAAGGATTGAGAACTCCATGAGAGTGTGAAGGTGGGACGCTAGATTAGAGTTAAAAACTTCTCAAGGCCCACCTTAATACAAGGTTTACTTCCAGTACTTTAAAAGTTCTATTGTATGCTGTTTAGGATAAATAAGTTAACTGTTAATTGATCAAATCATGGCCATATCAATTACTAGTCTATATTTATCACAAGAATACATATCTTAGGTGTAACAGATAGATATGATTCTATAGAAAGATAAGGTAAAATAGTTAGATAAGTTCTTCAAAAACCTTAGAGACATACAGAATATGACATTTAAAAATATTTTATTATTATTATTATTATTTTAAAGATTCACTTACAGTGAAACAGGTTAACTCCTGGCAAGACCCAGCCTAACTCAAAGAGGATGATGAGCATCAAAGAACCTCCTTATGGAGATGGTTTCAAATGTGGCAAACAAGCCACTGGGCAAAATGTCCTCATTTCTACCATAGACAGAATTCTGCCTTAAAAAGAGCAAGCTTGGATGCAGCCAGAGTTGACAGCCAAACTCTGCCAAGACAGGGTAAGCAAGTGCTCACTAGTCCCTGCCTCAAAAATATGTCTGTATCTTCCTTCCTTTCTACCTTCCTTCCTTCCTTCCTTCCTTTCTTCCCTCCTTCCTTTCTTTCCTTCCTCCCTTTTTTCTTGCTTTTTCTTCTGTCTGCCTAACTATACACACATTATATATATTATATGGAGACATTATATATAACTATTGTGTATATATATATATATATATATATATATATATATATATATGAGAGAGAGAGAGAGAGAGAGAGAGAGAGAGAGAGAGAGAGAGAGAGAGAGAGAGAGAGAGAATGGTGCTGAATGTTGATTTCAGTTCTTAAGTTCTTAATTGAAAAGACTTCACACTCTTCACAATCAACTCTTTCAGTCCAGATCTCCCATGAATCTATTTGTCTTTTTTCTTTTTGTTTGTGATCTCATATTGCATTGTTACTATGAAGCAAACATGAGTAAATATCTCCCTCATTTTCTCAAGGCATCTTCTTTTCTCTTGATGAGAAATTGCCTATAGTCCACAGCACTTGAAAGTTAAAAATGTGCTTGTTTCTGTTACTTGTAACATCAAGAGGCTTCTTTGGGTGATGAGTAGCATTCTGAACTCTCTGACTCATACACCAAATACTGGGTAAGGCCAACATATCTCTTACTACCTAAACTTAAGCAAGTGCTCCTGGTGCCTGCATTCATACTATCTCATGTTGAGGGTGATGGTGTGATATGAAGCTCACAAGTAAGATTCTCTGAAAGACAAAGAGTGAAAGGTGAGGTAATGAAGAAGAAGGAAGAAAATGAGAGGAGGCAGAGCCCACACAACCAGAAGCTCATAAAGAATGTGATTGTCTATTGCTATGAAGAAACAAGATGGCCATGGCAACTCTTACAGAAGCATTTAATTGGGGCTTTGCTTACAGTTTTAGAGGCTTCATCCATTATCATTTCGAGGGGCATGGCAACATGCAGGCAGGTTCTGGAGCTGTAACTGGGAGCTACATCCTGATCCAGAGGGAGAGAGAGAAAGAAAGGTGAGAGGCAGGGAGAAAGACAGAGAGCGACAGAGAGACAAAGATGGAGACTGTGTGTGGAATAGGCCTTTAAACCTTAAAGCCCACCCCCTGTGACACACTTCCTCCAACAAGGCTACACATCTTAATCCTTTGAATTTTTTCAAATAGTTACACTTCCTGGTAATTAAAAATTCTAATATTTCAGCCTTTGGGGGCCATTCTTATTCAAAACACCAGAGTGATGTTTTAAAATATTTGATTTTATTGTTTTGTGTGTGTATGTCTGTGTATAGGCTATTTGCTTATGCAGCAGATCCCTTCCATACTAGCTATAGGAGATTATGAGACACTGACATGGTCATTGGGAACTGGGCTGTGCTGCTTTGAAAAGCAGTATGTGCCCTTAGGTCCAAGCCACCTTTCTAGTTCCAAGGATATACTATATTAGTGGCAGAAAACCTTAAAGATGTATGTACTATATGGTGTGTCTTTGAACTTGAAAAAGTGTCCTATACATGTCTGAAAATTAGTAGAATACTTTATCAAATAATAATTTCATTATAACAATGTGGGAGTCCTTTGTTTGACTTATCTAGGTATGTACTAATATATTCTAAGCATAAATATTAATTTACTAAAAGAAAGTGGTGTATTAGGGAAAAATTTATTTTTAAAACACAATGTTTTTGTAAATAAGTTTTAAACCAAATCCTGTGTTCATTCATAACATTATTAACATTAGCCAATGGAGGTAGACATATCCTATGTCTACTGATATAAAAAAGGACCAAAAATTTTATATTCCTAAATTTAATTGAATATTATTTAACTTTACAAAGGAAAGAAGTGCTGTAATTTATTGCAACATGAGTGATGCTTGAGGATATTATGCTAAATTAAACAAGTCAATACAAGTATATACACATACTATATGATTCCTCTTGAAATATTGGAGTGGCCAAGTTCATAGGGACATAAAATAGAACAGTCAAACCCAGAGGCTGTAGAAAGGGCTAAGGATGGGTTGTTTAATGGAGAGTTTCAAATTCTCGGGATTAAAAACATTCTAGAAATGTGGTCAAAACGGTATGGATGTCCCTAACTGTACTGAGCTACAATATGCTCAATGCTTAAGCTGGCAAATTTTTTTTCTTTTTAAAACTTTTAAATTAATTTATTCTTGTTACATCTCAATGTTTATCCCATCCCTTGTATCCTCCCATTCTTCCCTCCCTCCCATTTTCCCATTATTCCCCTCCCCTATGACTGTTCCTGAGGGGGATTACCTCCCCCTGAATATGCTCATAGGGTATCAAGTCTCTTCTTGGCAACCTGCTGTAGCCAATGGTCAGAACATTCTCCACAGTTGAGTGGAGAGTGGGATATGACTTTCTCACGTACTCTGGTGCCTCACATTTGACCATGTCCCCTGGAGGGGGAGACCTGGTGGCACTCAGAGGAAGGACAGCAGGTTGCTAAGCTGGCAAATTTTAAGTCTGTGGCATTATCACAATTTTTCAAAAAGAAACATTCAAGGAATTTTAGCATTCTATTAGCTTTGGAAGTTACTCTGCCTCTTAATCCTGCATCTGATGAGATCTGGTCTTTGAAGGAAAAGCTACTCTGCATATTTTCTTATACTAGAAAAACTTATCTGAGCTTTGGAAAGCCATTAAGCTATAAGGCAGCCCTAAGTCAGAGGCTGCTTATACTGATGCTTTCGAAGTTAGTTGGCACTGTGATGTTTGTCTAAATATTAAGTCACATTTAATACATTCTTAATTTTTAATAATTTACTAGAACGTTGCATTTGTTGTCCCCAGAAGCTGGGCTATTCTAATCAATCATCATGTAATCAGTTGAAATAATCATAATAATTAGCACAGTAAATGCATGACCTTAAAGTATTGTTTTTAATGTTGTCTTTTAACAATTATTTACATATAACCAAATAACAATGAATGGTTTTTGCTTTTACTTGTTTCTGAGTCAGCATTAAGGTTTTTTTCTTGAGTATTACCTAATAGGTACATTAGTTAAGTGTGTTATTCTTGGTTCTGAATTCACCTTACCCTTTACTGTCATCCATATAGAAATGTCCACAGCACATTAATAATCTCTGTATTGTCTGTCATATATTTTTCTTATCTTCCTCCTTTTTAATGCTTGCTCACTAAATCCATGTTCTTTACCTCATACTGTGTTCTTTTATCTATCTATCTATCTATCTATCTATCTATCTATCTATCTCTGTGTGTATGTATATATGTATCTATCTAATCTAATCTAATCTATCTATTGTCTCAAAACCAGTGAAGGGTCTATATCTTTCATCTACCAGACAGGTTTTTGGTCAAGACATCCATATCTATTGTCCTTATAATGTTGTATAATAGATCCAAAACTTAGAGTGCAAGCAATATTGAGGTTGAACCCTTGGTTCTTCTATGTATGAGTTCAGACTGATGGGCTGTGTTTTCTTCTGGGACTCCCTGGCTATAACAGCACATCCTTCTCATGTGGATAGGAGAAGGCCCATTGTTGATATGACCACTATCTCCACCCTTACAGAGATGAGCAATTATGTTATATTGTATTATATTATATAAATCATCTATTTCTTGTATAATATCAACATAGATCCATCATAGTCTTGATACTTTATAAAATTTTGTTCAACATGCCAGAAAAATATGCTTTTAAATTATTATTAGGTATTAGCCTCTGAGCTATTATTAACTATGGTGTAAAGATTATTAATATAATAAATGCATCATGTGGTAGTTGTTTCTGACAATTAGTGATTGCTATCAATTAGTAGCCACTTAAATTCAGTTGTTGTCATTTGTGTAATGTGCTGTGTAGTACATTGAGTGTCCAGCAGCCACAGAGAGTTTCTTTCCATTTCATGGTTGTACACAGAGTTGCAAACTGAAAATGCCATGTAATGTAATAAATTTCAGGTTTTAAAATGGCTTCTGAAGAATATTCTGACCCAACTAGAAAAAGCTGTTGAAAATATTTTCTTTATTTTATTGTAGAGTTGAAATGATATAACATTAATTTATTGGCTTAGCATCTCCAAACTTTTGCATATGAAGCATCTTTTAGATAAATGATTTTTTTTCCTGAGGAATGCCATGAGTATAGTTGACTACTATGACTTTCTACATCATAGCACTTATTTAAATGAATATTCAAGTTGAAGTTCCTTGGATTTTAATTTTTGTCTGAAGATGCTTTTGAGCTGAGTCCCGTGCCATTTAAAAGCAGCCTCTAATGTTCAGAATGTATGCCAGCGTTTCTGAGGTGTTCTGGCTTAGAGCTGGTCGGCTGCCATGTGCTTAGCAAAGACATCCCAGTTGCTGCCCTGGTGTGACTGACAGCTCCAGGATTCACCATCCTGTCTTTCTGTGAGGCCACCCTTTCAAAAACTAGGGCACGTGGAGAATCCAGAGTGATGTGTTCTGGATCCAAATTTTCCATCTGATTTGGAGAATTTACTTTCTCCTCCTGACTCCTCCGCTTGAGCCCTGGGCTATTTCAGGCTGTTACGTCGGATATGTATGTAAGCCATCAGCACTCCGGACGGGTCATTTAAGGTGAGATCACTTTAGCCGTTTCGTTACTACTTCAGCTTGGAGCCATTTCTGATGAAGTCATTTCAGCTCCATGCTCACTAGGGTGAGAATCATCCGTCTCTGGGGTGTCTTCGATGAGGTCACCCAGTTTTGCACATTTCGAGAATGCCGCTGTATGTGCTGCGTAAGTAAGCTGCAGCCGTCTCACAGCTTCGCACTGATGTGTTCCTTGCTCCTTGATAAGATGATTGAGACTTAAATCCTCCCGGGCAACAGCTATGCTCAAAGTTCGGATTAATGAAGCCTAGTAATTCTCATTACTAGGAAAGGATAACGTAGGTTTTGGCAGGGATTCTCAGATTTCTCTCGATACAGCCAAAAGTGAGTATAAAGTGTGCTGTATGAACTACTGAAGTGAGTCAGCCTCAAAAAAAAAAAAAAATTCTACACGGTGTGATCAGAGGGTGTATTCTCTTTGGTCCCTCTCTGTACCTCTTTAATTTGGTGGAGAGATGAATCTATGACTCTCACAGCCTCTGCATTAGCGTATAGAAAATTAAGAGAAGATAACTGTCCCCTGGATAGGAATAACTTAGAAAATCCTCATGTTGCTGGCATTCTGTGCATGCCTCAGCAGGTTCAGCTGGTCTTGTAGGATTGATGATCGCTTATCAATTAAAAATGACCTCCTCAGACTTACCCTGATCTTGAGCCATGTAGGAATGCCACATTTTATGAACTCTATTTCTTTTTATTCGGTGGCATTAACCTCACCACCCTCCTACATCTTTGTATTTCCATGGTAGCTTTAGTCTCTAGAATCAAATAATTTTACCAAGACGTTTGTTTCTCTCCACGGTTTGGCCTGAGGAGTGGCTGCATTACTGCCTACAATTCTCTCTACTGTCCACCAGACCCAGCCGCTGTGGGTTAAGTCAATCTTAAATGGGAGCAAGCTTTTCTTGAACTTGTAGGTTCTACATTTTGTTCCCTTTTCCTGGGTCACCTTCTGCACACTGACTGCTACTTCTGGTATGAGCGTTACATTTGTTCTTTGATCAGAGTAGCCTTGTCTCTAACTGTTTACCCGAATTCAACATTCCATCTTCCCAGCCTCGGCTTATTGCCTATTTGCATTTGATTGTCTGTGGGTTTTTAAGAACGTGTCTGCCTCCACATTGGGTCACATGCTTCAATGCACTAGGTCCTATGCCTATCCTGGTTGATTATATTCCTGTTATCATGATAGCTTGACATACAGCGGACTATCAGATTATAACGAATGATTTTCATTATAAATTAAAATCTTATTAAGACACTTTCTGACTAGTGACTGACTTATTTTTCTAATCTTTATCCAATGAGACGTTAGCCCACATCCCCAGATTTATTTAAAAAAAAAAAAAAAAAAACCTAAGGAGCATAAAATGAAAAAGATCTTATTTAAATTTGGAATTCTTGGCAATATTTTTTTCAAAAGATTATATTGTAGCAGCCAGATAACCAGGGCGATTGATGTTAGATGTTGTTGGCTGAACAGGGCAAGGATGCCACCCATGACTTTCAACTATATGGTTTCCAGCACAAGAGCTATTGAAAAAAAAAAAAAAAAAAACCACACCTGCTGACATGTTAACACGAATACAGGAATATCCCATAAGTCGTGCTAGATAATGAGCTATAGGCAGTGGTTCCCGCGGGGAGCTATTTTCTTCATGATGTGTCCTCAATCCTAAATGGTTAGCCTGAAAGAAGTACACATATGGGCACCAATGACTGGATGCGATAGATTGCGTACATGTATATGTGTGCACGTGTGTGCACGTACACTATAGAAAAAGAGACCATATACTTGAGAATGGGGATGATAGAGACATGGAAGGAGATGGAGACAGGAGAGACAGGTTGAACATCACACAAATAGAGTGTACCCACCCATATATGAATTTTTCAAATTTTAAAACATGAAAGGTAAAGTTGTCCTTTATTGTCTATTGTAATAAAAATAAGCGTTTAATACAGAGTTTAACAAATGAGTAAAAATTTCAAAATGAAACCTTTCCGCGACAGCCCATTCAAACCTTAATTTAATATATTCTACTTCTCTAGAGCAAATTGAAAAGCAAAACAGAAAAGCAGTTTTTCATAATGTGAAGTCAAAGGTGACATGTGCGCATGTGTTAGAAGAATGTGTTCCACTTAGTTCCAACAGTCCACTGAGTATGAATTAAGACAACAGTTACTTCTTTCTTAATAAGGAAACAAAACTCAATATGATAATTTAAAAGAATAGTTATAAACTTAGCTGCTTTTAGGTTTGTTTAAGGGAAAAATTTAAGTGTCTCCTTTGCTTTGTTCCTATGATTTGTTTGTTTGCTTAGTTGCGTTTTGTTTGACCATCCAATCAGATGCTCCTCTGGATTTATATAGTTTTATCTATTACATCAGTGCTCATAATCCTGACACCTAATTTAGCATAAACCCAACACGTGCTGCAGGAAGTAGAACCAACGTCCATTAAGCTGCCCAATGGCAACTTCTTACCCAGAATGCCTCCTGGAGCCTCAGTGATTGAAAGCAAGGAGTTCTGTGTTTTTCTGACCACACTGGGAACTCAGATTTAAGCAAGGGCAGCTTACTTCAAATCCGTTGCGAATGAACATTTATGAGAAATTGACCTATACTAGTCCACATTTAGAGATTTAGATGAGTTCACTTAGTGGTAGTTTTTACTTTTAAGAGCTGTGAATCTTGCACTGTTTTATCCATCTTTAGGTTTATGAGAAAAACTCTAAGAATTAAATTTGGGAATCAGATTTAGGGTCCTAGCACTTCATGTCGCGTGTCTGCATGTGAATTGGCCTCCTTTCTCTATTCATGTTCTCATTTAATTCACTATATCTCATTTAATTACATGCTTTCTGTCAAGCTAAATTTGAGTCCTTTTATGAAGTGTATCATGCTATTAATTCATTATTTCCTGTATAGATTGTTTGTCTGAATCATTGTAATTTTCAAGTCATCAGTACAGCAGGAAGTTTAGAAAGCATTTTTGATATGCTCTTGGGTTCATCTTTGGTAAGGTCTTGCTCTCTTAATATGTTCGTGGATCTTACAATTGTGTTAATTTTCAGAAACAATTTCAATAGCGTAGCAATTTCTTGATTTTGTAGATGACAGAAGAGTGTTCAATACCATAACTAATCTTCTAGAAAATTTAATAATTTGGGGCAAAAGAATATTTAATGGTGAGTTAGATACTCATGTCTTTTTTAATGACAGTATTAAATATGCTTTATAGTCATATCCAGCAGTTTCCAATGTCCAACTAGGTTGCATTACAACAGTGTTTTATAACTTAGTCATCAAGGGGATGGAGAGATGGCTAAGTCTCTAAGAGCACTGGCTGTTGTTTCAGGGCCTCAGATTCATTTCCCAGGATCGACATGGCAGCTCACAACTGCCTGCAGCTTTCTTTAGTTCTAAGGGATCTGACACCCTCCCACAGACTTACATGCAGGCAAAACACTCCAATGTACATAAATAAATTAAATTCCATTAACAAGTTTAGAAAGGATTAATTAGTCGTCTAGAGAGTTGAATTCATGTTTAGGAACAGTCAAGTTTCTAGATGGTGGCTAGGCTTTGCGTTAGCCTATAAAATCTGCTTACCTCTAGTGTAGAGAACGTAATGATAATCAGTGGTCAGGAATCGCAGCAAACAGGATGTCATATATTACTTTTTTTTAAGTAACAAGAGCTACCTGATTTCAACTTTAACAGTATAGCAGAAAAGGGTCTCATTAGGAAATCAGAAAATAGACATCCAAGTTCAGAGAGAGAGAAGAGAGAACTGTGGCCCCATGTAAAAGGCGTGGCGTCCCCTGTGCTGTGGTGGACGCTCTTCTACAGAGTTGCGCGTTCTTTTTATTGGTATGCCACTAATGGCAGGCACTCCTGTTTATCAGGAAGTACCAAGCGACTTATCAGTTTTGAAATGTAATAAATAATGGGAAGATCAAAAGATAGACTAAGTAGATTGATAGTATTGGGTTACAGAAATTAGGGCTGACGCCTGTAGGTCAGTCTGATTATTGGATGAGCTGTAGAGGTGAGAGACTTCTTATGAGGTGGCTGGAGATGAATTGTACAATACTGAAGTTATGAGAAACTGGCTAGGTTCATGTAGCTCACATATCTCCTATGGAGAGATAATAGCAGCAGACATGAGGCATGCTGGATCCCACAGTCCGCTGTATTGGGTAAAGGGCAAGTAGGATAAGATCCTAAAATATGACAATTTCTTTACTTCAAATCATTGGCAAGTTTGGTATTTATAACCCGGCTATGGCAGTATTTCTGGAATGTTAGCTGTAACTTACTCTTGAGATATGTGAGCCTGTAAGCAAAGCTTTTGTGTGAATACGAAGTATTGCGACTGAACCCAGACACAGTAAAGAAAGGTTGATAGGTTTTTACAGTTTTCTGGCATTTAACACATCTTTCTAAGGAAATTATTGATATTCATTGCTTATTATTAATTAACATAGTCCTAAAAAATCATGAAATGAAAAGATACAGAATAGAATGATGCTCCCTTGTCTGTCCCTCTGCTTCCGGTTCGTTTTGGGGGGCCTTTCTCTAACCACCCCCGCCCCTATCAGTGTCTGTTGCTTCTTTTGTCCTTGGCCTCTTTCCTCCAGTCCTGTCCTGGGCCTTGCTTGTTTTCCTTTCGCCCTTCAGTTGTTTCTCCCTCTTCTCGATGTTTTGAGTTTTTCTTCTCCTCTTTACCTCCAAGCAAGAGAAGCTTTAAACTCTCCACTGTCAAAAGAATAGCTTGCTCTCTTCCACCCTGTGAGAATACTGCTGTTGTGGCAAGAAAGCTCCCTTTTGTCTAGAAAGCCGGTCTTTTTTCTTACTCCATTGGATTCCTTTGCAGCGCAGAAGCTGCTAGCTGCTCTCTCCAGACCTCCTTCTCCGTGTTTACCAGACAGTTCCCCATCTCACAGCTTGATCTGTCCAAATCCCACACTTGAAGAGTTCATCCTGATATCTCCCCTCACAGAGGCATTTCCTGATTTTTTCCCCCAGCTGCCCCAAAGACCATTTTGTCTTCAGCTCTTGTTGAAAGCCTGTTCACTTTCTTTGATGTAGAACTATTTGGATACTGTTACAAAGCCCACGAACGTGATTTTAGAGACTCAGAAATCCACACACATCTGCAAAAGCCTTTCAGAAAGCCAGATCTCAACAAGCCCTTGCTGAAGCCTGACTCTCAGCTTAGATGCAGTTTGTTGCATCAGTCCCACGCTGCATACTGTCAGCGTTTGAGCAGTGCTCCCTGTGTCTAGGATGAGGAGGCTGACGAATGTATCCTTTCTGGCATCTTATGCTGGCAACAATGCTGCATTTGGGAGAGTTCAGAATTCTGTATGCCTTTATGTCCGTGCACTCACTGCCACTGTCAAAGGGTGGCTCATCCCTATGCTCACTGTGGCCTTGTCCCCTCACGCCTTACTATGGAACAGCTTTTGAGCTCACTGGTATACTAGAGTACAGGGAGGAGACATTCGTACTCAGTTCCTTTTACTCTTCCTCCAGGATGCTTTTTTAATGGCTGCCTGTTTGGTTCACCAATCTAAAATGCAGCTTCTGTTTGATATAATTGCGGATGGGCTTTTTTTTGAGAAGATATTAATCATCTTTTGCATCTGAGGCACCCATTCATAATCCTTACGAACTAAGCTGGAGCTTCTTTCTTCTAAGGCTGTTTGCAAGCAGTCAAGCTACTGTGTATTGAAGGAAATTTTTATCATCAATGAAGATAAATTATCAAATACTCCAATATTTTTCTCACTAGGAAATTTTGTTGGCTGGATAACTACCACATTAACACATTTTTTTCCATCACCAGTAGATCTACAAGACACCCCTCCATGTGCCTTTTGCTGTTCAGATTAGCATGAGGTCTGTTCTTTCTCTTTGCAGAGTCTGAGCTAATTCATGTCGTCTCTCACTGACGAGGCTGTTAAGTGTCTTTCCATCACCAAGAGAGATTGACAGTCACTTTCATTCCTCTCAGTGGCTCTGTTTTGCTCTGAGCACAACCCCCACTTAGTCTGTCATGTAGCATGGTAGGAATTCCTATCTCAAGTGTCTGTACAAACCTACAAGAGAGTCACCTGCGGGTCGGGGCAGGGTGGCCATAGTGTTTCCTCAGAGTGACAGGTTCTTTTTCTTCCTCCACTTGTTTAACAGCAGTAAGTGTTGGGGGGATTGATTGAATTTGTGAAGGGGTTTTAAAAAATGCCAAGTAAAGAACAAACTGAAAACCTCACAACTTGTAGCCTTAAAAAAAAAATCTCTTGATCATAGACTAGAATTTGACTCACTCTTTCACTAGACACTTAGTTCTTAGCTGCCTACTACATGTAAGATCTACAGTCGTCCCTAGACAGACTTTGCCCTTGTCAATATATAACTTAGCCTGTTCAATGTCAGATAAGCAGACACAGCCCAGGACAATATCAGAGTGTTGTTACAGAGGAGAACTTGGAAGTAACAGATGCAGAGAACAGGGGAAAGGGACTGCAAGCGTGTTTAGGAGACAGTGATCCTGGAAAATGAGATTAAGAAATGATAAAAACACAAGGAAGAGGGCAACGTGTAAAGGAGATCTTTGCTTTATTCATGTAAGTTATCTGTAATTACAAAATTATCAGGCAGAGGCAGCACACGCAGGGACTGCATGGTCTGCACCAGGCCGTCTTCATATACATTATGGCTTTCAAATCAGTGTTTTCCAATATGATTCCTGGGTGTGCAAATGTGTAGTTCCCTGTTTCTCATGCCTTCTCTTGGTCTTTTTTTTCTCCTGTTACTCAATACAATGTACAAAAGTCTCTGCTAGTTGTGTGTCATCACCAGAGCTTCAGGGTCACAGGGAACAATATTGGGAGTGTTTTGTGGGTAAGAGAATCCAGGAGGATTTCAGTTCCTAAAAGGAGAAAAGGAAGAGTTTCAGGTAAGGAAACAGGATGATGGGCTTTCAGGATCTGAGCCTGGAGAGACAGTCCAGTAGTTAAGAACATGCCCTACTCTTGCAGACAGACAGGTTGGTTTCTAGCACCAAAATCAGGTGGCTCAGAACCACCTGAAGCTCGAATCCTAGGATATCTAATGCCCTCTTCTGGCCTCTGAGTTCTTAAACACATACACACACACACACACACACACACACACACACACACACACAGAGAGAGAGAGAGAGAGAGAGAGAGAGAGAGAGAGAGAGAGAGAGAGAGAGAGAGAGAGAGAGAGAGAGAGACTTATAATAATAAAATAAGTCTTTTTTTTAAATAAGCGCTTTTCTCTCACTTTGTGAAAAGAGGTAGTAAGTAGAGAAAGCATAAGAAAGACCAGACTAGAGGTGATGACAATGTCAATACGATAGTGAACAGGACAGAGTCTCTGATGAGATTAGAGACTGAGGAGAAAATGAAGAAAGAACTAACCCCCCCCATTTGATCACTTCCCATTGGTTGGGAGCCCAGGGGGCACACAGAGGAAGGGGAAGCAGGCTATCTGGATGAGACCTGACAGGCTGTGACTAAATAGTAGTGGAGGAGCCCCCCTTCTGTCAGAGTTCTAGGTGAGGGGAGTAGGGCGGAAGAGGGAGGGAGAATGGGACCGGGAAGATACGTGAGGGGACGACAATCGGGATGCAATCTGAAATAAATTATAATAAATCAAAAATTAAAAAAAATTACCTGGCTAGGTTGATTCAAGTTTACAGAAAGAGGGATCTGAGCAGAAAATGATCTAAAGTGAAGAAGACAATGGTTTGTGTATTAATAGCTTAAATTTGAGATGTATATTGGATATTAGCAAGCATACGTCTGGTACATAGTCCTATATACACAGCTCAGCTTTGTGGAGAAGACAATAATTCAACTTAAAGCTACGAATTTGAAAGCTACCACTATATTCAGAGTCACATTCCAGAGGACTGAGAAACTGGGTATACACACATGCATTTCCTGGGTAAGGAACTGTGGTGAGCATCTCAGCTCCCCCACCACACCTGGACACTCCCACTCTCCATTCCCTGCCTATAGGTGGTTCACAGAAGCTAATGTATTATGGCTGCACTATGTAATTCTCTTGCCCTTTGACTTACAATGTGACATCTTCATGAGAAAGAAAGAAAATAAGTAATGTATTCCCCATTCTCCTTCTGGTTTGGATGGCACTTTTGGTAGAGACTATATTCCTATAGGATTACCATTCATTTCTAGAGTCCACAGACACGGACCTCCAGGAACACTCTGCCTTGGCCCACAGTTCCACCTGGGAACTTCTTACTGACCTTCCTACCTGCAGTTCATTGTTGCTTCACTAAAACTTAGCTATCTACCTGAAGGAGCTGGTTTCAGTCTCTATGTTCTTAAGTGGGCTGACTCATGAACCCTTTGTTTTTGGCTATTCAAGTTCTATATGCATTTCTAAGATTTATTTTGATGCTGTGAAAATACTTGGCCTTTTTTACTGCCTGTGTTTTAGACTATTCCACTGAGTACTAATACATAGTCTCATTTTCCCTGAAGCAATTGGTAAGATTTTGGTGACAGAAAGTTATTGTTATTATAACCCCCAAACACACACACACACACACACACACACACACACACGAAACTGAATACAGAAGCTATTTCCATGGGTTCTTAGGTATGTCTGATTTTATTATTGCTGAGCTTAAACTGGCGAGGAATCATGTGTTCATCTACATGAGGAATTGGGTATTAGAACTTCAGCCAGATTTGGACTTCCTTTTAATCTAGTGTGTGTGTGTGTGTGTGTGTGTGTGTGTGTGTGTGTGTGTGTGTGTGTGTGTGTGTGTGTGTGTGTGTGTGTGTTTTCATAGTCAAGGAATGCAGGGCACACTTTGCCTTGCTGAGAAGATACTGTACTTCTTGGCAGAGCTCCCAGGAACGTGCTCTATGACAGTGCCAGCGAACTGGATTTTGAAGTAGAGAAGTGCAGTCCTAAAAGCTGAGCCAGTCCCTGCTCTTCCAGAGAATGCATAAAGACATAGGCGATACTTTCTGCTCTGTTCAGATGGGAGAGTAAAGGTAGTCCTTATCCACAGCTCCATTTCCATGGTTTCAGTCACCAAGGTCAACAGGAGGGAGGGTGGAGCATAGCACAAGGATGTATGTGGAAAGAGAAAAGGAGAGCACAGTCCTGTTATCATCGTTCTGTTTTATTACTTACTGCTGTTAATTTTTTACTGGTCTAATTTACACGTTGAGCTTTATCCTGGAAAACTATATAAAATAGCAGAAAACCACCAGTCTGAATGTGTGAAGTCTAAAAATCCTCAGCTTTTTTGATTTGCAACATAATGCTCAAAAAGTTTCAGATTTTGGAGCTTTTCTGATTAGAAGTGATCATCAGCTGGTAAAAATTTGCTAATATACCTAAATCCCCAAGATTCCAAAGTCTGAAGCATTTCTGGTCCAAAACATTGTGTATAAGGGATGTTGAGTCTGTGTGCTGTATATGTATTTGTGCATTTCTCTCTTCTCCCTGCCCTGCTCTCTCTCCCTGCCTGCCCCCTCTCTCTCACACACACTATACCTAATTTCAGGCATCTACTGAATATCTTGAGACAGAACCCTCACAGATGATGGAGGATACTGTAGAGCTAAGTACACAAATGTAGCTTTGTAAAACCTAGTGACCTGCACATAAAAAATGTAGCTTACGCTTGAACCAGTTATATCAACAATTCCTTACCTTCCTCTCCCACTCTCAGTTCCTTTCTCTGTCTGGCTGAAATAGTCTTCAAATAAGGAATAGACTAAACGATCAATTTCCCTGTGTTCTTGGAAGTCACCTCATTACAGGCTTTTCTTATGGATGCATTCATTCCACAAACATTATGAAATGACATAGCCAGGAAATACTGACAATGTTTGATGGTGTTGACAATGCATCACTAGCCTTAACTTTATGCTAGGCACTATCTCACTAGAATTTGAAAGAGAATTATTTGTGATGGTGGGATGATTCACTTCTTCTCTAGAAAATTAGGGAATAAAATATTAATAGTTGGAACAGATCTTAGGAATCATTATGATTAATTTTTTAATCTTGTAAGTCTAAGAAATCTATTTGTAAATAAAATCTTAAAAACAGGTGCACATAAGTAAATAGATTTTTTCCCAGATGAATGTGGAATTCATGAATTATGTCTGTGTATGAAAACTCATCACTCTTCCAAGTCAATACTGTGTGGGATCCTGAGAGTCCTGGGAACTTCAAATTCTACTTTGCAACCCTCCAATCTCTTGTGCCAGAGACATTAAATTGCTTAGACTGTTGTGATGTAGACCTAGGAGACTACCCCTTAGTCCCACACTGCCTCTTCAACTGTACATTAGACTCAAGACAATGTATTTCATGCCTCGTTCAGCATTGTTTCTGTATAGCTGGTTTATTTTAATAAATCATTTATGGTTATAACAGAAAATGTTTTATGCTTAGAGGGATATAAGCTATGGATACGTACACTGACGAGGATGGTGGTGATGATTTGGTTTCTCATGAGTAGTTAACTGATGGCATGTTGATTCAGACTCTTAGCCATTGAACTATCTGGCCACTTCCCACAGGATACCTAACCCCTTTAGAGGAGACCTCGCAAGTTCCTTAGCTGGTCTGCCATGACCCTTCTGTCTCCCACTGCTTCTACTCTGGTGCATACTTACTATTATTGGCTAAAAAGGAAGATAAAGTGATAGTTGGGGACATGAGGCAACTGAACAGTTTTCACTCACATCAAACTTTCCCTTTACCCACTTGGCAGTGTTCACTTGACTGTATCTCCAGCACGAAAAAGAGTTTAAAGTCCGTATATAAGGGAGTTTACATGTACTTAGAATTTTTGGTTTCTTTAAAGACACAGACATGTTATGGGAATATGCTTTTGTTTCAATCCCAGGTGTGTGATATTGAGCCTGCTTCAGACCATCCATAGAAGCTGATGATGGGTTACCTCATGTTCTAGCAGGGCCATGGCTTTTCCAGCTGCAAATAGTTTCTGCAAGTGTATAGTATTTGGAAATCTGGGGCCTCAGAAGAGGGTACATGCATATGAGAGCTCCAAGTGCAGCTGCTCCTCCTGCTGCTGCTCACTATTGGTTATGGTTTGTTGTGGTGCTTCAAGTGGGCGTATGCGAAGAGAAAAGAGAGAAAGAAATGGAATATCCTATCAGTGAAGATAAACCCTGCTCCAAGGAACTCAACACCCATAATCAAAGGAAGTAGTCAAAGGATACTGACAACCCCTTATCCCTCTATCCTTTTTTCTTTCCTACCCAGAGTTGGGGTGTTGGGAGGGTGAAGAATGGTAGAAGAGAATAAAGAACCCACAAAGCAGTAAAACTCTGGTTACATCCACAAACCAATTAGAGGTTGGTGGAGGTCCTTCATCAGCAGCACAGGAAGCCTCCAAAGAAACAGTGAGGATAACGAGTGATTCTGAGAAAAATTGGTGCAATAACTCTTGCTGAGGCATGTCTCAAAGTCAGTAAATATGGAGAGAGGAAAAACGTAATGGCTTGATTTGCTATTGAGAACCCCTATTCAAAAAGACTGCACTCCAAAGACCCAAGCAACACAGATTAAATTACTTCTACCATCATGAAGAATTTGTTGTTTAATTGAAGAATATGTTTGTTCTCAGCTTGGAGAATGGAGGCAGAGTGACATACAAAGGAAAACAGGATCCTCTTTCCCCCCCCCCCTTTTGAGTACCTTATATCCAAAAGAAGTTTAGATCTGTTAAGGATGCACACATCAAGAATTCTGACTATATTAACCATAGTAATCAAAGGCTTTCCACTAAGTCAGTTGTACAGTCAGGGCATAGGATTCAGGGATTGCCCAGCATGACACTTGGCATAACAAGACTGGTTGCATTGTTACTGTTTTAAGGAATAACACTAACCACAACTAACTCTAGATAAGAAGTCAATGAAGGACTAGAGAATGTGAGAAATTCAAGGGATGAAACAACAACCCAGCAGACCCTTAGTTCCTAGTCTTGACAGATAAAAATCCTGGGTATCAATTTACCTGAAGAAAACATGTGTAAGCAGCATGTTACTTCACCATGCATTGCTCTGCCCCTCAGGACCTGTTCATTTTCACCAACCCTCAGTGTCATCTTTGGTGAAATATGGGCTCAGTACTCCTACCTGAATCACCTTCTATGGATTTTGAATGTCCAGTGGGGTTTATGTGTGACTATTTCCTCTCTATGTTGGGGATTGTTAGTAGATTTGTTTTCTTGTTCTCAGATGTACCATGTGAAACCCTAGTTCCTAGACAGATGTAGACATTCCCTCTTTAAGGGAACACTTTATTGGATATGTAACTAGAAGGACAACATCCATATCAGAAAATTCCAGTCCTTGTAATTTAGTAACTTAGTAACTTTGAACTTAAAGAGCACCTACAATGTCACTAAATAAGTAACAAAAGGTGAGCCAGTCTTTTTGAGATTTTGAAATTCAAGAATAAAGAAAGGGTCTTTTCTGTTTGACAGGAACAAGGACACAGATCTTAAGACCTTGTTCATTTATTGTTAGTAATGAGGTCTCAGATACCCTTTACAAATAACCTTCAAGACCACCGAGCAGAGGCTACCCCTCTGAGAGAACTGTTAAGCTTTTAAAAAGGCATGTTTCCTTCTAGGAAGAAACTTTCCCCTTGATGCAACTGGAATGGTGAAAATCTGGTCCCTGGCTCACCATCCTTCATGTAGCATAAATATTGAGTGGAGTTGGTTGCTCGAGGAGCCAGAGTTTTCTCTGAGTTCCTTAGTGCGTAAAGATGGCTCTTGGGGACCATTTTCTAGCAGAGCATCTTATTTCCTTACCCAGCTATGATATGGAATCTCTTCAGTCTTGGCAGGTAGAAAAATTTACACCCCACTTATTTACTTTTGGCAAAACAATTCCCATTTTAACACCTATTTGAAAGTGCAAAAACATTTTTCTGTTCTTGGGGGATGAATTATTCATATAATTTTCTTGCTTGAAACCAGAACAATGATGCATCACTCTTTAAATATCTGTCAGCTTTCAGGTTTAATTTTTCTGCCCCTATGTTGCATCCAGCCTAGTCACTTGTCTAATTTGAATCTGTCAAAATGCTTACCAGTAGTTTCCAGCTCCTTTCGACTCCTTACTTAGCCTTAAAATTATTTTGTTAGCATTATGGAAGAACAAACTCCCACACACATCTGGTTTGAAGTCACTTCCAAGAGCCCATAAGACCCATGAGAAGCATCCAGTAAGAAGTCAAGGTACAGTCCTTTGTTTGTTTGTTATTTAGTATAACTGTGTCATGTGTCAAAAGGTAAACATTATCTTTGGAAAAGATAGGTGTGTGTGTATGTATGTATGTATGTATGTATGTATGTATGTATGTGTGTGTATGTCTATGTGTGTCTATGTGTGTGTGTGTGTGTGTGTGTGTGTGTGTGTGTGTGTGTGTTGTACAGGCACATGTTTGCTGTGATGGGAGAATAGAGGTCAGAAGACAACTTCTGGGTGTTGAATCTCTTCTACATTATGTGTGTTCTGTGTTTGACTTCAAATCACTGGGCTTTCATGACACGTGCCTTGACCTAATAAGCCAAATTACTTATTTCCAACAACTTAGCTTAAGCAAACTATGAGAGAGCAGAAACAATCAGGATCATATTCAGTAGAGAAAAAGGGTCCCAAATAAGGGCTATATGTTGAAATTCAGAAAAGTTTCTAGGAAGGAGATATTTTAGTTGATATTGTGGCTATAGGGACTAGGGAGATGGCTTGATGGTTCAGAACATTTGCTACTCCTTCAGAGGATACGGGGTTGCCTCCCAGCACCCACGTGGTGGCTCACAACTTTCTGTAACTCTAACTCCAAGAGATCCTATGACCTCTTTTGGCCCCTCTGGGTACCAGATATGCACGTGATATACGGACATAAGGAAAATAACCCGTAGACATCCTTAACTTGGTGCAATAAATGGCTTATATGAAAATTATTTCATAAGCTACTAAATACAAGAACAATTCTAAGAAATATGAATAGCTAAACAAATTTAGATATTCAAATAAATAGTATTTATATAAGGGGTTGGAATGCAAAGAAAATGGTATAAATGGACATACTCCTACACAGTCGGTGTTTATCCCCAGCTGGTGTGGGGGAAGCAAAAACTGCTCTCCTTTGCCTGTCTCAGAGTTAAGCTTTCAACTTCAAAGAACCATACCAGCTTTTCTGGTTCCCCAGTTTACAGATCACATACCACAGGGCATCTAACTTTCCATGATTATGTGATCGATTCCTTATTTTTTTTTTCCTTCTGGCGAATCCTGACTTACGCAAATTTGATGAATAAAAATGTTCATTTCTAGTGAAAAAATTCAAGCACTCGACCAGGCTATTATTATTTCCACAAGAATTAAGTGGGTGATATTTTTTAAGTAAAAGAACAAAAATCATTTAGTGCCCAGAAGCAGAAGCATCTCTCTCTACTACTCTACAAACGAATTAGCCATTTCAGCCCTAAAGCTTGTTGCATCTCTATCTGCTGCGTGTCATGTTGACATTGCTATCCATCTTTGCTAGACTGATGGAGTCACTGGGGACTCATTGACAAGTCTATTGCCTGGGAGCCCCTGGACTACCAGAGGTCAACTGGACAACACACACACACACACACACGCACACACACACACACACACACACACACACACACACACACACACACACACACGCACGGGCCTTCCAGACTACACAACCATCCAGCCATCCATTGGTGTGCACTCAGCATGGCCAGGGAGGTGTTCTATTTCCTAAGCGGCCGCAGCAGTGTCTCTAGAGAATTTTTATTATACCTGGAAGGGCCTCTTTTGATGCTCCTTCCTGTGAAAAGGGGGCCTACTTAATGTAGAGGTGTGAGTGCATTGCCTGTAGTCCTGCAAAGGACTGCTCTCACTTTCTCAGTGTCTGCCACATGCTCATGTCCTCCACAGTGTGACTGACACGTTTTGAGATAGAAGTTTGTGGGACAGCTTCAGCCGTCTGGGAGATGCTGGTGTGTCCAGCCTGATCCTAAAGTGATCCTTTAGGCATGAGCGTCTTCTGGCTGGCTTAGTTAGTGTTCAGTCTCTTCTGAGAGACTAATGTTTGGTTGACAATTGCGGGTCATGGGTCAGCTGTAAGGAGGGAATGGTGGTATAGCCAGTGCCCAGTTCTCAGTTCTGCAATTTTAAGCTCTTAATAGCATATAATGGTCAGAAGAGGGCAATGAAATGACCAGGCCTCCTTATGGTGTTGGCATCATGGCCACTGTGTGCTTTAAATATAGTTTTCTAGTGAAATAGAGGTGAATGTATATTTAAAAAATGGTCATTACTTTTACAAATGACATATAGAATTTCAATGTGTATTTCCTCTCTCTTTTCTGTTATTAAGTATATGACAAATTTTGTATGACTGTGTCCTAGTTAAGGTGACTATTTCTGTGATAAAACGCCGTAACCAAAGCAAGTTGGTAAAGAAATGGGCTTATTTGGCGTACGCTTTCACATCATAGTCCATTATTGAAGGACTCCTCAGGGCTTGCTTAGCCTGCTTTCTTATAGAACCCAGGGCCACTGTCCCAAAGATGGTACCGTGCACAATGGGCTGGGCCCTGCCACACCCATCACTAATTAAGAAAATGACCTACAGCCACATCTTATGGAATAATTTTCCTAATTGACGTTCCCTACTCTCAGATGACTTTAGCTTGTGGATCAAGCTATCCAGCATAGACAGACAGATTGTCACAATATACTAAGCCTAAAATATTTGTGAAATTATCTAATTTAATATTTATTTTCTCTAGGATACAAGAATATTCATGCCCCCTCTCTCCTATACATACACATAACTAAGTATATGGTAAACACTTCTTTAATGTATGTAATACATAAACTAAAACCTTTAAATTCACTCTGCTTGCAAATGTTCTATTCATTATCACCTTAAATTTTCTTTCAAAAAATGCAGTTACTGAAACATCAAGATTGGGCTTTTATTGCTTAACATTGACGTTCAAACAGGAGGGTAAAACATCATGCTAACAGGAATCTCATTGCACTCAATGGAGTAAAAGATACTGACATACTAGAGAGACAGTAAATGTCCTTATGCTCTAATGCTTAGATTCATCGAACCATCTTCACACTCATTCCTTTACCAGCTGTCTTAGTTACTGTTCTATTGCTGTGACAAGAAACCATGACCAAAGCAGCTTCGAAAAGAAAATGTTTAATCAGAGGCTTGCTTATAGTTTCAGAGGGGGCATTCATGATCATCATGGTGGGAGGTGTGGCAGAAGGTGAGCAGACAGGGCTCTGGCTCTCGAGCAGTAGCTGAGCGCTTACATCTACTCCATAATCAGAGAGAGAGAGAGAGAGAGAGAGAGAGAGAGAGAGAGAGAGAGAGAGAGAGAGAGAGAGAGGTCTTGGCTTCCCAAAAAGCCACACTTCTTCCAACAAGATTACACCTTCTAACTCTTCCTAAGTAGTTCCACCAACTGAGAAGCAAGCATTTAAATATATGAGGCGATGAATGTGACTTTCATTCAGTATAATGTATTCTGTATTATTTTATTTTCTGTTTCTATTTTTCTCCCCCTTTCCTTCCCTTCCACCCCCCCCCTTTTTTTCGCTGCTTTCATTTTCTTATTCTAGGAGTTCCTTTGTATCCATACCAACGAAACAACGCAAGATAAAACATCAAGTTTGTGACCATGGAAATGGTTTTTTGAGAATGCAAAAAGGAGGTATATCATACCTCCCCAGATTATATAGAATAGGATGTAGCTCTTCCAGTGTAGATTGTATTTTAGTGCTGGTCACAGAAAACTGACCGAAATTAGCCTCAGAGTGGATCCATGTAGCTGTTGTCCAGCAGGTACAAGGGCAGGATTTCTACATCAGCAATACAACCATGCTAGGCCCAGATCAAGAGGATTGCCTTGCCCTTTCTCATTTAATGGAAGAACCATCATTATAATTTACATCTGTCAGATAGACAATCAAGATAGGAAAAGTATAGGAATATTGACAAGGACAGCAAATTAGACTTCTCTGAAATTTTCTCTTGATGGTTCATTGCAACAACCATTCAGGACCAATTCTAGCTGTCTAATAGATTGCGTTTTCCGTAGCTAAATTTGTGTTTCCAAATAGGATTTTTAAAAAGGAAGAGACAAGATTTAATATACAGATAATAAATATTTTATACAATGAATTATTTCCCCAACATACTGGTTGGAAGCAACAAACACTTTGGATTTGCCCACTTCCCAGCCCCTGGTAATCATTTGATTGTTTGTTCCCTTTCCATGAGCTTGCATTTTAGGTTCCATATAGAAGTGAGACCATGCATTTGTCTTTTATGTGTGGTTAAATCCATTTAATACAATGTCCTTTGGATTCTTAAAGCTGTTATCACAGATGACAATATTTACTTCTTTTTTATAGCTAAATAATCATTTTATTCCTCTGTCTCTATATGTTTGTTTCTCACTTGTACATCTAGGGATTCTCAGATTGTTTTGATGTCTGATGGCTTCGTGAGTAATAATGCTGCAGTGAACATGGGCCACAGATTTTTTAAAATGCTAAATTCGTTGCCCTTGGATATTCATATATAAAGTTTGATTGCCCTATCACCATGCCATCAGCTCTGTCATTTACAGAAATCCTTTGTTCTGTTTTCTACCAAAGCACTCCTAACTTTTTCTCTGCACCCTAACCAATGCTTACCATATTCCACACTTTTAAACATAGATTTAACTTGATTTAGTTGCTTGCTAATGTCTATCAATGTTGCATTGAGTACAGTCTGCATGTAGATGTCAGAGGGCAACTTGTGGAAATTGGCTTTCCCTGCCATCTTTTGTGTCCTGGGTATTGAACTCAGGTTCTCAACCTGGCAAGTACCTTACCTTCTGAGTTACCTCACCACACTCATCCTTCCTTTTTTTTTTTTTTAAATAATATGCATCCTTAACAGAGGTGAGAAAGCACTTTATTTTTTTTATTCCAATTTCTCCAATCAGCAGCATTAAGAACTTCTTTGTTTACCATGTTTATGTCTTCTTTATATCTGTCCAGTACCTTTGTCCATTCTTAAGTTGGACGTTTGCTTTACCTGTGGAGTCACATGACTTCCTTCTATACTTTACATGCTATACTTTACATGTGTTGCTACTTCCCTTTGTGGAACAGAAGCCTCTATTTTCAGGTAGCCAGATTTTATTTTTGTGCCTATTGCCTGTCCTTTGGTGTGATATCCAAAAACTCATTGCCTAGACCAGTACCCAGGACATCCCTGAGTTGTGCAACTAGGATTTTAATGGTTTATTGAAGTATTGAATGGATTTTAACTTAATTTTCATAAGTGATATAAAATAAGGTTCCAGTTTTTCCCTGAGGGAGACAGATACTCAATTTCTGAACATCTTGTAGAGGGACTTCCCTTTCCTCATGTGTATTCTCTACTCTCCAGTCAAAGCAGCTTATCAGGTATGTGTGCATCGGTGTGCGAGGTTGCTCCATTGTTCTGCATGCTGCTTTGTGTGTGTGTGTGTGTGTGTGTGTGTGTGTGTGTGTGTGTGTGTGTGTGTGTGTGTGCATGTTTTCAGCAGTGCCGTTCTGCTTGCTGAGTAATATCATTTGTATCATTTGAAATCAGGAATGCAATGCCTCCAGCTTTGTTCTCATTTCTCAAAATTGCTTTGGCTAATCAAAATTCTATAGTTCTATATACATTTTAAGTCTGCTTTTCTATTTCGCTGAAATTTTGATAGAAATGCCACTGGCCCTATAGACTGCTTTGGGCAGAGAGCCTTTCATTCTTTCACTCCATGAACACTTGGAGCCTTACCCCTGTGCCCTCTGAGATCTCTCTCATCAGTATCTTCTGGTTGTCTATGTACAAAGCTTACCTCTTTAGTTAAGCTCGCTGCTTCTTTTCAGAGAGAGTGTATATGTGCACGATTGTACATTTGTGCATTAAGTGCTCCTAACCAGAGAACTATCTACCTCCCTCTGTGTGTTTATTCTAAATGTGTGTGCATGTATCCATATGCATAACATTTACATATGCGCACAAGCTCATGCTGGAGCACGCACAAACAGACACACACACACACACAAACATACACACACACACACACACACACACACACACACACACACACACACACACCATGTGTGCTGCTGCTAGTGAAGGCCAGAAGAAGCTCTGGGGGATACCAGGAACTGGAGTCACAGGTGGTTGTATGTTACCTGATGCCATAGCTCTTAACCAGTGAGCCATTTCCTCGGGCTCTCATCTTAATGTCCTAATGTGTATCCAGTAAAGGCACCGACAAAAAGGACCATATGTAATTCCTTTTTCACAGAGATCTCATTAGGAGTATATAATAGCATCTTAATAGAGAGTAGGGGTTATCTTTATAACAGGAATGTACTTGGTCGCTGATGTTTTGTCCCAGAGTTATGGGTAAAATGTAAGTTCATGTTATTCTGGAGGAATATTCTATAAACACCTTGGAATTAGCCATTAGTGTAAGGTTAAGGAAACAAGGGTGGCTTTTCAGGGAACTTGCATCAGAACAGCAGCACTCGCTGGTCTTACTTGCAAATGAGTTCTTCTCAACAGTGCTCTATAACCTTTTAGAAATTTTCCACCAGGGCAACAATACTCTTTAATAGTCTACTAGGAGTACCAGAACTCGGGATGTGTGCTTTTTCATTGCTATTTTCAAGGTCTAATTGCTTTCTCTGCATTTGGGCAAGAGACTGTAATGAAGAAGTAAGACATTAGACACCATTAGACACCAGTGAGCCAGGAACAGAGTTTTCTTGTGTTGAGCCAGGAGCTACCTTCCCCAGCATAAGTGTGCTTACGGCTAAGTTCTTTCTGAAGGCCTCCTTTTTTGAGAGGTCATATAAAACATTAAGGAAGTCTGTATGACTCTGGTGATCTTCCAGGAAAATGGAAGACCATGAAGTGCAAGAAATATCGCTTCTAGCATGTGCCATTAAGAGTTCATTAACCTTAAAGTATCAGTGTTCTGCGGGCAAGTACTGGGGGAGGTCCCAGGAGCCTGATGCTCCGTGTCTTATGCTACCTTTCACATTGTATTTCTGTAATCTTCAGCTACCCTAGATGATTGAGTACTACCACAGCATGCACATACACATGCACGCACACCCCCTTCTTCCCCCACCCCTGCACACTAAGCAAAGAAAACAGAACAAAAAACTTCCTAACCAACAATTTCTACTACAGCCATCAGCAGGCCAAAGAAACATGAACTTTTGACTCTAGAGGAGTAGTTTGGCTACTTGTCTGTACAGAATACATGATGTTACTAATTAATGTACCAAGTCACATGTGTGTGTGTGCTTGTCACTGATGAAAAAGTACAATGCATGATAATGAACAACCAAATGCTTTCAGGATTACTCCCTTTTCAATGAAAGTATTTTTTTCACCTTTATTAGGCTAAAATATGAGCTAAATTGGGATTTGAACAAAGGTCTGTGTCTCTAAAGACTGTTTGTATAAATATACAGTGACCTTATTGCTCCTTATTCCATAAACCTCCACCAAGCTGCTGGTGCTGATTACAAATGATTATATGTTTCCATAAATAAAAAAAAGTCCTGGAGTCTGGGCAAATAGGTTAATGCTGCCATGTATGCCTAGTATGTGTGTGGCCCTGAGTTTGAACCTTAGCACTATTTTTAAAAAGAGAAACAAACAAATAAACAAAAATAAACCTAAGGCTTGTTTTGGAATTTTGAAAACATCTGTCTTCATTTCAACCTTAGGAATTCTAATAGCAAACGAGAGATAGGGTTACCGCCGTGATCACGTGGTATTCCCAATTCTAATAGGGAAATCATAGTCACAATGAGTCCCTGGAGTCCAGCCGGACTGGCAGCCTTGATGCTGGGCTCATAGAATTTAACTACATATATGTGGGAGAGAGCACAGCTGCATATTGCCACGGTTTCTCCACAGCATCTCTCTGGTTGAATAAAGAACTCAGACTGAAGAAGCCTGAACCACCAAGGAAAACAGCCTCAGAATAATGAACCACTGAGGTCTCTAACACCAAGAGACAGGAGTTTCCTGTTGTCAAAGTGTATAGTCACTGCTCCCATAGTTTTCAGCCAAGGGGTCATAGGTGGCCCGTGTAAATGACGGTCAACTTCTTGATGGTTCTAACAACCTAATGTAAATAGTTCAATATATTCGACCATCAGTTTCCAGAGCTGCAAAATTGAAAGTATAGCACTGAGGAGGGCTTGGGGTGAGGATAAAGGAAACAACAAAAGGGACCTCAGTACTGCGACTAAACTAAAATGATGATGATAATAATAATAATAATAATAATAATAATAATAATAATAATAATAATAATTATTATTATTATTATTATTATTATTATTATATAATGCCACAGATAGAAAAGACATTGAGCCAGGTAGCCTCAACTACTGTATGAGAGAAAGTCCCTGCGATTTCTACTTGAATTTGTGATCATGTTCATATGCTGAACCTGATAGATCTCACCTTAATATATGAAGATTTTGCCTTGTTTTATAACACGATTTTTGGATGCAAGTATACATTGTGTAATCCTCCTACTTGCAATACTCACTGGCTGTAATACACATACTAAGGTGTCCATGTTCCTTGTGTGGGACTTGAAGTTTTGCAAACTAAGCATCTCTCTCTCTCTCTCTCTCTCTCTCTCTCTCTCTCTCTCTCTCTCTCTCTCTCTCTCTCTCCTCTCTCTCTCTCTCTCTCTCTCTCTCTCTCTCTCTCCTGTGTCTCTCTCTCTCCTCCTCTCTTCTCTCTTCTCTCTCTCTCTCTGTCTCTCTCTCTCTCTCTCTCTCTCTCTCTCTCTCTCTCCTGTGTAACCAGCAGCCAGCTGAGATGCAGCACATTCTTCCACAAGGAAGAGTGTCCATGGCTCATAGATTAGTTCTGCCTGCTTCTGAAATTTGTATAAATAGATCCATATAGTGGTAGCTATTTATATCTCAGTACTTTGAGTCAACATTACATTTTTGAGGTTCTGTGTTTTGCCTATGGCAGTAGTTTCATTTTTAGTGCTATTCATAATCTGCTATGTGATTATACCAGTTCATTTTCTTGTTAGGAGACACTAGCAGTGTCCAGCTTATGGAGATTCTGTAAACACTCTTCTGCATGCCTTTTGGCATATGAGTGGATAAATTTTGCTGAACATCTACCTAGTTCTTAGATGATTAGGTATGTTATAGTCTACATATGTTTAACATCTTATTCAAAGTGTGAGTATTAATTTATATTCTACCTTGCAGTGTCCTGAGATATTTTAAATAATTGGCTACTTATCAAGAATGTTTCTTTTTTCGTTGTGATATTTTTAGAGTGTCCAGCTGAGCAGAGCGCTGCTATTGTATGAGCTAGTCCTTGGTGGCAAGAGACCCCAGGGAGATGCCTGTGATGTGGGTGAGAGGCTGGGGAGCTGTAAGACTGCTTGTGTTTCATGACTTGATACATTATAGTGGCAGTCTCAACAGCTGTGTATTTATTTAATTTTTAACGCTTTCTTAGAAACTGACACGAGTTTGAAAGTAGCCTGACCACACAAGTAAGAAGATGAATACTAGATAACACAAATATGGGCTTCAGTGGCGCCAGAGAACAAAGAAGAAAAAAAAAATAACTTATTAGGTAACTAGTAGACCCAGGCGTGAAATTCAGTAATACGCCTTTTAAACATAAAAGGCAAAGAAAACCTTGTTTGAAATCGTAGATGTGTCTGAAGGATAATGTAAGGAGTGAGTCAGTTTTCACACTGATATATTCTATACCTAAAGCAGTTTCAACTTATCAAGGTGGCCACCAATTTCCCCTCCAAAGAGAAGAAAATGGGTTATAAATATGAGATCTTGCATTAACTCAAACCATTCACAGACCCCTGTATGTTGAAGAAAGTTGAACTAAAATCACGAAGTCGTGGGACTGAGTACAGTTCTGATTTATAATGGATGGAGTATCCACTAAGCTGAGGTCTGACCTATGCCCCATTCCATCCCTAATCCCTGCCAGCTGTCTTTGCCCCATCTATTTTACCCTCAAACTGGCCCTAGATATGCTGAAGTTTGCAAGGGCAGCCATTTCCACGCGAAGGCTTATCTGAGGCTTTACCGCCTCCCATAACCAATGAGGCATAGAAGCGAGGCACTGTGCTGTGGCAGTGATCAGCAGACAAGCCACCATGAAGGTAGAAATGCACCCGGAAGTTTTCTGAATCCGGTCCATGAGGCAGTGGTACTGACTGCCGCATGGCTTCTTCACCTCTGCTGCGAAGGAAAGACAAGCCAAAGTTAGCTCAATCGCTGACTCTGTTGCACACTTCCCTGTCTCTATCCATCACTTATTTCTTCATGTTTACCTTTTACACCACCCCTGCCCTGGTAGTGGCCTTATCTGTAAAGTGGATTCTCAAGTTCTTAGTAATTCTTCACCAAGAAAACAGGTCAGCTCAGATCAAATGTGAGTATAGAAGGTCCTCAGGTAAGGGAGAAAGTGTGGAGTTTATGTCACTTTAGGGTGAGGTTAGCAGAGCCAGTTCTTTCTGTGCCCTCTTGGAATCACATATGAGTGGAGCTCTTAGAGACATGAGCTCAAAGTGACTTGAGGTACACATTTCTAACTTTACCTTATTACATGGGCCGAAAGTCAATAAAAGCAATTTTTAGATGTTTAGGTCCTTATAACGTGAACTGTTATACTTGAATGATGGTGTGGGGTCTGTACTTAAATGATCACATTATCCAAATTCTTCATCTATTGATTGACGGTCAAAAAGTCAACCCTAGGCTGGTGGGGCAGACCCCAAGTCTGCCAATGTGAGTGTGGACCCCAGGACCTACAGAGAAGTGGAAGCAGGTAACTGACTCCAAAATGCTGTGCTCTGACCTTTACCTGTGCACCATGACATGTACAAACAATAGAAACAAATTAAAGGAGCCAGATCTAAGCATGCCAAACACAGTCAATAAGAG
Source organism: Acomys russatus (assembly GCF_903995435.1). Lineage (NCBI taxonomy): Eukaryota > Metazoa > Chordata > Mammalia > Rodentia > Muridae > Acomys > Acomys russatus. The sequence goes on from NC_067140.1 coordinate 76,576,523, forward strand.
CCCTGACAAGGCAGATATCCCCCACCCCCACCCCCATCCCTATTCTTCCTCCTCCCTCCTCCATGTGGAGAATGAGAGGTCCATAGGGTACATTTCAGCAGGGAGGCTAGATTCTCTGCTTGCAATGTCCTTGGTTGGTGCATTAGTTTGTGCAGGCTCCTTTGAGTCCACATATGCCAGCCTTGACAGTCTCCTTGTGGAGATCCTGACAGCCCCTTCAACTGCCCCCCCAAAGCCTCCATACAACTCCCAGTGCTTCACCAAGAGTCCTAGTATCTGTCCCTATCCTCCACTGGGTGGAGTCTCTCAGAGGACATTTATATTAGGCTAATATCCACTTGTAAGTGAGTATATACCATATGTGTCTTTCTGGGTCTGGGTTACTTTACTCAGGATGTTCATTTCTAGTTCCATCCATTTGCCTGCAAATTTTAAGATTTCCTTGTTTTGATAGCTGAATAGTATTCTGTTGTGTAAATGTACTACAGTTTCTTTATCCATTCTTCAGTTGAGGGACATCTAGGTTGTTTCTAGATTCTGGCTATTAAAAATAAAGCTGCTATAAATATAGTTGAGTAAATGTCTTTGTATGGTGGAACATCTTTCAGATATATGCCCAGGACTGGTATAGCTGGGTCTTGAGGTAGCACCATTTCCAATTTTCTGAAAAAGTGCCAGATGGATTTCCAAAGTGGTTGTACAAGTTTGCACTCCCAGCAGCAATGGAGGAGTGTTCCCCTTTCTCTACATCCTCACCACCATGTGCTGTCACTTGAGTTTTGATCTTAAGCATTTGGATAGGTGTAAGATGGAATCTCAGAGTTGTTTTGATTTGCATTTCCCTAAGGGCATTGAGCATTTCTTTAAGAGTTTCTCAGCCATTCAATATTCCTCTGTTAAGGATTCTTTATTTAGCTCTGTACCCCAGTTTTTCAGTGGGTTATTCGGTTTGGTGGTATTTCTTGAGTTCTTTATATATTTTTGATATTAGCCCTCCGTCAGATAAAGGGTTGGTGAATGTCTTTTCCTAGTCTGTAGGCTGTTGTTTTATTCTGTTGACAGTGTCCTCTGACTTACAAAGATTTTCAGTTTCATGAGGTCCCATTTATTAATTTTTGACCTTGGACCATCAACCTAAGCTGTTGATGTTCTGTTCAAGAAATTGTCTCCTGTGCCAATAAATTCAAAGCTCTTCTCTGCAATTTCTTCTAACAGATTTAGTGTGTCTGGTTTTATGTTGAGGTCTTTAATCCACTTGGACTTTAGTTTTGTGCAGGGTGATAAATATGGATCTATTTGCATTTTTCTACATGTAGACCTCCAGTTAGACCAGCACCATTTGTTGAAGATACTATCATTTTTTTCATTGTATGGTTTTGGCTTTGTTGTCAAAATCAAGTGTCCATAGACATGCCTCTGACATGAATTTGAATTCTTGTCCCTGCAATTTGAACATTTCTCTTGGTTGCAAGGCCCTGTGGAAACACAGAGGAAGGGCATGCAGGCCATCCAAATGAGACCTGGTAGGCTGTGGTCAGATGGTGGGGGAGGAGGACTCATCTGTCTAAGGTCTAAGGGAGGAGAATAAAGCAAAAGAGGGAGGGAGGGTGGGGTCAGGAAGATAAGAGGGAGGGGATTACAATCAGAATATAATGTGAATAAATTATTTTTTAAAAAGAGCCAGGACAAAACATAGCAATTCAGAGTACTATTGTTCTTTTTTTTTTTTTTTTTAATTATAACTTCATGTTTATCTGTGAGATAATAACAGGAAAACTAAAGTTAGCTTAATAACTTTAAGCTCCGTTCCACTGTCAACCACAATGCATAAAAGTCAGCTTCAGTTCAGACAAGATTATGAGTGGGAGAAAAGGGTCGTCAGATGTGTTCTATCGAAAGCCATCATTGGATGTCTTCCTTCCAAGCTCAGAGTACGAAATATGGCAATCTGCTGCTGATAGTATGTTCATGACAATTTGCTTTGTTTTATAAGTCAGAATCATGGCTATCTAATCTGCCATTCTCAATATTGGTTTCAGTTTTCCTTGTTAAGCACATTGTACCCTTTACCTTTTGAAACACCCACACAATGATTGTACTGGCCTTTGTGTAGTCATATACTCACACATCATGATTATCCTCATGTTTATCCTGATTGCTATACTTAAGCCATGAATGTGTCTCTGGACTTCCCTGGCTATGCAGACCCTTTCACCAGCCTAGTGTTCAAACGAAGCTGGCAGCACAGGTTTGTAGTGACCTAGTAACAGCCCCACTGTTCTCTGCTACTCAAAATAGAATTTAATTGGGAAATTTAAGTTGACGTGTACCCTATAACTCAACTTTGCTATTCTAGATTGTTATTGATAAGGATTTGATGAAAGTAAATTCTGACTTTCTCAAATCCACCTTAACGGACAAAATATTTAGTAGATCAATAAATAATAGTTTTTAAAAAAACTTACCAATCATCACATTCTCTTTATTGATAGAAACTCACTACTTTTCGCCTCCAATCTCCTGCTTTAAATCTACACAGCCTCAATAACCACAGTGACTGATTATAGTATTCTGCATTTACTTCATTGCTTGTACTTAAGTTCCCGCAATCCAGCAATGCTCCCAGCACCCCACAGTCTGTGTGTGCTGTGGGGCCAGGCCCTCCTAAGCAGCCAGTGGACCCCATTCACCTTCCCTTTAACCCTGTATGGTGTGTATCATTGTTTGCTTTCATAGAGGGAAACTGAGGCTCAGAAGAGGCTGAGTTGCCATTTTAATATTACACTTGAAAATCTAGCCAAATTAGAGTTTGTTATAAAAAATCCCCAACAATAAAGAGATCTTCAGGGAAGAGCATTATTTCCACATTGACATATGCGGCCTTTTTTCCTTCTTCCATGTTCGCACGGGCCTTTTTATCCACAGGAAAACAATAAGAGAAAGTTAAAATGACCACGATTCGCAGTGTAATTACCAGTGAATTAATAGCTGTGAAGAGCAGTATGGGTACCTACAGCAGTAAGAGAGTAAATCACGCCACCGAAATCCATTCGGACGCCGCCGGGGATTGGCTGCTTTCAGAATCTAGAATCTATGAACTCATTTCCAAGATAATGTAATTGTATAAATTCAAATGCTAAAATGTTTTTAAAAGTAATGTGTAATGGAAGTGATTCTAAAGTATTCTACAGACACTTTGCACATTCAGTCAGAAAACCTGAGCATGTCATTTGAACTTGTAGAACTTTGCGCAGGGCACTCCTCAGCATTTGTTTTCAGTTTTCCTCTCCCAATGCTGTTATCTCTCATGTTTGAATCAGCTTGATTCTCCCTTTAGTCCTTTTTCCTCTGGTGTGCTGAAATGAAGACACCATCCACTTAGAAATTTGTGGACAAAAGAAACAGTATAGAGTGGCTGTTAATAGTAAAAATAAACTTTGGTTATAGGGTTTTGGGACAACAGAAAAGTTGTGTAACTTTGCAGTGCTCATTCTTTAAACACTACAGTGATCACTACACATAAATCCCAGTGTCACAAAATGGTGGTAATGTATGTAGCAAAAGTAAAGACAACAATAACCACAACAAAACACCAGGCAGAAATGAGATATTAAGCAACAATATGAAGGCTTCTTGTTAGCCTCATTGTACCTTGTCCTAGGTGGTGAAATCTTCCTCAGATGCTTACAATGATCTAAGTAATATCTATTATTGTAGAGGATGCCTCATCCCAGTCATACGTCTGACTGATTAATTGCAAACATATCGCAAGAGCACCTCCTTCACAACAGTTTTGGATGACTTTGAGTGGTGTCTCTGTCAGAGCTGTCTGTGTTGTCACTAGAAGCTCAGAGGCAACTGGCTCACAAGCTGCCTGCTTTCTGTGCTCAGCTCTTCTTCGTTCACTTCCACCACACATGCATTTCTCACGATCGTTTCCTCGGAAATTTCCTGAGCTTCATCGCAATCCCTAGACAACCAGCCTTCTGCAACACTTTGTACAAGCCATTAGGAATTCTGCTTAGGGGAAATTATGGCCTAGTTTAAAAGTCAGGACATGGTAATGCATAGCATGAGGAGGACGTCGACCTGCAGGGCAAATGGAGATGTGCGATTCCGAACCCTCCTCTGTTCCCTAACCCAGGTAGCCTGGTGAGTTAGGGTAGGATAGGAAGACATCAGAGGAAGTTTGCCAGTGTTCATATTCTCCACCCAGTACAGCCATAGGAGTGTTGCATAATTCAACAAAACTATGTTGAGTGTTTGTGTTTGTATGTGTTTGTAACAGTGAATAACTAATAAAGGGATAATATTAGTTGCTATTTCTTCCTGAACCTCTTGATTTGCATGCATATCCTAGAACTACCGCTGTGTTTGCCGCCATAGAGCCCTGTTCAACAGTAATCTTTGCCTTAGAATGCTATGTAGCTTTCATTTCAAGAACTGTACACTCATCTCAATAAATGATGCTTTCACTATAAGCTGCCTCAGACATTTCTTATTCTGACATATGTAATATTGTATCATTTTTCACTCTCCATAATCTACCCTCTTAATGGTTTCGTTTTCTCTCTCTTCACACTGATCATGATTTTCAAAGAAAGTGTTGGAGATTCCTGGTGATAACACCAACTTGATGATTTCTCCCCTCATCATGTACTCCTATACATGTATTTTAACACCCTGTCATCACCTATTCTAGCTGTCTTCGGTTGTGATTCTCTAATAATAGACTTTGAGACTTTTACGGATATGAGGTTAGATCGTTTATAAGGGAGCTGTTCCCAGACAAGAGGAAAGGGGCATGAGGTAGCGAAGGAAATTAAGTTAAATTTCAAATAGTTTACTGGAAATGTACAAACTCTGGGGACCAGAGCTTAATTTAGCTGGAAACTTTAGTGCTCCTCATGAAACATATACCTCACCCCTCAACCCACCTGCTACAGTTTGAAACTGAAATATGCCCCAAAGTTTGATGAAGTCAACAGTGTTCAGAAGAGAATAGATCATAAAGGTAGATTGAATTTCATTGGTAGATTAGTCCATTGATTAATTCATACCCAAATTAATTATTAAAAATCATTTAAACTGAAGGAGTTGGCACCTAGTTGAAGGAAGGAATTTGCTGGGGACACTTCAAGAGCTTTTGCTAGCCTTTGACCATTCCCTCTCTTTCTTTGTCTTGGTCACTGTATGACTTTCTCTTCCTCTTACTATGATAAAATACCCCAACAAATGGAAGGTATTCTTTAAGGAAGAAAGGGTTCACTTGATTTCATAGTTCCAGGAAATAGTCACCCCTGGTGGGAAAAGCATGGTGGCAGGACCTTGAGCAGATGGTTACATTGTAACCACAGTCAACAAGCACATGTTTAATTAACTCTAATACTCAACCTACTTTCTCTTCATTTAGTCTAGGATCCTAGCCCATGAAATGGTGCTACTCGCAGTCAAGGTAGGTCTTCTCTCTTCAGTTAACCTAATCCGTATAGCTGCTCATAAACATGCCCAGAGTTTCAGTATGGTGGTTTGTATAAGATATCCCATATAATCTGACATTTTCATCCTTGGCCCCCAGCTAGTGACATTTTTTTTGTGGGGGCTTAGGAGTTATAGCCTTGCTGGACAGTGTATGTTACTGAAGGTGGGGTTTGCAAGCGTAAAGACTTAGACTGTTTGGGGTTTGCTTTTTCTGCCTTTGATTTGCAGCTAAGGATGTGAGATTTCAGCTTGCTACTTTAGCCACCCTGCCTATCATTTCTACCCTTCAGTGGATTCTCACCCTCTGGAATGGTAAGCCCACATCAATCCTCCTTCTACAAGTTGCCTTGTTCATGGTATTTTATCACAGCCATAGAAAAGTGACACTAATCCACTCAGTTAATCTGGAGACTCCATCACAGGCATGCCCAAAGGCTTGTTTCCTGTGTGATTCAGGATCTTGCCAAGCTGCCAAACAATATCAGTCAATATGAACAATTAGAGTCATCATGAGTAAGTGGTTTTTCCTCTACCATATACCTTCCACCATAGCCAAGAAGCAATAGAGCCAAGAGAGCTCAGTGGGAAACTTGGGAAATGATGAATTAACATAAACATTTCCTCACTTGATCTCTAGGTTATTTCGTCACAGTGACAGGGAGGTAATATAGCCTCTAATGACAAGGGAAGGATGCTATGTATACACTAACTCGTATTAGTCATCTCAAGCACTTATCTCTTTGGAAATAATTTCTTGGTACTCTGCTTTCTCCTGTGCTTGAGCAAAACAGGTTTTAAAAGTAGGAGAAGCAGTTAGGTTGAAATAAATAGATAAGGAAGGAAGGAAGTAAAGAAAGAAAGAAAAGATACTGTAACTCCAGCATTTGGGCACTGAAGTGGAAAAGGCAAATGGATGTGGGCAAAGTCATAAAAAAAAAAAAAATCAGGTACACTGAGTGAGAGAAAACATATAACCAATCATATTGAGTCGATTGAATATTTTCTTCTTTTCTCATCTATCCAATCAGTCTGTAGTATTTACCTAAGTTTCTCCCTCCGTTTACATCTGCTCTCCTTGAAGTCAGATCTACCTACTTTCTTGCCTCATAGACTGTTCTAGAATTGTTGCCTGTTAGGTTTTATTAGATTAGACCTTAGATGCCTTTGCAGAGGTGTTTTCCCACTTCTATATTCATGTTACAGTACCTCTCCAAACCCCCTTCTCCAAGATGCTTCACACGTCCCCCTTTGCTGTTTATGACACTTAAATTTAGCCTCTTTTCAGTGCTTCTCATAATATGCCTTTTATAAAAGCTGTTTAAAGTGGGGTCTCTCTTTCTCACTAGATTGTGACCTCCCAGAGCACAAGTGTTGGTGTTCAATTGCTATGGAATCCACACCAGTGCTTCATGTAGAGTGGGCATTTGCTAAATGCTTGTTGAATTAAATTGAATAATTAAAATCCAAAGTAAGTTAGAAAAGGGTGCTGTTTGGAGGGGAGTCTGGATTGGGTTACCTGGATAGGAAAACACACACTCGAATTTTCTAACAGCTTGCACTCAAGATGTCATTAAAATTAAAGTCCTTTATTATACACTTTCATTGTTGCTGAAATAATACTCCCTGTGCCTTGGAGCAGTAGATGTAAAAGCCTTTTTTAGTTATAATTTCATGACATCAGGCATCAAACAGTTGGGAAATTGCATGTACTGGTAATATAACTTTACATATAGTATATCATTACAAATGAGGACATGGGGCCTGGGGGCAGGGCTGTTCTGTGACACACTTTTCTGAGAAGAAAGAAAATTCAACCACACAAATCTTTTTAAAAAGCATTTTGAACTTGGGAGAAAAAGACTACATATGTTTTAGTTGTCTTCTCAATTATACAAGCTCAACTCTACATGGCACCATGCTAAAATAAAGCCAATCTTATTTTATTCTCCCCCTGTTGTTTTTCACACTCTCACAACCAACATATAACCACATACATATATAAATCATACATAGGAGCCATGGGATCATTGTTTTAAAATTCTGAACTGAGCCAGGCACAGTGGTGCATGGTTGTAATCCCACATTCGGGAGGCAGAGACAAGTGGATGTCTATGAGTTCAAGGCCAGCCTGGTCTATGAAGCAAGTCCATGACAGCCAGGCCTATTACACAGAGAAACTCTGTCTGGGTATATCAAAACCAACCAATCAACCAACAAACGAACCAAACAAATAATAACAAATCTGAACTGATGCTGGCTGTTGCTCCAAACGTAAGAGCTCAGCCTGGGATCATCACTTTGTTTGAAGCAATTACCCTGCCAATCCCTACATTTGTCCACCTCGGTTTAAAAGAGCATGGAGACCTCCATTAAGTGGGATTAAGAACCAGAAAAATGCCTCATTCTGCTGAGATGAATTCAAATGAGCCATATTCCAAGGTCTTCCTAAGCCTTGTAGCCAAGGCAGAGGATGGGGGATGCTATTCAGGCTGCCCTTTTCAGACTGTCTCTCACATGCAGATCCCTGGTCCCCTACTTTGTACAATTGATACAAATATACTCTATCACTGGACTGTAGTGAAAGCTTCCCCAAATTGCTCCAATTTTAATCAATATAGAAATTGTTTAAATTTCTTATGTATGTGGGGTTTTTTTTGTTTATTTCATGATTATATATTATCATCTTGTTGAAAGTCTTTCTTTGTGGCCCAGTCTGCCATCAAACTCAACCCATGATCTTCTTGTCTCCACCTCCTGAGTGATAATGTTTAACTATAACATCAAGTTGCTGCCTATCATTGGCATTGTCATCATAACCATCATCATCACCATCATTATCATCATTTTCATCATCATCATCACTGTCACCATCATTATACAACTAATTAATATGAAAGCAATAGTCAGACCATATCTGATGTGAGAAACCCAATGATGTTAGAAATCTAGGCTACTTTTGATTATATTTGATAGTTATTTCCCAATTTCAATCTTCAGGATTGACTTGTGGTCATAGGTAACATTCTGGAACTCCAGCAGTTACTTCTCTGTTCAAGCAGACAGGAGGCTGAGTTTAAAAGCAGTGAACCTCACAAAATACACTCAGCTGACCTGCAATCTTTGAAGAACTTTCCTGGCAACGGCATTCAAGGATTTTTTCTTATCTAAGAGATGACATTGCCACATGGCTCCTTGCTTAGGTGTGTGTATGTGTGTTTGCTTTTGGTGTTGGTGGTAGTAATACTGAGGTTTTATTGTTAGTTTAAATTGTTTTGTGGTAGTGGAGTTCAAGCCCAGAGCTATATGCTAAGCAGATGCTCAAGTGTTGTCAATGGGTTCTCTTCCTGAAGAAAGTAAAGGAGATCCCATTTTTGAGTAGTCAAAGAAACACACAATACTGTTTTTGTTTGATGCTTATGTAATTAGACATAAAAAAAGTGGTGACAATATGCTCTAAGTGCTTAAAAATTCTCCATGTTATCAAGATACTGTTTGGTTCACTCCAAGGAGATAACAAAATAAAAGACCAGGGTGTTATTCTTTGCATTGCTGATATTTTGCCTTGAGACAGCTGCATTTTTCCAGCATCAAGATAATAAGCACTGGCTATCTGTGTCAGACTAGTCAAGACACAAGTTATTTATTCATAAGCCTTACACCCTACTTAATAGCCTTAGTTATTTCTTTCCCGAGGGAGAGGTTGACCTCAAGGAAGTTGTCATTATTTTCTTTGTCTGATCCAAAGTGTCTTTGTTCATGCTTAATTTCTAAGAGAAGGTGAGCTGAATCTGCTTTCAAACCCTTAGGGATTAATTATCGGAGCAAGTCAAAAGAGACTCCTGATGCTTTTGGTGGAAGTGGGGACCAGGAAGTGAGAGGCTGAGCTTCCTGCCTGTGTATCTGAAAACTAGACTTGATCACTGAGTGGCAGGAGGGCTCAGGCCCCTCCCATTCAGCTTTAGAGAAACATTTACAAGCTCTTGGGCAGACAATCAGCTCCTCTGCCATAGTTTCAAGTTACATTTTTCCCCACTCCATTGTTGAATACTGTTTCTGAGTTCCCAGGTTTTCACTGTTGATCTACCTGCCCTTGAAAGTATCAAAATACACGATTTACAAAAGAGACAGCAGGACAGTACAGTAGCTGAGACAGGAGCAAGAAGTAGTTCCATGCAAGGGACTGAAAAATGCTACCCCTGAAGATTGACAGAATCGTGGGTATTTCCTAAGGAGGTAAAGGATTCACATTTGGCTCTCACTTGGGTCATTTGATTTGAGCCTTTGCCCTAACCTCATAATAATCTCAGTTACCAGGCATATTTGTCATCAGCAATAAGCTATAATTGATATAGACTACTTGATTCAAAGTTAAATATCTGCAGCAGGGATAGTCTATAAGTTTTAGCAATCAATTTTGAAGCACCTTCATTTGCTTTCTCTCAAACATCCATTTTATTTTAGGTGTAATTTTGAGAACAGTTGTCTTTGAATATACAGTGAGAAAATGTAAGCAGCCATTTATGCTGCAGTCTAATTTATCCTGAAAGGTGGGTAGAAAAGATCTTTGGTCATTCTTAAAGAGCCTGGAGCCTTTGACTTTTTTTTTTTTTTTTTTTTTTTTCCTTTCTCGGAAAACTGCAAAGATGAGGGCTTGTTCATTAAGAGATCTGTAACATGAAGTCAAAGCTAAGGTAAATGCACAGGATGAGATGAGCTTTGCCGAGGAGTCTCTGCACTGTCATCCCTTCCATGATCCCACTTGAAACAACATCCTGGCTGAGGGTATCATCCTGGGAGATTTAACTAGTAAGTGATGCTGTCCAGAGAGCAAGGGCTGTAGACATAACACCACACCCCATCTCCCTTTTCAACATAGAGATTCGTGTTCCCTTGTCCTACACCCTCCACTGGAACTTCATATTCTTTCCTGGAGCATGGTTTACAGGGGCAGGAGAGGCAGTTATCAGGCTTTACACTGCTTGGAAAGGATTTAGGTTTTTTTTTTAAAGATAATTTTCTTAAATCCTTTAGATTCTACTCTATGTCATCTTTAAATCCATGACTAGAGGCCCTTGGTAGAGAACATTATAGTGAGACTCCAAGGTCTTTTTAACATATCTTGGCTTTGTTACCTGGTTTATAAAAATATTTGCCTAAACTGTTTTTTTCTAAACATTTACTCTAGCCTATTTTCTGACAATTCAAGTCTAAGAATTATAAAGTACGTATTTTCTAAATACAAAAAAACTATAGACTATAAAAAAAAATAAAGAAACTACTCATATGGAAAGATATACCACTATATATTTGTTCTGACAAGTTTTTGTCAATTTCATGTAGACTTAGGAATATATGCAATGAGAGAATATTTTAATTAATTAATTAACTTTACATTCTGGTTGTAGCCCCATCTCTCCTTATCTCCCAGTAGTCCCACCCTCCCTCCCTCTCTGATATCCCCCTCCCCCTATTCCTCACAAGAGGGGAGCTCCCCTTCCTATCCACCCCAGCTCATCAAGCCATATCTGGATGAGCGTGTCCCCTTCCCCTGTGGCCTGGGAAGGCAGTCCTTCCAGAGTGAGGTGATTAAAAAGCTGGCAAGAGAATCCATATCAGAGAGAGCCCCCATCTTCCATTCTAGGGGACCCATATGAATCCTGAGCTGCCCATCAGCTACATTTCATAGGGAGCCTAGATCTAGTCCACGTAAGGTCTTTGGTCGGTGCTTCAGTCTCAGCAGGACCCTCTGGGCCCTGGTTAGTTGGCTCTGTTTGTCTTCTTGTGAAGCTCCTGTCACCTCCACATCCTTTTCTCCTTTCTCACTTTTCCGCAAGGTTCCCTACACACTGCCCAATGTTTGGCTGTGAGTCTCAGCATCTGTTTTGAGGTGCTTCTGGGTGGAGCCTCTCAGACAACTTGACTCCTGTCTGCAAGCATAGCAGAGGTGTTTCTCTCTCATGGGGTGGGGCTTACTTGGGCTGGGCATTGGTTGAACCCTCTGTCAATCTCAGCTTTATCTGCTCTGTATTTATCCCTGCACATCTTCTAGGCAGGGTAAATTCTGGTTGAACGTTTCTGAAGGTGGTTGGTGTTCCCCTCCCTCTACTAGGAGACTTCTAGTCAGAGGATGTCCTCTTTAGTCTCCATGGCCCCTGCTACTAGGAGTCTCTACTAGAGTCCTACAAGGAGAGAATTTTAATTGAGAAAATGTTTCCAAAATACTGACCTCTAGGTGAGACTGTGGGAACATTTTTTAAATTTATGATTAATGTGGAAGGGCCCTGCCTACTTTGGGCAGTGCCACCCTGGAGCAGGTGGTCCTGGATTGTATAAGAAAGCAGGTTTGCCGATCGATGATGAGCAAGCAGCACCAATCGTTTCACTATGTCTTCAATTTCAGTTCCTGCCTTGAATTCCTGCAGCAACTTCCCTCAGTGCCTGAGTGTGACTTGAGAGTTATAAAGTGAAATAAACCCTTTCCTCCCCAAGTTGCTTTGGTCATACTGTTTTATCACAGCACTAGAGACTCTATCTAACTAAGGCAGTTAAGTATCAAAGAATCTATCTGCATAATATCAATGTTAACCTCTCTTTCTGAAAGATAAGTGAGCAGATGATGGCAGACAAGCAGTCACAGTAGGTGGTACTTGCTGAGTCATGTGGTTACATGGAGATTTGCATAAAGAGGCGGCAAGGCACCCACTCACCCACTTGAACATGGTGCTTTCTTTTTTTTAAGGTTAACATGAGATTTGGTAGGGGTAGCACATACTTCTATTAGCATGGGAGAAAGAGGTGGGAAGATCTCTGTTAGTTAGAAGCCTGGTCTATAGATCAATGCCATCCAAGGATACATAGTGAAACCTTGACTCAAAAAAAAAAAAAAAAAAAATCAAAAGCACAACCACTATTTATGAGAATGAAGATGTATTGAGATATTTCATTTAAAAAATCTATACTATATATTCAAACCACTTTTTAAAAGGTATTCATTGTTATTTTTCTGTTTTTGTTGGTGGTGGGGGTCTTTTTTTGTTTTTATTTATTTATTTATTTATTTATTTATTTGTTTGTTTGTTTTTTGAGACAAAGTTTCTCTGTGTAGCTCTGGCTGCCCAGGTATTTGCCAAAGCCTGTGAATAATAGGTATAGAGGAAGGAAAAGAAACCCAAATCAAAGATACAGGAAGTTATAGAAGAAAATCTCCCCATTCTAAAGAGAGAGAGAGAGAGATGCCAGGCCACCTGCCATGAGGAAGTGGTCAATAAATGGGCACCAGAGTCCATGTCAGAGGCAGCCCCTGTGCTGCCTGTCTACTGCATCTGAGCATGTGATTTAGTTCCTCACCATGCATGGTCCTTGGTTGGTGCATCAACCTCCCCGAACCCCAGGCCCAGATGTGTTGGCTCCATTGGTCTCCTTGTGGAGCTCCTGTCCCTCCAGATCCTTCTATCCCCCAACTCTTCCATAAGACTCCCTCCTGTGCTCCACCATACAACAAGAACATTTGCTCAACTATGTTCATAGTAGCTTTGTTCAAAATAGCCAGAATCTGGAAATCACCTAGATGTCACTCAACCAAAGAATGGAAAAAGAAACTGTAGTACGTTTACACAATGGAATACTAATCAACTATTTTTTTAAAAAAAGGAAATCTTGAAATTTTCAGGCAAATGGATGGAACTAGAAACAATCATCCTCACTGAGGTAACCCAGATCCAGAAAGACACGCATGGTATTAACCACATAACACAGGATAACTATGCTACAATCCACAGACCTAAAGAAACTAAATGATAAGGAGGGCCATAGAGAAGATACTTCATTCTCATTCAAGATGACAAATAGAACAGACACCAGAAGCGATTAAAGAGACAGACAGGAAGGAAACCTACCATAGTGATACTCTGAAAGATTCCACCCAGAGTGAGATCAAAGCAGATGCTGAGACTCATATACAAACGCCTTCGTAAAAATAAGAGAAACTTAACTACTGTAGATGCTTCCTAAAATATGTACATAGATGAATGGAATTTACATGGACTATATAATGAGGTAGACAATGCCCCAACTGGAAATCTTTCAGTAAGTAAAACTTTCAGTGCCAGGAATGATTACAACTTGTTAAATTTTTAGGCAAAACAATCCTATAAACCCACAGCCCTCTCCCACACAAAGGTCACGGGATACTGCCATGATTATTTATTATTCTCTGCAGCCAGATAGTAGGCGCTGTTGCTAAAGAGCCCACTTACCTATATTATTAAACAAAAGTTTAGTTGGTACCCGATTAGAAGCTTCATCTCTACTGACCAGAGTTCATGGAGCTGTAAGGCACTCATCAGAATAGCAGGTAAGAAAAAGTAATCATCAATATCACCTAGCTACAAACAATGTGATTCTCAACAAATACCTGCCTTCAAGATATACTGATGTAATAGTGGCCAAATGTTTTGCATGTAACCAACCACTTTAACAAAAACTGAACTTAAGGCCCACTCCATGAGCTCTATGGAACCCACCCCATACGTGACAGTGCTAAAATGGCCGTGAACTTAGACTACATGGGTAAAGCTACTACTATTTATTCTTCTAAAGAAACATAGTGATAAAATGAACCCCGCCCCCAATGACAATACTACTGTACTCAGGGATCGGTGCATCACTTGATTCTAATAAGAAGCATCTTCTTGAAGTATATAATTAGCGAGAGACCCACAAATGAACAATGTTAAAAGTATTTTGGACCACACAGTCCTAAACGATGTGTCTTCTTCAAACCCCTTCCTTTAAGGCTCAGGGATCTATGAGAAAGAAGCAGCAGAAAAATTTTAACAGCAAGAGGTGATGGAAGACTTTAAGGAAATAGTGACTTCTAGACACAACAGGACTGATGCACATGTGAAATCACAGAGACGGTGACATATGCACAAAACCTGCAATGGTTCAAATCAGGCCAAATCCTAGCACTGAGTAGGGAAAGTGGATACAAATTTTCACTCCTAAAAAATAAGGTATTTGCAGTTGATAGCTGATGTGAAAGAGCAAATCTGTTGACTCCAAGGCAACGACAGTAAGTATATTAACCACACTCCAGAGCAAGCCCCAATCCAAGGAGTCACTGGACAACACAAAACAGACTCCATTTTTTAATCTTTAATTTTTTGGTGGCCTTTTTGTTTAGTTTCATTTTGTTTGGGTATATTTTTGTCTTATTAGTACTTTATTTGTATTGAGTTTTAAATTTTGCTTTGCTTTGTTTTATGTTTTTGAAGAGTGTGAAAAAGAATATGAGGTTGAGTGTGTAGTGAAGTTTGGAGAATCCGAGAGGAGTTTGGAAGGCAAGAAACATGATCAAAGTTTATTGTATGAAAAATTGTAATAAAATATTAAGATGTTTAGACTTGCTATTATATAGATTATAGTAGAAATAAAAATATATTTAAACAAAAGAACACAGTAAATAAATATAGTTGGGTTTAGTATCATGTTTACTTTGCAAAAATTTAAGTTTCTAATTGTCAAATCTTAATAACTGTGTTTGTCAGATTTTTATTGCTATAACAATGTGTCATATAAACTTGTGAAAAGACATGTTTTATGGTTCCAGATGAGGCATTCGGTCATGGAGGTGATGGTATGGTGGGGCACCTCACACTGTGGTAGGCAGGGAGATATAGATACATAGATAGATACGGAGAGAGAGAGAGAGAGAGAGAGAGAGAGAGAGAGAGAGAGAGAGAGAGAGAGAGAGAGAGGGGGTAGCAGGGAGATGGGGTGTAAGATACACCCCACATTAAATACCCTGAGTAATCTACTTTCTCCAACCAGGCCTCACCATCCTCAATTCTATCTCTTTCAAGTCAGTTTTTTCAAAACTAAAATCTATCACTGGGTTGAATGAAGCTGCTCATTGAGTCCAGCCTTTGAGATACAATTTCTTCCTAAAACCTCGTCATCTGACAACCAAGGTCCAGTACAATGGGGGACATTTCATGCTCCAGTCACATCACGCACTTTCAAATTTACCTTGGGCAGCTGTTTATTATCGTAGAATGGCAAGCCACATGTCATTGACTTCAAATTCATTAGGATACTGGCTTAGTATTGAATCACCATGTGTTAGTTAGTGAATACAAAATTATTGGCTCTGAATTGGTCTGTGTAAGTTGTGGCCACACAGACTTATTTTATTGTAGAAAATGATAGTTTTTCCACATTAAGTCTTTCTCCTACTTTACCATAGTAATCTAACCCCTGTGCTCTGCTAGGGTAGTTTCAGTTCTTGATGGTTTAATTGCATTCATTATTTTGAGCTGAATACTGGTTAGGAATACTCTAGAAAGGATTAAAGCAGTTTATATGCTATGAGAAAAAAAACTGGTGATCTTTCAAAAATCCTCTTGTTTACCAGAGAAAGGTTTTCTATCAAAAGAAAGAAACAGACATATAAGCAGAGGTGTGTTTTTTCTTCTCATGGTATCACACCTCTCTAGGGTCACTAGAGCAAAACACCTGCACCTCGAAACACTTTTACAGGTCCAGATGCAGTGGGGACCTGACATGTTGCTTGGATGCTAGTTATCGCACAAACCTGAGGTACAGCAATATCCCATTTGATTCCTCAGTTTCATTTGTTTTTCTCTCCACAGCTCTGCCCTATTCAGAAGATGGGCCTCTTATTTATTAAAATGGTGCAGATACTTAGTTGTAGCCACAAAGCTGGTTGCTTTCAGAACACAAATGTTCTTTTATTAATAAATGCCGTTATTATAACAGTACCAAATAAAGTTAGTTTGGTTTTGAAGAAAGTGTTTTATTTAGCCATCCACTGGACAAGTACTTAGTGAGCACCAATTCATGTACTGTGCCATTCCACCTCTCCTGCAGCAAGGGATACAGAGATGAGATCTTCCCAGTGTAAAGGAGAATGGGAACCCTGAAGTTCTCAAGATGTGGGCTGAAATTTTACTTGGTCATGCCATAACAGTGTGATCTTGGGACTGTATCATGTGTGTGTTTGTGAGTGTGTGTGTGTGTGTGTGTGTGTGTGTGTTAGGATAATAACTATGGTATTAGGTTATTATGTGAACTACAAGTTAAAAACTGGACAGCCATCATGCAGTGCTCAATTAAAGCATGACAAAGCATCAGTAATGGCTCCGATTACACAGAATTTAGCACCACTGTGCTTATATTAGAAAGACCCTGGCTTTATTAAAAGAGTTATCATTATTTTGGTAAGCAGCATACTTAGAGAAAATAAAGTTTGAACTAATTCGTTAAACATACAAATGTTTTACTCTGTTTCCCATAGAGTATTTTCTGGTTATTGCTTCTTTTATTACTTTACGATAGTCAGTTTGTCTATCTAATCCTATATCATCCTATCCTACAGGAAAGCAGGATTCCTCCACAGCTGCTTCACCTTTGAAACCAGGCTGATCTATCTAGAAAATTCCAGCCCAGCCAAGGCTATACATAGTGAGGTCCTTTTAAAAAGTGTTAGGAAAGACACTTAGGAAGTAAGGTTTATCGGCTATTAGAATCACAGAGAAATAGAGAAAGGACTCTAACAACAGGTTAGATCACCAGCAGCTGATGTTAATAACTCCTTGGCTGCAATCAGTCCTTTCAGAGCTGGGTCCTTCAAGTTGGTACTGTGGGGTGCAGCAGGACTTACTTTGGAAATATCCCCAACTGGGAAATAGAAGCTAAAGCTGGTGCTCCTGTTGCAGAGGACAGCTGTAGCAAGTTCCACATCGATAGTGAGGGCGAATTAAGAAGAAAAAATATCATTTTTCTTTCTTCCTCCTACTGATAATATCATTTTAGTTTCTTTATTCACAGAACCCACCAGAAAGCCAGCTGCTACAATGCACTATCACGAGCCCAGCTCTAGAATCATTCAGCACTGTACAGAAGGGTGGAAATGGTTCTGAGGAAAGGTCTAAGCACGCAGAGGACACACATTCTAGCAGAGGCAGGGCATGGCAGCGAAATGGTACTGAAACATTTAAAAAAGTGCTTTAGAGGAAAAAAACGTGTTAAGTTTGAATTTATTTTAGCATGTAGCAGTGTGGTTTTCAAGAGATGTTTGAGAAGTGTGAAATAAATGGTCACGTGATATGCATTTTAAATAGGAACTAGCAAAGACAGCATTTTTAAGGAATGATTTTCTAGGTTTTCCCCATTTTCAATATTTTCATCATGGAAGAAGCAATAACTGATGAAGACCAGAGAGAGAAAATAGTTTCTTTCGAATGGGTAGGAGGCCCACAACGGGAAGGACCTGCTACAGTACAGTGAGCAATTGGGCTTTTATTTTTAAAAAGGGAGAGGGGAAGGAATCAGACAAGAAGTGGTTTCAAATATGAGTCATTTAAACAAGTTCATCATTTAATCATCACTCTGATAACCAGATAATAGATTCTAACTTAGAATTGAACAGAGACAAGTACTAAAAGAAACAGTAGATATAAGTCTTAATGAGAGTATCCAAATGGTAACAGACGTGAGCAGAGTTGTTGCTGATTGGCTTATTTCAAAAGCTGTGTCCCTGGAAGGATTCCCTCAGGGGGATTCTATTCAGCGAAAAGAAACCCCAGAATCTAGGGGATTGGGATGAGCAAGCTACTTGGCTACAAGACTGGAAGAGAAGCTGAGCTTCAGCCTTCTGTAGCCTTGGGAAAAGGTTCTGAGTGAAGAAGGGAACTGTCTTACAGGACGCAGGTGGCTTGCAGTGAAATCCAAGTGGATTGATAAATAGAAGTGTGTCCACTGGCTCTGGGCGCATGGCGTTCACCCTGACCTTGACATGAACAGTTTCGCACATGAGCATGTGGTCGTTCTGTATCCATCAGTCCGTAGGTAGTTGATAGGAAAGAATGGTAATCAGCACAGCTTTGACCGGAGGAGAGGAAGCCGGCTGCTGACTTCCCATATTTTCTGTTAAGGGACAATATTTGATATAAGTGGCTCTGAAAGGCTTTCTGCCTCCTCTGTGATTGGAATCCGTAACTGGAAATTGATCCAGCGTGATAACAGGAGTGCTGTCTACTTCTTTAATCTTTCTCTCTGTAGGGCACTCACTGAACATGATGGCAGGAATCCTCTCGGTGCAGCTGGCCTAGGGAAAAGAGGAGTAGCCATTGGAGGAGGAAGAGCAGGCAGTGCTTCATCAGAGTAGGCAGAATCTTCTCACTATATCAATGTGTGTCTGTGTGTGTGTGTGTGTGTGTGTGTGGTGTGTTTAAAGTTCATCTGTATTAAATGTCAATAAAATAATTAGAACTAAGGAATCAAGTTAAATTTGCTTGTTCATGGACACTCCAAAGCCAAGGCCTGAGGATATTACTGAAGTACTTCCGGTTTGGAAGGCAAAGGGTTTGCTGTTGTTTTAGTTGGTAGAAGGAGAGCATCTTTTTTTGTCTTAGGTTTGTTCTGCGGCCACCTCACCCCCACCTTGGACTGCAGGTCCTTATCTGCACTACGAGGCTGAACTGCACGTGTGGAACATGTCTTCACCATGTCCACAGTAGCTGGTGCCCATGTCTTTAATGCGTGGCATTAGATACAAAGTATTAATCTGTAAAGTTTATTTCTTTTAAGTCCAGTTTGGACATTTTTTTTTGAAAGATCATCAGTTACCAGTAAGCTCTTCATTGCTGTTAATACAATGTCTGATACAAATGACTTTGAAACAGGAGCAGTTCATTTTGGGTCATAATTTGGAGGTTTAAGTCCCCCCTTGCCTTGTCCTGTCAGTAATGATGTGCAAGCGAGGCCCAGCATGTGGTGGTGCCAACCTCCTGGCCATCAGGAAGAAGAGTGAAGAAGGAGGGGCTGGAGGCCCGTCTCCTCCAGGGACCCCCCCTGTGACATCGCTTCCTCCAGCCGGAGAACCACGTAGACCACACTTGACCTGAGCTTTCTCTTAGCTACATTAGGTCCAAGCTCTCTAGAATAAGCTCATGATTTTGTTCCTGTGAGCCCCTTGCTCTTTGTTTGTTGTTTCTGATGGTACCACTGAGGACATCAATGCAAAAAGCCTCGACCCTTACACTTTGTTCTACTAGGATCAATCTGCTGCCTCCATTCATTCAATCCCTATTTCTGCTGCCCAAACTATCTCCCGCCCTTACCTGTACAACTAGCCTTCCAAAAATCTTTTTATAAGTTTGTTCAGCTCATTCACTAGGCCAGAGACTGTTGTTTTCAAATTCAGAATTTAAGCGCATTGTTCCTGTTGAATATGTTTTAATGACCAGTCATTGTTACCGGAATATTGACCAAAATCTTAAAACTAGTTTACCAAATTTAGAGCTCTGGTCCCAGCACTTTTCCCACTGACTCAGCCTGAAACTCTCTGAGTCTTCTGTCAGGCACATCGCCTTTTCTTTCTTTTTTCACTTTTCTGGAAAATGTTAATCCCTTTGAGTCTTAGAGCGAGCCCTCTTGTGTACTAAATGAAGCCGATTGCCCTCTTCATTCTCCCTTCTTTCTCACCCAGTTAAGCCTTCTCTGATTTGCAGCTCACGCAGCAGCAGGTTCACCCTCATCCCTGTGTAGTGCTGCCCATCATTTCTTGACAGCATACGTAGCATACCCATATTCTGCGGTGAGACAAAAAAATGGTTGATCACTATCTGTCTCCAACTATAAGCTATAGATTCCATGGGGACTTGCAATGGCCTTACTCTCTTGTTCAACTGATAATCCGGCAGTTTTTGCCAATAGCAAGAGAGTATGGTGGGTATTTGCTGATAAATGATTAAATACATGATCTTGAGAGAACTACAAGCTAATTCTGCCTGTTGAATGAACAGGATCAGCTTTTTAAGTAAAGGTTGGCACTTAGAGTAAGATTTAGATGGATTGATTAACTTGATTTTCTATAAGTTTTATAGATTTTTATGTACTTTATTGGTGCGGCTGCTTTGCCAGACCACAGGGGAGGAGGATACATTCAGTCCTATCACAACTTGATAATCAGGGGTAGGAGGTAAGTGGGTGGGTCGGTGACTCCCCTTTTTTGAGGAGTGAGGGGGATAGAGGAAGGGGGAGGGAGGATGGGACCAGGGGAAGAGGAGGGAGAGGCCTACAATTGGGATATAAAGTAAATAAATAAATTAATTAAAAATTCCAGACTGTGGCACTATATGGAAAATATTTTTTTCAGATATTTCACGATATTTCTTGTTACTGTGAAAATTGTGGCCTCTAGCATTAGTAACTTGTTCCATTTGTTTAAAATAAATAGAGTATAAAATACACTTGGGACTTGGACACCAGCTAGAGACTTGGGGTAGACATAGCTCTCCTATAAAAACATGAATGGGAATCTGCTGATTTCCCCTTATACACCTAGCTTTGAATTTTCCTAAAATTAGTCAACTAAGATTTTTCATAATAACTTTGCAGCCCAATTCTAATCCTAACAGGTAATAGTTTTCTATTGATAGCTCAAAAAAGATCCACTAGTTGAGTGTTTTTCATTATTGTGTGAATGTTTAGCAGTTTCTGAATTCTTTGACAGTTGAAACTTTTTTTATTAATGTATTTTGAGATAGTGTTGTGTAGCCCAGGCTAGCTTCAAACTTGCTATGTAGCTCAGGGTAGCCTTGAACTGCTGATCCTTCTGTCCCCTACTCCTGAATATTGGGAGCCTGTAAGTTGAATCTGGATGCTGGCATTAGTCAGTAGCATTTACTCCTCATATTTCATTGGCACTTACATATTTCATTGGAGCTGCATTATGAGCACACAATAAACGTTAATCATGCTAATCCACATGCAATTTATCATTTAGAAAGTAAAGCCATTTGGGTCTCTGTCTGATAAATCCTATCATTTCTTTTAAGAATTGTTTGTCCTAGGTTGGTGCACAGTCACAGCCCCACAAATGAGAATAGATGACTACAAAACCTTCTGCTTTGACAGTTTAAAAATAATGATACATTTGTAAGTGTGCTGCTAATTCTCCAAATTAATTTTTAATTGTGATAAGAATTAATTAAATAAGCTAAGAAATGCCATTGTTTCCATAAATCATTCAAGAATGTGTTTATAGGGACTGATTTTCTAAAGCAGAAAGTATTAACAGTGAAATATAAAGGTTATGTATGTTTGGTACATTGAATATAAATCAATTTCGTATCTTCTTTATTAGAATATCTTCTCATTTAGAAATTTACCTAAAAAGAAGTTGTTGGAGAGGGCGCCTTTGTACAATTGTGGAAAATAACAAAAATATAGCAATTTAATATTATTTGATCCCATAAAAATATTTCATTTGTATAAATACACTTGTGATGAGAATTTGATTTAGAATAAATTGTGGCTTTTTTTTTTTTTTTCTGTATCTCAAATCAACTTGACGAAGCTCTTACTTATTAACATTTTAATTTAGAAAATCCCAGCGTAATCTTAATATTAAAATAAGAAGAAATGATGGCGATTTTGATTGTCATTGTGACTCTGTTAAGCAGTAGCAGAAGCACACCAATTGGGTGTTTTATGCAAATTATAATATGTTTTCTTTTAGGAAATTGCTTGAAATTATGTTACAGTTTTTCCCCACTCAACTTTAATCTTAGCACCGAAGATGTTGAGTGCTGCACTGACAAGAAAAATTTCACCTCCATTATGTAGTCTACACATATGTAGTCTACACATATGACTACACATAGTCAGCACTGTGCATGGCAGCGCCTGTGCTATGTTTAAAGTAAGTCGCAAGTAATACTCTCAATGTCTTTTTGTGTTTCCAGCCCATTGGGCAGATGGTCTCTTAGTAGGGCAGTAGGTAGCAATATATAACACCAGGACACTTTTCCAGATAGTGGCAGAGACCTCCCTACCTGGGTTAGAATCTCACTTGGAGCTCTGTTTGTTGATATAGTTGCAACAAATGCCATTAACTTACAGGGTCAAGGGGTTAATGGAAAAATACTCTCTTCTTCCCTTTATCCTACAGCATTTTCCTGGGAGCTGAGGAGAGATAACACTCCTCTCCTCAAGATTTCTCTTGACAGTTTAAAAAAAATGGTGACTCCAAGTTTCTGTGACTAAATAAAAGATTAAATGCCAGTATGGAAAGCTTTAGAACCACACTTGGTCAGGATGACAGTTTGGGCAAGTCTTCCATCATGGTCACCTTTGCTGAGGTCACTGACCAGCATCTGGTAACAAGAGCTGAGGGGACGGTGCTTAGAGAATCCTTCATTTCTGTGTCACAAGGTTCGTCTTTGTTTTTCATTTTAGACAAGTGAATTCTCAAAAATCTTTATGGGAGAGCATCAAAACTGCCTCTGCAAATGCCAAAAAATTCTATGAGAGACAATTTATCCAAATTACTGCTCCCCAATTTATGAACTCTACAGATATACAAGGAGTGTAAAAATCAAAGCTTGTGATGAAGACATTTGCATTAAAACTATATTAGTGACTTTTGACAAAATCTCAGATGGAATTCATTTTACCAGCTAATTTTTTTCTTTGAAAACAATACATCGTCTAGCCTGAGGTCCCAATGTAGGGATCTGCTGAGTTTCCCTCTTCCAGTGTAATTAACGAGTCTCCGGAAGGTCTTTTCCTCTTCTATAATGATTCCATTGGAGAATTTTCCTTAGAACTCAACCCATGAGAAGATTCCCCAAACCAAATAAAGTAAGTCTCAAGATATAAAGTGTGTTTTGAGTACTTTGACCAGCCTATCGGCTCCTTTGCCTGAAGGCTAGAATAACTGTATAAAGTGGGAGTTAGTCCCAGACATTAATCCAGTTTCCGCTTGAGATGCCGTGGTAGTTTGAATAAAAATGGCCCTCATTGGGGTTGCACTGTCTGGGAGTGTGGCATTAATGGAGGTGTATCACTAAGGGGTGGGCTTTTAGGTATCCAAAGTTCAAGCCAGGTCTAGTGGCTCAGTCTTCTTTCCTGCAGACCTCTCAGCTCCTTCTCCATCCTCATGTCTGCCTGCATGCCACCATGCTTCCTGCTGTGATCATAATGGACTAAACCTGTGAAACTATAAGCTAGCTCCGATTAAGCATTTTCCTTTACAAAAGTTGTCATGGTCATAATCAACTAGCCTGGGCTCATAGGTCCTCACAGAAATGAAACCACCAGTGCATGGGTCTGAGCTAGGACCTCTGCATACACATTATGGTTGCATAGTTTGGTCTTCTTGTGTAACTTCTAAAAGTGAAAGTGGGGACTATCTCTGACTCTTTTGCTTGGTTTAGGGACCCCTTTCTTCCTACTGGTTTGCCTTATTCAGCCTTATTCTTATTGTAACTGGATATGCCATTTTTTGGTTGATATCCCTGGGAGGCCTGTTCTTCTCAGAAGGAAAATGGAAGAAGAGTGGGTCTGGGGCAGAAGGGAAGTTGGAAAAAGATATGGGGAGGAGAGGATGTGCTTGTGATGTAATATATAAAATAAGGATAAATAAATAAATTATAAAAAGAGTTGTCATGGTCATGGTATCTCTTCACAGCAATAGGAATCGAAACAGAATAGTCACTTACACTTGTAAGCCCCGCCTACACCACCAGTTCTTCTGGTTTAATTTGATGCAGCTTGGGTGGTGGTCTTTGAATAATTTTACTAATTAAGTGTGCCACAATAGTCAACACACACAGACATGTGGTCACAGTCCTCTGCTTTGCCCATGATTTAGCTTGACAACATGCATGAGTTTTCTCTTGACTCAGTATTTACAAAAAGGAAACTTTTAGCACACAAATTTCTAATTCTATTGAAACTCTAACCTGTCTGTTCCAAGTAATTGCAAAAAGGAAGCTGGTGGAAAACTTTTCTATCAGGCTGATCATTTTTCTTTCAGAATGACTTAAGCTCATATGCCCATGCAAGGCCACTGACTGCTGTTGATAAAATATGACAGGTACCTTGCATATGTGCACAGACACCTAGAGGATACCACAGCACACCGACGGGATGCCTCTGAAGAAGATGCTGCCTCTCTACCATCACCTTGGTACCTCTAAAGTAGACTTTGATCCCATGAGTTCCTGGACCCTACAATCATTAGGTCCACTTTCCCATTAATATTTACAGTGATCACAGTGTAGATTTTTATACTAATTTGTACATACTTAAACAAATCTCACTTAGGGTTTTTCCACAGAGACATTTAAAAAAGCCTCATTGTATAATCTTTGCTACATAGTCTCACAGTGGAGAGTCCTCACACAGTATACTAGTTACAGTTATATATATTGACTGTCTGCTAGAGTATCTTTTTAAAGTATCGCCACTGGGGTGGGAGTGTGTGTGGGGGTAACAGGCATTTTTATCCATGATGAATAATACATCCAGTCTGTTAGAACCCTGTTGTAGGTTGTCTACTGTTTTAATTTTATTGTAATAAAGTGACTAGACATGGAAATCTCTAAAAGCCCTGTTATACTCTGGAAAGAGAAAGCAAAAGGCAGGTACTGAGGTGCAGGCATTTGCTTAACACAGAGCATCGCTGTTCTTGCTCTTGATGGCTTCCCCTTCTGTTTTTTAAGTTCTGTGTTTGTTTGTCTGTTTGTTTTTGTTTTTAACTTGGGACTTTCCAGAACTTGAAATCTTTGTGACGTCTCTCTTAAGCTTCACCTTCCAAGCTCCAGCTGATCTCTATCAATGGCCCTGAAGGCTTCCATGTAATTAAGTGCCAGGAACATCAGAAACAGGGGCGAATTAATTATATATGCCTCTATGAAATTACCACACTTGCTAGTACTTGACAAGGGCATCCCAGCCGTTCTGCTCTCCTGTGCGCAGCTCCGGTTCACTGCCGAGAGATTCTGGGGTAAAACCCAGGGCAGAAAGACTTGTATATGGATTTCTCACGCTTCTAGGCATCTTCACAGTAATGGAATTTCCCACTTGTAGTTAACGCTTTCATTAATGGGACAATTAAAGGTCCAGGGGCAACTTGTAGCTGCTGTTAAATTTTCGCATCTGTTATGTAAACTAAAGGATGTTCAGAGACAAACAAAAATGCCATTGCATCCATTCTTTTCCCTAGCACACGTGGTGACTATGTGGACCTGTCCAATTAGCACATCGTGTTCTACTGTGGCTTTCAGTTCATAGTCATAGACATTGCATGCTCTGGGCATTCATATAAATATAAAACTTGACAGCATTTTTTGAAAGAAAGATACATACTGTATACCCCTGTAATAAAGTAAATAACGAGGTGACAAAGTTCTATCATCTGACATTCTTGTAGATTCGACAGATGAATCTCTATTTTCTGTGTCCCTCACCGTCTTAGTTTCTCTACCTCTTCTCTTACTGTACACAGGGCTCTGAGGATGTCTAAAGAAGTAACTGATTTTAGAATTAAAGCGATGGATCTGCATGTAAGAGCCCTAGCTGTCCTTTCAGAGGACCTGGGTTCAAATCTCAGTACCCACATAATGGCTTTAAAATTATTTGTTAACTCCAGAACTAGGGGATAGGACACCCTTTTTCATCTTCATGGGAACCAAAGATGCAAATGATATAAAACAAGATATAAGAGATAAATGTGTTGAATAGTCTGTGAGCAAATCCACAAACGTGTTTTGGTTACAATTTTTCTTTTCACTAATAGTGATATGACAGCTGTTTTTTTTTTTAACTAGTAGTGTTTAATTATTTATCTGGTCATCTTTTACCAGATGCTTCACATCAGTGGGTACTGTTCTTATAGCCTGTGTTAAATTCTACATATGTTCAGTATGGTGTGGGTTTCAGTGCTTCCCGCTGCAGTGACGTTCCCGTCACTCCTATACAATTTCAGTTAAAACAAAATAGCAGCTCCAACAGAAATCAAGGGCGTTCTCCTCCCCTGTAAGCTGTAATTGAGGTTATGGCTCAGCATATTGCCTGTGGCAGAATCTATTACCAAGAAATGGAGACCATGATTTGAAGCTGGCTGCAGTGTAAGCAAAATGAATTAATTATTAGCAGGGGAGAATTGAAGGAAAATATAGGACTTCCTAGAGAGAAATATGTTGGCACTTTGGGAAACAGGACGCAGGAAGGAACCTACTGAAGAGTCTGACACTCGGCTTGCCTTTTGAAATTTTCATGTGACTCACAGCACTCAGCATTCATGAAGGTGTCGTACAGCGTGGGTTCCTCCCAGTTTGACACTCATTGTACCGTAATGTCGAACTCTTTCTTTTACTTGGACAGGCAAGGGGCTTAATAGTTATTAGAAAAGTTTGCTTCAATATTATAATTTAATAAAAGTAAAACTCAAAAGGCAAAAATGAAGCCCGTTAAACATTTACAAACATTTACAATTTCTTATGATAAATGTGCAAACATACCTAAGGTTTGTTGGTGGTTACTGAATTAAAAGCCTTCATAGCAGAAACATATTCAGAGTATTTATATTTCTTGCCTGTATCAGTATTTCTACCTGGAATTGTACTATACTGTGTTTTTCAGCTCAATTCACCAGTCTTTGTACCAATAGGAGAGTCTGTCCATGAGTTGTCAGTATCAGACATTTGACTACAACTCACACACACACACACACACACACACACACACACACACACACACACACACACACATATATATATATATATATATATATATATATATATATTGTATCACACCATGCAACTTCTCCTTTGTAAAGTTGAAAAAATAATCATGGGAAGTTTTAACTATCCTCTGTGTTCACATCATAATTCCTTATTTTTGATTTAGGGACTATAAGTTACTCTGGTACAAATCACACGGGCCTTGTCTTTCTCACTTTTTGTTTTTAACTTAAAAGAATCACCAAATGAAATTATCCAATTTAAAAATGGGGTACAGAGCTAAACAGAGAATTCACAACTGAGGATCATTGAATGGCCAAGAAACACTTAAAGAAATGCACAACTTCCTTAGTCATCAGGGAAATGCAAATCAAAAGGACTCTGAGATTCTATCTTATTCCTATCAGAATGGCTAAGATCAAAAATTCAACAGCACCTGTTGATGAGGATGTGAAGAAAGGGGAACGCTCCTCCGTTTCTGGTGGGAGTGCAAAGTTTGCACAACCACTTTGGAAATCAATCTGGCACTTTTTCAGAAATTTGGGAATAGTGCTACCTCAGGTCCCAGCTATACCACTCCTGGGCATATACCTGAAAGATGCTCCACCATACAAAAAGGACATTTGCTCAACTATGTTCATAGTGGCTTTATTTGTAACAGTCAGAATCTGGAAACAACTTACATATCCCACAACTCAAGAATGGATAAAGAAACTGTGGTTTATTTACATAATGGAATACTACTCAGCTATTAAAAACAAGGAAATCTTGAAATTTGCAGGCAAATGGATAGAAGTAGAAAAGATCATCCAGAGTGAGGTAACCCAGACCCAGAAAGACACACATGGTGTATACTCACTTATCAGTGGATATTAACCCAATAAAGATGTCCTCTGAGAGACACCACTGAGGAGGAGATTGGGAAAAATAATGAGACTGCAAGCCAGACTCTGGGTGGAGCGCTGAGAGTTGTGTGGAAGAATGGGGGTATGGAATGACCCAGAGGGGTCAGGAACTCCACAGGGAGACCATCAAGGCCAGTGGATCTGGACTCAGGGGCGCTGCATAAACTGATGCACCAACCAAGGATAACGTATGCAGAAAACCTAAACCCCAGTTCAGATGTAGCTGATGGACAGGTAATTCTCCACACGGTGGTCATGGTGGGGGACAGGGGTTGCCTCTGACATGCACTCTGGTACCCAAGATTTGATCATTGCCCCTTGGTAGGACGGCCTTGTAGGCATGGAGAGGAAGGGGATGTAGACTATCCTGATGAGACCTGATAGGCTGTAGATAGTGGGGTTCAGGGGGGCTCCCCTGTCAGAGGTCTATGGGAGAGGAATAGGGCAGAAAAGGGAGGGAAAGTAGGAATGGCAAGATAAGAGTGAGGAGATACCAATCAGTATATATTGTGAGTAAATTATAATAAATAAGAATATTTTTTAAAAACAATAAAATAAATTCAAGCAAACAAAAAAGAATTTTATCCTTTTTAATGGTACACCAACCCTTGATATAAGTTACATTATTATTATTATTATTATTATTATTATTATTATTATTATTATTATTATTAATTTCTGTTAGAATATATAGCGATAAAATTATCTAAATTTTTTGGCGTGTTTACCTACTTGCAATAAGCAAAGTCACTAGAATATTCATCCATACAACTATTCACTTAAGCTGATAAAACCTAACAAATCTATGTATATATTAATTTCAATAAAACAAGAATGTTTATGCAATCTGCTCCTGTGTTAATATTTTATTCAGTTTCTTAAAATTTATTTTTGAATTTAAATTTCATCATATAACAAGAAAATAGAATCTAATATGTCTGTCAGATATATTGGGCCAGAAGGCTGAAGAAGATCCTCCAACATAATAGAGAGTTTTGGGTGACTATTCAGTTAGCAAACTGTCTCTGTTATCTTCTCATTTGGGAAGCTACTAACCTGCACTCCGGACACACTCAGGTAATCAAGTTTATTCCTTCTCAAGTCTCTGATGGGGTTGAAGACCAGGTAGCTTAGTTTTACAATTAAGCTTAGTTGCTCAGGGGTTAAGATATTTTTAGGTCTAGATAGATGTTTTAAGTTGAGAATGACAAGATGTGATGGAGATTGACATACATTCAGAATTTTAGGCACACCAAGATAGGAAAGATATTTTCTTCAAGGCTGTCAAATACAAATAGCCAAAGCACTAAGAATGTAACATTTATATAATTCCTGATTGTGTCATGGTTCTTCTTCCTATAGGTAGTTAATTGTATATAGTTTATTATATATATTGTATAATATAAATGTATATGCAAAAATAAAAAATGTTTAATTAAAAAGAATTATATTCTAGAGATTATTTTTCTAGGAATAGGTTTTGTATTTAAGATGTGTACTTGGAGCACAATGTGCAAAGTAGTCTTTCTGGTGATTGAAAATGCTGGTTCTATGAATGAGTATGCTACTCATGTTTGCTGAGAGCTTTGGAATATTCAGAGTCCTTCTCAAACTTTAGTAAATTGGGGGTTCATTAAACAGTTTTACCTACACTTCAAATGTGCCCTCTGATTGTTAATGCTGTACTCAATCGGTGTGGCAGGATACCACCTATGTTGGAAGAAAAATTGCCTACCAGTTTTCACAATTTGGAATGTGCTATACCTAACGAGAACCTTCTTCTGAACAGTTCACATTTTGGTTTCCTGAGGCTTAGGTGCAGTGTGTTAAAGGGAGAGAAGAGAGAAAAAAGAAAAAAGAAAAGGAAAAAAGAAAAAAGGACAAAAGAAAGCATGTCCTTCTATGCTCTTGCTAGAACAGTTTACAGACAGATGTTTCAGGCTGCCCCCTTGTTTACTATAGGGACGGTAAGTGGATCCTGGGGCAGACACTTTCCCTGCGACCTCAAGCATGTCATATGTTTAGACACACATGGGTGTGTCTAAAGTGGGATCACTATAAGGTCCATTGAGAATGTATATATAACTTATATGTAACGCATGATCCTTGGTAAGCACTCAGTTGAAAATAGCTGTTGTACACAGGTCTATTCCCAGCACTAGGAGATGAAGCCAAGATGATGCTTAATTTGAGGCATCCTCCTCTACACAATAAGTTTCAGGCCAGTCTAAACACATAGTAAGACCCAGTCTTTAAAAAAAGACAGGAAAATATCCTGTGAAATATCGCTGTCATATACAGTTATGGTCCAAGCTGAATCTTGTTTCCTGAGAGGATCTTGAGATAGCAATAACCTAAATGTCACAGTGGCTCATGCAGATGTGTTCCCAGTTAGAATTTACTCCTCTGCTGCTGTTATTCGTATATGCTCCTTTGCAGACAAGAGAAACAAACATCTTTGCTGATGTCACACAGCACTCAGCAAAATACTTCTGACACCACATACATGGGAGTTTCCAGTAGTCAGTTTGCCAGTAGACAGTGGAGTATCCTATACTTCCGTTTAATTCTGACACTGATCTGAAGTTTCAGTCAGATCTCCATGTTCACAGCTGAATCCTGGGAAGTTGTCCTCCGACGCCCCTCTCCAGAAGCAAGCCACAAGCCCCGGTTCTGATCTATACCTTGCACCAACCCACAGCAAACCGAGGCTTCCTACAGCCCTTTCCTGCAGTTTATTTGATTTACCAGAGTGCCTAATTGAACTCAGAGAAACATGTTACTTACAGCTACCAAAGGAGACTGGAAAGTCTGCAAATGAACAGCCGAGTGAAGGAGATACGTGGTGTAGGCACCCAGAAAGGAGAGTAGAGCTGCATTGAGCTCTGTGGCTGCCGGGCCCTCGAGGAATCTGCTCCGCACCCTGCAAGCATGCGCAGCTGCTGTCTTTCTCTCTTTCAGGAGCTTTGCTACATACACTGTTGCGTCCATCCCCAGCCTTCGGTGATCCACTCAAGCATTCCTGAGAGCTCCAGAGGCTGGGGGTGAGCGGTGGGGCTCGAGAATGAAGATTTGAAAACTTTTAGTTATACCTCTTTCTTTCTGAGGACCAGCCATTCTACGGGGGCACAACTGACCATAGTCATCACATTAGCAAACAGAAGACCCCCAAGAGATTGTAAAGAACTTGAGTTGTGTGCCAGAGGATAGATGGAAACAAATAAATCATTCCTTATGAATGGACAGTATCCCAGTTCCCCTAACCTCAGCAGCTTTGTAGCTCCTCTTTCGGCAGATGAATTTTGATCATATGTTAAGAGGCTGAAAGATGAATTCAGAAAGAGAGTGTGAACACAGCCAGGGTGCGTTCATCTCAGGGCCGTGCTCTGCTGCATTTCCAAGCTGCTAACTCCAACCTTCTACCTAGGGATTTGGATATTTTAGAATTGAAATTCTCAGCCCCGGTACTGTTTATAAGGTACGAACAAAAAGGAATAAAGGTAATATGTTTATAGCTTTTAATTGCCTGGTAATGGTAAATGTCTACAATTTGTTTTTGGTAAAAAAGAAAGTGATATACACTTAGGGAACCAGTTATGAAAGATGATTAGCAGATATTTTATCATAATGCAACATTCAACTGGTCAATGAATACATACTTAATAATCATGTTGGAAAATACCAAAAGTTTTTCAATGAGAGGTACAAATAATACTATCAGCAGAGAGAATTGTAGCCCCGAGAAACACTGGAAAATATAAAGTTATTGTATCTCCCAGAAGAGAACACAGCACTATGATACTGATTTATCCTGAAAACAATACAGATATATATATGTTTTAGGTATATGGCTATTTTCTGGGACAACAAGAATGATTAAATTATCACCATCCTTATAAATAAAATACAAATTAAAGGTAACATACAATTAAGCAAATAATTGCAGAACATGACACTGAGCATGGCAACAAAGCCAGAAAACAATGTTGCCGAGGGAGCACAAAGTGGGGAGTCTGGAATGCTTGGAAAAGTTATAGAGGTGAGCAGTGCCCTGAGATATACTGGTGCATGGATAGATGGATCGGTGGGCGCATAATTGGATGGAGAGGTGGGTATAAAGCATCACAGAAGCTTGGGCAATGCAGCGTTATATGCCATATTCTGAGACTATAACGAGATTTCTAAAGTGAAAAAGAGTGGTCAGAACATTGCCGTTAGTGTTGAGGTCGAACACTATAGTATAAAATGGAGTACGCAGAACACCACAGTTCTGGAAAGAGGGAAAATTATGGGTCCTATGATACACCCCAAAATTGAGTAACTTTTAAAAGCTACAATTTACCAGTTGTTATTCCCAGAAAAATGTAATTTACTCAGAGTAAACCATGTCTATCAAGCTCTACCAATAGTGTAATTTTTTTAGACTGGAGAATCCAGAGAACTTTTACTCAGGTAGGTTATAACTGTTGACATATATTATATTGGAAATGAATACTGAGAAAGATTTTAGTATTTATCAGTTCATTTCAAATAAATTCTAATGTTACAAATTAACATAATGTTGACTTGTTGCAAAAACTACTTTTAAAAAAGAATTTAGTGAGGAGTGTGGCATTGTTCTACTTCTTTTTCTTTTCTTTTTTTTCAAATTTCTTTTATTTCAGTTTGATGGAAGACAGGTGGGTCTTATTTCTGCTGCCTCTGCATTCAATCTGTTGCAAGACCGCATGACAGGCAGCGAGTCTTGGAGAACTCCAGGGTAGCCAGGGGGGGGGTTGGGGGGGGATAAAAGTGAAAACGGTGCTGAAGGCTTAGGGTAGAAGTCATGTTGCCTTCCCGGACACCCTGTGTGGACTCATGGCCTTCTCTGGTGACTACCGGCTTAGCCTCATCATATGAGCTTCCCTTTAAGTGAGGGAATCCCAACAAGAATTGCTCAGGGAAGATGGGACCTGTGAACAATGGAAACTCCCCAAAGTTACAGAATTGCACACACGTTATTAAGGGAGTAGATGGCAAATCTTTTAGAAAGAAAATGTTTTTTAAAATCCTAAGCAGATGCTTTTTATTTAGGGGTTCACATGTTTATTTTTATAAGTATGTTCCATTAGTTTCCAATGATGAAGTTTTAACCAATTTAATTTTCTTAGCAGGATATGTAATCGTCTGTTCCCTGAACAGATATTTGTGACTGTTTATACATGTGCTTGTGTGTATTTGTCCTCAAACAGTTGAGTCCCCGTCATACTTACTATACAAGCAGAAAAATGTTACCTTTCTTAGAGCTGCTATTCAGTTTTTAATGTTTTGCTAAATACTAGATAATTGTTTTTGAATGAGCTTCCGGCCCTGATATGATATAGTGTTCAGTCACAAGTGAGCAGTGATGACATAAAAAATACCTGCTGTGAGAGTATTTACTGAGCATTTATTAAGTGCCAAATGATGCTGTCACCTCTTCACAGATGATTTCACTTAACTGTTATTAATGGTTCACAGTCTGAAAGTGTCAAAGTTTGTGTCTAGTATACAGTAATGTTGTGCTTAAAGTGGGTCCTTCAGCTGCTGATTTCCCTCTCACTTGCTGAGTGTTTTCAAGCTTCCTAGGTTCCTTTAGAACATGGGCTTTCAGGATAGAAGAGGGCAGAGGCACGTCTGCTGTCTAGTGTTCCCAGAGAAGAACTCAGAGAAGTCCTTAGTCCCCAACTGTCTTTATTTTCTTCAGTTTCTAAAAATCTATGTGTCACTTCTTGACTTGATAATGACAAAAGTGTCATTTTAAAAAGCCAATAATTGATCCCATTTTCGAGGCAGAGTGATTGATCCATTATAAAGTAAAAGGGTTCATCTATAAACACACCGGCATTGAAGAAGTTAGACCACAGAAGAGCCTCAAAGGTTTAGTGAACTTTTATCTCTGCTGTTTGCTATACCTGCTTGCATTTGCATAAATACATATATAGATAAGTTGGGTATTTCCTTATTGTTTAACAAAGTAGAGCCACTTGCACAGTTTTATAAGTGTGTTTTATAAGCCTTGCTTCTAAAGATGCATTTCAGTATTCCCTTTCACCTAACACTGGTATTAATAAAAGGTTATGATTCAGCAAGGAGGGTGATTAAAGTATTTTCTGTTATTGATCACATTCAAATAAAATAGCCAGGCAAACTGGGGAATAGAATTAAATTATATGAGGTGCAGCTTTAAAGCTATCATTATATTATGTCTTCTGATGAAACACAATTGTGATTTAGTTATACAGAATAATAAGGGCTGAATAATTGAACAGTGAGAAGATACAGTGTTATATGGACCCTAAAGGAACCTACTTAACTAAATGAAAATTTCATTAGCTGCATTAAGCATCTACACCAGCATTTAGAAAAAGTCATTGCATTAGTCACAAGGACTAAGTGCCCATCAATGATCAATGTGATTTCCTAAATGTTATTCAAAAACAACTAGCATATTCACAAATCTTTTAATTTAAAATTTTCTATTTACAGTTTTTTCTTTCATCTCTTATTTTAAAGGCTTGATGCAGGAGTGCTAATTAATGTTATACTTGTTGCTAAGCAGTCAGAGCTGTCGCGTCACTTTATTTTGAAACTGCGCTCTGTGTGCGTGTGTGCATTCATGCATGTGTGTGTGCATATAAGCATGCATGTGTGTGCGCCTGTGTGTATATATGTGTGTGTGTGAGAGAGAGAGATGGTGCATTTGAAATCATGCTAGATGAAACATTTCATGGCAAGCAGCCAGCAGTGCCATTGTAACATATTGCCAGTTGTTTCTTCAAAGCTTACTACTCTGGTGGCTTACCCATATCTAATGTTTAAGACTGGATGCAAAAAAAAAAAAAAAAAAAAGTGCTGCCAAGTTGTCTTTTAACAATGAGAAGACATCATTTAGAAACTATACATGGAAGTTTCTAGATATTTCAATTACCATTGTATGGTTTTGCTCCTAGGCAGACCTCACTTCTTTGGACTCTCTTAGCCAGACTATCCATTACTTTTTGAATTCTTCATCTTTTTTCCCTTTGTTTTTAGACTCTTTATTTGGATGTCCCCAGTAGTCTCTGTGTCAAGCATTCCCTTCTAAATGGGGGAGATCAGAGAGATTCAGAAAATACTGTTGTGGGAGTCAGAAATGAGATGGTAGAGAAGATGCAATTGAGAGCATTATTGGAGATGTCTTGTAGATAGTCCTTTCGAGGGGAGGAAGGAGGAAGGATGCTTATACAACTTCCATGTCACTGGTCCAGTGCCACCAGGTATAAATCGTCCATGGTTTCCCTGGCTCATAGAGCCTGCCTTGGCAGATGACAGAGTAGTCCTTCCAAGGTCAGAGGAGACTCTGAAGCAAAGAAAGGGCTTGCAATCGCATCTCAGTTGGAACAGAGTGAAGTAGATCAGCTGGGTGCTCCAAGGGACCACCAGGGGCATCTAGCAAACCATCACTATGCTGTGTCATTCTAGCTAGCTCTTTGTAATTTATCACTACCTACTCAGAGAGAAGGGCTATTTCTTAATTTTATGTTCATTTTTATTAGTTTACACACTCAATGATCCCTCTCTGTTAGAGGATACTGTTTGAGACATGAAATCGGATACTAGTGAAGAAAATGACACACTGCTGTCTTTGCAGCCTCCAGAGGCAGGGCCCAGGCACTGAAGAGTGAGGGCAACTCTGTGACTTGTACATAAGATTGGCTCATTGTCTCAGTCTTTGAAGTGTATGGATTCCACCTACCTGCCCCTGCATGCCACCACCTCTGCCATGCTTGTGGCCCTTTGTCATTTAGTTTCTCCACCTTAGTGCCTCAGTCTTCCTTATCTCCCCTGGATGGTGAATATCCCAAGAGGGAGACATAACTATATGTCACTCCTCCATTCAGAATATTTTGTCAGTTCAGCATCTTCAGGCTGTTGAAGATTTTGACATGGGAGAGCTCTGAACCCACATAGGAGAGAAGGTAGGGACCCCAGTGTATAGAATTGAAGTTTTATGAAAGATGCCCTTTAATGCATGCCATGCATATCATTTGAAGGTGCACATATGAAAAAGTAATAATTACATGCTACTTTAGCATGTGTACATATTAATCTACAATCAGAGACAGAATGGTCCTAATGTGAATCAAAGTGCAAAGCTGTGCAAAATACTACTGCTACTTAGATATTTTCATTACCCTTCCTTGACTTTCCTTAGGGGGGATATAAAGGTTGCTGTACGGATAGGGATGATAGCCAGTTACTATTTGGCTGAATTCCTCCTAGGTGTTGCCAGACACATCTTGTTTCTGAAAGCCTGACAACTGTTCTGCAAGGCAGCTTTTCATTTTCATTTTACATTAACAAAACTAAAGAATGCAGGTTAATTAACTTGTCTAAAAAAAAAAAAAAATCACAACTCAGTCAGTCACGATTCAAACCGGGTATCTCAAATTCTGAGGTGCGGCTACAGAACGATAAAAAAGACACCACACAATGGAGACCGAGAGAGATGGTTTATAGAATCCACGGTAAGCTAGCCACTTGGTGAGGCAGGTGGCAGAGAGAGCACCTAAGTTACGAAATAGGAAAGGAAGTTGGTGGCAACTTCAGGTGCTAAGAAAGCTACAGTCAGAGGGATTCGTTGACTTTAGGGTTTCAGAATGGGTTTTTTGAGGAGAGATATTTTATCCGTGCACTGCCAGGTGACTAGGTTAAAGGTGCTGTGGGAGATGGGCTCTCGGCGTACCTGATGACACAGTGTGCTCATTTCAGTGGTACAAGGGTGACATAAGTAGGAATTGAATTCAAAAGGGAGAACAGACACAGGGAAATTGGAGACACGGAGTACCTGGGAGGCACGCGGTGTGAATCTTGATGGCATTTCTATTCTGAGGTCACAGACAGCCCATGACAGTGCTGACATTGGATCTATGATGCTCATTCTGTCTCAGACTAGGGCGTGGCAGAGGAGTGAAGAGGAAGAGGCACTTTAAATGGGAGGAGGCTTTGCTGGTAATTCTGTGGGTGAGGAAGAAGTCTATGAAGGATACAGAGGACTTGGGAAGAAAAGACACAATTTTTACAGTGAATGAGGGGGAGAGTTATCAGATGCCTGTGATTTGGGAAGGTAGTTCTGAGAGTCTTTAAGAAGCCTGCCTGTCCATATGAAAGTCGTACCTATCTGCCAGCCAAAGATCCAGCACTGCTCACTCTCTAGTTCCCAAAGGCATGCTGAAGGGGTTGGTAGGATCAGGAATAATTTTTTGTCCCATTACATTTTATCATTTAAAAAGATATTTTCTTATAAGATGCAACTACTGAAGTTTTTCAGATGAGCTCAAGTCATCACCACTTAAAAAGAAGATAATTTCCTGACCATTGAACTTTCCTAGAATGCCTTAAGTTAACATCCCATTCATGTAATAGGATTCCAAGCTTGGTGGTTTGGATGTTTATTTTAATCTTGTATTGTCATTAGCAAGTTTGCTACATGAGTTACCCCTTGGGTATGCTGTGGCAATGGCTTTCCATCGCTTTCTCTTTGTGTCTTTCTATTTCAAGGATTTAGGGTATTATGCCTGAGTGAACTGGTTCACAGGGATTTTACTTACTCACTCTTCGCTGCTGTGCTTTTGTTCTCCATCTGGCTAAGCCACATCCCTCCTGAATAGCATGCTCACACACAGGTCATGTGATGCAGGGGTACATAGGTGCCAGTTTTTAGTTCTGCCTGGGCGGTATGTGGCACATGGAAAGCCACTGGAACTATAAACTCTAATTTCTCAATCAAGACTAGTTAGGAAACCAGAGTTCTGCATTTTCATTAACACAGGGCCCTGCATGCCAGCTCAGCTTACTACCTGCTAAGCCTCCTAGGTTTTTAGAAAATGTGCCTTGGCACTTTTCCAGTCTCACAAAAAGGCTCATAAATAACTGCCTTTCATATGAAATGTATTTGGTTTGGCATATTGACACTGGAATACATTATTCTTTTAGCAGTTGAACAAATTAAAATGAAATGATAGTTCCATCTTTTTCAGTATAATAAAATGAGCCTAATTGGGTTACTATCTTCATCTGGCAATCAGGAATTAGTGTGCCCAGTTGCACTACAGGAAACTTACACGTATCCTACTCCTGTTGTCACGATGGTGTTCCCACGTCCACATTCCAACAATTAGAAAAGAGAAGGATCAAGTAAGGTCACTGTAGTCATAATATCCGAGTCCATTCTCCTTAAAGATCCTTATCTGTTTGATCCTGGATACAGCCAGGGTGCCTGGATTTTGGTTGCTGTTGTTGTTTAATATTTTCTTTAAACTCCAGGTTATTCTAATGTGTGGCCAAAACTGAGAGCCAGTGTTCCCCACTAGTGTGTCAGGCAGAAGTCTCCTCCAATGACATTCTTGCTGAATGTTCTTAATTTTCTCTGGTTTTTTTGTTCCCTGAGTATGGTTTACAACTTGGTGAGGATATGAGCTAGCAGAATAAAAAAATCGCTGCACATCAAGAAGGGTAGGAAGAGTGTGATTAAATGACTTTTCTTTAGGCTTTAGACTTGGTATGACCAGATAAAACTTCAGTGATGTTCAGAGTGACTGTGAACTCCTATGTAGGGGAATCAGACTGTTCACGAGCTGTTCTAGCGTTTTCTAGCTTGCTCTTGCACACTGGCTAGTTGATTCGTAAATTATCACAGACATCTGTATAATAACAATAATCTCATTGTGCAGGCTTCACAAATTTCCCATCAACTGGAAGTATATTTGTTTCATTGTATACTATGAGATGGATTTTAAAAGTTAGTTGCATATGCATCTGTGTACTTATCACTCCACATAGCAGGTAACTGGGATATCCTAACTTTGAATATAGTGAGAAGAAAAAGATGTATCCAAATGTAATCTGGTAGCATGAGTGCCACAGAAGTCTTGGAAGTCCACTTTCTAACCATCTCTTTTTAAACAGAAGTTCTTCCTTTTAAATTCAGTAGATTTTGGCTAAAGGGTGAGAGTACATGTACTTAGGTAGTTTTAAATCATTGTGTGTACTTCTATCGTTTTGGTAAAACATGACAGCATCTCAGCCATTGAGAACATGGGCATCTTTCACTTGAAATAAATATTGTTTTAAAAGAAAATGTAATGTTGTGGAAGCTGCCATTGAGTTTTAATAAAGTATCTATAATCAAAACCACAAATGGCAATGTCTATAATCCCAGCACTTGGGAAGGTGAGGCAGGAAGGTCTCAAGGTAGAATCAAGCTGAAACTAGAAAAATGTTTAAGAGGGTTTTGTTGTTGTTGCTTGTATTTGTTATTTTGTTGTTGTTGTTGTGTTTGTTTTGCCAGTGAACTGTACAGGAAGACTGTATGTGGAAAAAACAAAACAAAACAAAATACCAGAAAAACACATGGAGTACACAGAATAGGGAAATGAATTAACTCAAAACAACTTTGTTTATAAGTACTTATAAAATATAATGCACACTCCAAATAAGTTTTGGTCTACATGATGCTTTTAAATATAGTAAGTGTGATTTATGTATACCACTCTCTCAGAACCAATAAGCTGTCATTCACAACAGGCCCTACCTTTCCCTTTCAGCCACTGATTTTTTTCACCATTTGCTGAGTTTGTGATATTATTAGGGGCTGAGCTATGGTTTAACATCAGACGCCTACATTGGTTCCCAAGATTTTTTTTTCCACATTGGTATTTTTAAAAAAAATTAGGAAAGCAGTTGAACTTTGGGTATCTCCTAGGAAATTGTTTAACTAAAAACTAAGTGATTACAATATTTTATAGGAAATACTCTTCCATCAGGAAAATTTAAGTGAGTGAATTTTGAGATCTTGGTATAAAGCCAACTTTAAAAATAAATGAATAGCCTTCCTGCAGTTTTCCTCTGAAAACTACGACATGCTCTATAGGGGAGCTTTTGGTGGTTATCATCATTGGTGCATGTGCACACACTGCTGTGTTCATCTCCCAACCATGGTATTTTGTGGAGCTATCAGTAAATCCCAAGTTGAGTTTTATTGTGCGTTCACTATATAGACAGCGAATCTGGGTCTTTTAACAACTTCAACTGTGCTGTCATTTCCACTTGAACAGATTTTCTCAGTTTATAATCTGGAAAGTATAGCTCTAGTCCTTTTATGCTGTGTCTTCTTGAAGTCTGTTTGCATGGTTCAGCCCAACCAAGGAAGAAATGCACAATGACGAGACAACTACATGTTCTGTCCCTGGCCATGTCAGCAGCTGACTCTATGCTTCTGGTGTCACTAGTATAAAGGTATCTGTTAATAATCAGGACAACCAGAAACAAAAGGGATCGATTATTGCTGATTCAAGGCTGCATTACTTTTCCATTCCTGTTGCTCTCAGAAGCATTGTATTTTCCCATTTTACACTAAGTCTAAAATCAAACACGTTTTCCCCCATCAGGCATAGTGGTACTTGCTTTTCCTATATTTGTTAGGATTAAATTTATCTGCAACTAACAGAAAACCTAAAATAATGATGGTTTAACAAGGTAGAAATTTAACATTTTATCCTCATGTAAATTTTTTTGTCAGATATAAGGAGGCCAGAGCTTAGTACCGTGGCTCACTTGTATCAGGAATATTAGCTCTGCACAGTGCATACATGGCTTTTGTCTTTAAGTCATTTCATGATTCAAGATAGTTGGGAGATCAAAGGCACCCTAATCAAAACAAGCTAGAAAATAAAAGTGGGAACCATAATATGTTATTTTCTTTATAAATGCATGTGTCCTTTCTAGTTAGGTGTTAATTTTCAGAACAGACTTTCTTTACATGGGTAGAGGAAGGCTTAGACTTCTAGAGTTGAGAATAACTTTAATACCATCCCCAATACTTGGGAATTTTATGTTGGTTTTGTGCTAAGGAGCTAGAGGTATGTGAGTACTGGGCTAGGCAGAAGCTGGCTATATTGCATCAATTTTTAAAAATTGCAATATGAGGAGGAAGGGGCAAGTTGAAAGTACAAGCACATGCATTCAAATAGCTTTTTGATAGAGAATAAAAAAATCAATATGGATGAAGTGGGTAAGAAATTTCAATTATTGACAGTCCTGGGGATTTGGCTTAAAAGGTTGAATCATATAGGGCAAAGTTCCAGGAACAAATATGTGAATAATTATGTTATTTGGAAAAGCCCAAACTTCATACATATTGTGACCATTTTCCTGAATTTATTTATTTAGAAAACATATAAGGAAGATGTGAATAGTCCATTTAGTCTTATCCATTTGATCCTCAAAGATAAAGAAGAATTTATGAACAATTATAAAATGTGAAGGGCCAAGAAAATGTTTGCCTTATGACTGTATTGAGAGCAGTATCTTCTTTAAAGACTGCA
Organism: Acomys russatus; assembly: GCF_903995435.1. NCBI lineage: Eukaryota > Metazoa > Chordata > Mammalia > Rodentia > Muridae > Acomys > Acomys russatus. Next base: position 76,617,851 of record NC_067140.1, read on the forward strand.
GGATTCTCAAGTCAGTAAGCAGCAGAAAATGATGAAGTGATTGAGCTCACACATTACCCATTGCTAACCAATTAGCTCACAGCAGAATGGCTGAAACGGGCACAACTGGTTCTTTGCTCACAATTCTGTAATTTGTACGAGAGAGAGTTAGGAAGACTTATCTCTGTTCCACCTGCTGGGGCTGAAGGATTTCCTTCTGTGATGGTCTCATGCAGAAGGCTGACAAATCAGTCCTGGCTGTCAGCTGGCGGTCTCATCCATCCTTCTGTGTCCTCTCCACAGGGGTAGGTGAAGCTCGTAACACAAGCAAGCCTATTTCTAACAAGAATCTTCCTGAAAATAGGCATTCTAAGAAGACAGGTCCCAATGCACAAATAGTTACCAAGCTTCCGATAATGTCTCTTTGGCCAAAGTCCCAGAGAGAAAGGCTACCTGTGAACTGAAAAATAGCAAGGCATGTGGTTTATCAGAGGCCATCAGCATAATTGCCTGCCACAGCATCTTCTAAGAAGGGAACATATGGATACTATTTTTTGAGTTCCTGCCATGCGCTAGTCACTGTCTTTAATCACAAAATTGGCTTGGAAAGGAGGTGTCACTGATTTACAAGATAAGAAGAAAAAAGAAAGGAGAGAAGAAAGGTTAAATGTAACTGGGTTTTTCCCACTTTGTGGGTTCTTCTTTTTCCACCCTTCTCCACCCCTTTTCTTCCACCATTTCAACCTCCTACCCTAGATTGGAGGCGAAAAGGAAGGATAGAAAAGAAAAGTTGAGACTACTTCCTGCTGATTAGGGTATCAAGCTCCTTGGGCAAAGTTTGATCTTTGCCATCAGGATATTAAATTTCTTCTCATTATTATTTCTTTGAACACGACTACTTAACAAACCATGACCAACGGCATCCAACCACCAACCGGCAAAAACCTATTCTTGGGACTCTAGCATTTATATACCCTCTGAAAAGCTTCGAGAATTCCAAACATCACACAAGCACAGAAACTATCTACAGCTGGCAGAATCATGCCCCTGCCAGAGCACGAGGCAAATCACAGTCAGTTGCTGCATAGCAGCCCCATATCATTAAAATGAAAACATAATCTTATAATATTTCTGTGTTTTTTCAAAGAAACCATAATTCCAAAATTGTTACTACAGCCAAAAATGTGTTAAATGGCCTGCTGACAGTCACACAGCTCCTGTGTGTTGTGGCCTCTTATTTCAGCGCTGTTGTCGGAGCCTCCCCAGTCTTTCCATCTCGTTGCCTCTGTACTATCTCCCTAATTGTGAATGCACTCTAACTGTGGCAGGCATGGGATCCAGTGCTTTTACTCCAACACACAAAAAAGCCTTGGTGTATAATAAGTTTTATACACTAAGTTATGTAGCAGAGAGAAAGAGGTTTCTGGACACTGTAAGTAATCATTTGTGCCTCCTGAGAGATGCCAGACCCAGGGAGCCATCTAAAGAAGCCATGGCAGTGGATTGTGACAAGGAAGCTTCCCTCAGTGTTTGTTGACATGGGCATACACTTTCCTCTTACGGGAAATTTACTGGTGATAGCAGCGTTTCAAGTGGTTCCTAGAAAGCCATCCCTAACTAGTACTTTCCCCCTGGAGTGGAGTTTTAGAACAAGGGCATAACAAACATGGTAATGTCTAATGCTTTCTAATTGGCATATTTGACAAGGGGTACACTCTTTTCAAAATCAGCTCGGGTCATGCACATGGCTGTGAAATTCCTGCCTTTGTAGTTAAAGCAGCATCAAGATTGTTCTTTTCTTCTCTTTTTACTTGGAAGATTAGCGTTCGCCTTCAACATGTGAGAAGTCAGTTACTTACCAAATCATTCGATTAGTAAGCTAGACCTGTCAGGCCAAACAGAAATAGCTGAGTCGTTTAAATCTTTTAATATGAGCCCATTTTCACAGTAACCTGTCTCATTCATGACCTTGGCATCTTAAACACTTGCTCATTAGTGACCTGGTATTTGGGCTTGTCTGAGAGGAGGGCATCCATCGTGCTAAGCAGGACTCATTATGGATTACAGGTATCGAATGGGATGCCTCTACACAAAAGGCTGCCCTCCCATTTGCCTCTGGTTCACTAATTGGACCTGCACCTTGTTTTTACAAGCAAGGGCTGAGTTTGAGCAAGGAAAAACGGTTTTTCTAATGCCACAACTGGGATTGTTCGGAAGAGGCAGCAGCCTATCATTATCAATACAGACATGGAACTAAAATAAAGCATGTGTTTGGTTTTGCTGGAGACAATAAAAGTAAAGGCTGCTTTTGAAACCAGTAAAACACTGAGCTTGATGGAAAGAGAAATTCATTGAGTGCATCACCCAGCAATATCTCCCTTCCCCTGGTGATAAAATACAGCCAGCAAATGCTCAGAAAAAAAAAAAAGACACCAGATAGTTAAAGAAGAAAGGAAACATGTTTCAACCCATGGCACCCCTGCACTGAGTTCTAAAGAATCCAATTGCTTATATTCCTGAAGAAATACATGCATTATTATACCACAGGGTTTTAAAGTAATCATAGTATATCATGGTAATGTCCCTAATAGAATTCCTCTTGGATTTGCCTTGCTTAATGTCATCTATTTTGATGGGTATTTTCAATTTGTTTTAAAATGTCATTTGTATTACTTGCATGATTCTTTTTCTCTGTTCCTGTTTTTTTCCCCTCTCATTTTCTTTTCTTACAGAATTTACTGTTCATTTTCAAATTACTCCAGACCCTAATAGTCTATTTTGCTCTTGGCAGAATTTGTGTATCTATTGAGTTGCATTCTATTTTGTTGAATTTTCTTTAGTGAGTGTCTCTCCAAAAGCGTCTTTCAGTGGCAAAGCATTAAATGACTTCTTTAGGGCCTTTGGGCTACATTTGTCATGTACCCATAATCAACCCCATAATATGCCAAGTGTCCTAATTAATTCACTGCACCCTCCAGTTTAAATATTTATGACTGTGACTAGTTGAAATGCTGATACACACGTTATTATTGGCCTTAACAGGAATGATTTTTTTCCTGGTAAAGCTTTCAGTTTTAAGAATTCAGATTGGAAACGTCTAGGGTTAGCAATTTCAGTGGCAGCATCATGGTAATGGAATCCTGGAAGCCGATGGCCTCAGGATGAGTAAATTAGGGAGTCCACACTTCTTGTTTTGGCCCATTAGGATAAAATGGTAGGAGAGCTTGGACGTAACAAAAATCAATCCATCTCACAGAGCGTACATTCATCTGGACTTTGTTACAATGGCAGGGGGCAGTTACTCTGTTTCTTCTTACTAAGAAGGATACCTCAGTGTCTCAAGGCCTTGGACCACTGTGATATTGGGTGTTTCAGAACAACATTGAGACAGCCATGGGGCCACCAGAGAGCACCCCAACTACCTTAAAATAAATTCAGTTGATAACAAATGACTTCTTAACTCTCTATTGATCATTGTGAGACCTGGCTGTCAGTTTGTACCCTAGTCAGTGGCCTTTTCCAAGCAGCTGAATGAAACAGGAATTTGTAACCATTGTATTATTTGAGCAAAACTTTCTCTGCAATACCCACATTATAGCAGTGTAGTTTGAACTCAAGCATATGTTCCAGGTATGACATGAACTCTTTATAGACCATCTACTCCTCTTTTACAATGGCTTCGAGGTAGGGAGAACCTCCGCTGTAGCTTTAAGCATTGTCACACAAGCATCATACACCAAGCTTATGCCACTCACAGATTGCAGTTATATGAAAGCAATTTAAATTTATTTTTGATCTTGTTTTTTTCAACACTCCAACACTCCAACAGACCCCAAAGATTATGTTTTTACAAATAATGTAACTAATTCTCAACCTCATTTTATGTTTCGGTGTGGCTATTCTTCCTGCTGAAGGAAGATGCTGATGGGGTGTGTTCCTTGCTGTGTTCAATCATCCAAGCCATTGGCCTTCATTATTTAATATTACATATTTAATAACTGATTAACATTGAATAAACATTTTATATTTGTTGGTGATAATTCAAAATACGTAACCATTTCACTTTTTTGCATATTGTAGACTACTAAATACATTCTTTGTAATATTGTCTTTCTTTGTGGGTATTCCAAGATTCACAAATAATGCCTGAGACTTTAAATGGCACTAAATCACTTACATACATTTTCCTATATATATATATGCAAATTTAATATATTTTCCCATTAAACAGTTACTTCCCAAGCATTGGGGCCATAACTCCTAAACTCTGAAGTCTAATCCCCAGTTGGTATATATTTCCTTCTTGGTCCTCAAGTTTACAGGTTAATTGTTGCTAGGGATCTCAATACACTTACCCTGAGAAACACATTATTTGACCTTCTTTCTATATTAAATAAAACTCTGTCCACACTTGCATGGATGCAGTTCCTGACTTCTCTATGCCATGGCCAAAGTCTCAATACTATTATTCTTGGACTTCGGGATCTTTATGATTTAAGTTGAAAATTCCCCTTGGGGGGTCATATGTACCTAGCTGGTGACACTGTTTTGGAAATTGATGAAAAAAAAATGAAGTGGGACCTAAATGTAGGATGTAAGTCATGGGATCATGTCTTTGAAGGTTTGATCTTGTCCCTGGTTTTTGTGATTCCAGGTCACCGTGAGGTAAGCAAGCTCATCCACATGCTCCTGCCACCATGATGTTCCCGTCTTGCCTTAGACTGGCCATTAAGGAAGCAGCTGGCTGTGGCCTGACCCCAAGAGCATAAGGATATCTTCCCTTCCTTTCATATAGCTTCTCTGTGCATTCATCACAACAGTGGAGGCACACACACACACACACACACACACACACACACACACACGAACGCGTGCACGCAAAACTACCTCTGTTTACAATTAATTTTTGATCTTGTTTTCCCCTACTCCTTCTACATCTGCAGAAAACTCTACCCAATGTAAGGGCTCATTAATTAAAATAAGAATTTCTTGAATATGGACAGTATGATACTGAAAGTTGATCTGATAGCCAAGATACTTACAAATTAATTAATGGGCTGGTACCTTACCTATCATGAATATATTAGACAAATATAGGAGTTATCTCTCAGGTAAAACACAGTTATGCATACAATTTCATTATGCGTTCCAGGAAATTTGCTCTCTTTTAAAACTTTCATTTGCTTATTTTTATAATTTTCCCCTAATTTTTTTTACTGCTTTTGACTAAATTCATGGTAAATAAAACAATAAGTAACGGGGGGTAAGAACATGGTATATGTAGAAACACTACACTCTGCCCCTGTGTTGCTAACATTACATTCTTTCGTTTCTCCTTTTTGTAATTTCATATGATAAAGCCAACATATGCTAATAACCACAAAACCTATTTTTTGTTTTATCTTTTACTAATTCCCCATAATAAAATCGACATAAGCTAATCAGTAGAAGTAAGATTAGGAAAGTGAAGTGAAGAAAATGAAGATGGCATTTAGTATTACTGTGTGTAGACTCCCTCTCTGCAAATCCATTCTGCCTCTCCAGTCTTGAATGTTTTTCTGTGCATATGTGGACAGGTTTTATGTGTGTTTGGGGTAGATTGGTACAAGTAGACCACTAAGAAATAAATGACTGAGGCCTACCTTAAGTCTGCTGTGAGCTTCGATGTCATGAAAGAGTCACAGAGAAGAAGCAGGGCTGTGCTCTCTGCTCCTTGGGCACCCTCAGGCTTATACTAGAGTTGAGAAGTTACGGCTACTTCTCTTTTTATTATTATTAATTTATTCTTGTTACATCTCAATGGTTATCCCATCCCTTGTATCCTCCCATTCTTCCCTCCCTCCCATTTCCCCCTTTTCCCCCTCCCCTATGACTGTGCCTGAGGGGGATTACCTCCTCCCCTGTATCTGCTCATAGGGTATCAAGTCTCTTCTTGGTATACAGCTACTTCTTAAACAAAACTGCACCCATGATCAGAAAAGGGGGGGACCTCAGGCCTCAGGATATTTGTTAGCTAAGGTTTTGTGTCCTAAACCATTAAGATGGGGAATCGGGTGATGAGGCTGTGCTGGAGGAGCGTGGAGATTGCATCCTCTTAGGTATCAGCTTATGGAAGGAAGAGGGCAGGGAGTTTTCAGGATCACGAACTCAAAAACAGCAGCAGCAGTGGCAACAACAACAACAACAACCAACCAACCAAACAAACAAAAAACCCTATTGCCTCCTTCCAAGTTGGTAGGCCAGCCAATTTCATCATTCCTCTAAACTGACAACTGGAGAAACCAAAAATAAAAACCAGTTCACGTCCACTTACCTCTTGCATTGTTGTCTCCAAGCAAGGGTCTTGTTTCTCAAAACCCTACAAATAGTTTTATGCCAATCCAGTTAGTGGATGTGTCGTTAACATATTTAGTTAGTTAATAAGTTGTTGTTGGATTTGGAGACTATTCTGACCTTGTTAAACAATAAATATTGTCAGTCACTCCGGTATATTCAAGAATGAATGGTTATACCATATTCGCGTCATCAATATATTCCTTTATATAATTTGTACCATCTTTAAGATGAACTGAGACTGGGTGGTCATTTATTTCTTCACTTATTCTTAACCATTTAAGTCCTTAATCTACGTTAGACACTGGGCAAGATCCAGAAAACAGTAGCGACGGCAGACAGATGACCACTGCGCTGTGGGTGGAGAAGAGGCTGTAATAAATCATTATATAAATGCCTTCCCACTGGAGTTTGTAAGTTATGAACGCAGCCTATCATGGGGAGTCAGGAAAGATCTTTCTGAAAAAAATAATATTTAACACCTGAAAAGTATAGCATAGGTGATTTCATTATTCTTGGAAATATTAAGCACTGTTCTCCTACTGGGGTATTCTCTGGTTGCTTTGGCATATTCTAAGTTCATTTTTTTCTCCTATTTGTCCAAATGAGAAAAACAACAACAACAAAAACAAAACAAAACAAAAAAAAAACCAGACCTTTCCTGCACCTTTCCTCTTGTATTACTTATAAAATGGTCCAGAACTATTTTAGAAAGGAACAATTTTTCTGTAAGTGTGAAAAGCTCCGGATGAGGCTTCATCTTACAGTGTATTCAGATATTCAGTGCTTTTTTTTCTCCGTCAGAATCTAGGGGATTGCTCTTGCTGGAATAGTCTAAATATTATGTTTGAGGATCTGAACATCACTGAAGTGGCAGCATGTTTAGAATGTGAAGAGTGGACTGACTTTCTCTATTTGAATATTTGTATCCATCAGTCTGCCTACATATAACTATCATTAGGAATGAATGGGACCAGAGGGTCTTTGAAAATTTGTGCCATCGCTGTTTACTGAATTAACTGAATAGCTTTGTTTCTGTTAAATCTGTTGCTTTCTTTAATTGTGGCATGCATTTCCTGTAGACAAGATGCTGGAAGGTCTTTGTATGTTTCAAAATTACCCTTATGATATAAAATTCTAGAGATAAGGCCTAGAGAGGTGATCACTCAGTTACTAAAGATCTTGTTTACAAGTATGAGGACCAGGGTTTGATCCCAAGAACCTACATGAGACGTGTCATGTGTGGTGGCATTCAGTTTTAATCCCAGTGCTGTGCAGGCAAACGGAAGAACCCTAGAGACTATGGTAAGCCAGCCTGGTCTAATTGTGAGCTCCAGGCCAGTAAGACAGCTGTCTCAAAGGAAACTGACAGTATATCTAAATATGACACCCAAAGTTCTACTCTTGTCACATGTACATGTGCCCCTCATGAACCCACACAAGAATGTATGTATCCATATGTATAAAATTCCAGAAATAGCATTTTCCTAACATAACTTCAGTTGATGAATTGAAAATTTATCATTTAGGCCAGGCATTGTGGCTTCTGCCTTTAATCCCAGCACCTGGGAGTCAGAGCAGGTAGATCTCTGTGAGGCAGCCAGTACTGAAACCCTGGCTTGAAAACTCAAAAAAAAAGAAAAGGAAAGAAAGAAAAGAATTTATAATTTATTGACTTATATGGGATAGTTCATAATGTGGCATGAATTAAATTGAGTTCACCAATGTATAAGTGTCAAAAAGCTTTAGTTATTTTTGATTCTTTATCCAAAGGAAAAATAACACATAACATTGTTGATGCAAATAGCACCATTTGAAATGCAGTGAGTTTTCAGTTTTCTCTTTGCTCTGAAATGCATGCTTGGTTGGCCAAGATTCAGCGAAACCTCTCATTAGGGCACCACGGTTCATTAGTGCTTAAAGAGGCATCACTGAAACTCGAATTGGCCGTGCTGTGAGCACTGGCCTCTCTGAGTGGCAATCAAGCAACATTATGTTGTGTGCTTTACTTCTGCAATGGCTTTTAATGCCCTGGTGTTTCTTTTAATATTAATGATTTTTCTGTGTGCTATATAAAATGTCCACAAGATTTTTAGAGATGGTATTTTTCTGCTTGTAAATAGAGATTTAAAAATAAGATTCCTGTAAGAAAAAAAAAAAAGAAAGAAAAGAAAAATTCAAATACCCAATTAGAATATGATGCTGATTTTATTATTTCCTCATTACAAGAAGTGTGTTGAGTTAGTATTGGTATTCATTTTCTCAAACTGGATGAACTATCTGCACATGCACAAAGCATTAAAAACAAACAAAAAAATTAATAAGTAATCTAGATGTTGGTTTACTGAGCATCCAGCATGATGATTGAGAGAAATCATATTTAAAATATAACAATTTAGTTAAGACTAAATTGAAATAGGATGGAGTTAATAGACAGGGAATTGCTAAGCAGATGCCTGCCACAGCTGGATCCACAAGGGAAGAGCCTATTTCTACCTACATGGTTATTTTGGGATATAGAGAAACAGTAATTTACCATATTTGAGCCAGTTGAAGGTACTTCTTTGATCCAAAACCACACAGAAGGTCTATTGGCCTGTGCTTTTATAGCTAGGAAAAAAAAACCATACTCAGATTAATAATGAATTTATTCTTTAGAACTATTGATTTCAAAGTAATTTAGACTGGCAGATCTGTGGTTATTCCAAATAGATTTTTATTCTGCTTACATACAACCGAATCTCAGGGTTGGTTCTTTTAGCTGCTAGCGTTGCTCTGGCTGGTAGGCTAGGGGTTAGGACTCTTTGCTTAGACCTCCTCCCAACGTTTCTGAAACCTGACTTTGCTTATATGTTCCCCTTGCTGATGTGGTTTGTCACTGGGAGGAACTGGTCACTCCTGCCCCCTCAGCATCTACCATGAGACACAGCAGATGAGGTGCATCCATGTTTTGTTGAGTGTGTTAGTCACTCTGGGTTCGTCCTCTGTGGCAAGGTGCTGAGAGAAGCACTTCTACACTTGTTTTATGAATAAATGTATAGATGCACAGGAGGATTTGCTTTGGCGAGAGAATATTTCCAGTTTTATGAACAGGATTGGCATGAAACATTATCATAGACTGAGAAAATGTTTAGAGAAACAGTTTTTTTTCCTGACATCCTTTTGGAATATTAATGCGACATTGGCTCCTACCTACACCACCTCTACCCCTGATGAGGTGGGGAGGGCGTCAGATGCTTTAGAAATGTTATGTTCAGTTTCCAGAATTTCATTTGTTGTGGATTTTTTGTTAAAACATGGCACTGTGGTACAAATGCAAGCTCATGCTTCGTTATCTTGTTCCTGGGTGGGTCAATTTAAGACAATGTGGCAAATAAAGGTAGCCAGAGGTAGAGCTGTTGTGTACCCCACTGACTTCTGGCCCTGACCTCTGTTCCTTCTTAGGTGTTTAAGTTTGTAGTCTTCAGTGGCATCGTTAGGTAGAGGAAGGTAAACTAAAAGAGTAGAAACTAACCTTACGCTTTATGATATTGTATTTTGAAACTAATGATGCTGGGAAAACGAAAGGGGTTATTAGGATGGGGGGGTAGGGAAATTTGGATCGAGTCACTAAAATTGGAATTTGTAGTACCTGAATTTATATCTCTTTCCATGGACCATCCCTTCTCACTGATGCTTCCCCGAGGATCTCAGACAACACTCATATTTCCCTTCAAGAATTTTTGGAGTTAATCATCTACTTCTTTTTCTCACTATGATATCAACACAGTCAGGAGCCATGCCAATGAGATGTCAATAATATATTCATTCTGTTAAAATCTTGTATATATTGTCATCATTTGGGGGGACAGAGGTAGGACGTACAGCCCTCCACTGTCATCCTTAGCATTCTGAAGTGTTCTTCCACTATATTAGGAAACTTGATTCAGAAAGAACTAAAACTGTTGACACAGAAAATGTTTTCAAGACTAGACAGTATCAAGCAGAGTTTAATAAAGATCCTGTAATGTAAACTTAAGCAGAGGGTAAAGAGGGAAACAGATGCTCAGAAGAAATTTAAACGTGGGCGTGAGCCTCTCAGAGAGATGGTCACAGTCATTTGTTTTACACAAGAGCTGAGTTTGGTGAATCTTAAAGACACTCTCTTTAAAGGGTGGATAGGAGCTTAAATTAGATCGCTAGTGGCTCCTAAGGGATACCCAAACAGATTACCATTGATTATGTCTGAGTCTAGTTCACAGGGGTGTGGGAAAATAGGAGATGTTACCTATAGACTAAGCTAAAGGTTTCATTTGAGACTCTTAGCTACTGTCTGTGGAAAGGAACAAAACTCTACAGAAGGTTACATACGTTCAGGCCTCGTGCCTGGATCATTGCTATTTAATTACAAAATACTTTTATGGAAAGGAATACTAACTCTATGTTCGCAACCTAAGACAAATGTTCATTGTATTGAGTTTCTGTCTTCTCTGTGGGTGAGAGGCTTCAGTTTGACAGCAGGATAGAATCCCTTCTTTTGCACCTTTCCATGACTCTCTGAGACTCCATGACTCCCTTTGTATCCTGCCTCCTGGGTCACTGCTCATCACCGTACACTTTTAACACACTGTCCAAAGGCTGAGATTCTGCATTTTGTAGTTTGGGTTCCTCAGCAGAGCAGAGCCTAAAACATGGACTTGGGTACAAGTGGTTTGGGGGGCAGGTGATCTCAGAGAGTGGGAGTGAAGATGGATATGTAGTGAGCCAGGTATTGATGTCAAACCCAATAAAGGATGTGCTGTTCAATGGGCTCCCACTAAGGGTAACTGCTGTGGACCCGCTAAAGAATCATAAAGAAAACATGCTTAAGAAGGGTCCTTCAAATAGCAGTGTGAAATCAAACCTCCAGGGATGAGAGACATTTTCTGTATATTCACTACTATAAATATGGCTAGTTTGGCTAAGGAATATAGATACTAATTTAATTTCATTATGAGTAGTTGAAAAGACCTTGATGAATTCCACCGTTCTGAGGGTCGGAGGCTAGGGCATATTCTTGGGCCACCTGTTTTATTCTTGAAGACCAAAGGGATGGGGAGTCTGAACCCATTTATTCTTCCAGTCTGCCTTCCAAAGACGAGGAGATGGCTGCCACAGCTTGGGGGAAATGCCTAAGGAGGAAAAAGTGAGAGAGACACAGCTCTTAAAAGGCAACACTACCTTGAGGTGGGGGCATCTTCTGCCAAAGGAAGAAGACATCAGACAAGCGGAGGAGTACCTGAGACAGCCTGCTGCTGGGGTAGTGAATAAACAATAATCCACTATATTCACATCTGTTCTGATAATTCCCAAGTATCAAAGTTCATGTCAGATTAAATTTAATTATAGTAATAATTCTGAAGCACAAAGCTAATGCATCAAAACTTCTAATGTTTTTTAATAGTCTTATGAAAAAAATTTAGTCCTTTTGACTTTTAAATCACATACTAGGATGAACTGGCTTTATTAGAAACAGAAAACTCTGTTTTCAATCATGTTTTGAAATGCAACTAGGAAACGCTCTCTACTTCATATGCTCATTTTGTAGATGTGAACTTGAGGAAGTTTCAGCTACAACAAAGAGGAGTTCAAGTTATCTGTCACTACTAAGTGGCAAAGCAGTGCAAACTGCAAAGCATAAATTAAAATAGTTCATATGGTGATTCAAACTGATAAATGGAGCTTTGTTTCCTGAAAGATTGATTTTAAACAATTCTTTAAATACCTAAAACTTAATAACACCAAATTGTTTGAGAAAATCCTTATCTTAAATATACCTCTCAACTTCTAAAAACTAACAAGGATCTTGGTGTATACTATAAATAAAGCTGAATAGCATATTGAAGAATTACTGTATAAATATGAAATTACAAAATATACTCCTTTTGTATTTCTAGAAAACGACTATCTAAAGGTTAGGAATAAAGGCCAATTTTGCATTTAAATGGGGATATTCTAAGAAGAAATGCCAATTTATGACCTTTCTCCTTGCTGGGAATGTGCTTTTCTTAGGTTTAAGAGTCAAACTTTAGATAAAATTCTAGAATAGAAGTAAGTTGATTCCTAAAAATGTTTAGTTCAGCTAACTTTTCAGAATATTGTTTTCTCATCCTAATTGTGCTTTGTCTTTAGTAACTTCAGGTGATGTCTGATACTAAGTATGTGATAGTCAGCAGGGACTCTCAGGAATATAAGTCAGGCATCCCCATCACTTCAGACCTCATGGAAGTGAAGGATTAAGACAGGGAAAATGAGTTACGTGCACTTTGGGGGGTCACAGGTTGAGTTTCTTCATCATATGTATTTCCTGCACGCATTTGAAAATTTTAGGAAGATACCTCAAATATATTAAGGAATTTTTGTAATTACAAAGTCTATGCCAACTTCTGTATACCCAGAATCATTAGTTAACGTTATTATATAACCTCCTAAATTGTGTTCCAAAGAATAAGAGTAAAAGGCAATAGTAATTTAAAATGTCTTAAATTACTCATCCCTGTGCACGGACATATTTATGCCCATGAAAATGGGTATAAAAGTGCATGTTTGAATGGTAGAATGAGAAGTAGGAATTGATTCATGAAAACTGACATTCTCTTTAGTACCATGTAATGCACTAATTAGAATATTACTTCTGTGGTTTCTGCTTGCACACCCCTCTGTAGCAGCCATTTTCCCTAAGCTATATCAGATATTTGGTATGTTGATTTTCTTGATACCACTTTAAATATTACTGCTTGAATATTAGACACTTAGGGAAAAGGTCTCAAATTTGCCACAATATTCTCTTTGGAGAGATTCAGTAATTCCAGTAAGGTAGATACACGAATACATACATACATACATACATACATACATACATATATATCAAGGTATTTCTCATGAGTGAAAAATAAATGGAGTGTGTTATTATTCAGTTCATATGGAGTATGATGTGGCCTATCAGGTAGAGTCAGTAAGGTCTAAAGCTCACCAACTGAAGTGCTCTTTCTATAGAGAGGCTGCCAATGGCAGATATCAGTGTCTTCAGTACCTGGGAAATTAATATGAAAGTTGGGACATTTAATTCTTGGTATGATAAGGAAAAATTACCATGATTCAGACTCTATAAAGTCCACTGATGGAGAGAGTAAGAACAGAGGAAGTGCCCAGAGCACAGTCCTAGGGAATGACTCGGGTCGGGCACCTTGGTGACAGGTATCTCAGGTGAGTGTGAAGGTGACTCAGGTCCTAGGAAGGAACGGTTATTACTCTGAGAGGTGACTATGCCAATCTCTTCGAAACTGGACTTTAATAAATGACAAGTCCAATTCCATTTTTATCTTCATCATGCATTTCTTCATAGATACCAGATACTGTCTAGGGCCCCATAACTTGCGGTACCTTGGTATTTGTGGGCACTAAGTACTATCTTCTCAGATAGTTCCTCTTACATACTGTTTGCTCAAGAAAAGTTGGGCAAATTTATCAGAGATATGTAACAGAATGTCAATATCTCAAACTATAGTTTCATAATGTGCTTTCCTTAATTCTTATATTTTTTAGAATGATCTAAATCCCCCAATAGAGACATGTATAGCTGATTTTTTTCTAAAAGTAGATTATTCATAGACACTAGAGTAAAACAATAATAGAAAAAAATCTAAACTGATAATTTCAAAATAAATCTAAAATATCTAGTGAGTACTGTGTTAGGCAATTTCAGTTGATGTATGATGCTTAGCAGTCTTTCCACACATGTATGATGCCATGAATCCAAGAAGGCCTACTTCATGTGAATGCTCCCATGTAATGTGATGTGGGAAGAGTTTGTATTGAAAAGACGTCAAGTTAATAGCGGTGTATAAAAGCCCACATTTGTTAAGAAATCCTCTATCACTAAGAGAAGCTAACCAGAGGAAACTCACTGGTGCTACATGCATTCTTCCTGGCTGCCCTATAAATGAAATGAAGTAATAAAACAATAAAATAAAATAAAGTAAAGTAAAATAAAAGCAAAGGCAGGTAGTTTCACATGGGGTCACAAAGAAAAAGAAAGGTTACTGGAAGTTCTGCATGCGAACTCTATCAGATTAGGGATTCTCTGAGCTGAAAGGCCACAGATCTGAAACCCTCTAACTGAAGTGCATGCCATTATATGTTACCAGTGGGTTGTGCAGACTTTTCAGTCTGATTGTAGAACACAGAATTGACTATGTGCACCTTCTCCTCACAGCCTTGTTGAAACATGTGAAAAACGGGCCACAGAGGGAGGAAAACCACACTGTACAGCTAAATTCTTGGGGATCAGTTCAGCTCATAGAAGGATGGACTTTAAAGACTTTACTGCTCCAAGTTGTGTTTGAGCATTTTCTAATCGAGAACCAGCATTAGATGGCCAAGAAATAATTGGTGAAAAAATAAAAGAAGATAAGTCATATTAAAAGTACATATGTGTTAAAATATTCATAAAAATATTTGAAAGGAATGAGGAAACAGAAGGAGAAACATTAGCACCAAAGATAGACAATTGGCCTGAAAAGTAAGAGTTGAATTATTCACGAGCCTGTTTTATCCTCTGAGAATCTTATTTTCTGAAGACTAGAGTGGAAGCTGGTTTTTATATTTACAACTAAAAAAGAAAATAGCTTTACAAAATGAACTTTGTCTCTCCCTGTACCTAGAAAGAACTGTGAAAAAACTGACTATAAAACCACAAACTTACCTTTGATTTATGTTTATATGTCAAACAGGTAGGAAACTGTCTTTCGAAGCTTTTACACCAATGAAAATACATTAGGTGCATCTAGTGAGGGTTCTTTTTGCTGGGTTTCCTTGAAAATAAGTACAACATAACATTTTATTATCCTTATTATTGAAGCATTCAGAATATGGAAAGATGAGTGACAAAACTTTGATAAAATTCGCCCCCTAGTAATTGCAATTTTTATTAATTTCTGAGTTTGAAATTGGCTGTACCTGGAAATATTTTGCCATTGCCCTCCCAATATTACAAGTCTGAGAGGACAATACAGGGCTACCTGAAATGAGTATGATCGTGCTTTATGGAACTGCCCACCTAGCTCAATAAAAATCAATCCCCTGTTCCCAAGTAACCAGTAAAAGCACAGTTTAGTATGACAAATTATCATGCTTTGCATAGGAAACACGATATCCGTGGTTTTAACTGTATCGTGTGCCACCAGGAAAATTTAATTTGATCGGTGTTTTGCATATGCTCAAATATTGTTGTTGTCAGGCACACTCAGGGCTCTGTGCATAGGAGAGGAGGGCTACAGTGTTGTGTTTGACAAGTTCTGTAATGATGACACAGCTTAAAACAGCCTGCTAAGAGAAATAGGTAGAATAGAGCACAACTAATAAAAAAAACTAAGAATAGGAATTTTCAAATAAGAATAACTCTCCCAACCACTGGGGAAAAAAAAAAAGAAGAAGAAGAAAAGAAAAGAAAAGTCAGGCTGGAAAAGTGCAAGTCCGTGGTGTTTGTCAGTAAGTGTTGGAACACATCATGGTGGAACACTAAGCAAGAGTTTAAACTCACCTTCTCCTCTTGATGTAATTTTGTTATGCAGCAAATAGCCCACCTGAATTACTGCTTGAGAATCTCACTCTCACACTCTCTCTGCCTTCTCTCTCTCTCTCTCTCTCTCTCTCTCTCTCTCTCTCTCTGTGTCTGTGTCTGTGTGTGTGTGTGTGTGCGCGCGCTTGAGTGTAAGTAAAATCTTAACCTATCTCATTTGTCAGGATACATTAAATTCAATGCCCTGAGAATGTTGTAAATCAGTGTCTATAAAATTAAAATATGCTTGAAAGTTATAATTAATTGTGTAAAATTCTTTTACAAGACCAGACAATGGTTCTACATTTTATGTTATATTAAAAATTGAGGAAATGTCATTTATGAAATCTAATAAGGCAGAACATTATTATGTTCATATTGAACATTTTACTAATCCGAGTGGATTATAGGTACCTTGTGGAATATCTTATATTAGTTGACTAATTCTTGTCCTAATTATTAATGTTCTTTGGCAATTTTAATACCTACAATAAACATCTATACAAAATAATTTACAAATACTTCTTAATCATTGCGGACAAAATATTGTTTGCTGTGTTAATGCGTATTTAATAGCATAAATTTACATTTATCTGTTTTGAGGAGCAGATTAGTGAGTGGCAGGCCTGTCACCCTTGATAGAGCTGTTCCACATCTTTGGAGTCAGAACATGATACGCTAACTTGTGTTTGCTGTCTCTTCTGAGCAGTAAGTAGTTTGGGAGACAAAAGAGAGAAGCCAGAAGTGAAGTTTCCATTACAAACCTGGATGGTGTGGATTAGGTTCCCACCTTACTCTACTCCCCCCACCCCTCTCACTCCCCAGAACCTCAGTGTCGCCTATGACGTACAACTGAGCAGGAGATATTAGAATCACATTTTTCACAGGGATTTGAAATGTCTTTGTGGTCATGGTCTGGTGATAATTGAAGCCATATGCCTTGGGTCAGAAGGGAACCTATATTGAAACTGAAGAAGCCATCTCTTGGCCCAGTGACCTCAGGAGAATTGAGTCATCTTGGTGGATTTATCCTTGGCAACAGTGATGGGGGTTATTTGGGCAGCTACTTTCTCTATGTAACTCTAAACAGTAAGGGGGAGAGCCAAGAATTATCCACAGAGAAGATGGTATCAGGGATAAGCAAATGGTGTCAGCAGCTATGAAGCGCTGGAGTACAGCACCTGGTAGATGACTTGTTGTAGATTGATTTGTGATTTTTCAGTCTGTTGGGTGTCTTAATACTTTAAAATACAAGGCTGATGGAATAAAAGATCACACGAGAGCGTTTGATTTAAGTTGAACACTGTAGACACTGGACAACCCACTTTTGTCTTAAGTTACATGGCCTTTGGAATGCCAGCATGTAAGACAAAGCAACATGATCCTCGTAATGGCTGCTGGCCCGTCTCCAAGTGACACACACATGAGAGTTATGTGGACTGGGTCACTTGAGGTTTCTCATTTCCCATAAAATAATGTTCATCATGGACTGGGTGGAGGTCAGAATTCGTCCCTAAGTAAATTTTTTTCTCCAGTCTCCTGTAGTCATGCATGAACGTGTACAGGAGCTGACTGATTTGGCTTCACTGGCTGTTTAAAATGCTGCTGATGGGTGCTCATGATGTGGCCAGAATTTTGATATAATCCACATTCAAAGGAGAACTACTGGTGCTATTATGTTTCTTTCTGTACTGCTGAATTTTGATTATAGGCATAGGCAATTTTTCCAGAAAAACTTATTAATATTTACCAAAACATCTCAATATTCTTCTCACAAATTCCCCAAACTATCACATACCATTTCTTCTCTTTTTTCCACACCAAGAGTTGTAGTAAAGATGTTTTCTCTCCTCCGCCTTTCCTTCTTTTTCCTTCTCATGGATTTCTATTGCTCATCTGTGTCCTGTCTCCATGGAGCTTATGGTTTCATGGACATAGGGCTTTCCTCTGTATCAGCCTATTCACCTGCATCCAGGGAGTCTTACGGAGACTATTTTGTGCTCTTTTCTGCTGGGACTACATTCACTAAAGCAAAAAGAAGGCAGAGGTTTGAATTAACCTGGCCCTAAGAATATTAATTTCTTTCATTGTAACGGCTAACAGGTTCTTTCAAAGGAAGGCCATTTAGTGAGCTAGGGAAACTTTTTTTCTTAACTCTGGTCTTCTCTTATCTGAGAGCACCTAGTGTTTTATCATGATCCTGTGACATTTCATGATGAAGAGTGGAGTTTGGCACAACGTGGTCCAAGCGAGGGGACGGGAAGCAACCTGGAGTGGCTTGCTCCATCACACACTCTGTGGTAATGCCTTACTTTCCTTACTGCATGAGATCAGCATGCCTTTGTGTGAGCGAATGCACTCATAAATTTTAAGTCAAAACCAAGAATTGCTTAAGTTTTCAAAATATTTGAAAGGTATTTTAATGTTGAATTTTCTCTTTTACTTTTACCTTAATTATTTTCCTTTGATCAATAATAGATATTTCTATTAAAGTCTTTGGGTATTTGGGAGACTGGGGAGATAGCTCGGTAAGTAAAGTGCTCGCCATTCAATCCTGAGGGCCTGGGTTAGGATGCTTAGCTTTTATCCAGAGCTATGACCCACGCTACATGCATAAATACCTAGAGCATTTGAGAAGGATCTGACACCAACTTCTGACCTCCATCCATGTGCACACCGGTGCAGGCACACGTGTACACACATGTCTCTGGGTGGTAAAACAATTAAGAATATTGATAACATAGGTTTAAATAAGTGGTGTGCTCTATAGGCTAAATCCATCTCATATATAAACTAATGAAGACTAGAAATTAATAGAAATTCCTCAGAGACATTATTTGACAACCAACTCTAAGTCTTTGATTGAAAGATTCCCTCATTGGTGTAGATTGAGTGAATGAACTAATTACTTTGTAATTTGCTCTGATGGGAACATCCACTGATGTGAAGAGAAATGCTACTAACCTTGCTACCATGTAAAAGATAAAGAAACATAATGACGGCTAAAAACCTTCAATTTTCAACTCTTTTGCTTAAGGTATTCGTAGACCATCTTTGAAAAGGTGTGGTTGAAATAGCCTTTCAATCTATCAGACTATTGGACAAAGGACCCCAAAGAAACAGAAATTGCCCCCCCAGCACTCTTTGGCTGGGAGAAGGGAAAACCCCAAATAGAGGCAACCTGCCTCTGGAAAAGAGATTTCAAATAGTACTAACAACTTACCAGAGCACCTCACAGGCTGAGGCGGAACTCCAGAACACCTTGGGTCAGTGGTGGGTAGGGCCATATCTTGACCAGGACTACTGGATGTGCGTATTTGGGTCCTTTTTTTTAAGTTTCAATCTCACTTCAGGACCCTGAAGGCTGGCTTGGGGACGATGCTACATCTCTTTGTCCCTCTTCCCCCGTGGCCTCATTGAATAAATCTCCATTTTTCTGCTTCCTACTTTTAATTTGGTTCTTTTAATTGGTGTATCAAAGACAGGTGCCTGGATCTGATGTGGACCACAATTTCAATAATAACCAGAGATTACCTTTAGTTGATATCTTTTCAGAAAGAAAAAAAAGAATAAAGAAAGGCAGTTTGTCACATGTAATAAATGTAAGTGACACTGTATGCAGCTTTCTTAGGTGGGCAGATAGAAGTGTCTTGAAGTTCTATTAGATTTTCAGCTTTAACACCCTTCCTCTAGGCAGTTACTGTTGTCCAGTTTTGAGAATGAAAGCCAAAATGATATTATTTTAAGTAAACTTGAGCTTTGGCTTACTACGATGTGCATTTATAAGGTAGTGACACACCATAGGAAAAAAATTGCACCTTCCAGGTTATGTAGCTACATCCTATAATTTTGTTGTTTCTTTCATTAAGATTGGTGTTCTTGAAGTTTTTTTGTGTGTATATGTGTTTGGGTCTGTTAGAAGTGAAAAACAGAGTTAAAAGAGTAGTGACCACGTTAGCCCCACATGGCCTGCTAACATTGTTAAGATGTTTTATTGGTTTTTGTTGGAAGTGCTTTTCCTATAATCCCACAAGAGCAGAAATCTTTAACCTTCAGTATTTCACACAAATGCTCACATTCAGATATTTTCCTAAAATTATGTCCTAGAAATTAAAAAAAAATTATTATGATATTCTTCTCTTCTCTGTTTATAGAACAGCTGGGAAAGTATGAAATGTATGTTGCTTTGCTTTTTGATGCATTAGTACTAAGGCAGATGCAAATAGCGCCAAAGAAGATGCTGATGAATAGACTATTAGAATCAAAGCACATATTTGTCTGCAATTAAAGTATAAGATGACACCCTAGAATTATCGAGACATTTTCAAGCCATTTGACTCTCCACGTTAATCTCCAGAATTAGTTTGTTTGGGTGTTTTTTCACTGAGAGGATGGGCATTCTTATGACTAGGAAAGCCCCTGAAATCTCTGCAGTACAGCAGTGGGATTTTTAAAGCCACCCAGTTACCACATCCCCTATCCTAAAGGCCCCAGGTCACCACATACCTATAACACAACAACAATAACAAAACAAACAACAAAACCAAAACTGCAAATCTATCCAACCAAAGTTGTACAGGACACCGGAATCTTCATAGACACAGGAAACATTGTTTCAATGCTGCAGTTGGAGGACTAGTCCCATAGACACATGATGGGACAAAACATTTAGTTCTCGTGGGATCTCTTCTGGCATGTGTCTTACAATCTACTAGCAGGCAAGGTGGGAGAGAGAATTTATTTATGGCCAGTTATTTGTCAGAGGAAAGGAACAGGAGGTCAGAGGTCAGAGAGACCTGAGGCAGTTCCAGGGTTTTTTTGCTCAGCATGCCTGAATACCATCCTTTGAGGAATTTTCTGAACCAAAACAGAGCCAGGAGTCATCTCCAGGAGACATGTTGGCTGACAAGTTGGGATGTGCTCCCCATCTTCATAAAAATACACTCATAAGACAATTTTTTTTTATCATTTTTAAAGATCAGAATTTGTGGCCTTCCTCTCCGCTTGTGCTATTAATATAAATCATGGCCTTTATCATTTTAAATCATAGCTGTCAATCTGGTCTTGTCTCCTGCTCTGCTATGCCAGCTAAGCTACCTTCCATCAATCCCAACTTGGACATCATAACTTAGTTTTTCTAAACATCTACTTTATAATATCATTTGATGTTCATATTTTTTTAATACCTACCCAATATAAAGTCTAAGCACCTTTCATTATGATTGAGGCTGGAAAAAAAGTCAAACAATTATATAACTTAAAGGACTCTGAAGAAACATTAAAAATGTCTTATGAATTTGTGTTAGTTTATACTATGCATACAAGAATTAATTGATGAAAATGCTAGCAGCAATCTCAGAACATCTTTTACTAAGAGAATACACACATATCAGAATTTCAAATTGATGACATTAGTTCTTCCTTCCTCCTTACTTTTCATTGGCTATCCAATACAAGTGGTCAACTTTGTCTTGTTAGAAAATCCAGACATAAACAGGGACACATTGAATATGATAAGCATTGATATTTGTTGACCATTCCCTTTTCTCAATGGCAACATGTGAGTTCTGTACTGTTGATAATGTTTTAGACATAATGAGTCCATTTCTTACATCTTTCCAAGCCCATTGCTTTGCTTTTTCATCCTTATACCTCTAAGTCCCTTTTCCATTTGTGCTCATTTCTCTAAAATTCTGAACTGTGGACGTTGTTTTGGTATTTTAACCTGCCAATTATTTGTATTCCCTAGGCAGTCTATGATCACTTGGTACCTTTAATGCTCCTGTTACTGCCATTGCCACCATGACAGGCTAGCCTGCCTGCACCAATTTACTTTGTGACATTTTTACATGCTCCATCACATATCTATCTCACTGCTAATTCTGAGACTCCCCTGACATTCAACTTAATGTTTTATTCACATAGATTGAGTTATTCTTATGATCAGAGCAAAAATGGCACTGCTTAACATGCCTGAGGCTCTAAACCTTCTATGCTATCTTGATAGTATGCTAACTTACTTTTCTCCAAAATATAAACAGTATAGAAGGCAACAGGCCTGTTTAGGAAAGGTTAACTGAGAAGATATCTTTCCAGACACTAAGGGTCCCTGAGTACCTCCTGCATAGAGGCTGCTTCCTGCTTTGGCTTAAACTGAGATATTCTCTTGGAGAGAAAGTAAACCAACAAGGTTGGTTGGCTTTATGATTCTTGTAAAACAAACCCCAGACACCTGCCACTCAAAAGGGACATTGGAATCTTTCCTGGAATTTGAGCAGGAGCAGTAGAACCTTCCAGAATTCTGTATTCACCTATTCTGTGCTGTAGCCATTTGTCTCTCTCCTTCTCTCCATTCTAATGACCTAATTCTGTGGCGTATTCTCCATTTCCTGTACAGAGATTACCTCGTGCCTTTGTCCATGTCTAAATATGATTCCCAGCCACAATCAGCGAGCTGAAATGCCATCCATCCTCAATACCCTACTTACGTATAGATGAGCAGCCCCTGCTCAGCACAGCGCCGAAAGGAACACCTCTTATGATGGATGGCATGTAATTGCCTTATTTGGTTACTTTTATGATATAAAAATGTTTTATAATATTGAAAATGACAATTTATAAGTTAATAGAAGATGTGTTCTTTCTTGATATTTACTTTCTTCTTTTTCTTTTTTCTCTTTTCTTCTTCTTCTTGACACAGTTTCTTTCTTTGACCAAGCCAACCTTAAACTCTCAGCAATCTTCCTTTTCATTTTCCCTAATGCTATGACTATGGGCGTGAGGTCCCAAGCCTGGCTTCTATGTCAAATTGATCTTGGCATATCCCTAACAGCATAGTTATCATGATTATAATATTCCAGAGGCACAACTGTATTTCCAGAGGAGATTATGTCACTGAATCAGATGTTTCACTGTGATGGTTTCTTCATGGGGATTTTAACCCAGACTTACCAAGAATTCCCCACTCAGTGAAGGAACAGAACATTAATCTGCCATTCCTTTGAGGTATTTGCTTATTTGGTGCCCACTTTCCTACAAGCAGATATTTAATTTTAAAAAAGAAAATCTGTAGCTTGATTATTTGGTTAGCCAAAAAATTTCTTTTTCAGTTCTGACGAAAATCTCTGGCAAACCCAATTACTCTCCCAGCAACACACTTCAAAAGAGGGAAGAATGCATTTCTTGTACAGAATTCCTGAATATGTTTGATCATTAGTCAGGGCAAGTAGTTTGACTTGAGGCTGTTTACTCAGCAGGCATAGAAACTATAGCATTGCTTCAACCAAGAGGTGTGCCCCATGTCTTCTCCAAGCAGAATTTAATTCAGTCTGTCAGAGAAGGTATAGAGGTTTGCTGTGGAAATGAGTCACAATCAGTAAGATTTGATTGACTTTTGGACTATTAAAAATGTTCCTTTCCCCAAGATGTCATTTTTAAAGGAATAGTAATAGCAGAAACCCTTGGCACAGAGTAATTGACAGAGAACCTGCAACTTCACAGCTATACTTAGCATGGAAACAAACAGACAGGGGAAACTCGATAAAAAGAAGTGTCTTATAGTTGATGTTTGTTTTACCTTGGGAGTGCCACAAAAGTGTTTTGGGTATAATTTGAAATATACTATAATTTTATTAGACTTACAAATATAAATATTTGGTAGAGAAACATAAATTTAAGATAAAAGAGGTTCTAATCTGGGGTTTTAGGTCCATGGTAGAGCACTGGTCTAGCATATGCAAGACACTAGGTTCACTCCCCAGAACTACACACATACACACATACACACACACACACACATACACACACATTAAAAATGTCAGCGTTTTAGAAAAACTTCAGTACATTTTTCATAATAGAAACTAGATTTTATACTTTCAAGGAGGGAGGATGGGACATTTGCTTAAAACCTTCCAATTTTTAATATCCCGGTATTTTAATATTTAATGAGATTTTATTTTAGTTCTAAAAGTCATATTATGATTTAGCATATTCTTCAGGTAAAATAATGAACAGTAACAATTAAAATACCCCAAGCTTGAAATTCTTCTTTTAGGTTTTATGAAAATAATGTGCTTTTTCTATAGAAAAATATGAGTGCCACCCTAGATGCCATAATTGACAGTGTCTATTTATAACCCTTGCTCAGAGAAATGACTATTTTAATTACTTGCAAAAGAAAAATTTGAAGAGCAATAGTAAATCTTTCAACTGTTATTGGTTACTTTGAAAACAGAATAAAATTATGCCTGTAACATTAATTTTGAAAAGTTAATTCCTATATTCTAATGGGAGTGTAATGAGTTTTTCTCATAGTGAACTCTAATGAGTTTATGAATGTGCTGCCATATTTAAGGTAGAGGCTATGCAAATTGGACTGGTGTTTATTTATGCATGCCTTTCACTGGGGAATATATTTAGAGACCATAAGCTTGCTGGAGAATTTGTTATAGGGAAGAAAATGTATGAAGAAGTTTCCTTGTCCCAGGGGTGGAATTAAGGTAAAATTAACAAGGAATTGAAGTTATCTTTGATCGTGATTTTTATTCCATTTTTATTCACATTGAGGAAGTATTGCCTGTTTTGTTTTTATGTTCAGCAGAGCAGTACAATGCAATACACAGAAGCATAATGTTGAATTTTCATAATAATGTTTGTGATGCAGATGAGGCATACTTCAAACGTAGGCTGATTAGCATTTCTCAGTAAGACGACAGTCCCCTTTCCTAAAAAAAATTTTTGTTCATTAATTTTATCGGTGGATTACATATCCAGATTTCAAATTTGAAGTGCATAGTTTCTTGCTTATAATTGTAATGTGAATTTAAATAGTTTGAGATTGTGCATTTAAAACAATTCTTCTGTCACTGAATTACACTCTGAATTAATGAGCGATTTGCCCCTTAGAGCCCTTTGCTTTGAAATCCTGTCTGCTTTAAAGTGAACTCTCACCATTCCAGGCCAACAGTTTGCAGAAGGTTCCAGGATTAATGAGCTGCAGGGGCTCTGCGGTTCTTGCAGAAGCATTTATCATTGGGTTCTATGCCTTGGGAGCATCCCTCTCATGCAGTCTTACACGGGCACTGAGTGTAGAAAAGTGGTATTTGAGCAAGTGATTTGATAATTGCTAGTGAGAGAGTTCTTCCATCCCCCCAGATGCACGAGACTGGTGACTTTACCTTCTCTAACTGGAGTGAAGTTAAAATTGATGGGCATTTTAATAAAGCTATGAATGCAGTTGAAACACTGCTCCATTATGGCTTGTTAAACAGCCCTTTGTTTTCATTCAATTGAATGAACTTTCCAAGAGTTGATGAAGATCCTATGGGTACATTATTAAATAAACTTAGTTGCATATAGTCCTTTTATATTAGTGCATGTTCATTACAGAAAATAGTGGTTTATGTCATTTTCATATATGTGTATGAAGTACTTTGGTCATATTCATCTCTCCTATTACCTTTTTTTGACCTCCTACTGTTGTTCATCCTCTGAGATAATAGTCACATTTATACTCTCATTACATGCACATATTATTAAATATGGAAGCCTATTTATAAAACCTTATCTATCTACTACGTTGCCTTATCAGAATGACTAACATTTCTCTCTTTCTGTATCTTCGCACAGCATCTTCTGAGCCTGTAGAATGGAAAGAGTAACATAGAAGTGAACAGTTTCTCCCGATGTTTAGACTAATCTAACTTCTGCTTAAAATGTTTACTAATTACTTAGGTCTCAAAGCCAAACTCAGATCTTTCCCCACTGTGGTGACTTATGTGCTTACCAGTGCTCCATCCCATTACTAATGACTGCCTTGTCAAGGATGGCCATTTCAATGGCAATCAGGCAGATAGCCTTTATTCTAATGAAGATAGTGTTAAAATTCAGCTCCTTGTGTGGTCCTTGTTCAAACCCTGTCTGGATGATTATTATCTCTCACATTTAAAAGAAGGGATAGGTAATAGCAGCAGAAAATCACATGGTCAATAAAAACAAGCTCCTGACTATTCCTCTAGCATTGGTATTTTATCATAGCAAATGTGCCTATAAGACACCCAATGATGATATGTCTTCTACAGAAGATGCTCTTCTCTTCCAAAGATCGGTAAGTGTCTGTTATTTCTAGCTTTTTTCAAAGCTTTTCACAATGATTGAATGAAATACCATTAACATATGGCTTTAAAAGAATGAAACACAGAGATCCATGGTTTACTACAGTGCTCTCCAGCTCTCTCAGGATATTGAAGTTCATCTTGTAATTCATTATGCCAAAAGACAAGGAGCATGAAGGTAAGACAGGAGGATGAGCATCTTCTGTCTTCAGAACATGGATGATCTCGAGCTCCGTGAAAGTATAAGAACCTAGACTAATAAAGCTTGGTGTATTCTGAAGTACATTCATAGGGCATTACAAATAGACTATGAATGGATAAATGCAAATGAGTTGAGGTGGCAGAGAGCAACTTCCTCATTTAGTCTCAGGGAACATCAGCTTCACAAGTTTCACTGGAAGAAATGCACAGATTTCCTTCATGAGATGTCACTCAGCAGGCAGCCCACACTAAATGCTGGGGTTTTACTTGCCATTGGGATGTCATGAATGCTTTAGTTAGAGCCTTTCTCTGGTGTCCTGATGCTATTGTCGGAGTTGGCCAGGTCTCTCTATGGTGAAAAAGAGCTGAAACAATTCAGGAAATCCCAACCAAATGTGAGGGTTTGGGGTTATTCTGTTCTTAGATGGAAGCAAAACATGCAACTTTCATCATGAACGAGCTTACCTTACCCTGAAGAGTGTGTCCTCTTAGTAGGAGTTAGGTCTTAAACAGGGTAGAGACATATCACTAGAAAGAGTAGAGGGCAATAGGCTGACAAATTATAAAATGTGAAGGACATGTTGGCATGTAAGGGGCACCGAGATGGGAAACACGGTTGAGAACCATGTTTCTAAGCAACCATTCTTTATCCAAATGGTTTTGTCTTACAGTCGAGGAAGTAGTATGCCAGAGTTTTTTTATTTTTCTACGTCTTTCCCACAATAACGACATTATAATCCAGAATAAAGGCCTATATAATGACATCCAATGAATGCCTTCTGCATTTTGAATATGAGGTCTGGCATTATTTTTTAAGAGGAAGCCTGCCTAAAGAAGTGAAGGTATTTGTGAAAGTAATGAACTCACCCAGAGAACTAAGTTATCATTCAAAGAAAGAGTTAACTACAGTGGTTCACTTCATCAGCGAATGCTGACGGTTTTGATCTTGGAACATCTTGAACATTTTTATTTCACTCTCCTCAGAGAACACCTATCCTGAAATATGGACACAGAGTAACAGATTAACCTTTATTTTTGAATTTGTAGATCCCAAGGAGATAGGATTACTTGGTTGCTAATGAACTTTAGTCCCCATCCAGAACAATTCAGATGGAATCTAAGAACAGCTTCAAGAGCAACTTAGGGATATAGTCAGATTTGGCTTAATTTCTCCTTTTATCTTTTAAAGATCAGAATATAAGGGTCTAGAGGTCTTGGAACATGATTTACAAGAAGAAACAAAATCATATCTTTGAATAAGCTACTCTAGGGTTAATTTGATTTAACAAACATTCGGTATTTTCAGATGTACAATGCAATACCATGGAGTTATAGAAGTCCTAAGGTGACTATGACAAAAGTGATTTTCCTTCAGCAGCTTGGTTGGCTGATCTTTAAACACAGAGATTTAGAGAGCTGAAAGGTAAAGCCTGCCAAGTAACCCCATAAGGATCTAGTCAAATGCTGCACTCTTCGCGTGGGGTCCTATTTGCTTCTCGTGATAGCCCCACTTCAAAATGCTCTAGCTAGTTCTCACATCACAATATATGACAGGCTCATAAGGCAGTATGCTTGTGCAATGAAGCAAGGACTTGGTCTTAAGACACTCATTAGAAACCAGCCCATAAACTTGTCTTGGATATTAGAGAAGACCCAATGATAAAACATGTCATAAAGAGGGTGGCATGAAATTGGCCCTGGAAACGGGCCCTCTCAACAGAAGTGCAAGCTTAGGGAAGGCATCCAGGAGTTGTGAGGGCGAGGAGGAAAAATAGGAGGAGAAAAAGTAGGAGGAAGAAAAGAGGAGAAAGAATCACTTGCCAAAAGGCCAAGGAAGGAGCAGTTTGGACATAGTGAGGTTACATTGGAGAATGTGGTGCACCAGAAACCAAGATAGAGAATTTCACGTACCCAAGAGCTGAAGCACCAGAGTAGTCAGAGTCAGTGGGAAAGATGCTCAGAGAGTAAAATGTCCCTGAGGACTCCTGGCCTTAAGGGTCACCCATGGCTGTGGACAAAGCTTATAGCCCTGAGAAGTTACAAACTTAGAATAAAACCTACATCCAACATGGACTAAAGGGAATGGCATGACAGTTTGCCATTCATTGTTAAGACCTGTTGGAAGGAGTCTATTTTTCATGAGGACTGAAACATACTCCTTTTTTGGGACACATTTTTCTCCCCCACCCCACTCATTTTCTGAATTATGTTTTATACTTTATGCACCTTTTCTTTTTTTTTAAAAAAAGCTATTGCTGTTACTTCTGTACAAACAAACATATAAATATATAAATGCAACCTGGTGAGTCCACATAGTATTGTTCATATGTACACAGTTTTTCGATTGATCAATTATATTGTATGGCTAGTTAAGAAGTGATGTATCCTCTTTAAGGAAAAGATAAACTTACATATATAACCAGGTAACAAATTGGGAATCATGCTACCTCAAGACGCAGCAACAGCACTCCTGGGCATATACCCAAAAGATGGGCCACCATACAACAAGGACATTTGCTCAGCTATAATCATTGCAGCCTTGTTTGTAATAGCCAGAATCTGGAAACAACCTAGATATCCCTCAACTGACAAATGGATAAAGAAACTGTGGTACATTTATACAATGGAATGCTATTCAGCTATCAAAAACAAGGAAACCTTGACATTTGCAGATAAATGGACAGAACTAGAAATGATCATCCTGAGTGAGGTCACCCAGATCCAGAAAGACATACATGGCATATACTCACTTATAAGTGGCTATTAGCCCAATATAGATGTTCTGTGAGAGTCTCCACTCAGCAGGGTTTAGGACAGATGCTGGGACTTGCAGCTGGACTTCCAATGAAAGTGGTATGAAAGAATGAAGGGATGGAAGGACCCAGAGTGTTCAGGAGCCCCACAAGGAGACCATCAAGGCTGGTGGAGCTGGACCCGGGGGGAGGGCTGCAGAAACTGTTGTGCCAACCAAGGACAATGCATACAGTAAACCTAGACCCCCTGTTCAGATCTAGTCAATAGACAGCTCATTCCCCACGGTTGTGGGAAAAGTGGGGACTACCTCTGACATGAGTTCTGGTGCCCCCATTATGAACATTTCCCCTTGGTAGGGAGGCCCGATTGCACACAGAAGAAAGGGAAGCAGGCTATCCAGATGGGACCTCTTAGGCTGTGGTCATATGGTGGGGGAGGAGGTCCCCTTCTGTCAGAGGTCTAGGAGAGGGAAATAGGGCAAAATAGGGGGAGTTGGAATAGGAAGATAGAAGTGAGGGGATAAGAGTCAGGATGTAATTTGAATAAATTATAGTTTAAAAAAGGAAAAATGTGATTTGTTCTCCAAGATGATAGGGTTTTCAGAAATTATTGATAGTTCAAATGTTTTTCTGCACTTCATAACTCTTTATTCATGATGACACTTACCCTGTGAGAATCATGGTTAAATATGGAAAAGTTGCTTTAGGCTTCTTTGCAAATTTACTGCAGACGTTAGGCCTTTTGAATTTCCTGGCACAGTGACTAATCTTAAATAACTTTAGAACTGATTACATTCATTAGTTAGCTATAACTCTCTCATTTTTGCTAATTAAAAAATTTTCACTTTGAACAAATTGCAGGGATCCCATCTTATCCCTCAGAAAGGGACGAGGAGCAAGGTATGTCAGGAGACTTAAAGCTTAAGCATGACTTTTTCATTTTAAATTCTCCTCTGGTCTGATACCATCCGACTTTCCCGTTGAGTCTTCCCATTCAGCATTGTATTCAGGAGGCTGTAAGAACAGTGTAATCTTTCATTTTAAATGCAGTTGATCAGTTAAGAAAAAAAGCAGACTTGTAGTGGTCCTGCTAAATTATTTTAAAATTAAGCCTTGCCAAGTCTTTTCTCTTGATTTGACGGGTATACAAAAGCTTTTTGTAAGATTGTTATAATTTTATTTCTATTACAAGTTTTGCTTTATTGCTGATAGTTTAAGAAGCAACTAATGTCTCATATAATACCAGGAAAATATTTCCAAAGATGTTATCTTTATAGTATGTATTTACACTCCACAGACTGGTTAGTCACACTCATCAAAAATTGCTAAGATGAGACATAGTTGAATCAAAGCATACTATGTATAAGCAATCAATCATCTTGTGTGGTGCATCTTTACATATTAAATTATCATTTCTAAATCTTAAAATGTAGCTCCTTACCTAACAATGACTTTGAAATAGATTTGGATCCCCTTGCTTTCCTAGGGTTTCCTGTTGAATTAATCAAGGCTCTTCTCATTGCACAAATACACTTAGTTTCATTATGAGTGCTCGGGCTCCCCATCCTTAAATTCTTGACCTCTTCCCTCTATGTACACAAATCCAGCAACCTAATCATGTCGTTTTTGATAAAATTTAATTTGGATTTCTCCTTAGTAATGCTGTCTGGTGGCAGCTAAGTGGAATTTAATTTAAGGCCATACAAGATTTAATAGGGCTTAATTGTCTGATTTGAGTTAGTAAAATTTGGCAGAAAGTCTAGACTTTGTATGATAAACCTATCTTTGACTAGGATAAAAGCTTAGTAAAACAGAGCCCAACATTGAGAAGAGAAGGGGGGGGATCTCGTTATAAAAGCATGTTTAGTTAGGATTCTAGTACACCAACACGTCATGTTGAACTTGTACCCACCCACAGCACAAATCGTGGCAATTCTTCTCTTTCCACTCTACCACAACCATAGCACTCAAGTGTAAATTAGTAGGGATTCCATTTGTTAGAGGATAGTTTAGATTGGCAAGCTATTTTCCTCAATTTGGGTTTTGGCCAGTAATTGTCAACAATGATTGTGTATGTCAATGACCCCATAATTATATGAAAGTATACATCATGATTCCATGGGTTTAGGGCAGACCCCAAAATGCTATGCAGCTGACAAGCTCCTGGGCAGTGTCACACTGCGGGTGGCAGTACTATGCCTCTAATATCAAGGTCCTAGTCCTAGAAAAGCGAACAATTGATTTGGCCAGTGATACCATCACTACAGTTTTCCTGACAATAATATTTAGGTAATAACACGTCTCAGATGTGGAGCACATGCTCATATTTTCATTACGTCATTTTTGGGTTCTATGTCATATAATGACATATGCCTTAGTGATAATGTATACGGGTCAGCTGCCATCCTTTGAAAAGCCAGTAACTGTAGAAAAATATCCTGCGCACTGTGCACTGTGAAGCAGTGTTTTCTTTCCAGAATATACTCTTCATTCAAGTTCACTCAGATGATTGTCACCTCTAACCCTCCTGACATTTGTCTCATTTATCCTCTGAATCATTCTCCCTGTTCTCTCTCTTTCTCTCTCTCTTTTAAATCCCTTCTAAGACTGATCTTTTTACTGTCCTATACTCACAGTGATTTCAGTCTTGAAATCAGATCTAGACCGCACAGTCCTCTGAACCGAGAATGCTCTCACCCCCATCTCTGCTCTTCCCTAGGTCTTCCTACAGACTCACTGATGCTTTCAAAGCTTTGCATGACCTGGTCACTCATCTTCTTACAGAGCTGAGCAGGTGATTAACAGTTGTTACAACTGTATCAGTGTCCACCAGATCAGCACTCTAGTGCTGTTAACTCTCAAAGTGTTTCTTTCAGGCCAATGGTGCTCAGCCTTCCTAATGCTGTTGCTCTTTAGTATAATTCTTCATATAGTAGTGACACCCAACCATAAAATTATTTTCATTGCTACCTCATAACTGTAATTTTGCTACTGTTATGAGTTATAATGTAAATATCTGTGTTTTCTGATGGTCTTAGACAACCTTGTGAAAGAGTCTTTTGAACCCCCAAAGGAGCTGGGACCCACAGGTTGAAAAACAGAGCTTTGGGCTATGCTCAAGCAAATTTCCATTTTTTTTCCTTTTTAAAAATTAATTCATTCATACCACATCTCAATAGCTATCCCATCCCTTGTATCCTCCCATTCCTCCTTCCCTCCCGCTTTCCCCTTACTCCCCTCCCCTATGACTGTGACTGAGGGGGACCTCCTCCCTCTGTATATACTCATAGGGTATCAAGTCTCTTCTTGGTAGCCTGTTATCCTTCCTCTGAGTGCCACCAGGCCTCCCCATCAAGGGGACATGGTCAAATATGGGACACCAGAGTTCGTGTGAAAGTCAGTCCGCACTCTCCGTTATTAAGCTCTGGTGCGACAGTAGACCTCTGCTTCAGCATACATGCCCAGATATGCCATTACAAGTTATAAATTGTCTTAATGTCTAAAGCTTTGATGCAAAAGCCACAAACTTAACAGCTGATTAATGTGTAACATGAAAAGTTTGATTTAAAGAGAAGGAAATAGTTCTACAATTAAAAACTAATTTAAAAAAGTTTTGGTTGAGTCCATCAGAATAAATATTAATAATTAACAATTAGTCCTGGCATGAGGGAGAATGTTTTGTGCAACAATGTCATTTAAAAGACAACTGCAAGACAATCCCATGGTTTATTATTCCTCGCCTTACCAGCCACTTAGAGGTCTGGCATATGCAGCATGAGATACATATGCCCAAAGGACAGCCACGTTGAGAAGTGTGTTTAACACAGAGCAGAGGACCGAATGGAGCTCTGAATGAGAAAAGGCAGCAGAGAACAGAGTTATTTCTCCTGTTGAGTTTACTTTAACAGCCCACCTTGAGGTGGTTTCTAGATTAACACAGAAAGTCTCTATCCTCCACCTAAGTATGTGGTAGGGAAAATGGGAAAAAATTATGTATTTGATTATGTGTCTCAGAGATTCTATCACTGTGAAAAAAACATGACCAAAGGCAACTTAGGGAGGAAAAGGTTTATTTAATTTGATAGCTTGGAGCCTTGTCATCTAGGGAAATCAGGGCAGGAAGCAGAAGCTGATGATGCAAAGGCCATAGAGGATGCTGCTCACAGGCTTCCTCCCCACGATGCACTCAGCCTATTTTCAGATAACACTCAGGACCACACGCCGTGGTGGCACTGCACATGATGAGCTGTGCCCCACCTCCCCCCATCAATCACTAATTAAAGAAAATGTACCACAGGTGTGCCCACTGTGGGTCTCAACCAAGGTTCCCTTTTCTCAAATGACTCTAGCTTGTGTCAAGCTGACATAAAGTTAGCCAGCACATTATGCAAAGGAATTGGAGATCTTGTGATCTAGAAATGTTACATCTTGGCGCACAGCATTCAAACACAGCACCTCTTGTCATCCAAACCATAGAATTTTATCTTTTAAGGAAATATAATATTTGACATCTATCTGTCTTTCTATACTGATGTGTCTACGTATCATTGGAAATTGATTAAGAGCTTTGGGCTTAACATTTTAGCACCAGTGCTCTGGAGACCATACTAGGGTAAAACCTCACTTTTCCATCCAGCAATAGTCATGCCTTAGACATGTTTTTAAGCATTTCTAAACATCAATTTACTTATTTGTAAAACATAATGATAATAGTCACCATTAAAAAAATCTTATGAGGACTAGATTAATAGAAAGTTTTCATTTAGAAGAAGATTAAGATTTAATTATCAATAAAGAAATATTCAAGTAAAGGTGATACAATTAAATAATTACTTAAAATTAATGCTTCCATGTAGTACTATTTAAATGACCTTCTGTACCTCGCAAATAGGAAATCTTTTATGTGTTAATTATTATAATAGCTATGATTATAGCTGTGGATTTAAGGAAAACCAGGGGCTGCCTCTTTAGATATGCTTTAATTAGTGTAAGTGCGTGTGTGCTGGCTTAGTACTAGTTATTGTTGGTGTAATTGTTAATCATGCCAATGGCGTCTGTGGTGTCTATCCTGAGAACACTCTGAAGGAGTAAAGGCAGTGTTCCTGATTACCTGGTATCTTTGAGAGTAACTGTCAGAGATTATGTTAAGGGTGGTAATTTTCTGAGGTATATTTTCCCTCTAAATCACTAATGGCTTCATTTGTACTGGTGGGGAATTTTTTTTTAGGGTCAGGGATTATTTTTCCCCCTCTTTATAATTCTATTTTAAAAATTCCAGGCTCTTCTGTTTGTCCAGTGCACAGTATCAGTGGCCCATTACTTCCCAGTTCATGTTCTGCCATTTAAGGAACTGGTCCATGCTGGGTATTCAATGGAATGAGGTTTCTTAGTTCTCTAAATGACTAAACAGGAAATACGGTTGGACGTGAAATTACAAAAGGTGTCTCTGCCATTACTCTTCCTGGTGTATCATCCACTGTCACTCAGCTAGTGGGAGGCAAATCTGGGACAGTGACACTAAAGGGTATGTATTAAAATATATGTTGAAAAGAGCACAACACGTGTGTCTACCCATTGGTGGCCATTTGAAGAATAAAGGCTAGATCTGGGTTTATCTCAGCACTACAATCCTAACTTAGCTCATACAAGGCCAGAGGTTCAATGTCTAGTAAGACCGGGGGACAGGGGATCAGGAAAAGAAAAATCAAAGCTATATAAAGCCCTTGAAAAGAACCATAGAAAGAAGGAGAATATATGTTGAGTACCCAAAAATGTCAATAAAAGAAAACAAACAAACAACAACAAAAACAGTCAGCACACTAATGTATTGTCTCCTAACTTGTACAGCAGATTACTTTCCTGTTTTTGAAAGCAGCCTAAAATATAATTGGAAGGACAACACTTAAAATTATTGACAGACAGGATCTGTCCTAATGCCTTCACTTTCAAAGGAGAACAGAAAAAAAAAAACTGCAAAAGAATTTATGCAAAACTGTCTTTCTTCAAGCAATAAGTTCCTTTTCTTCTATATTTTTCCTTCTGTACAAACAGCGTAAGCAGTGTAAGCATTCTGCTCTTAGCTCCAACCGTCCTTTACAGAGTCCAGTTAAAGGCTTATCATCAGAGGTTCAATTTATGGTGAGAGTGGAGGATGAGAACTCTATTCAAAGATGGGGTCCCAAGGAAGGCGGCACCTCCCTCTTTGATGGAATGTGCTGTCTGTGATCTGGGACTCCGTAGGCCTCTGTTTGCCTAAGGCGGCTTGTGCTGGTGCTCTCCAGTTTGCGCAGGCCCCTTTGATATTTGTCAACAGGTCCTTTCAAAGCAGCAGGCCAAAATGGGGAGGTAAGCAATAACCTTACATGAAAGGTCACAGCGCAGCCCATGCAAGGATCCCGCTGTGCAGCTGCCTTCCAAAGCTGTGACTGAATATCCTAAGAAAACACTGCTGCTACTGCCAGCCGATGAAACACCTGCCTCGGCTGCAACACACAGCATTCATTCCACTGGCCAAGACAAAATCAACACAGACACTTAAAAATCTCTTTCTAAGAATGTTCTTTTGGGACTCTAGGGACTAAATTAGACTATCGCCAGTGCTAACTATATCCGTTTTCTAGTAGATGTTGGTATTATTATAATCATTATCATCATTAGTCTTTTGCTTTATTTCCAGATCATCAGTTTACTGGTTCTGCTTCTCTATTCTTTTATGAGCAGAAGAGCTTAATAAAGGACCACAGATGGAAACAAGATTTACCCTGAGGTGACTCAAAGAGAGGGAATTTAATTAAATGAATGGACACAGAGTTTGAGGCAGTCTTCAGGGACCTGAGACAGATGTTGAGTTGCTAACAACAGTAGAAGCTGTTGCTATGTGCTTAGGTTAAAAGAGTATCAGGAAGCGAGTTTGCTTGAACCAGTGAGGCAAAGTCATGGAAAGCTGAGCACCACAGAGCTGTACACGTCAGTTTTGTCTATGTCCTGGAATCACCAAAGAGTAGCTGACACACTCTAATGCCTGGCCTCTTGCCCTAAAGAGGCTGACTGCTCATTCTTGTGATCGTCACGAGTGTTACATCTGCCCAAGGAACTGTGATATAGGATGTAGTAAAACATGGTCATTGTGATGAAGTGTCCTAAGATATCTCTCTCCTTTTTGAATGATACCTCCAGTCAGAACCCAAATGGAGAAGGAGCTAGGGTAACATGTGGTCAGTCTCCTCTGACCCATCTTCTAGAGGAAGTGGGGGAAAGCCCAGCTGGGCATAGGCAATGAAAGCCCACCAATGCCTTCACTCCTCTCCAAGGAGGTGAGGACAGATTCACCCTTTGGCTGTGAAGGCAGCTTAGTCAATGTGCTGCCGTGTTCAGCAAGGCATCTTTCATGAAGAATGACATCCTAAAATACTGACAACACTTGGCACTGCCTTACAAAATCCCTAGGCTCTTCTTTAGTTATTCTTCTGCTTCCGTGTATGTAGGATCCCAAGATCTTTTGCAAAACCTCTTTTTAGACGGCCTCAATATGAAATGCTAGTGGGAGCCATGAATATATAAGATAAAATGTAAGTAGTCATTTATTTTTGTTGAGAAATGAAGCCAGAAGAGTAAGTCTTACCTCCCTGACACTCACATTTATCTGATGAATGGCCAAATCATAGTAGACACAAAATGCTAGAAGAGAGAATTGCCTATCAGAATTGACACGCCCATATTAATGAAAAAATTTGGGTATTGAGTTGAATATAAACACACGAGAACCAGCCATGACATACAGATACTGTTGTGTGGGCCATGTTCACACAGGTAAGCACTGGGAGGACATTTAGAATCACCTTGAATGAAAAAGCACCAATGTTCTGGATGCGGACAAAATACTCACCAGCCAGTCTCCACAATCCAAAGGGTTGGCTTTCAAGTGCAGTCAGTCAAGTGGATGTTAACTGCCCACAGACTGTTTTCCAGTTCCTTCTATATCAAGCGTCTCAGCAAACTCTTGGCATCTAGAGGAGGAAACCTGGAACTCCTGGTGGGCATAGGCGTTTCAACAATAGCAGTTGCAGGTAGAGTCGTAGGCTCATCCAGAGACTTATCACATGAACATTTTTGGTCCGCTTTCAAGTTTGGATATGTTTTTGGATCGTTTCTTCTGATGTATTCTTAGATTTATGACAAAGGCCAGTTATAAGGCCTGTGTAAACCCCAAGGGGGTCAGGAAGACATGAGATGGCCACAAAGTTTGGTTCTTACAGATGTGACTATCAATATTTTCTATCCAATATCCACAGCTAAATAATTATTCAAATATATGTTAGACTTATAGTTTGACCAATTGTAATGGTACAAAATATACTGGACAGAAGATAAAAAGCAAGTTATGAGAATAGACACCCTTTGAGAAATATTATTCCAGACTCGGGGAACAAACAGATCTATATTAATATATAACATTAATAGCTTATATGGACATTCAAAACTTGTCAGACACTTTTCACTGCTTAATCTGCTTTACACCCATTGCATGCCACACTGACCCTGTTAAAGAACTGTTACCATCTCACAAGATTGGATGAAAAATGAGGGCTCTAGGAGCTTAAGAAACTTGTCTAAGATCACGTTGCTCAAAAGTGGCAAAGCCCGGGTTCAGACCCTGGTTCTCGTACGTCCAACCTCAGCCTCACATCTCCATTGGCAATTCAGTGAGAACACTGGCTTGAAGAGAAATAGTTGCATTCTTCTCGGGAGTCTGAGATTTCTTTTTAAAGTTCATGGGTTATTCTTGAAGTCAGCAGAACCTGGCTAAATTACAGTGATGCTATGCATTTCCTCTCATGTCTGGAATTTCTTTCGCTCCCATGAACTCACAACCAGCATAGGGATGAGATTACTCTCCTTCTAGATGATCTACAAAAATACAACGTTCTCATCATTTGATTCACTGTTTAAGTATTAGATTCTCCCTTCATTGGTCTTTATGAAGGATGAGTCTTGGCCTAGAAAATACTGGGAGAAGTCCTACATGCTGAAAAGACACTATCTGTCCAGAGGATCTTTTCCTAAACAGTAACCAACCTCACGAGTATCTTTTAGTGAACCCTTTAGGAATGTCAATCTTGTATTTTTGCACTAGTGAATTGTACAGTAATTTTCCTTCTATATTTTCTTTTAAAATTATGGCTATTTATTTATGGGAAGCAGATATGCACATGCCAGGGTGCATGTGTGGCTATCAGAGAAATGCCAGAGTCATTTGGCTCTTTCTGTCACATGGGCTCCAAGGATTGAGCTCAGGTTGTAAGGGTGGTAAGTGTCTATCCCCACTGAGCTTATAATTATCTATCTATCTATCTATCTATCTATCTATCTATCTATCTATCTACCTTTCATCTACCTATCTGCATATCTATTCAGTTTCTTACTTCTCTTTATGCTATAAGCCTTTTAATATTTTAATTTTTAATAATTTTGAATGTGAGGTAATTCTATTTCCTATTACTAACCTGTAAGTTGGCCTTGTCTGCAAAAACGATGTTAGAAAATTTTATCTAATACTGTCCCGAGCTCTTTTTCCTATAGAGAGATGGTGGCTGTTGCACACAAAAACCTGGTCTTTAGGACATGTGTATGCCAGCTCCTCCATGAGTCTGTGG
Organism: Acomys russatus; assembly: GCF_903995435.1. Lineage (NCBI taxonomy): Eukaryota > Metazoa > Chordata > Mammalia > Rodentia > Muridae > Acomys > Acomys russatus. The sequence continues at coordinate 76,656,459 of NC_067140.1, forward strand.
AAGTAGTGTTCTGCAAGTGACTGTCTTCTGCTGATGGAGCTACTATCTCAATGTCTGGTTGTATGTGTCTAGACCTAGCCTATCAGCATCAGCTTAGCTTGTCTCACTCCTCTATGAGAATGTTAGCCCACAACAGCAGTCTTCCACTGTGGCCAGCTGATGTGGTCATCCCTGAATTTCCTGGTCACATGATCTCACACTTTCCAGCCTTGACATTTCTGTGTAGATAATCCCAGATGGCCATTAGACATCCTGAGCCTGCATGTGCTCCTTGTTGCCCTTTCATTCCACGCTGTCTCCCAGGAGAGCACTCACTCATGGGCAGGGTGTGCCTCTTGGCCTTCTGAATCTCGCTGATGAACGGTGTGGGTCAAGGAAGGATGTGCCATAGACCAGAGGGCAGGAGGAAGGAAAGGCAGTGAGGGTTCCTATCGCTTCTCCCCAGCTTCAGGAGCTCGCTGTGTCCAATATGTTTTTTCCTGCCGGTGAAGCCCCCTAAATTTACAGCTTCCCCCCGCATAGCTGTAGTCCCCGGGTCTTGGTGACATGATGCTTTCTGTCTTTTTGCTGTTTCCTGCCCCTGATATAACCTTGTTACCTCATTGTTATTTATTTGGCCGTTTTGGCCATCCCGTGCCTGTGAAGCCAATTCCCTGTATTAAATTCCCCTCAGTGAAGTTACTCATTGGCTTGCATTTTACTAATTGGACTCTGACTAATAAAGATTTTATTTATAAATTCTTGGGAGTTACCCAAGTGGAATATCAGTTACAGCCACTTCTATAACATACTGGCTTCTCAGAGTTTGTTTTTTTCACCAATGAGTTGTTTTGAATCTTGGGTTTTTTTTTTTTTTAATCTTAACATTCTTAATATAAAATATTTTTTCATATGATGTATTCTGATTATTGTTCCCTCTATGGCAACTCCTCCCAGATCCACCTCATCTTCTCACTCACCCAAATCCATTTTCTTTTATGCTGTCATTAAATAAAAAGGCAAACACACACACACACACACACACACACACACACACACACACACACACACACACGAGCCAAAAAGCCTGAATAGGACAAAACCAACTAACAAACAGGGAAAAAAAAAAAAAGCACAGGAAACATTGGATCTTCTGTTTTAGCTTTTTTATTTTAAAATTTAATTACTACTGCTAATGCTATAACTTATATACTTATTTTTATTATTTTATAGTTATGTGTTTGTCGTAGCTGGAGTAGTGGTGATGGTATGTGCTTCTCTGAATGGGGGTGCTCCTGGAGGTTGGAGTCATTGGTTTCCCTGTAGCTAGGATTACAGCCTATTGTGTGAGCCCCCTATCAGGGGTGCTAGGAATGGAATTCAGGTGCTCTGAAAAACAGTATACACACTTAGCCACTGTGCCATCTCTCCAACATCTTCAAACATGCCCACTGCCCCTTAAGTGCTCACAGAGGTAATGTTGGTTAGACTTTGTCAGTGTAGCTTTTCTGACATGTCTAGGAGACACAGTCTCATAGCAAATTTCCTTTTGGGGCTCTTGCTATCTTTTTGTGTCTTTTTCTGCAACAATCTGTAAACTTTACATACAAAAATCATGTCCTAGGTGTGTCAAGTGGAACTAGGGTACACTGCTCTGGCTTTTTCTTTTAATCAAGCTGTGACTTTCTCTAATGATCTCCACCTGTTGCAAAAAGAAGTTTCCTTAAAAAGAGGGGAGAAAACTATAGTTGTTTGTGGATGTAAGGATAAATATTTATAATGTAGTTAGGGATTATGTTTGGCTAGTAAAATGACAGTCATAGGCTTCCTTCCAAGATTCCTGGCTTGACTAGCCCTGAGCAATTGTCTAGGTTGCCAGTACCAGGCATGGTTTCATTCTTCTTCAGTAGTCCAAATAGGGAGTTGTTGGTTACTACCAAGGTATGCGTGTCACTCCTGCACTGGGAGGGTCTTTGTACCATGCTGGTTGTAATTGTCTCATAGGCACCATAGATTGGTAGGACTGTTGGTTGCCTCCCTCTTTTGGAAGTTTGTGCGGTGCCTCCTGGTTCCATGAAAGCTAGTCCTATGGAAAGAGATGTTAAGATCAGATCCACATGGGTCCTTTGGGCCCTGTGTCTGAAGTGCACGGTGTCTTCAGCAATAGGGACTTTAGTTTCTGGAAGGCAACCAAAGGGCAATATCAATCTCCTGTGATGCTCTGGGTGTCTCTCAGACAATCCTAAACAACAACCCAAACGATGGCTTCTCATGCCTGATGTTGGGGTTTCCGATAGACAGTCTTTTGATAGATAAATGATAGGTTGGAGGAAACATTGTCAGTCCAGATGGGAAAATTCCATTTAAACTTTATTTGTATACAGTCTTACCTATACCATGGGTATTTTTAAGTAGATAATAAACATATTCCTTATGGTTTTTTTTAGACATCTTTGTTGTTATTTTACTTTCCTCCTCCTCCTCCTCCTTTTTCTGTATTTATCCCCCTTCTCTAAGTAGAGCCATTCATTTTTTTTTTTTTTTTTTTTTTTTTTTTTTTTGCTCTCCTCCTCAGATCACTTCTACCTTGCTATTCCACTTGTCTTGCTCCTCTTCCTCCACTGCCACAGTGGTCTCTTTTTACTTTCCTAGTTTCTGCATTATTGCAGGTTATATACTCATCTGAAGATATGGGGCTGGAAACCTCGGGTGAGAGAGAGAGAGCCCATAAAGCAACGTTGCCTTTTAACGTTCCTTTTCTTAGAAGCTAGAAAGCAACCATAAAATGTCTCTTAAGCTTTAGATCCAGACTTCTAAAGGCATGTGTAGAGGTCAGGTTCCCAAAAATAACCCTTTTCTCAGTTTGTGGTGCAGTCTGTTGAATGCTTATGTAAAATTCCAGGCAAATCACAGACACAAAATAAATATATGTTGAATGAACGAATTAATGAAACTGCTCAGATAAGCATGTTTATCTATTATATATTAACTGTTCTCAGACAAAATTACAGTTGTTCAAGAAAAACTTATAGCTAGCTTGGTTTGAAACACAGGGAATGAGCCGCCTGCCTTAGGAGCCAGCCGAGCAAAACTCAGATGTTGACAGTAAAGATTAATGAACCACCGGCTCTTAATTGATAGCATCCAGTGTGTGCTCCCTTCAGCCTTTGTCTGTCAATTGGCAGAGGATCCAGCGGTCAGACACACTCCATTGCTTGCTGAAATTAAAAAAAAAAAAAAAGGTAACTTAATCTCCATGCTATAGATGATGATTTTTTTTTTTTAAAGTTGCAGTTAAAATAGCAGAACAGTTTGTGGGTGAACAGGTCTTTGTGATTCATAATTTAGTAGATGGCAGTTCACATTTATTAAGTTGACCTGAACATAAAAATTGCCCAAGAGAACAATTAATGTGTAGCACTTTAAGGTGCAGTGCAGTCCATACTCTCACTAGTATTTGACTGTTTATTTTTATTTTTATTTTATTATTATTTTTTTTAATTTTATTTTTTTTATTAATTTATTCTTGTTACATCTCAATGTTTATCCCATCCCTTGTATCCTCCCATTCCTCCCCCCCCCCATTTTCCCATTATTCCCCTCCCCTATGACTGTTCTTGAGGGGGATTACGTCCCCCTATATATTCTCATAGGGTATCAAGTCTCTTCTTGGCTACTTGCTGTCCTTCCTCTGAGTGCCACCAGGTCTCCCCCTCCAGGGTGACTGTTTATTTTTATGAAGCATGTAGGAAATGTGTGAACGCTTCAGCCTTTGTGATGTACAGTTGTTGGAAAACTCATTCTAGTTTCTTCAAGTGGGTAGGAAGGTGTGCCAAATGTTAATCTCGAGAGTAAACAATTCCGTACATAGAACTCATGTTGGGTAAATATTAATTTGCTTTAGGTTTGTGTATTAATACAGCATTGTAACAAAGAAATCAGAAATGCATTTAAATCCAAGTTGTTTTAAGGAATAAAATTATCATCTCTTAGACAGTATTATCTTTGTGTGAGAATAATTTTCCCATTCCTGTAATTCAGAGATATTGACATGCAAGCTGCTAGTGCCTTGTAATTGAGAACAAGCTGACTTTTGTAACCGTGTATATCCTTCAGGGACCATATAAAGATGGCTCTCCTTGGCAAGTCTGTGAAAAGCCTTTCAACTAATAAATAAACAAACACTGAGTTGCTGGAGAAATCTCATGAATCAAGGCACAATTTAAACAGCTGTTTCATATGTCCAAGCCATTTTAGAAATATCCAGATTATGGAAATATTTCCAATCAGGGTTATTACATCTTAGTGAGAGATAAATAAGAGGAAGAGATCGGCATAGTCAATGAAGATAAGAGTCAGGTGGAAGGCCACTGTGCAGAACTATATGTTGACTGGAAATCTATGCAAAAATAGAAACCTCCCCGATAGTGGCAACCTTCCTGTGCCATAAGATCTCCTTTGATAGAATCATGTGCCTTTCCTGGGCTCAAAACTCGCTTACAATGTGAAACTATGTTCAAATATGCTTGGAAGAATGGACTGAGCAGATGCATACATTTCAAAGCATATGCCCAAGACCTGTTTAGTTTCCTATGCCAGAAGCAAAAGGATCAGCTTGCCAGCCAGATTCTGCCAGCATGCAAGGCTCCCCTTCCGCCCTGAGTGTCTTCATATGTATCACACACAAAAAACAGCTCTCTCCTCCACAGGAATGTAGTCCCCACGCTCATCCCCACTACTTATGAAGCAGCTATCCAAATTGTGCCTTGCTTCAGGTGCTTTCTCCAGGAGTAGACTTGAACCCTTAAACTCTACCCTGGTCTCGAATCTGGGCCCAACTTTTTCATATCTGAAAAGAATTTACAGCTTTCCTTGAAATGCAAAGTTGTTTTACATATCCTAGGATTCATCAGAAGGCTTCTAACTGTTCCTTGGGTGTTTTTCAATGTGTCAGAAATCAGATCCTTCCAGCTATTCCTTACTCTTGGCAGAATAAACCCCATGGTTACAGGCCATCTGGGGTTGGTTTTGAAGTAGTCAGGGTTGATATTACGCTCTTGTACTAAAGGAGCAAACAGTCTCCTAATTCCTGCCTTTCCTTGAATTCTCCCCTGCAGTTTTTGGCCAGGTCACTTTTTCAAACAGAATAAGCCATGTAACTCTTTATGGCCATCAGAAATGACCTAAAGCAGGAGAGATTTACTTTGGCTCATGGCTTCAAAGGGTTTTCAGTTCTTTATAGTAGGGATGGGACCTGACCCTACTAAGGTACTTCTGCCAGTAAGTCCCCACTGCTAAATGTCCCATAACTGCTTAAAACAGTACCCAAAATGAGAGGTCAGTGTTAAGAACTTGCTAAGAACTTGTGGGGGACAGTCTATGTTCTAACTATGATGAAAGCAATAAAAATATGGAAATGTGGCCTCCTTGTTAGAAGTGCTCAAGAAACCCATGAGAGCCTTACAGAGCATGAGACCATTGATGGGCTCTTCTACACACAAGGTTATGTGCAATGGCACAGGTTACACACACAGGAAGCTACCACTATGTGGACGGGGGGCATAGGCGACCAAACCCAGGGCCTTGTTCTGTTTAGGCACAGACTGAAAGGAAGATTTTAATAACAAGTATTTTTGAAGCCGGGTAAGTATGTACTCCGTCCATGCTTGCGAGGCCACACATGCTAGAGCTGGGCCTGGGGAAACCAGTTGACTGGTGATAATCAGGGATCAATTGTTTTGATAAGAACAATGTCTTGCACCCATCAGAGGAATTTCATTAGGGAAGAACAAATTTCTATGGGCCTTTAAAACTAGAATTAATTCTTCAAACTAGATGCTACTGGAACCATTTTTATGTATTAGAGAATCAGAGTCCAAGAGAAGCTACCATTAGCACCAGTGCTCAGATGCTCTGAAGGAGGTAGGCAATCCATCTCCAGAATATAATTGCAGATGCCCAAGCTTCTTGTGGCTCAGTGGGCTTCCTGCTAGTCACTGCAGAGGAAGAGGCCACAGGCGCATCACCTTTCCTCCTCCTTCACCTGGTATACACCTTTTCCTTGTTGGCATTTTAAAAAGTAGACACATCCTAGAGGATGTGATTGCCACAGCTGTTACAGGAAGCAAATCCTCTTCCAAATAAGGGAGAATACTTGAAGAAACTGACTTTTATGCCGCTGTTAAAGTAGCAGCTGACACATAGACATATAAGATATAGAGAGCGGCTATTACTGAAATAAGTGTTACCGAGTATAATAGGCACTAAAATCCCAATAGCATCAAAGAATGCTATTCTCTTTCCTGTCCAGATCAAATGTAAATGGCATTTAAGGGGAGGATAGTAACTACATCACCATCCAGAAAACAAAGCTTATGAAAGATGTGCCATGCTTCCGCCCCAGGCTTCCTCAGTTCTGAACGCTGCTAGCTAGCTGGCAGGAAGTAGGAAAGGATGAAGGATGGCCACCTTCCATGGCCTAGCCAGAAAGTGACATGACACTATATTTCCATCCTCCTTTGGTCAGACCCTTGTGCTAGGTCATGTCCCAATTGCAGAGAAAGCTGGGAAAATTAGCTGTGTCTTTAGTAGAAAAAGGACAAATAGAGCAGGCCGTCTTTCTTACCTCCAGCTCTTTGTCACCACACCTATGCCACCCTTTTGGTTTTTTTTTGTTTTGTTTTGTTTTGTTTTGTTTTTTTTGTCTACCGTGTACCACTTCCATCAAATGGCCCTTCCAAGATACTTTCTATGTGCTTCAACCATGTGCCCCTTTTTCTGTGGTTGTCATTTAACATTATATTGTATATCCTCTGGGATTTTCTTTTTCTTTTTCTTTGTAAAAATAAAAAAAGACTATGAGGAACATTTTTTTGGCATTTATTCCCGTAGCAAATATAAAACTGTGTCTCTCAAATGCATATTAAATACAGCCATAAGTGCACAAATAGTTTTATTCTTAACATCTACTAAAACACCTTTTTGAATAATGTTTGAATATATATGGGGGCAAGATGAGAGATTACTAAGTGAATTTTACATTTGTCATCTGTGCACCTGTATCCTAATGAGTGTGACTTGTGGGTTAATAGAAGGGGAAAATCCTCTTCACAGACAGTATTCAGCTAATCTGTCCTTGGGATGTTCAGGATGGTTTTCTCTTGTTGACATTAACCACTTTTGAAATTCAAACCTAATGTGTATAAAGATTTGGCATTTGGGATGAATTTACTTTTCCTTCCCCAATTAAATCATGGAAGGGAGAAACAGTAACATAGAGTACACTGGATAGGATGTGTGTGTGTGTGTGTGTGTGTGTGTGTGTGTGTGTGTGTGTGTGTGTGTAATACTGTAATAATGCAGCCAGACCTGGTGGAGAAAAGATGAGCAATAAAGCTGACACTGAGGAGTAGTGACTCAGAAAGTGACAGGATTACATTAGCCTTTTGTTACCTGCTGTCAACGTAACTGTGAGATGCACAGAATATGGCTGATCCAGGAGAAAATCGGCCATTAAGCTTTCTGTTTATATAATTCTCCCTCAACTTTGTGAGTTATAAAAGCACAGATCCTGTCTTCATCATGAAATCTCATGCTGAAAATCAAATGGAAAGTGATTTTATATACATGTGGGTTTGCCAACAGACAAAAGTCTTCAAATTCCTCCCTAAGTTGTATCAAAGCATTTGAAATCAGCTTGTATGTTTTCTAAATTAGTTTTGTTTGAATCTCAATAAAAACTAAACTCAGAAAAACCTCAGCACTGGCTCTGTGTGGCCTGATGAGAGAAAAACATGCATTTTATTTTAGCTTTTGATGATGAATGCCGACTTGGGGATGTGTCCAGTGGCTGTCACATGGTTCCCTCTGACAGACACAAGATCGACCTCACAGTTGGAACAGGATCTGAGAAAGAAACCCCAAGTCTCAAGGAGAGGGTCCATTGTCATCAGCATATGAAAAGTTACACATGTCTTATCTCAACCTCAATTTGTGGAAGAGACACAAAACAACCTGGCAGCTTCATTGTCAACACAGCAACGGATGAGTTGGTGTGCTAGAGTGCCCCTCTTTCATCCTACTTCTCGTGTGACAATTTAAAGAGTGGTGTTTGTGTCCCTCCTCTTGATAGCCTGTCTCCATGGAGGCAGAAGGCAAGGATGAGAGTGATCACTGAACACCGATTTGAATATAAAATCCATGGCCATTTGAAAGGGAAACCTTTGGGAGCCTGTGTAATAAATCCCCGGGGGACTTGAGAGAGATGAACTGTGCCTAATTGCATCTGACATGACTAAGGCGCACAGGGCTCTCTGAAGAGCAGAAGACCCTATTCCCCAGATCCTCTGCTCAGCACTATTCAAAGTTCAGAATACTTTGTGCATTTAGCTAATCGACGGCTGTGTGGTTCAGCCTCCCTCCAGCCTCCTCCTCCTAATGGGCAGGCATGAGAAATCAACATCCCAATGTCATTAACTATTTTAAAGACAAACTGGAAGGAACATGTAGGACTGTCTGACGCATGGCTTGGAGTGCTACGTATTTGCCTCATCCAACTTGGCTACTAAAAACCACTCCAATGAGAATGAGTTTGCCATACGAGTGGCCTCCTGTTGCTGGGAGTGACTGCTGTCTGGTGGGTGCAGCTGCAAACACAGCATGCCTGGCTGGATGGCCCTGGAAGGCCAGTAATTTTTATGATTCCTCAGGCCCTTTCTCACAAGCCTCTATTATGTCTACCTGTGAAATCTTGCAAGAAATTCCAAGTACAACGAACTTTGTTATTAACGATACTTGACTATGAATGAGATTTAAAGGGAAAGAGAGTATTTGTCCCTGGTAGGGCTCTGTCAGGGACATCTCCCTCTGTGGCTCAGGGCTGCCCAATGAGACCCTGGAGTCATCAGCTTTGGATTGGGCACCCACCGTAGACCACTCACTATGCTTTCTTGACTGAACCAAGCCCTGGAATATCAATTATAGTCAGAGGCAACACAACACCATGCCCTCACCCTGGTATGGTAATAATCTTTTCATTGGAGATTTCCCCCTTCTCATGGGGTTGACCATCCTGGGTGTTGAACAATCCTAAGATCTCACATTTGAGAGCTCAGGTCAACATGTCTGGGCTTCTGGGCCTAAGAGATAAGCATAAAGTCTGTTCAGTCTTACTGAGCACACACTTGACTACACTGTTTCTGTCCTCTCGCCTACAAAGTGACTCTTGGTTTATTGCAGGTTTTTTGTTGAGCACTGGCTGAAGTAATCCATGAGTTCCCAAGCCTGGCACCGCTCCATGACCTCTTGAGGAAGAGTCAAGAGGTTCTCTCTTGCTATGCATGTTGGGCACTGGTTGGTGAGAATACAGGTCACATTAGAACTTGATTTTGAATCACTTTGAGCTTGCCTAGACTCTGGAATGGCTGGTGCACTTCTTGAATTTGAGGATAATGGAACATTTTTCAGGAGTACTAGCATTCCCTGCAGCAAACTTGCCTTAGCCAGGCTTCTATAAAGGACTAAAGAAAACCCCAGAATCTCTGATACAACTGAAGTATTCACTGCTTAGGTTAGCCTCCTTACCAGCCTGCCTCCTCCTGTGTTCTGAGGGATAGGCTTACATGTGTTTAATGCTTATTATGGGCCATGCTTACATGTGTCAACTAATTTAATCCTCTCAGCAATTCTGAAAGGCACTTACTCTGTTTATAGAAGAGGCCAAGAGACTTTAAGCAGCTTGCCCAAAGCCCAGTGAGGCCCTATCACTACGTGTCCAGATGAGGATTCAAGCTCAGGCAGCCCTGCTCCTGAATTTATGAATTATGAAGTGCACAATACCGAGAAGTAATGTCTTGCTTCTTATTGTGTCTGACTTTGCAGAGTTTAACTTGGTCATGAAAGTATGGCAGGCACTCTACGGCAGGTGCATATGTGCACTGGTGTTAACTAGCTTTAGTAACTAGTCCCACTCCCTCTGTTGTCATCAAACACCTTCTGATTTCTATCATTGCAGTAGTTAGAACATGTGCCTCCTCACTTTGCTAGGCACTTTTTACCAGTGTGTCATATATGCACCAGAATATAAAAGAAATATTCCTCAAGGGCCAGGCCCTGTCTTGTACCATTGCATGACTATCATAAAATCATAAAAACACTTAAAAGATACATTGAACCACAAAACAAGCCTGGAAAAGTTTTCTAAGGAGATTTCAGACAGGTTGTTAGATAGACAGAGATTATCTTCCCAGATTAACCCTTCCTTTTGCTGTTTATTCATTCTCCCCAGAATATTTGGTTAAATATTTAAAGATTAAAAGACAGTACAGCAAATCCTGAAAGGCTAAAGCAGAAACTTGAGATCACCCAGAAGAAGCAGACATGTGTTCAGACTCTGAAGACGGACAGTTGAGAGTCTGGAAGCAATGTCCTGCTGTAAGAGACCATGTATCTAGATGACATGTTGGATTCCATTGTTCACATTTCCACAATAAGAAGACTCCAGATTTCTTTTTGATGGTAAACATAGTCTTCAAACTATGGTCAAGTGGAACTTGAATGTTTGACCTTGCATCGTATACAGGAAAAAATATCAGCCATAGTATTCTAGGAAACATGCATTTCCCCTCCGTAGATAGGGCATAAGTGGTAACAATGTCTACATTTTTGTCTTGAGCTGTTTGAATTTCTTCTACTTTCCTAGACTTGAGGGAGGCCACACCTAATGCTGATTCATGGGTAATGGTGGCAGCAATGTTTCAATTCCCTATGAAATGCTTACCTATTCCTTTACCTAACAGGTTTAAAATACTACAAATATGCTAGACTTTATTATATGTTGGGTATAAAGATATGCAACAACCCATTTCCTAAAAGGTTGTAATTACATCTAGGAGATACTAGTGGTTAACAGCATGCATGGGTAAGCCTAGGGTAGCTTCCTGGAAAACCTAGGGACATTCCTATCCTTTCTTGAGCTCCGGGCATGCCTGTAATTTGAACATTATTTCTATAATGACTATGTGCTTTCTTCCTTTTCAATGAAGACCATGATTAGGACGGTAATAGGAATAATACTTGGTCTTAGGAGCCTGTGGTGTAGGCTTACCGAGGTGGTTTCTGGCTCTCCAGTAAGCTCAGTGGACTGGTGTCAGCCTTAGAAGTCACTGAGTTTTTCATGTCTCTTCTCCTCTGGGCTTTCTTTTTCTCTAATAAAACTACTCATCCCCATTCCAATCCTGAATACCAGCGCTTAAAATGAACTGTCTATATCTGAGTAACTTTTTTAAAAAGGAACTCAAATAATAGCAAAGAGTTGTTCACTCTCTTTTCCCACTTGGCTGCACCTGTCACACACATGTCCTGGTCCCTGACATGAGGCTCTGATATTGATCTGGAGGTTTATCGATCTCCCACTTAATATAGGGATACTGTCTACCAATAACCTGCGTGGTTCCGGAGGCACTCACTTAGTCTTCCTTTGTTCACTTACAAAATGAAGAGAAAGTCTTTACTAGGACAACGATTAAAGCAGGCCAGCATGCCTTACCCTAAGCTGAGCTCTGGAATTGAAAGGAGTACATTTTAAGCTAGCTTCTGCTTTTCTTATATTAATTTGGGATTGGATTTCCTCCAGTGGCTCAAATGAAATGAGAGCACGATCTTAAAGTATTTAGTACAGTGTCTTCCCTCTCTCCTTAATTTGATTCTCAGTTAACTCTTTGTAAGACATTTCCAAAGTAGGAAAGGCATGCCCACCCCCACCCTCCATCCCCAGATCCCTGCCTGTCATATATGAGGGGCTCAAGTTTTACCTGTTGCAGTTCCTCAAAGAAAGCTTGAAACAGTTTCTCTTCTCATTTTTTTTCTGATTATCAACAGGAATTTAAGAAAGTGTTCTTAATGTCATTAACTTTAAACAATAGTAGTGGTTATTTAGCTCAGGACTCTGAAATTTGAATGAGGTTAAAAGAAAAAAAAAAAGGTATGTCTCTACTGTGTGGAAGCAACTATGCTGGCTCAACTGATCCAGAAGTCTGATGCTAGAGAGAGACTTGAAACCCAGCTGGGTGTTTGCTTCTGTGGGTCACAAACAGTAGATTGGGAAGCTGCAATTCTCCTCCAGTTCAGGATGGTATCATTCCTGGCATTTGTGACTTCTAAAACTTATAAATGGTGCTGGATATTCAGGGTAGGGGACACCTGACTCCATTGGGTGAGACATCAGTGAAGTGGATTGTCTTTATGTTGCCAGTCCCTGTTAGTGCTAATTAGTTACCCAAGGAAGAAACTCCTCTTCCCCCTCTGAAGCTCTCTTCTCTTCTTGACCTCCTCTAAATAACCCAGCCTATAATGGTGTAATATATACAGCATGCAGATAACGTCTAATCATAACTTAGGCACATACTAACTAACTGCACACATGTATCTTAGCTGGCTCCAGAACCTTCTGGCATCCTGTCAGTGCCATCATCACTCTGTAGTGCACACTCCATTCCTCAACTGATTCCTCACTGGTCTCTGCCTCCAGCCTTGTTGTCTCCAGACTTGTCTAGAGGGAAAACAACAGGGGTGATGGGCCTGGCCACAGATAGCTTGACGAACAACCATACGGTCTTGAATTTTTATCTTAGGGAATGTAGGAGACGTTGAAAGGGTTTGAGAAGAGACAGCCTGTATGACTGTGGTTTAAGGGGATCCCTTTTCTTTCCAAATTCTCCCAAATTACTCCCTTCTCTCTTACAACTTTTCATCTGTTCTACAGTTTAGTTTTCTCCCTCCTTCATGCTTAGATTTGTGAAGAGAATATGCCCTCCCAGTTGCTCATATGTTATCTCCACTGCCACAACCCAGTAGCTATGAATCATAGCTTCTCAATGAGCATGTGGCTTCTACTTCACAGTGAGTCATGAGAACCAGCCGGCATGCTAATCTTTAATCCTGTTTATTTATTGCTGCAATTTCTTTAAGAAGATTGATATCAACAAATCACAATTTTAAAAAATGGGGAAAAGACTTAGGACCGGCAATTCTCTGGAATGCTCATGGTTTTCCTCCTGGTGCTGAAGAGCCCAGCTTTTACTTGTGCCCTCTGGGATCTCCAGAAGTAAGTGACATTTGTCTATCTCTGAGATCTCAGACCCAGCCTTTCATTTTTCTTGAAAGAAGTTTTCACAGTGCGTAGTGTTTAGGCTTCTGGGAGGGAGGGAGAGGAGCTTTGGTTTGGGACTATTAAAAGGAAGACAAGGAGAATGTCCAAGTCTCTAGTGTACTTATGTATCAACAAAGGACAAAGTGATGATTATAACAGTATGTGCATTCATGTGTGTGTGTGTGTGAGTGTGTGTGCATATGTGCATGTGAGTGTGCGTGTGCATATGCATGTTTGTGCACATAAGTGTGTGTGTGTGCATGCATGTGTGCCTGAGTGTCTACAAAGGCCTCAATACTCTTTCAGTGTGCTGAATGGTACCTGCTGTGTGTCTAGTACTAGGGATGGACTGTCTCCTCCCTTAACAGACTTAAAATACAGAAGAGCAGTTCATTGCTCAGATTCATGTTACTATAACAAAATCTATGAGCTGATTTCTATAATTCTTTCTACAAAGAAAAACACTATTTTGGCCCATAGTTTTATACATTTTTAGTTCATTATCAAGCAAGTCCTATTACCTTGAGCTAATAGCAAGGTAGCACATACTGTTGGGAACATGCCCTGCAGAGCGAAGTTGTTCACGACAGAGAGCAAAAACAGGAAGAGGAAGGGGCTTGAGTCTCGTAGTCCATATCAAGGACATGCCTACTGTCACCCAAGGACCTTCAACAAGACCCTACCTCTACAGAAGTGCCAGTACCTCCCAGGAATACCACCTGGGGGAGCAGGACTTTAAATTAACTTGGACCTTGGGGGATGTGCTAAACTACAGTAAGGCTTAACAATTACAGCCCTGGGGAGTGACTTAGTGGGGTTGGATAAGTGCTGAATGGATTATACTGGAAAGAAAAAGCATGCGGATGCCTGTTCTATTGTTGGAATCTGTTGAATATCGACATGAAGAATTGCTTTCTGACCAATTGTGATGTTCTTCATGCTTGGTTTGATGGGTAGGTTCAGGAAGGGTACTCTGAAAACAGTTGATGTGTCCCATTAAGTCACAACATACTCAAACAGGGAAAGAAAACAGAGGAAAAAACATTTTCCCTTGTTGGTTTAAATTATAGAGAAAGTAAGGTCCAGAGAGATTTGATCTTGTGATAATTTGCATATGGAAAGAAAAACCAGAGAGGAAAACAAAGTCTCTGAGCCTTGGAACCAGGGAAAGGGGTATTTCATCCCTCAAATCAGAGGGAGAATGTCTCCTCCAAAAGAGTGCATGGGGGGGGGGGCTGTTAGTGGGTGATGTCTATTGAGAAGCTTCTGCCTGGGTGTTGTGTTGGTTTCTTCTCATTCCACCTAGAAGTGCTGTTGTGGTCTCGGAGCCTGAGTACCCTGTAAGGGCCTCTGTTATAGCCAGACTTCTGTGTTTCTGCGCTATGACAGTAAAGGATGCTTATAAGAGCAAACCTTACCAGTGTGAGCCATGTAGCATAAGCTCCTTTTTCTCATTGTTCCAACTAAGGAGTACGGGCTTGTCTGCTCTGGATCCATCTTTTAAGAACTCAAGGAGAGCTGGAAAAATGTTCCAGCTCTGGAAAGAAGAAGAGCACCAGTTAGGCAGTGAGCTTTCAGTGATCACCAGGAACATTTGTCTCTACCATTCATTTTATTAAAATTTCCAATCTTCATATGTAGATTGATGCCCATTACTATACTACATGGAAGAGAGGCAAAATAATAATAATAATAATAATTAATAATAATAATAATAATATCATTTAAGCACATATTTGACTTGGTGAACTCGCCCTATTAAAGAGTTAGCATGAGTCACTTACCCTGAACTGGTTGATTGTTGTGAACCTGATTTGGAGGTCATCACACTTGGTATGCATAAGAGACTTGAACCATATTTTACCCTCAAGTTTTAAGGAGGTGCAATTAAAAGCATCTGTAACAAAGCAATCTAGAAGCAAACAAGGTCTCCCCAAATTAGATGCCTTTTTGCGCAAGACAATGAGCAATTCTGTCCAATATGATAACACTGGCAAGGTCTGGCAGTCTCTTTATTAAATAATAATCCATTCTTATATAGGATTTTGCATAATTTGGGACAGAAAATTTATTAACCTACTTGATCTGGAACAAAAGGCAACGCTTCTAGCACATGATGCTACCATCACTACTGCAAGTGTTGCGTGTGGGATTGTGATGTGTGCTGTTTTATTCTATGTGCATCGCACCACTCACAGCATGCCATGAACCCTACCTAAGACAGAGAGCACTAGTGACCTTCTGCTATCTCAAGCTGTTAGTTTCCTCTGTTTACATAGTAGATATTTTAATTTATTATTTATTTATTGTCTTATATACACCAAGGACTTAGAGCTACTAAAGATTTATCTGTAGGATGGTGGTTTGTATTTGATTGTTAATTATTTTGCTCCCCGTGGTCTGTTGCTGTCTCTTATGAGCTGACTGTCATGTACCTCCAATGTTGCTGTGTAACCTTGCTCCAAATATTCCTGTTTGATCAATAAAATGCCTATACATCTTGGTCTGGGCAGATATGACCCCCTAAGCAACCTTGGTACCTCCCAGCCCCACATCCCATGGTATTTGCTTTAATCATTCCTATCTGGGCTACTTCCCATGCATAATGCCACAAATTCTTGCACATTCTATTCATCTGGGCTGCCTTTTTCAAACACTACCTCAGTAGGATTTTTCCAAAGCTATGTGGTTCTCTTCATGCTAACCCGCAGCAGTGCAGCTTCCTTCTTCTCCACTCATCCCTCTCTCTTCTCATTATCCTTCTGTCCTCCCTGCTCAGGAACCTTGGCCATACCTACCTCAAATCTGGTCAACCCCAAGTGAAATAAGGCTCATTTAAAATTCTGTCAGGTAGCCAGGCATGGTGGCACACACTTGTAATTCCAGCACTTGGAGAGAAACAGGCAAGAGGAGCTCTGTGAGTTCGAGGCCAGCCTGGTCTACAAAGTAAGTCCAGGACAGCCAAGGCTACATAGAAAAACCCTGTCTTGAAAAAAATCAAAACAAATCAAACACTTCTATTACATGTCTATGTCTTTTATTGATATGGTAACAGGTTAATAATAACCACTGTAATAATTATAGGTTTTTGATAATAAACTCAAATGGCCATTTATATTTTCTACAACACTTATCAGTGAGTGAAGCAGAGATAGGACTCTGCCCATAGTAGGCTTTTGTTTTTAACAAGGAATGGGGACAAGAGGTAGATTCAAAGAAGTGACAAACACCTAAGTAATTAATGTGCATACTTAAAACCAAAGCTGTAAGTGGAAGAAAAGGTAAAGTAGATTTAGAAGGAAGTGCCCAGAGTGTGATAGTGAGATTAGCAAAGACGAGGAAGAAGTGATGTAAGCAAAGACTTGGAGGATGTGCAGGAGTGAATGGTCCCCTTCATCAGAAGGATCTCTCCAACAAGGCAAAAAACTCAAAAGTGTTCTCCTTTTCAAATGACCACAGTGTTCTTGGAGATGATTGTGGGTAAAGTC
The DNA here is from genome assembly GCF_903995435.1 of Acomys russatus. Lineage (NCBI taxonomy): Eukaryota > Metazoa > Chordata > Mammalia > Rodentia > Muridae > Acomys > Acomys russatus. The sequence goes on from NC_067140.1 coordinate 76,673,073, forward strand.
AGAGAGGTAAAGGTGACCAATGAGAGCCATATAATTGACAGCACCATCTTTTTCTTTTCCATATTTTCTGTCTGGGCTGTTTTCCCCACAAGGGTTCAGTTAGAAGATACAAGGGGAGTGGCCAAATTAGTTAGGACTTGTAGTCAGTGGTAAGACATCCGAGTTTAATTCTGTTGTTCGGTTGGTTATGCTATAATTCCATGTGGCTCAAGCCACCCTCAAGCTCACTGTGTAGCTAAGGGTGACTTTCATCTCTTAATCTTCCCATGTTATCTCCCAAGTGCTGGCATTATGGGTGTGCACAGTCACACCTAGCTCTTGGTTTAAGTCTGTTTGAATCACTACAGTCGTGTTAGGAAATTGTTGGCATAATTCAGTTTAAGCTTCTAAAAGATTACTCTGACCAGTGTTTTAACCGGCATTATCTGTTTAGGGAGGGTGACCTGGGAAGACAGGGAAAATAACAGAAGACCACATGTAATGCAAAAGAAAGATGTCTTTCTAGATCAGGATGGCAAGGGGGCGGGCTGGAGATTTTCAAGGTGACAATGTGCAGAATAAAGCTGAGGGTGACTCAGGGGCTTCAGTCTAAGCAACTGGAAGGATGGGCTTGCTACCCAATGACACAGAAATGAGGACTGGCGTCAGGTATTTGACTTCGGTAAATCATTTAGAGAGGACAGCTAGTCAGCTAACTTGATGATGTGTGATTCAGAAGGAGATAGAACTTGAGCTGTCAGGAGCTAGAAGGTGGACAAGTGAGGAAGGTAAACGTAAACACAGGGGAGTGAATACAGGCAAAAAAAGAAGACAGAGGCCTGCCCCTGGCCGCTGTACCGTCAAGAGGATAGGGTATTATGAAGGAACCTGGCAAAGAGGCTAAAGACAAGTGACCAACAATGCAGGAGCAAAGCTGGCAGGAGATGGCTGCTTATATTTGCATAATGCCTCGTGGCATGTGTGCTCAGAGTACCAGACTGTGTTCAAGAGTAAAGGAAGCTGAAGGCCAGGAATGACAAGTTGTTAGATGTGGGATGTCATGGCTACCTCAGTGGTAACTGTTTCATAAGACAGGGATGAGATGTTGATTGGGCAGGTAGGCCTTTTATCTTGTCTTTTCTTCTGTCACCATAGTAGGTTAAAACACTGTGCAGATAATATGTTGACAGTGTAATTTTAATAAGTGCCACTGGGGATTTCTTTTAAACCCATGGCAGATTTTCAATTTCTTAATATGGCCTTAATATTCCAAAAGGTGCATATATCTTAATTATAATAAAAATTCATTTCTTCATAAATCAACCAAGAGAACAGACACAGATATTAGAAAGCACTTAACTTATTTGGGTGCAATAAATTATATTTTATCCATTTTGTAAGAAGTAAAAGTGTTGGTAACATGCCTCACAAGATCTTGATAACTTAAAGCAATGGTTCTCAACCTTCCTAATGCCATGATCCTTTAATACAGTTCCTCATGTTATGGTGACCCTCAACCACAAAACTATTTGCTTTGCTACTTCATAACTACTTTTGCTAGTGTTATGACTCATAATGTAAATATATGATATACAGGGTATCTGATAAGCAATCCCCAAAGAGATCATGATCCACAGGTTAAAAACCACTGATTGAAAGTGAGCCAAAGACTCTTCAAAGAACACTCAACGTCTTATTCTTTTTGTGTGCTGGGATCTCCCCCCCCACTCCAATAAGCTTTCTGAAGAAAACAACCAGGTCTCATAATTTTTAGGTATCTTTTGCATCCAGACATGTTGTCAGTTTTGCTGGTTTAATCGTCTATTCACACTTTGGCTGATTTTGCTCCCTGACATGCATGCCTTATTCCAAATCGTAAAGCAGGAATAGATGACAACAAAAGAGAACACTGGTGGTTAGAGAGCAGACCCAGTCTGTTTGAGAAACTGAGTAACAGAGGCTGATATGTGCACTGATAAATGATAGGCTTGTGTTTGCTGGCCAAGAAGCTCCAGGCATGATAGGCATTTAAAGCTTTGATTATCTGTGCAGGCATCGAAGACAAGTGAGTCTCTCCCCACCCCGCCCCTGCCAGTAGCTATCTATTGTTGGGAGAGCTACATTTCAATATCCTTATCACAATTTTTAGGAATTCGGTTTGATGGCTTTCCAGCCTATGTTGTTACTTTTGGAAGCTGAGGAGAAGAAAGGGGTGTCACAGAATCCTGTCTCTCTTTCTCATTGTCCTTTACAGTCAGCAGGAGTAGAGACTGAGACTATCTACATGGTATTTGTCAAAAGCACAGACCCTGGACCCCAACATCCCTTGCTGGCAGCACAGGCCACAGACATCAAGATGGCCTCAGACTGTAGGCCAGGCCTCAGACATTGACATTCAGCCTTTCTCCACAGTGTATGCACTGCTGCATTCCTCCATTCCTCCCACCCTCCATCTTAAGTTCTTTCATAGCTGTGGCACTGGAAACTGAAGCACATCACTCACCCACCCACCCCTACACACACACACACACACACACACACACACACACACACACACACACACAGAGAGAGAGAGAGAGAGAGAGAGAGAGAGAGAGAGAGAGAGAGAGAGAGAGAGAGAGAGAGAGAGAGAGAATGCATCTAGATAGATAGATAGATGTTGCCCACACAGTATTATATGCAAATACTCATTACCCTAACCTCTGGTCTCTGAAGTACCATAAATACTGTGTTATCCCTGAGACATCTTTGATCACAGCCATAGTTTAGGTTTTCATTTTTGATGGTGATAACATGCCCTTGGATAGGATTCTACATCACTGGTCCCTTCTCATGGTCCAGAAACTTGTAGATGAAGTAGGTTTGGGTTGACTGACTTGAAGTGCTGAATCTGGGCCCAGATGACAGCAAGTTAGTCAAGTCTCTTCCCTAGCGGCCACATCACATGGCAAGCTCTTCGTATACTTTTTTCTTTTGTGTACTTATATGTTCTATATATAGTATGCAAAACATAAAAGCATAATATAATTATGATAGTTTAATGCACCATTTTATTGTCTGTCAACTTATTTATCCCACAATGCACTGTTAAGATATATATGTTGACACATAAAAACCTTTGTAATATTTTTAACAACTGAATTAGTATCAGAATCCATAACACAGTAATGTGTTTGTTCATTCTGCTGGCAGATAATATAACTTAATTGCATTTGTCTTGTGGTGGAAACAACTTCTCTTATGTCTTCTGCTCACACGTCCAAGTTTGCCATGGAATGTATCTATATACATAAGCATTCTTAAAATATATGAATATATACAGTGCACATTTTTGGTTTCTCTCTCTTTCTCCCTCTCCCTCTCCCCTTTCTCTCTCTCTCTCTCTCTCTCTCTCTCTCTCTCTCTCTCTCTCTCTCTCTCTCTGTGTGTGGTGTGTGTGTGTGTGTGGTGTGTGGTGTGTGTGTGTGTGTGTGTGTGTGTGTGTGTGTGTAAGAGTAGTCTTTTGAGAAAAATTAAAGTCTCTATCCTTTAGTTTTCTTGTTTAGATGAAAGAGGAGACCAGATCGTTTTACCCTGGTTATGTGAGGATTCCATGTACTGATACATATTCTGCCCATAACATTGCCAGGTAGTAAGAAGGAAAAATGTAAGCATGCTGAAGGAATTAAGACAGGCATAGAAAGGATTCTATGATCTGGCATATGGGGCTTGACCTGAAAACATTAAAGTAAAAGAAAGAATATACAATAGAGCTGTTAAGGGCACAGGGCATCTCAGAAATAGGGTGATGATAGTTGAAAACACAAAAAAATTAGTATATGAAAAAAAAAAAAAAAGAGAGAGAGAGAGAGAGAGAGAGAGACAAGAGTCTTGTTTAGAAATATCAGCTCTGATGTTCTGTTTTTGTTTTTGTTTTTTGTTTGTTTGTTTGTTTGTTTGTTGTTGGTTTTTTTTTGTTTTGTTTTTTGTTTTTTGTTTTTCAAGACTGGGTTTCTCTGTGTAGCCTCGGCTGTCCTGGGCTCGCATTGTAGACCAGGCTGGCCTGGAACTCACAGGGATCCACCTGCCTCTGCCTCCCCAGTGCTGGGATTAGGGATTAAAGGCATGCACCACCACTGCCTGGCTATGGTGTTATTCTTATATCCTTTTTTCATTCTAGCTTGTTGCCTGGCTTGGTGGCCAAAGCTGTTTTATACCTAGGATTCATAAAAACCAAATCAAATCCAGGCAGCACTACGTGGGAGGGGGAATATAGAGACCTGCCAACTGTTATAGCATCTACAGACCTGCCCTCTAGAGCCTGGTGCAGGAGGGCTATAAACACCCGCTGGTCACCGCATTTCACAAACATGGATGGAGGGTGTCATCTAGGGGTTCACTAGCTTTGTGAGCAGCATGCAATGGGAGCCACCACAGTGTGTGAGTATGTGGTGGTCAGACGGAAGAGAAGGAAAAGTAGGGCAGCTTCAGCATTATGAAGAGACCGGAAATGGAGACTTGAGGGGCGAGAGGAGTGGCTTATTGTGAGTGGACAGCCCTACTATCTGGGGCCATGGTGAGGACCAACCTAAGCTGCTGCTGCAGGCCACGTCTGAGTCTCTGGCTATGTAGCAGCAAGGATCAGTGTTCATGTCCGTGGCTCATATTACCACCAGAGAGCATGAGGATGTGTCTGGTCCTGGCAGCCTCCTGGGACCACATGGATGTTCATGGGCTGTGCATAACAGGTCCTGCCCCTCATGGCATGCAAAACTCTAGAGAGCTAGGCCTATCGCTTACCAGCATCAACCTCAGGAGAGTGGATCCTGCACTTGCCCACAAAACACTATGGAGCTAGCCCTGGTGGCAAGGGTGTGGGTGAGCCAGCCCCAAAGCCATGAGTGTGGGAGAGCTGGTGCCTTCCACCTGTCCTTCACTGCCTCTGGCAGTCCTGAAAGCTGCCCACGTGGTCATGAGTTCAGGGAGCCATCCCTGCCCCTCTCTAGTTGCAGCATTCTGGAGAGTGGGCCCTGCCCCTCACCTGGGAAGCAAGGCAGAGCTGACTCTGGCGACAGGAGTGCAGGGGAGCCAGCCCCAAGGGCAACAGCATGGTAGAGCTGGACACTTGTCTGCCATGAGGCGATGTGGGTGCAGGGGTCATGCCTTGTCCCTCACTACCTGTGGAAGTAGGGTGAACTGACCCGAGGTCATGAGAGCAGGAGAGCTGGCCCTAACCCTTGTCAGCATCAGCACTAGGGAGAGCAGAGGTGGCCCTGAACCTTGCCTGGACAACACAGTAGGGCTGGCCCTGGTCAAGGTGCTGTGGGGAGCCTGGCCTGAAGGCAAGAGTGCAAGAGAGCTGGCCCCGCCACTTGTCTGCCTTGAAGTGGCATGGGTGTGTGGGTAATGTGTATCCCCTTACATCCCTCGCCGCCTGCAGCAGTCAGGAGAACTGGGCACAGGGTCATGAGAGCAGGTAAACTGGCTTTGCACCTCACGGGCTGTAAGCCCTGCACCTTGTCTGGTCTGGACAGAACAATAGAGCTGACCCTGCTTGAAAAGGCTCAGGTGAGCTGGCCAGAATGTGAGAGCATGGGAGAGCTGGCCCCACCACTCATCTAGCTTGAAGAGGCCTAGGCAGGGGAAGATGCCCTCTGCCCCTTTGCTTCTCGCCATCTGAGGCAGTCAAGAGAGCTGGCCATGTGGTCATGGGAGTAGGAGAGCTATCCCTGCCCCTTCTCCCACTGGTTGTAAGCATTTGGGAGAGTAGTCCCCTGAACCTTACCTGGGTGACACAGTGGAGCTGGCCTTTATGGTGAAGGCATGGTGAGCTAGTTCTGAAAGTGTGTGAGAGCTGGAGAGCTGTTCCAGCCCCTCACAACCTGGAGTACTTGGGAGAATAGGCCCTGCACTGTACTGGGCAGCACAGCACAGCTGGCTCTAGAGGCATGGGTGTGGGTGAGCTGGCCAAGGGCATAAGAACAGACCTCCTGCCAATGAGGGTGGCCTAGCTAGAGCAGTGCTGCAGAGCTTGACCTGCTGGTGTGAATGCAGCAGAGCTGGCAGGCTGACTTGCTTAGCTACCACCCAGGCCCAGATCCAGGGCTTTGAGTTGGCTCATTCCAGCATCTATATCATCCAGGACTGGTTGGGGCATGCGAAAAGGCCAGTCCTGCTGTTCCAAAGCTGCAGGATCTCCTTGACATAGGGCAAGACAAGATAATGAAGAGGAGTCCTGATGAAGATCCAATACTGATGATGTGACAGAAGCCAGAGACCTTGAACAAAACCAATGACTCACTGTAAGGAACATTGAAAGTGAAGACGTATGGATGGACGGATATTCTGTGGGACACACTGTGACACACTACAGCTTCGATGATGTATGGTTTCTATGCTGTGGTTTTGTAGTTGTGTGTGTGTGTGTGTGCTTATTTGAGGGGGTGGATTTCAGGGTAAAGGGCAGATACGAGGGCACAGGAAGATGAGTGGGACTAGGGTGCACAATATGAAACACAAATAATCAATAAAAAATTAATAAAAGAAACACTAAAAAATTGGTGTTTGTTTCATCTGCTTAGCTTGTAAGGGCATTTCTAAAGAGATTTATTGAGGGAGAAGATTGTCATGCATATAAATAGTGCGATCCCATACACAGGCATCACACATGGATGAAATAAAAGGTTTTTAGAAAAAGAGAAAGCCAGCAGGTGCAAACGTGCTCTCTCTCTCTACATCTTGGCTGCCATGATTGATGCCACTCACACCACCATGCTTTCCCGGCATGCCCTCCCTGCTGTGGTGAAATGAAACTTCTTTACCTATAAGCCAAAATATCTGACTTAAATTCTTTACCTTAGACATTTGTTCTTAGCAGTCTGACTAACATAATACTCTGAAATTTTCATTCAAATAATGTTCAGTAAAAATAAGCATCACTATAGGAGTTGTGGAGCAAAGGGAAACTGGGGTAAGATTTCTCTTATAAGTCAAGGAAGCGGGAGCATAGGACTGAGGGAAAGCATATGAACATGTGGGGCCTGATGCACAGACATCTGAGTAGCATTTGCCTCTGAAAAAGATCCTAGGTACTTTACCAGAGCCTTCAACATCTATTAAGTGATATTTTAAGAAAGAGAAACTCAAGCTGGTCATGGTGACACACACCTGTAATTCCAGAACTCAGGGAGGCAGAGGCAGGTGGCTCGCTGTGAGTTAGAGGCCAGCCTGGTCTACAAAGTGAGTCTGGGACAGAGAAACCTTATTGAGAAAGAGAGAGAGAGAGAGAGAGAGAGAGAGAGAGAGAGAGAGAGAGAGAGAGAGAGAGAGAGAGAGAGAGAGAGAGAGAGAGAGAGAGAGAGATCCAAAACAAAAATATCATTTCGTTGAGTGTAGAAAGTGGTTCCCTCATCACCTTATGTTGGCTTCTTTTCTATGTTATATAATTTTAATAAATTTTTATAATTAATGTTTTGTAATTAAAAGGAATTATATGAAAGTCAGGAAATGTGGGGAAATAACCTTGAAAGAAAATAACGTTCTAAAATATTTTTAAATATTAGTTCATTTCAAATAAGTTGAAGTTTGAAGTTCGCTATTTACCTTATGGCTTTCTCTTTAAACACAAAAAGATGGAAATCAGTTAAGTCAATTTAGATGAATAATGTTTAGAGAGAACATATTTGCTATTCATTTTTAAAAAGAGATATTTTTGAATTATTTAAAATTATTTAAAGTTATTTAAATTAGTAACCTTACTGATTAAGTTTTTAAAGCTAAAACAATGATAGAATTATTTCCCTCCCCCGTAAATTCTGAATGTGCTGTGCTGAGCAGCCTCGGTGAGATTGAAAAGTGTGGGTGGGTTTCTTCCTGCTGGGTCTCTTTTCTTTGAACCAATTCATGAACTCTGACTTTCTCAACACTTTGCTTTCAAGCACCTTATTAGGTTCTCTTATGGCCTAAGGGACCAAAACCTCAGAAAGCTTTCCTTATACAAATTTGGGTAGATGGATTGCCACAAAGATACAACATCGAGTGTTGATTGGCCTGAGTATAACAATCTAATAGTTGCACAGCATTTGGTGCTTCCTGTAATTGATGCAAACTTCATTAAAGAAAATGACAGACGGCATATGGCTGCAGGCAAAGTGCCAGTCCACATGATGACTCCTACCATATTCTAGTATAGGATAAACAATGATTTTAATCACCTTGGAAAAAAAAGCTGTCACTTTTCTTTTCAATAACCTCATTATTATAAACTTGCAGCAGATTCCTTGTTAGCCTGCAAAAAGAAGTAATAAAAATATAGCAATAAATAGGCATTTGCTTTTTGTTTCACCTCCCGCATGAATGACATCTGAGACATCTAGATGTGGCCCTCAAGTAATGCAATGACATCCTCATGTAGTCAGTGCTACAGGGGACTGACCACAGTGCCCCAGGTTTACACACCATTCTCACGTTGTTTAAATTATTGCTGTGAGAGTCAGGAGGCTTGTGGGCACAAACACTGATGATGGTGTGTGTGTGTGTGTGTGTGTTGTGTGTGTGTGTGTGTGTGTGTGTGTGTGTGTGTGTGCGTGCGCGCGCCTTGGAGGCAGACACTTGGGCTCTTTGCAAACAGCTCTCAGTCATAGACTCACATTGCATTGCATTCCTCTTGAAAGGAGGCATCAAAGAAAGCTGAATTTTAGGGAGATAATTATAGTCCTGTCAAGTTCTGAGGTTAACTTCAATGTTCGTTGTTTAAGGAAAAATTTTAAAAAATCATTTAGTGTTTGTAATAATGTGTTTTCCTAGTCAATTTTACATGCAGGACATGATTCTGCATGTATGTACATATTTTATAGTGCTCCAATAAAGCTCAGATATGCGAGGAATTAAGATAATTTTATAAACTTTATAGGAAATAGAGCTAGATCTTAATTTGAGCCCAGGGAATTGATACAGTTAATTTTAGTTAGTGATTCATGTCAGCATTCTTTGCAGAAACAGAAATTGCCTTTGGCTAATTCAAATAGGCACTTGAATTAGAGAAAGCTCGCCGGATGGGCAGAAAAGCAGAAGAACCAAGTGGGAATTGGGCTCCCCAATGTTTTATTTTCTTCAGGCTGGTACAACAGAAAGCAGGAGATGAGCAGTTATAAGGAGCAGAAATTTGTCATTTACAACTTTGGAAGTGGCAAGTCAGAGACCAGTGTTCTGGAAGACTTGTTGTTTGGCTGGGCTCCTTTCCTCACAGCCTACCGTGGTTTCATTGTGCTTTTGCAATGAGAATAGTGCTAGCAGATCTGTCAGGGTGGCCAGGAGGATGCCAATTCACTGTCAGTCTGTACTTGCCCAGATCCTGGCTGAGAAACAAACAGACAGACAGAGAAACAGACAGACAGACAGACAGAAGTAGTGATAGAAAAATTCAATGTATTCTGAATTGTTTCAGAGAAGCATTTGTTATTGTGAAATGCTAGTAACCATCTTCGTGGATTTTCATTTACTGGTGTTTTGTATTTTTATATACTGTACAAGAAATCAAATTAATATGTCTATTACATGGACAGAGCCAAAAGAACTTCTTTAAAAATAGAGGAATTCAATTGTAAATAAATTGATTACATTGTAGGTATCACCCTGAAGTCTTTGACAGAAATGGTATTGTTGAGTTTTTTGGTTTTTTAAAATTATTATTATTTTTGTTTTTTAGATTTATTTATTTATTATTTATACAGTACTCTCAGCAAGCCAGATGAGGGCACCAGATCTCATTATAGATGGCTGTGAGCCACATGTGGTTGCTGGGAATTGAACTCAGGACCTTTGGAAGAACAGCCAGTGTTCTTAACCTCTGAGCCATCTCTCCAGCCCAGTATTGTTTTATATAAAAAGAAAAACTTAAACTTTTGCTTATGGTGCTTCAACTGTGTCTATCAGTTTCGTCACCATGTACTTCATCTGACTGTAGGTACGTGGAGAGAAAGCCCTGTAGAGTGGACTTACCAGAAAATGAAGTCTTAACGTATATGTCAAAATTTTAACTCTTGCTGAGAAGTTACATGGTAGAGGGCTGGAAAAATAGTTTAGCAGTTAATAGCACTTTCTACATACTCATGTGGATCCAAGTTTGGATCCCTGCTCCCACATAAAAAGCTGTTTGCCCTGAAAACAGTTTTATCTTCAGCTCCAGGGGATCCAGTATTCAGAGAGCCCACCAGAGATGACACTCAGTTGTAGTTTATTGCCAATTGAATGTCAGCCAACTCTAACTGCGTTCAGGTATTGGGAACTCAAGTGCAGCACCAAGCGTTCAGGGTGAGGTTTTGGGTTTTTTTATTTGTTTGTTTGTTTTGTTTTTTGTTTTGTTGTTGTTGTTGTTTGGTACAAACTATAACCTTATATCTTGTTTAGCTATAGGAGGAGGTTTGGTACAAGTAAGCAGTTTAACAGAAGCTAAGATAAAACAGCTAGCAAGAGGGAAGTTGCATAATCAAACAATTTAGTAAGACAAATTCCCCAGGGTATCGTGACCTCAGGTTGGGTACTTTGCTACAGGGCTTCTCAACAAGGAGATCAAGTTCTAGTTAAACCTAAAATGGCCTCAGAAAAAATATAAGATAGTGGAACTTCTGCACTGTCTTATCCTGTTACAGCAATACACTCTTCAGTCTTCTGCATGTATACTTGCACACACGTGCACAGATATGTGTAAATATGTTTAAATAAATAACAATTAAAATTTACATGATAACAACACATTGTAAAATCATATAATGACCTTATTCTAAAATACTCAATAGTAGATATTTTCCTGAAAGCTGGTTTTAGAATGCACTTCAATAATTCAAACATTAACATATAAATATGCTTAAATCTCATAGTCAATAGAAATATTAAAAGACATTTTATAAATGTATGAGTTTTTTGGTTTGTATTTTTACAAATTTCAACTTAACCACTTCGGGAACATATAAGTCAGTTTCCTGATGTATGCTATTTTTTGAACTTTCTGGTTTGGGGTTAATTTATTTGTTTATTTATTTACTTAATCACTCATTTTACATCCTGGTTGTATCCTCATCCATCCTCAACTCCCAGTCCCACCCTTCCTCCCTCTCCCCCTCCCCTATTCCTAAGAAAAAGGGCGCCTCCTTCACATCCATCTCAGCTCATCAAGTCATATCAGGACTGAGCATGTCCTCTTCCCCTGTCGCCTGGCAAGGCAGTCCTGCCAGGGGGCAGTAATTGAAAAGCTGGCAAGAGAGTCCATGTCAGAGACAGCCCCCACTCCCATTACTAGGGGACCCACATGAAGCCTGAGCTGCCCATCAGCTACATGTTTGTAGGGGGCCTAGGTCCAGTCCACGCAAGTTTTTTGGTTGGTGCTTCAGTCTCAGCAGGCCCCTCAGGGCCCTGCTTAGTTGGCTTTATTGGTCTTCTTGTGAAGTTCCTGTCACTTCCAGGTCCTTTTCTCCTTCCCTCTACTTTTCCACAAGGTCCCCTATGCATCACTCAATGTTTGTCTGTGAGTCTCAGCATCTGCTTTGAGGCACTGCTGGGTGGAACTTCTCAGAGGACGGCTCTGCTTGACTCCTGTCTGCAAGCATAGCAGAATATCATTAATAGTGTCAGAGGTTGGTTCTCTCCCATGGGGTGGGTCTTGGGTTGGGCCAGGTATTGGTTGGACATTCCCTCAATCACTGCTCTATCTGCTCTATCTTTATCCCTCCATATTTTATAGGCAAGAAGAATTTTTAGTCAAAGTTTTTGTGGGTGGGTTGGTGTTTTCCTTCCTCTACTAGGAGACTTGTCTAATTAGAAGGTGTCCTCTTCAGTCACTATGACCCTTGATACTAGGAGTCTCTGATAGACACATATTTAATCTTGGGGTTAGATTTTAAGTAAAGAGGATAAACACAATTTAAAACTAAGATATTTCTGTGGCATATTACTATGCTTAGTCCAAATTTTGCATTTCAAGTACAGTGAAAATATGCATACTCACATGTGTCTATACATACTTTTGTGAATTATTATCTTTAAGTATTTATATAGCCATGCACACAACTACAAAAAAGAATTCTGTGGAGGAGTTAAGCCATCGTGGTGAAACTAAACTCATAATTTTGCTCGACAGTAGTGTCCCAGTTTCACTGCTTTTGCTATGATAAAATATCCTAACAGAAAGCACGTTAGGATAGAAAATATTTATTTTAATTTACAATTAGAGGCTACAGCCCATAATTGTGGGGATTCAAGGCAGGAATGTGCAGCACCCAGTCACATCCTGAGTCAGACCATGCTTGCTTATGCTCAGCTGCCTCTATACTTAGTCCTAGACCCAAACTCAGGGAATGCTGCCACCTATGGTGGGTGGGTGTTCTGCCCTCAGCCAGTATATCAGGACAGTTCTTTACAGATATAGCAGCAGGCCCACCTGATCCCAAAAGTCCCTCAGAGAAACTCTTCACAAGTGACTCAGATGATATCAAACTGACAATTAAAAATAACATCTCAACTTAATTTCCTTCCTCACCTTTATTTCTAATGCTGCATTTTCTTTCCCACTCTTTGTATAATAAACTCTAAGCCACTATAAAGACTTCAATTTTCCCCTGGTACCTGCACTTATCAAAAAGAGGTGAAGGGGTAGGGTAGACTATTATTAAAGACAAACAAGCAGGAATTAACTAGGGTAAAAGGATGAGTTTAAAGAAAAAATATATCATATAAGGTATAATTGAGGGGTGACTCCCCTTGTACCTTGCTATAGTGATGGAATCAATTAAGTGTACATTTGATTAAGTCAACATGAACACTGACCTGACTACATGCAACAGTTCCCAGTAGCATGATTCTTCCCTCTTACTCAGCTTGACTTTTCTTGGGAATAGTAAATGGTATGGCCAAACACCATCCACTTATGCTTTTTTTAGTCCAGCCTCAGGACTCGTGTTGACTGGAGAACCAAGAGGGATGCTGGAGAGGATAAGTTCATAACGTCCCAGGCCCCACATTGGAGAAGTCTTTGGAAAGTGAGGCTTGGATCAAGTACAGAACTGAAAGCAGTGCGTGCCAGAAAGAAGCCCAGTCCCCAGCATTCTGGAGTGACTAGTGTACTGATAAACTTAAGTGGATAGGGCAGTGTAACCAGGCGTTTGCTACTGTGTGGGCTCGCTTCCTTTCACCCATCAACCCCCTAACACTAGATAATAGAGAAAACAAGGCTACAGAGTAAAGGAAAGAGATTGCTGAATGATGATGGGGTTGAAAAAGGGGCAATGCTGTTGTCAGACCACTTCCTGATGATCCTCCGTGTAAGTTTCATCTTCGCAGTCTCAGGACATCTAATTTCTTCTTGCTGTTTCTTCTTTGCACATGACTACTTAACATACTGTGACCAGCAACAACTACCAACAACCAACAGCCAACCAACCATCAACCCCACCCCTCTTGGGGCCCCAGCATTTATATATCCTCTGGAAAGTCCCCAAAATTCCAAACATCACACAATCCCCAAAACTATCTTCAGCTGGCAAAATCATGCCTCCGCTAGAGCGCCAATCAAATCCTAGCTGCTGCAAAGCAGCCCCGTTTCCTCACACCTGGGATTAAAATGAGAACATTTGCATGTAATATTTCTGTGTTTTAAAAAACAAACAAACAAACAAAACAACGACCACCGAGATTCCACAATTGTCACGATACAGTCGTCCATGAAAATACATTATTAAAGTATGCTGGGACAAAGATGGAAATGCACTAACTTGGCCGTGCACAACCCAAGGAACAGGACATACAGGAACAAAAAATGAAGAGAGGACTGTGCGAAATTAAATGTGGCTTGAGAATCAGTTTAAGGAGAGAGGTACAGAGAAAGGAATGGGAAAGGCTTAATCGGACTAAATGATAACACTATCCATCCAATAAAGGAGACCCCAGTGTTTAAGTCTTAGTCATCTGCTGTTGTCAGGGTGAGTCACTTAAGAAGGCCTTATCGTGAGAGTCCTAAATTCATTAGTAGGTTGATGCCTTTCTGAGCTCTTGGTGAACTGGTGGGAAGACACAGTCATGGGTCTTTGAAAGCTATCTCCCGCCCTGTCTCCTTCCTGTCTCTTCCTTCTTCCTGACCATGAGACTGGTAACTTTGCTTCTACGTTGTTTCCCCGCCATACTGTTTAAACTCAGGCCCCCAGCAGTAGAACAAGCCAATTATGGACTAAACCCTCCAAGGTGAGTGTCCCTACCTTTTAAGTAGTGCTTTCAAGAATTTGTCACAGTGTCTGTAAGTGAACACATACTCTTCTGGAGGAGTTAAATGAAAATGAAAAATGTTTCCTTGACTTTCTTAAAACTCAGGGCTGGAGAGATGGCTCAGTGGTTAAGAACACTGTCTGCTCTTCTAAAGGACCCAAGTTCAATTCCCAGCACCCACATGGCAACTCAAAACTGTAACTGCAGTTCCAAGGTATCTGACACCTTCACACTAATGCACATAAGGAAAAAAAAAAAAAACACTAAAAAACAAAAAAACAAAAAACAAAAAAACCCAAAAAAACAAACAAAAAAAAAACCCCCAAACTTTCTTAAAACTCATCTCGATCTAAACTAGGCAGTGTACTGATTCTTATAGTTCTAGCTGCTTTTATCTCTGAAAAATGACAGAAACTTAAAAGGCTGTGTTTTGGACAGGGGTTTTGTTTTTTGGCTTTCCCTCCCTCTTCTCAAATGGTATGTAATTATGGAGCATAATATAAGATATCATTATGGCCATTTTCAAATATTCATGCTAAGATGTTGCCATCCTTATGTACAGTCAAATGCTCAGAAGCTGAGGTGGGAGAATTCCTTGAGTTGAAGAGTTTAAAAGCAGCTCAGGCAATACTAAGATCCCTGTCTAAAGAAAAAAAAGATAATTAATTTTCTAGGAATAGCTGCCTTACCCTATTGCCCAGTGCATAATAAGTCATATAATGATAGATCAAGTGCATGTTCTTGGGCATGCATTATTTTTCTGAGAACTTCTGCTATTATATCTGGGTATTGGTAATAAGAACTGTACTTCAGAGATAAAATGAAACTATTTCAAGGATGTCCAAGTGGGGATCCAAGAGTTCAGAGGTCACTAAATCTACCTATTCTTTTGAGTTTGTTGCACTCAGGAGTTGAAGATCACACCTCCCTTCTATTCTGTATTGTAGTCAGAAGTATCTTAGCCATGGACTCGTTGCTTGCATATCAATACAGAGCCCAGATTGCATGGGGAGAATTGGTGACTGGAGGTGGAGCGGGAAGGCTGGGGCACAGAAGCATACTGGTTCTGTGGTAGTTTGGCTCTTCGAGGGAGTTGTGATTGGTGTATTCAAGGAAAGCACCACAAGGAAACTAAAGAACATATTGAAACACTTCCTCCTGCAGTTTCAAAAGAAAGAAATCACTGTCAAGCTTTGAAAGCAGGAAGAGTTCCAGAAAGAAAGAAAATTTGTTGAGCGGCCTATGAAGGAGTTAATGGTAACCATAGCTGGCTAGAGTGGAAAACTGTGTACAGACGTAGGCTTCTTTAATCGTTCGCTGGAGCTCCATGGATTCTAACCATCACTGCACCAGTTTACATACGTTTCTCTAATTACAAGTCAGGGCTTGATCACAGCCTGTGACTGTTCTTTCTTTGCGTCATATAACTACCTTCTTGATACCAGTAGGAACCTTAGTAGTTTTCCCTTTCTTCCCTACACCTTTCTCTTTTTTATTCCCAGCTCATCGGGTAACCCCAGAGTTTAAAACCCTTGCAAGTGTATACCCCTTGATGCAGATGCTATGGATTCCCCACAGCAAAGCCTTCCTAATTATTATGTCCACAACCCACAGTAAGAATTCCATGTTATGCCTGATCTAACACATGCATACTTATGTGGTTGAAAACTGAAGTGCAGTTAAACATGTTCATATGATAAGCTTTGATTCTTTGGCTTATCTTCAACTCTGCTTCATTCACACGGGGGAGGGGGAGAAAAAGCGGCCAATGGATAATCGTCCAAGAGGAGGACCGTTTGCTCTTCAGTTTTAATCATTATGAGTAAGCTCCACACGCCAGGCTGTGCAGGCCATTTGTAAGAAATGACTACAGCCAGCTCCTGGACCGGAATGTGCAACCCGTGCTGGCTGCTTTAAGGATGTGTTCTCCCATCAATTCAATGTGGCTTTTAAGGTTCAGTCATAATTATCCCCAGGGCCAAGGTGGAGCTCAGTAGTCGGGTACTTGCCTATCATGTACTGAATTCAGTTTTCAGCACCGCAGTGGGGAAAAGAGAGCCCATGACACCTACACATTACCTATATGAGAACGTGTTTCCACCTCTAGGTGTTATTTTGAATTTTGTGTGGGGATACAGTTGAATTCTCATGTCTGAGTCCCCTGTGTCCTTGTTGATCAAGAATTAGCCATCAGTTCCAAAGGTGGCAGAAGCCTTGGGCGTCTAACCAAGTCGGCTATATGGTAGGTAAGATAATATTCTAAGGGACTTGTATGTATTGCATCCCTGAGCTGTACTTCATGTGTGATAATGTTAGCCTATTTTGAGGAGGCAGAAACTGAAAGCCAGGGGAGGCACAAAAGATTCTGGAACACTATAGCAAAGCACTGATGGATATGTGATTTAGATCTTGGTCCGTTGATGCTAGAATCCACCATCTTGCCTGACACGCTATTCTTTACTTCTCCATTCAGTACCAAATGAAAAGTAACAGCTGTGTCTGTGGCTGAGCCTTAGGTGATCATCTAACCCACGCTGTGCTGTAGGATGCTGATTTAGGGCATCGTGTGGTCCTATTTCTTTCTAAGTTCCTATATTTGCTTCCAGATATACAGTAATTAGTCTTATTCTAGTCATCCCTCAGTCTTGAGGAGGAGGAGGAGGAAAAGGTGGGTAGCCACTTCTGGCCTTTGTTATCTTTGGCTTTGACTCATTGTCTCCTCTTAGAATACCATAATTTTCATCACTTCAGTGACCAATTATCTATAATTTTCAAACCAGCAATATAATTCAAATATTTTAAATATAGCAAACTCAATACTCAATGATAATCATATAGCAGGTGCACTTAAAAATTATTAAATTCATTATGTCTAAATATTCAAATGATTCTAACTATATAAAGGATTTTGACAATACAAAGGGATAATTTAAAGTATATTTTTAGAATTAAATGGCCTCTCAAAGTCATTACTAAGGAAACTCTACTAAATTCCCTCTTAGAATATTCCATCTAGTCTTCCAGGGACTCTTCTGGCATTTTCCCTCATTACATGCTAAGTAGAGAGGAGAGTGGACTGCTGGGGAGAATTTAATTCTGAAGCATAAACCTCAGAAAATATATGTCTGAAGTTAAACTGTGCTGTTGGAAAAGCAAAGAAATAGGAGGCTGTGTCCACATAGAAGGATCTATCTATTAGGAAATCAAAGGTATGAAAATCCATGGTGTCTTAAAGGATTGGTACTAAGTGAAGGGTGAGATAGGTTAAGATTAAATAAATGGAATTGGTAAGCTACTGATGAGCTCACAGCTTATCTTTATTCTCCTCATCATCTTATTCAATTAACTATACAAGGTGTATCAGGATCTCATAGTGGGAACACCTATGTGCCTCTGTTTTATGGAAGCTGTCCTAGATGAACTCCACCTCCCCAAGCCTATATATAAGAGCCTATGCTTGCCTCTTATACACCAACTATTCATAAACATTCAGCAAGACAGAAAGCCAAGTAATTCTTCAAGTCAGTCAAGATACAAAAGGGGTACTAGCTATAAGAATGGTGTGTGTGTGTGTGTGTGTGTGTGTGTGTGTGTGTGTGTGTGTGTGTTGGTATATGCATGCAAGTCTGTATAGCCTTAAGATGAAATGCTCTAATATTCACTCAAAAAACTAAGAAATGAGGTATTATGTTTTTCCTCTCTCTATTCTTTCCCTGCTATATTCATTTCTTAGTCTATGAACCAAAGGTTATTATGATTATTCAGTAATTGACTGTCAATAGTCAAATGAGATAACTTATTACCTACTTCAGATCCACCTAGTTATGATAAAGCTTGAAGGAATAACAATCATGAGTAGACAGTGCTTTGTGTCTCAGATGTTTCCAAACTCCCTACTTATCAAGTTTCCATATGAAGCTATATCCTCTGGATACTTCTTTTCTTGCCCCAACCCCACTCTGACCACGTGGCATTATTGTTAGTGCTTCTTTATTTTGAAGATTAAGAATGTAACTGAATCATATGGACTTTGCTAGGTAGTGTTCAGTTTGTGTCATAACTGGTCTTTGTTTCAGGCACTGGTCAAGACTTGATCAGCTTGCTTTCTGGATGGATACCTTGGGTAGCTGTAAACTGTACCTGAACAATTTTTTTTTCATTTGGTGGCAATATCTCATATTCTAAGATTAATGGTTTTTCTTATATAAGAGATGCTTCTGAATGAAAATTCTTCAATCACAATCCTTCTGGGTATCTTTGCTTCAGCTCCAAAGCACTCCTGCTTTGTAGCTAAAATATGAAAAGATGTTGTGTTTCCCTCTCCCCACGCAGAGGAGACACATGGGGCATTTGTTTTTATAACTGATCTCAGTTGGAGTGGTTCATTCCTGACCCAGACTTGAAGATTCTATTAAGCCATAGTAGGCACACCGCCCACAGTCTGTGTCCGAGGGTTTCCCTAGAATCTTAAGCGTGCAGTGATAACATGCATTTAAACTTATTTAGACCAATATTTTCAAAATTCCAAACACTGGATAGAATTACACACTGTGGTAGCCAGAGAAAATGATCCCACTGTGAGGGAGGTGGATACAGATCTATATGGGAGAGCTGAGGATATGGGAAATAGAGTCGTGTGCCAGGAATGAGACTTAGCCTTTGTGCAGCCTGCCTCCTGCAATGTGATCCCCAGACCAGTCGCCAAGCAACTGTGACCCATCCACACACAGCAGCATGGAGACATTTCATATAGATGCTTTATAGTATTATTTCATAGTAATTTACATTAAAAATAAGAGGGTATGTACTTGCCTAAACCGAGGTAGTATTTGAGTTCTAAATTATTTGGTTTCTCTTTAATTTTTTGTTGAATAAGCTGATGAACTTATCCCAAAACTAGTTCTCCATGTATACGCTATATTCTATTTTGTATTTGTTAGCTTTGCACATTCAGAAGAAAAAATATTTTTTCTTCAAAATTTATGTGTACTTGTGATAAACAAACTCTCAGAAGATTGAAGCTCAAATACCAACAGATAACTGATCTTAAAAGAAAGCATTTCATACAATCCAATACACAGGGCTAGATTATGATTTAAACATTATATTTTTTCCCTAGTCCTAACCCCAATACTACATTTTAAAATAAAAACCTCTCTCTGCTTTCTTTAAAGTCATAATGAGAGGAGGCTATATTCTATTGCATGAACCTTCAGCATATAAATATATTAAACACTTGTACATTTGTAAATTTAGTTGCAGAAAAACTTAAGAATAATACAGAATTAAAAGCAGCCACAGCCTTTTAAAATAAGGTGCATGCACAGAAACATACAACGTGTTAGGAAAGTCATCAGACTCTGAGGACATTTCTGGCTCATTCAAAGGAGTGCCGCCGGTCAAATCATCCTGTTCAAAATGGGAACCCAAAATAAGAGCAATGTGGGGAAAAGTTCAAGGCACTGAAAACATTTGGGGCAGATGATTTGAATATTTTCCCAAGCCTCTGAGAAGCATTAAGCCGAACCTTAGCCCTTTATCTTTGACAAATACCACATCGTGTTTCTGCTTGTTATTTTGTGGTCCTGGTGTTCCTGTCAGCTTGTTAAATGGAACTCTGGCTTCAGTAGAGAGATGATAATGTGGTAATCTCTGCGCTCTGTTTGCCTCAGCATCCAGAGGAGCGGCTGTGCCCGACTTTGTGAGGCTGCCCAGTGCCAAGGGTAACTGCTGGCAGCTGGGCTGATGGAGAACAGTCTGCCCCAACAGATTGAAAATGTTCTTTTCAGATCTTTAGATTGGAACTTGAGCTTTACTTTTCAAAGTTTTATGTCCGCATCACAGTTCACAAAATAAATTACAAAACCAATTGCTTCAGGAGCCTCCAAGCCATGACATTAAGGTGACTGAGAGTCATCATTCTTGATGAAATGAGAACCAGCAGCTTCAGAACTGCTGTCCATCAGAGGGAGGTTGGGCAAAGCCCCCAGTATGTGACAGCCTGCAGACTGTGGTACCTAAGTCTCATATATAAGCACATATTTTCATGAAAGATTGGCGGGGGGGGGGGGGGAGAAAGAGAGAGAAACAAGGGATGGGGAGGAACCATGTATTTAAAATTGTTAAATTCTTTCAAATTAATCAAGAGGAATAGGATATGCTTTTTAACAGAATTGTTTATTTCCAAGGTGTAATTATGGGCACAAAAAACAAGTGCAGTATTTTCTCTAATGCTAATCCTTATTTTGAAGTGCCTATCCTATTCCCCAGCAAAAAGTGAAGAATAGCACTGGAATGAGGCTTCACTAAGTTTACTGCTGTTCTTCCCAAAGAACTGGTTCCAGATCTCAACTGAGCACAGAGCTCAGCTGAGCAGTCAGGGTGTACAAATGACCATAGCTAGAGGAGGCTGGATGGGTTCTAGTGACCATAGCCAGAGGCTGTTCAGTGCTGATCAGGTTGAAAGTTTTGTCCCACCCTAAAGCCCAGAAACTCTTTGGGACCCTGTGGATGAGTAGGAATGAGCCCAAAGGGACGAGAAATTTGTAGTCTGTAAATATTAGCTTGGAAAGATTGGACTATCAGTGTAATCTAAGCTGCCTGGACTTCTTCCCCTTATTTGTGAATCAGAAATGATCTTCTCACCTTGGGGTTGCTGGAAACATCTCAGGGCTGAATTGTACTCACTCATACAACTTTGAAACTGATGAAAAGTGGGCAAATGAATAAATGACTGGGTACGTGATATGTTTGTGCCAAAAAAAAAAAAAAAAAAAAACAAAGATGCTGACAAGCTAGCTGTAAATTGAGAAAGTGGAAGATATGTGTTGTTTGCTTTGTACTTGCATGCCTTAACACATCCGGATATGGAAAAGGACACTTAGCAGAGACAGCCCTCTCCAAGCCACCACGTTTTTACATTATTAGAGGCAGGTACATGCTGTATTAAACAGAACAACGTCCTTTTTCACAAACTATTGTGAGCCCACTTAAGATTCAGGGATTCTGTTTTTAAGGAAGAAAATAAATATTGGAGGAAGGTGAGTCTCCTGAACTTGAGTATTTCATATCACATCAAGGTACTCAAAAGTAAATGAAAGCAGTGTTATGAGGGATGGAAAAGGATGATGACGTATACCTCTTTACGGTGGAGGACCCTAATGTAAGAGGGCCAGAGTCCTTTTATGTGCTACTCACCCAGGGTGTTTGTATCTTTCATCTTTGTTCAGCTGGCTCTGTGTGTGTGTGTGTGTGTGTGTGTGTGTGTGTGTGTGTGTTTTTGTGTGTGTGTGTGTGTGTGTGTGTGTGTGTGTGTGTGTGTGAGAGAGAGAGAGAGAGAAAGAGAGAGAGAGAGAGAGATTTTGGCCCCACCCTCCATTGTCTATCTTTGATTCTTTCCAGAACCCCTCCTTATGGAGCCTGAGGTTAGCTTTGTATGACATGGGAGTCTGTATTCCTCCTTGTATTTAACCCCAAAATGTTTCCTTATGGCAGAATTTTGTTAAAAGTCTTCCACATTGTTAACTCTTTGAAAGCGCTGCTGCCTGTAGGCCCCTGATTGTTCCATTGTGTGTCTCTGGGAAGGAGTACTGTTGTTTGCGGATCCTTGTCAGTGCCTCCTTGGTGGGCATGTCCTATGAAGCAATGCAGGGTCCTGCATGACAGAGCAGGCAGCTAAGGCTTTGATTTTTTGTCCAAGGAACTCCCTCCACTTTTCTTGTGTGACGGCAGGACCAGGTAACCCAAGAAAGATGAAAACAGCATGAGCAGAGGAAAAGGACCCTTCAAAGCTCAGACTGAAACAAAAAACAGAGCAGCACACACAAAACACACAGACAAAAATGAAAGAGAAGGGACAGAATAGGCCACAGAAGAGGCAGGATAAGGTTGGCTCTTGAAAGCCCAAAGGGAAAAATACCTTCAGGAAAGACTGATCAAGAATACAGAATGACAGTGACTGACAACTGAAGGGCTCATCTTCGTCTTTTAGGCATCACTAATTTTAACTAAGGAGAGCACCATCCCAGGGGAGCAGTGAGGGCAGAAAGGAGATTTTGGTGAGATGAAAATGATGGAGTGGGGAAGGAAAGACGGCAGCAAGATGAAAATGTTTATGGAAGAACTGGTAGCAAGGCCAGGGGCAGGCCTTCACAGGTCACCTGAGTTTTTCCTGGCTCTTAGGAAGATGCAGGTATGATGTAAGGCTCATGAGAAGACAATAAGAAGATGCTCAAGTTACAGAAGAGAAAAAGCAAGTTTCTAAGAGGTTCCTTGGAAAGTAAGACAGGAATTAGAGATAAGCAGGGGAAGGATTGGCCTTGGGCCCCAAGACTTCTCTTATACTTGGATAGAAGGGCAGGGGTGCCCCGTGGAGTGTTGTCCGGTTAACCTGCAGTAGAGTAGACTTATGATTCCTCTTCATTTAGTGTCATGGCTCTAAAGTCACTCTGCGATCACAGGCCATCACATCTGTTTGTGGTATTTTTGTTTTCATGTTTTTCCGTAGTTGACTCAACAAATGACACACATTGTCTAGGACCAGTTCTTGGTACACTAGTCTCCTTCAGCTAACACAGAACTAGAAAACCTAGTTCAAGTCCCAACACTTCTTTTCAGTAAAAGTCATTCTGTTAGATCATATTCCAATTTGTCGAAATCTTTTTCTATTTTAATTCAAACTCACAATGTCCCTCTGGCCTGCTTCAGCCTTGTATCGCCCACAGATTAAAATTTCGGCTGGGTGTCTTCATCCACAGAACTTTCTTTCGCTTTATTTTCATTTCATCAAACACTGCACCAATGCCTCTCCCCCCGCCAACCCTACCTCCCATGCTCATAGAGACTCCAGGGAAGAAAAATTAGATGGGGTGCTTTGATGCTAACTGTGAACGCCTTTCTTCCTGAGGAATCCTCCCAAATTGGATTAAGTGGATTCATTTGTGGTTTGTAGTGTTTACTTTTTAGGGAGGAGGGATGTGAAAACTCTCACTCTCTCTGTGTGTTCATTCTCACAATTAGATGGCAACTGTCACTTTCCAAGGCTTGCGCATCTGGAATGCATCACAAACGCGCTGCTGGGAAAGTGAAAGTTCCAGAAAGAGCCTCATTTTCCCCTAGAACCGTGAAACTGAGTGGCCTAGTTTCTTCTCTGTTGTTGTAAATGCACTGGAGTGTAATATAAGCTGCATTTTGAACCATTTGGGATAGCTTACGGTTGAATAATGCTTCCTGCCACACACACTTTCCTTTTATATATCACTTACTTTTCTCTCTAATTTCTGCGGCAGCAATCTCTGATTATGGAAATGACTCCAATTGTTCACCCTCTCATAACCACATTGAGTTTCCAAAATCAATCTGTCCTCCGTTGTTTTCAAAGGCACTTAAGCAACAAGCAATTTATCCTCACCCCTTCCAGGCAACCGGGGAGCAGGACCTTTCTACTCCACTCCAAGCACTCCCAGCCACTGCCTCTGCAATCAGTAATTTGACTCAGTGAGTTTAATTCAAAGCAGGCACACACATTCTTTAGATTATTTGTCCGTCTTCCAGGAAATCAGGGGGAGCTATAAAAACAAGCACTGACCTTAAATTAAGCCACAGAGGAGAAGGGAATTTAGTGAATGGAGAATCGCAATTTTTTAAAAGTCAAGTGACACAAATAGAAAATATCTTGAAGTTCCACCTGGCCAGACTACACGCACCCTGCTTCTTTCTTTCTTTCTTTCTTTCTTTCTTTCTTTCTTTCTTTCTTTCTTTCTTTCTTTCTTTCTTTCATCTTCCTGTCCTCAGGGTACTCAGAACCTCTCTCAAGAGCGATTATTAGCAGTCAAACACCAGACTTCCACAGTGCTTCCTTGATCCTGCCCCCTGCAGGTGAGCGCACCTGGGATACCAGGTTGGCAGACTTGGCCTAGTGACTCCATGCATCTCAAACAGCAGCTAGCTAGTTAGCAAGAGCCTCTTGTTTTTTCTGAGATGTCTTAGATGGATTAATTCCCCTTTGAGTTAACCCCAGCTTGGCTGACTACAGAAAATACAGATCCTGGGATGGAGAAGGAGTTGGCAGGTTTCCTAAAAAACAAAATAGGTTTTCTTCTTCATGATCATGTTCAGCTTTCTCTTGCCCAGGGTTGAAAAGAACACTTCTAGCCTTTAATTTAGCCTTTTGTTTGTTTGTTTGAATGGCCAGGGTAGAAGAAGATAATACTGAATTAAGGTGAGTCATTACATCGCGCTCTCCACCTCTAGGACAGAGATTTCTCCAGTAAATCTGTATTTCTCTACCATTTCCTAAATTTAAGTAGACCAGAGTTTTAAATTTTAATGAGATGTAATATAAAATATCCTCCACACAACAGATATGATATGAAAAAGTTTATTATATGAGCATGGGGAGAGAAGGAAGGGGAGGAAGGTGGGGGAGAGAGAGAGAGAGAGAGAGAAGGAAGGAAGGAAGGAAGGAAGGAAGGAAAGATGATTCTGTCAAAACAAATTACCTTTATTGCATAGAACTGTGATAACACTTTAAAACTGTACCTTTCTCTTTCTTGTTTTCCTGACACAAGGATTAGCATATACTAATGTTATATACTGACTTGTGACTTATTGTGTATGTGAGGCTGGCTGAGAACCTATAGAGATCCTCCTGCCTCTGCTCCTGAGCACTGGGATTAAAGGTATGTACTACTATGCCTGGATGTTTTGTTGATTGAAACAAGATACCATCATGTTGCCCAGGCTGGCCTGGAGCTTACTTTGCAGCCCAAATTCCCAGCAGTCTGTCTTCTTCTGCCTCCCCAGTGCAGGAGTTACAGGCTGTGATCATGCATTGGATAGTCCTGCCAGGTTTGTTTGTTGATTTCATTGATTTATGTATTTTCTGTGGGATGAAGGTGAGCTTTAATTAAAGTAATCGATAAAAATAAATGAGTTACATGAAGCCAAATATGGGAAAATCTACTTAGATCCCTAGGTTAGAGGCTAGATGTTCTAAAAAATACCCTCAATTCTTGTATCTTAAAGAAATGGCCTGTTCTTTTGATTTACAAATAAAAAATGCAGCTTCAAAAATGATTCAACTCCTAAGGAACTATGGCAAACCTCCAAAATATGTGTTAGAAGTTCAGTTAGCAGTAATGTGAAATAGGGACTGCCTTTCCAAACACATCCCTCATTTTTCTGTTACGTAATATGGAAAACCTTTCAACCTCGAAGCACTGGCTGCGCACAGAGGCATGCTTTCCTGGTCTCTGAGATGTGTGTTTGGGGGGGCTCGCGGAGCACATTGGCATGAGTGCCACTGCAGTTATTTCCCATGGCATTTTAAAAAGCCATTTCTGTATTACATATTCCAATCTAGTGAAAATTAGATCTCCTCTATTTACATTTGGCATCCACACTTGTTGGCCACGGCATGCGATGTGATTTTTAAGCTGCTCGTGCGCATTTTAGGAGGAGATTGATTTACAGTGATCTTTGCCTGAGACAAGCACAATTTAAATTAATTCCCATCGATCCAGAAACATTTAAGATTGGCTTTGGAGGAATTTAAGAACAGAAAGAAGGCTTTGGATTTCTGTGGAGCGTTTTGCTGAGCACTTAGGTCATGTAGGTAAAAGCCTGGAACTGCGCATGCTCACGCTCATTCGCTCTGGACTCATTGTTAGTCACTGCATACCTCCAGGCCAATTCCAGCTCCAGATGCTGTGGTGTCTGCCCAGCTGTTAGTGTAGATGCTATTTGCAAATAGCAACATCAACAGCATATCCAGAACATTGCTTAGGCTTTGCCATTACGGCTCAGATATATTTAGAGTAAGGTATCATCCTAGGGTACGTTGTAACTGGGGTTGGAAGAACGGCCATAGGAAAAGAACAGTGCTGTTTCTCAAATGTGACTTGTCAGAACGTTTCCATATTAGCTAACACTGTGTCACACCAATCAAACTTCCTGCAAGTGCACAGTCAGTGTGTGTGCAGTTTTTAAGGATCTGTGATAATGTACGTGTGCATTATGACCAAATCGCACCGGATTCTTTAGGCAAGTCTTCAGCATCTGGAAGAGTAATTCTGGTTGTTTTGGTTGCAAGACACCTGTCAGAATGAGTGAAACTGGACTTAGGAACAGCTGAGTTCTGGATTCCAGGAGTAGCTATGATCATGTTCTTACATGGGGCAAAATCTCCCAGTTTTGTTAATCACCTACTTTTACAATTTCCTATTTTTATTTTTATTTTTTAAGCTTCCTAGCTTATAGCATGAGAGATATGGCAGACAAGTCAAAGTGCTTCCTGCATGGTTAACATTGCCTCAGTATTTTTCCATACCCCTTAAGTGAGTAGACTGGAGTAAATGCCGTGTTTCTTAGCTACTTCTATTAGCACTTTTGAATGGGTCGTATAAGACACAAGACACATGATATGGTAGTAGCCAGTAGATCGATTTTGTATTCCAGATAATTTCATGATTTTACCTAGAAATATATAGTGATATATTTCTGTATTCTGCTTAGATAGTTCTCTCGATAGAAGATAGTTTCCATTCTTTTGCATTTTAACCTTGTAGAGGTGTTGGGTTTTTTGGGTTTTTTGGGTTTTGTTGTTGTTGATGTTGTTGACCCTTCCATGGTTAGCTTCCTTTAAAACCCAGACATGCCACTCATGTCCAGAGGGGCAATGGTACCTGATCCTGTACAGTGATTGGAACGGACTCTCTCATCTTGGATGGTTTCAGACTGAGAAAATTATCCATCTGGGCCAGGTAATCCATCTTTCTGGAAAATCACTATGCTACATTGCTAATAACATAGCCACTGAGATAAGTTCCTCTTACTGAATAATTTACTCGCTGAGGAAGAATTTTGAATGCCTGTTGTGTTTTTGAGCATATGGCTTAGGGTCATTATTTTAAAGCATGAATTATCAACAGAATTTCAAAACAGTCTGAGTAACCTAACTTACTTTTTAGGTGTTACAAATGTGATCAGAATGTTTCTTTAAAAGAGCAGCGTGTATCTGCACGGCTTGTGCCTGAGACAGGATGTTGAGATTTGTCCCTACCTTGACTTCACGTCATGGAACAGCTAGGCTCTATCACTTCTCCCTCGGCCTGGTTCATTGTTTCTCCCAGAAACACAGGTCTTACCTGGACCTGTGCTTCACTGCCTGGTCTTCCCATGCATTTTTTTTTTTTGTTGGTCCCCACGTTCATTATTGTCCCAATATTAAAAAGGTGCTCGGTTTAGATCTTGGATAACATCTGCCAGCATTTATTCCTGGTGATCTAGCTAGACACTTGCTATGCAGACACACTCCACTCAGCCTCTCCTGCCCAGACCTTCCCTGTGCATTTGGTCTTGGTCATACACCTGCTTACATAATATATCTTTTAAAATTTCTAACAGGCAATTAAAATTTATTGTCTCCCAAAACAAGTTACTTATTTAACACAACACTGAAAGACTGCGTGCAAAGGCAGGGCCTGGTGGCACACGCCTATATTCCCAACACTCAGGAGGCAGAGGTATGGGAATGTCTTCATTCCAGGCCAGCCTGGTCTACATAATAATAAGTTCCAGGCTAGGCAGGGCTATATAATGAGAGAAACAAACAAAAACTCCTGCATGCATTTCTTCTTTCTATTTTTTTTTTTTTTTTTTCCATCTCATTCCCCGGCAATTCCTTTCTTCCACCTATGACACATTTCATGGTGTCCTCTACTACCTTTTCTCATGCTTTCTGAAAAATTGGCAAGCAAACCTCTTTACATCTGCTCATTTCTCACCCATATGACTTGTCCCTTCCACCATCACCATCCGCTTAAGGCTGCCTCTGTAGCCTTTGCATTTTCTCCTTGTTTCACCATGCGCCCCTAGAGGCCACCCTCAACACTGCAGAAAGCCTTGTGCAATCCTGTACTTGGCTCTGCTTCCAATCTTGCCAAAATCTCCTGCAAGCAAGCCTAGTCCTCAGGATGTCCATGGATCCTTCCTTCTCTATTGCTGTCCTTTTGGTCTACTCTCCATCATCCTTTGCTTCCATCCTTTATCTCACATTCCTCAGCTTTCACTTGAAAGCTGTATTTGTCAAGATGGCCACCCATTGCTGTACTATTTATAACACTAGCAAGTAGGAGTGCGCATTCTGTTTTTCTCTTCTTTTTGGTTTTCATAGCTTACTGTGACTAGACATGTCAAATGCTTTAGTTGGGTATATGTAACAAAATACAATATATCTTGTTGCTTAAGCAATAGCCATATATTTATTTCACATTTATCTATCTATTTACTATTTACTTATATATGTCTGTTTGTACATGTGCCCTTGAGCATGCACATGCATGTACCAGAGCATGCATGTAGAGGTAGGAGGGCAGCTAATGGGAGTTGGTTTCCTTCATCCACCATGTAGGTTTGGGGGATCACAGTGAGGTCATTATTGACCTCAATTGCTTAGCCATCTCACCAGCCTTCAGAATGTATTTCTTATATTTATGGAGGTTGAATGCATTATAGAAATTGTACATGCAAGGCTGAGACTACAGTGCCCTGAGTAGTGGTAACTCATTGCTTTCTGGGAAAAATGGAGACTTATCTTTAATTCTGAGGTTAGTTCAAACTATATTTTTTCTCTTGCCTATGCATGCTTATTGTGTGTACTGATGGTTGTGCCTTTCTGAAATATCCAAAATGTACACTGTAAGGGTCTTCAGGTCCATCCTAATTTATAGGTCATCTGCTTCAGAGTCTTTTGGGCTGGGAGGAGAAAAAGGAAATCTCAAGAAAAGTTGAAAATAATCTGTCTTCTGTTTCTCTGTAAGTTTCCCATCAATGCTCAGTCTGAAGAGAAATGACTGCAGGCCATTAAAAACGTAATTTTTAATCTTATGAGCAATTGTCTTTAGGTCAAATACACTGTAGACCGTGATAAGCTGGTTGTCCTAGAGAGCACATCTCTTCTCAGTGGTTGTACAGTGTTTTAAATCAGACTAAAACTACTTTATAATTGGTTTCTAGCCCAAGCCATGCTATTTCAGAAATTTAAGCTTATAAAAAAACAAAAACAAATATGCTGCAATGTGGAAGAGAGTTAAATATTACAGTTATAGAAAGTCTAAGCAATGTCTCATGATGTGACAGAAGTAGGAAAAGGCAGATGAGAACACTTCTTTCTGATCTTTTCTGGAGAAAGGTAGATTAAACAATTACCCTGTACAGGTCACACTTAAGTCTAAATCAGGATACCACAGGGGAGGCAACTCAAGCCAATCTGCTAGTGTTTGCTCTCCACGGTAGTCAGCAGATGCTAACACCTGCATGGAAACGTGAGCACTAACCTCTCATCTGAGGAGCCAGACATGAAAACAAAAACATTATTGTATTTTTTGCTACCCATATTGCTGCTTTAAGAAGAAATTTATTTGCTATTACTTCTATTATTAAAATAGGAGCAAAACCACTCACCAGGCTGTAGAGATGGCTCACTGGTTAAGAGGACCTGCTGATCTTGTGAAGGCTCTGAATTAATTTCTCAGCACCGACGTAGAGTAATGCCCAACAGTCTACAATTCCAGCTCCAGGTGATCTGATTTCTGTAGACAGACAGACAGACAGACACACACACACACATACACACACACACACACACACACACAGGCACACACATACATACACACATGCACATATAGCACACACACAAAACACACACACATGCACACCACACACACATGCACACACACACACACACCACACATACACACCACACATATACACCACACACACACACACACACCACACACACCATACATACACACCATACATACACACATATACATCAAACTTTAAAATGACCATAGGCATGGTAAGAAAGGAAAGCTACAAATCGGATAAATGTCATCTGTGCATTTTGTCCTTCCACTTGCCTTGCCTCCCCAGACTCTGAAATGTAAAGCTCAGACTAAACATCTGTCTTTGTAGAATGTATTTGGCATGGTCATTTAATTTTCCACTACTCACCAAGCAAGTAGTTGACAGTGGACAATGCTATCCCTCAGGCCATCTTTAGAATCTGTTTTTTTTTTTTCTTGTACTCACCATGAGGTGGTCTCTGTATTTGCTGTTAAGCCTGTTGATGTTGCTTTGGAGTTTATCTTCTCCCTGTATCTCAATTACAGCTCAAAGAGAGGCAAATTAACTCTGGTCGAATATATGTCC
Organism: Acomys russatus; assembly: GCF_903995435.1. Lineage (NCBI taxonomy): Eukaryota > Metazoa > Chordata > Mammalia > Rodentia > Muridae > Acomys > Acomys russatus. The sequence continues at coordinate 76,703,493 of NC_067140.1, forward strand.
ATTTCCAATGCCTTGTTTATATTTCTTAATATTCTGTAATATGATACTGTGGTACCCCTGACTTACCTTGGGACACTCTGGACTCACATAGACTTTACATCTCCTAATTTTCTATCCACCAGACATAATTTTCACAATGCTGTTCTCTCACACAAATCTCAAGGACTTTTCTGAAAGCATGAATTAATGATCAAAATTTGACTTCTGATTCTTCTTCTTACAATCTCAAGGACTTTTCTGAAAGCATGAATTAATGATCAAAATTTCAGAGACTTCCCCTGATCTCTTCTTCTTAGGTGTGTATAAAGCAAAGGAAATGACATTTTCTGCTTTGGAATTGGCACAGTGCGCACAGGAGACTGAACTCAGGAGGTTTCTCACATATGAGTCTCTTGAGCTGGGAAAGTTCCCAGAAGCCGAGATCATCTATGGATTTGTGGCCCAGCCTATGCTTCGCCAGCTTGCTTTTAAACAGCTATGGGTTCCTTGCACAGCAGCATCTGCACTTTAATTGTGTCCTCTAGAAACGATGTCATGGTACACCTCATTGTAAGACGTGTAGAAAGAGACACAGGTTAGGATTTGCCAGTTGCATGACTTGTGAAAACATTAAACATGTTCCCCATGGCTTTGGTGAGTCTACTTGAAATGAGAGGCAGACATGTTCTTAGCTTTGGAGCATACTAATGGAACAGATCTGAGGCATCTTCTTAGTGCTCTGTATGTTTGTAGGGAAAACTGACAGAACCAAGTGCCACATCTGAGTCAGTAAAGCTTCTTAAAAATGTACTTACTAGAGGAGGAACAGGCTCGTTTTCCTACCTTGGTTGTCATCTTCAAACTTTCGCCTAAATGCAGTTTTCTATAGGTAACACTGGGAGGTTTTTAAAACCTCCATCATCATCATTAACTTTTGGTAATGGAGAGGTGTTTAAAGCAGAACTTTCCCAAACAGTAAGCAATATGTTTAAGCTTTAATGAGCCTACAAAATTATGTGGGAAGTCAAGCCCAGGGTAGTGATGCAGAGAGATTACATGGACAAATGTGAATGAAGGCAGAGCACACAGGATGTCACAGTCAGAGCTAGGCCAGCACGGAGTTGACACAGGAAGTCACAGTCAGAGCCAGCCCAGCCTGGGCTTGACACAGCAGAGCCAGCCCAGCATGGACTTGATTTCAACTCCTCCCATTGTTACCAATTTTGTGTTTGTGAAGTTGACTAACAGCTCTAGTTTTCTACACACTTGTCATTTCCATCTGCATATGGGCTAGAGAGGGGAAAGCGTTGAAGTATTTTAGAGTTTACTTGAAAAGTACTAGATGCTTCAAGACAGAAAATTAACCACCTTCCTAGGCTCACCAGCTTGATTATGCTTACATTGAGATCTCTGTGGTTCCTGACTTTAAGTCTTAACAGCACACCAGAAGTTATCATCGGTTCATATCTTGCATTTTTATGGAAGTTTTGTGTTCAGTATATTAGGTCATATAAGCTAGTTAAATCCTCAGGAGATTACTGTCTTCTCCAACCCACTCAGGTCACTTTAAGGGTACAGTAAAGCTGAGTTCTCTGGGCAATGTGGAGAGAAGACTTAGGCTGAGAAACCAGAAAGGAACAGACCCTGTCAGAGACTCCCTGCAGTTTAACGCCTGGTCTAGGAAGATCCTCTAATAACACAAACAAACAACAAAATCCAGGAGGTCCATAGAGCCAAATCAGGAGCCGAATGGAAGGGCATAGTGAGAGAAGCATCAATCAACCGAACCGTCGTCATCTAGTACTACTGAGTTATAGCCTTGTAAACCCAGAGTCAAACACTGGCCAGCAGGATGGCCCTTATCTGCATGGCCAAATTCTTTCATAACTCTTCCCCAGACAGCCACATCCAAATAAGAGATGCTAAAAGGTTCGTTCAAACAAATAAAGTAAAGAAGAAATGTTGTGGCTGCTAGACCATGCTAGAGGGTGAAGGGTCTGAGGAGAGAACACAAGGGTCATTGGAGCTCCAGGTTGTTCCCACAGAATTCTAGTCTGGTTATATAAGCAGTGAATAATACAGTCAGAAATAAATCAAGCACTGGGAAGCTGGGACGCTCCGGTAGAAAGGCCATTGCAGCTGCCATGCAGTCAGAGTCTCAGCACACATGGTGGTAATGTCTCTCATAGCTTGCAGCTCTTCAGAGAGCCAGGGAACGTGCCACCATGTTTCTCCATGTCACACATGGCCTGTCATACAGCTAACCCTTCGTGGCTTTTGCTTTTATTTTCCAAGTTCAGGTGCTTGAGTTGGTTTGGTTGATTGTCCTTACACGCTAGCTTCAAAGGAGCTTTTTGCCCTTTGCATGAGAGTTGTAAAAATGAACTGGAAGGGTATTGATGAGCTCATCGAACAGCTTGTCAATATCTGCCACCAAATGACGTTGCACGGAAATGTGTCACAGGTGTTAGCGTTAGCTCTATTCATGACAGCTGTGACTTATTTTAAATCCACAATCAAACTCAGAATGAAGACTTATTACATAGAGAACTCTGGGAAGGCCAGAGATGCTTGCTCCTAGATTTTTAGGTAAAACAGGTTGGAGGGTTTGTATAGTTCATAATACATGTGAGCCACACCTTTTTTTTTTTTTTTGTAAAGAATTTTGTCTGTGAATTCTGTGAAAATAGATTATTGGTTGGAAATAAGGGAAGCTGCTCTTCGAAAGAAGAGCCTATGTGCATGAATATTAGCTGCAAATATGCAAAGCAGTTAAAACTAGCACAACATCTTACTTACGTAAGTCTGGTTCACTATGTTAATGAGTAGTTGAAACTTTCCCATTTTCTTCTACTTTAGACTATTTGTTTCTAAAACCTGTCCTTTTAAAGTGGCCAGTGTAGAATACCACTTTGTTTTGTAGGCACCTCATCATTTTTATCTGTAAACCAATATTTCTGTTATCCACTGATCACAGTTCTGCTGGAGACACTCAACTTTTGGCATAATGTTCTCTCAACTGCATGATGCCAGTGCTCAAGTTTACTTGTCAGTTAGCGAAGAAAGGCTGGATGGTCCAACGGCCCTTAGAGGTGAGTCTCGTCCTAGGAGAATGGGATGGCTCTTCTGTGTGTGTACTTGCAATGCTCTAATGAGAATGTCCTCCACAGATACAAATGTTGGAACATGAGTTCTTCAGATGGTGACATTCTTTTGGGTAGCATGTCACTGAGGACAGGCTTTGAAGCTTTATAGTCCTATAATTCACATCCAGTCTACTACCTGTGCTATATCCTTGAGGTTGAGCACATAAGCTCTCAGCTTTCTGTTCTGGCCTCTACACCTGCCACTTGCTGCCATGCTTCCCAGCCGTGATGGACTCTTATTTCTCTGGAACTATAAGCCAAAATAAACTCTTCTTCTACAAGTTGCCTTGGATGTGGTCATGGTCCTCCATCACAGCAACAGAAAAGTGACTAGTACAGTGCCTATAGGGTTTTAAAGAGAAATGGAATTTCTCCAGGTCAAGAGAAACATGGATGTCATACTTAATTCTGCATAGACATTACTCATGCATCCTTTTGCCAACCAGATGTATGAGCCAAGGGCTTTTGTACTTTTGATGCTTGCTGTCCAGCCATGCCGAGGGGGGCGGCTTGGCTATGCGGCAGTGGCAATGCAAAGCAAGCATTTTACCATCATAAACCCCATAGTCTTTCCAAGTCAATACATCCTAAGAAGGCCAGGTATGTCACCTTCTTGGATGTTATTGTTCATATGTAAACAAACTTATGAAGAAGGTGTCTAAGGACAGCTTTTGCCCACACTTGTCAGTTTCTGCCATAGAGTTGTGGTCTCAGTGAATGGAAAATGAACTAAAGGAATAACCACCTGGGAGACGTGTCCTAGGTACATTCACCCAAGAGCCTATCCAGTAGTGCTACCCAGTGCTTACAACCTTTCTGTCTCTGCATTACACTTTTTTCCTTCCTTTTGTGTTTTTTGCCGCATATAAAAAGCAGCTCAGGGCTACGTGTTTTTTTCTTTGAACATAGGAATCCATACAAACTCCAACACTGTACAGATAGTGCAAATTTAAATGATCCCCATGGGTCATTTAAAGTTGACATTTAATGACAGAACATGCAGCTGAAAGGTAGAAAACTTTAGAACCAATGCCTTGCTGCATTGCAGCATGCCAGAGTGGTCTTTGTGTTCTTTTTATAGTGAACAAAATATAAATGTTGAGATGCTAAGGGAACTATTAAAAGGTAGAAAGAATAATTTGAGAAAGCACCTTCTAATGTTACCTCCTTTCATGGAAACTTGTGAGAGTTATAAACATCAAGCTGCATAACTTGTGGATCTGAGATTTTAACACACATTCTTCCCGTGGGCAGGGCCTCCTCGGCCTGTGCTCATCTTTGTGCTCTTGTGGATAGAGCTGAGGTCTGATTCCAAATTACTGATCCTAGATTCAGACACCACACTCTTGGGCTTGGCAGCCGCAAGATAAGGGTGGGAGAGGGAGTGGCATGGGTTACTGCACTGTGAGCATTGCCTCTTCAAACTGCGTCCTCCGCCTCTCATTCAAGGCTGTAAAATAGATTTCAAAGTTTCTGTTGAAGTCAGCCTTAATGTCTCAAACTTTGATTTTGGTGTAATAATTTATACCTTAATGGCTCCTTGTATATTTAAGGAATGTCTGCTGGAAATAGTCATTTTACTGTTTGTAGAAAATAAATTATACAAGGCCTTTGCCATGTATTAAAGATATCGGCTTCCTCTAAAACATACACAGTGCTTGATTTTAGTCTTACTTAAGACTTACATATTTCCTATTTTTTTCTCATTTTAACTACATTGCAGTTGGTAAGTCATTGAATTCTCCTAATCTATGAAAGACGTGTGGTTTTTATCACTGTATGACATCACAGAGAGATAGTTGAATCATAGTATTGACCCTTCCAGTTGATACCCTGCCTCTCAGCACAAAAATAAATTATTAGTGTATTTTAAAAGTCTATAAGGTGATAAGTTGTTCAGTGTCTATGACTCTGGTGCTATTGTCAGAATTTACCCATAAATGCCAGGACCCTTGCTTATGAGCACAGGTATGCTCACGATCACAGCAGCCTGAGGAAGAGTATTTATGAAAGTGTATGAAACGCAGACATTTTGTATATGTATCTGTATATGGCTTGTGTGGATGTGTATATGCATTTTTGCATGCATATGAGCAAAGTTACATGTGCAGTGGCTTGTAAACACGTGTGCTCGTGCATGTGGGGGTACAAGGTTGATGTCAGGTGTCTTGTTCAATTGCCTTCCAACTTAGATACTGAGGCGGAGCCTGTCACAGAAGCCAGAGCTCTCTGTTTCTGCTAGTCTTGGCTAGCCAGCTTGCTCAGGAGATTCGCTGCCTGCCTTGCTCCTGCTCCCACAGATGCTATGACTATATGCAGGTAGCCATGAGCAACTGACATTTGCATGGGTTGGTTTGAAGGATTGAGAACCCTGGTTATTCCTCTTTACTTCTTCAACCATCTTCCTAAGCTCTCCTTATCTTTTCGTGGTGCCTGCCTACTAGATTAGATAGCAATCATGGCCTTAGAAGAGAACCAAATGGGATTTAAACTCGAGAAATTGAGATTTTTTTATATGAGATCCTGTGGGGGGGAGGGGGCGCAGGGAATCATGCAGAAGCTCTGTACCATCTCTAGTTACAGACCAGCCTCAAAAGGGGCTGAGGGAATCAATGTGCAGTGAGTGGGCATGCATACACACACACACACACATACACACACACACACACACACACACACAGAGAGAGAGAGAGAGACTCACAGATACACACACATACATACTCACATATACTCACACACACTCACTACACAAACACACACACACACACCCAACCCTAGCCCTCAACTACCATCTGAGGGATCTTTCTTCTGGCTAGTGGAGAGCACCAGGCAGGAGAAGCCATTGAATAAATCCACCTTCAAGAAGAACTCCAGGCAGAAGCTGGAGATCAGGCTGAATGAGCTAAATGGAAGGGAACTTGGCACCGTTGTCTCCATCTTGTATTGGTACACTTCTCCCTTCAAGACAATATTTCTGGTTCTGCCATCAATATATTTAACCTTAGTACATTAACTTGACCTCTTTGTAAGTTATGGAGATTTGGGGAATACCAAATGGAGCATCAGATGCAGCTTGTCTTTTTGTAGCAGAGTTCATTACAGATAAGGACCTTTGACATCCTGATTCCATTTTCTAACATGGACCCTTCTACCTTGTAGCAAGTATCTCAGAAGTTTCTGCAAAGATTTTCAAAGTGCTGATCTTGTAAGCCCAGCCTGAGGCTTAATCAGTCCTGGAAGCAAGCCGTATTTTGGTTTTTTTGTTTGTTTGTTTGTTTGTTTGTTTGTTTGTTTTGATTGCTGAGGCAACTCTAATGTGGCAATCTAAAGATGGGTGTTTGTCATCCCGTGATGCAGCAGCTCCAACCTAGGGCATGGGCAAGACACCCGGTTAGGGTATATCTTTGTCCGGAAATCCAGGGTCTTCCCTGTAGGGTCAGTCTTGTGAGTGTGGACTATTTGCTTACAGACACTTTTCCAAACCTTATTGCACACTAGGTGGCCAGGCCTTCCTCTGTAGTCTCCTCACTGCCACAGTGAGTCACTGTCTCTAAAGAGAGCATGCCAGTCCTCTTTGTCTCCCAGTGCAGAGAATGTATAAAGATTCCTGAATTTGTGAGTGACCTTTGTCATTATTGTGATTGCCCAAATTATTTTCACTACTTTTGTTTTTTATGTTGTGCTGAGTATGATACTGATTATTTTTTTTAATTGAACATGAGTCACATTCATTGAACCTCTTCACCTATCCCAGCCGTCCACCTTCTCCTTCCAATGGAGCAGGTGAAGACCGAGAATCAGGAATTAGCTGGCCTTGCAGATGTCTGGAGGAAAAGGCGTAAAAATATCCTGTGTCAGAAAAGGAAATCCCATAGGCCCAGAGACACTGACTGACTCTGGAGCACAGTGACTTGTGCTTAACAGAGTCTCTGCTGTCCAGCAAATAAATAGACCCATTTGTTCTATGTCTCATATGCTATACCTGAAATACTGGCTAATAAACTTTCTACTTCCCCAATAACATTTACTCAGACTGGGCTTACGCATTACATCTACATTCTATAGGTCAGAGTATAATAGATAGGTGAGGAAGACAGTGGACACCGAACTCCATGGAGCAAATACTTGTACCTGGTTCTTCCAGGAACTGAGGAAGGTTATGTGGCACCTGAAATTCTAGCAATTTCAAGAGTAGACTGCAAAGACAATAGTAAAGAAATGCAAATTTAAAAATGGCTTCTCTTCATAGGGGAGGGGAGTTGGGGGAAAGCGCAAGGGAGGGAGGAATGGGAGGATACAAGGGATGGGATAACAACTGAGAAGTAATATGAATAAATTAATAAAATATTAAAAAAAGAAAAAGAAATTTAAAAAAATGGCTTCTCCCTTCCCAAGCAAACAACAGGGTCTAAGAGCTTCCATGCTAGCTGCTTGAGCAATGCCACCATGGCTGGCACTTTACTGCAGTCAAAAGAAAGTGACCTGTGGTCACAACCCAGAAAGAATAGTACATAGGAACCCAGAAGATCCTAGGACCATGAAGACCCCTGTACCTCAAGAGAAGTAAAGGAACCTGTTCTGTGAATAGAATGAATATGATCTCCTCTTCATCCCTGTTGGTGAGGACAGGGTGGAGAAAACTAAACCAGACTTTACTATGTGGTCATGTGGTAGTCAGTGACAGGCAGAAGGAAAACAAACACAGCTAGCTATTTTGTAGTTTGTAGAGCTACTAAGGTAAGCATTAAGCAAGCAAGGATACTAGATTATATAAATAAATAATACAAACCATGCAATGTGTAAAGGGGTGGACATAGGTGGGTGGAGGAGACCAGGCACTGCCACAGGCTGGGGAGTATAGAGGACTGTGCCATGGCAAGGAACAGGCAGCAAGGGTGGGGAGAGCTAGATGCTGAGGTTGGGGGGCATAGTGGGTGATGCTGGTATAATTGAGTGGGAGGAGAAAGGTCATCATGATGGTTGCATTTGGATCTCTGAAAATCCCTTTTTTCCTACTCTATTTGAGTGTTCCTACACATAATTTGTTATGGTTCTCAGGAAAATATCCTCATGAACAATGAAACCATGAAGAATCAATCTCTCACACTGTTAAAACAATGAGTTATCTCTCTCTCTCTCTTTTTTTTTTTTCCTGAGACAGAGTTTCTCTGTGTAGCCTTGGCTTTCCTGGACTCGTTTTGTAGACCAGGCTGGTCTTGAACTCACAGAGATCCACCTGCCTCTGCTTCCTGAGAGCTGGGATTACAGGTATGCGTAATACAAGTCAGAATTGATGTCCAGAGTCTGGCCCAAGTGGAGGCAGAGAAACAGTTTGTTTGGTTCCAGTTGTCTGTAACAATAAATCCTGTGCACATGCGTGCAAAGCTGAAAACTTAGGATCAAAGCAGGATTTAGTGCTTACTAGACAAACTCCCACCATTGACCTAAACTCCAGCCTTAATAATAATGAGTTTGTGCTTCTTTCTCTCTCTCTCTCTCTCTCTCTCTCTCTCTCTCTCTTCATGTTTGTATCCTTGTCTATGTCTGTGTGTCTATGAGTGTGTGATACTGGGGTTCAAACCCCACAGCTTTGTGTCTTCTAACCTAGGGCTCTTTCTCCTTAAGCTATATCTGCAGCTCAGTAACAAATGTTTATATTTTGGGGTACATCAGTTTACTTTTGAGAGTCAAGATGTTCCCATGATGCATTGTGGAGATGAGAGAACAATTATGGGGGTGTTATTTCTCTCTTCCCATATGGATCCCAGCAATTGAGCTCAGGTCCTTGGGCTTGGTGGCTAGTGCTTTTAGCCACTGTGCCTTGTCACTGGCTAAATGAGCTTTTTAAAATGGTGTCAGTATCCTAGATTTATGTGGGCACTCTAATGCTAGATTGTCCTTTTTTTACTCTTAAGGGCTACCAGATGGTTGCTTATCATTAAATGCCAATCATCTTTGTTTGAGATATATTCATAATGTATATTAAATATCATATATGACTTAAAAGGGGCTGGTTTAAAATGTCAACTTGCTAAGACTTACATGTAGTGCTGGAATTTTTTTCTCTTACCTCCTCTTTTTCTCATCCCCTTTACTCCCCCCACTTCTGTTCTTCCTGTTAGCTAACCCTTTTCCTCACCCCTGTTCATTCTTCTCTTCACATTTTTGAGTATGTGCTGGCGTGCACAGTCTTGATAAAGCCCAAAGCAATTTATGGTCAGAGAAGCTTCTTTTAGACAGGCTTCTTCCTTTCACGGTGGATAAATGGCTGCAGAGCCATTGAGGATCAGAATTAGTGACGGTTTCACTAATCTGAATGTCCAATGTCAAGTGTGAACTGGAAGGTTCATTATGAGCCCTGGAACATAACTTTTTTTTAAAGGCTTACTGTTTGATCAAGTGTGACTTTTGACTGGATGCCACATTTTAGGTTTATGCATATGAATCTATAGTTTTAGAAAGAGCAAAAATTACTTTGTGTTTGTCTCTGACTGTCTAAACTTCTGGCTGTATCTTTCTGTAATGCCTTCCGTCCTGACTAATAAATTTGATAACTTTCAAGAACGGACAGCCATTTCCACGCCGGGATGCAGTCGAGGCTAGGGCCTTTCTATGTGGTGACTGAGTCGACCCTGGAACACTTTACCTGCTGTTTCAGAGGTTGGCAGCTTGTATTCATCACCTGAATGACAGCTGTTCCTAATGGCTTTTCTCTGAAAAGTAATAAGAAATTAAATAAACCTTTTGCATGGTAATCACTGACATTCTGAAATGACAGTTGAAAAGTACTCAGTGTAAGAGTGAGAACAACTTGAATTGAAGGATTTTGTCTCTATCAGGCAGTCATTGAATTTTGACTAGATGTTTATGAAGTACAGAGAGAAAGGGTGGCAGGTGGCTGGAGAGACAGTAATAGCATAAGTGATGGTGACTCACTGAGAGACTTCAAATATATTAAATGTCTGTATTTAAGAAATTGGACAATGTACTCTCTATGCAGGTTTAATAATATGGATTTTTAAATGAATTTTTGCCCTTTTTATGTAAAAAAAAATCCAGATAGTTCTGGATTTTAACAGCATGTTTTTCTTAAGTGGGTATAGTCCCCTGCTTTCTAAATCTTACTTTTCTTATAATCTTAATTTTTCCTCTATACAACAATGACTGGACTTAAGAGCATTTGTCTTAGTCCCCTTGGCAGAATATTTCATGTAATAAACACACACAGAGAATGGCTGTAGAAAGGGTGTCTTAGCTCACAGGAAGGAATGGGGTCTACACACTGGTTGATCCAACCCTTCGCCTTGTTTAAAGAAGCCTGCTCCAGAGTGCTCGTCTCCCCACATTCCTGATCCTCCTTAAGGCTCAGGCAATGCCATTGTATAAACCTCCCCATATATAATCATCATTAATGTAAATTGCTTTTCCTTGTCTTGGATATTTGTTTTCATTCAGCAATTACACTATTGTATGACAAAATTGGCCTCTCTAGGTGCCCAGTTTCATGAATTTTAAATTACATATGTTTATGTGGTTATATTTATAATCAAAGTAATAGAGGTTTTATTACCTCTAATACCCTTGGGCCTTGTGATATTCCTTCATAGCCAAATATCTTATTTACCCCTAATTCCTAATAAAGTATTTTCTTGATATTTAAATATTGAATAAAAGGAAGAGGAGAGAAAGATGGAGAAAAATGAGGAATTATGGGATAGAAAGAAGAGGATAAATGAATGGGAGAAAGGGGAAGGGAATAGGGAGAAAAAGAAAGGAGCAGGTGACAATTTTAGAGGAGGTTGGGATAAGTGTTTAGTGACAGTCATGGGGGAATTTATATGTTGCCTATTCAGTATACTGCTTATTTCTTTTGTCACATGAAAAGATGAAATTGTTGCCATGGTTGCTTCATTGGTCCGGATCTTAGAGGCTATGCCTTGCTACCTGAGGCAGTTAGCCTTGATGACACATGCTATTGACCTGTGCTGCCAATTCTAGAATTTTCTGCTGTGCACTTGATATTGTCCTTACCTGATTGGGCTGTGACAGAGGAGAAAAGAAGGACCATATGTACCCTGCAACTTTCTCTCCTTAATTCTAGATTGTCACTAAGAGGAAGTGGGGGGGGGGGCGGAAATCATGGGGGGGCGGAAATCAAGAAGAGCACCCTTGTTTACTGCGCTGCTGATACATAGTCTCAGAACATTTCCCAAAGCCCGTTTCAAGTAGATATTATTAACTTTCTGAAGGAGAATTTGAGATGAAAGAATCACTAGGCATGATAAAAGAATTGCCTTTTCATGGGCTTGGGTTTCTCTTCATAGGATTCTTTCAACAAATGTCTATTAATTGCAAAACCGTTTCTTGAGGACACGTGGAGATGTGTAAGTTACTTCTCTATTCACAATAGGAAGAAAATGGAATCAGCCTCTGTACCCATCAATAGAGAAATGCATAATGAAGATATAGCACATACTGGAATTTTATACAGCTATAAAGAAAATCATAAAATGTGCAGGAAAAAAGATGGAACTTAAAAATACTGTATGAATGTAGGTGACCCAGGCTCAGTAAGACAAATGGCCCCTCTCTCTTGTGTGTGGGTCTTATCTTCTAGCTTTAGTGTGTGTGTGTGTGTGTGTGTGTGTGTGTGTGTGTGTGTGTGTGTGTGCATTTTTTTGTTAATTTTTAATATTTATTTATTTTTATTAATTTGGTCATATTACATCTCACTTGTTATCCCATCCCTTGTATCCTCCCATTCCTCCCTCCCTCCTGCTTTCCCCCTATTTCCCTCCCCTATGACTATGACTGAGGGCGACTTCTTCCTCCTGTATATGATCATAGGGTATCAATCAAGTCTCTTCTTGGTAGCCTGCTATCCTTCCCCTGAGTGCCACCAGGCCTCCCCATCCAGGGGATCATGTGTGTGCATTTAAATGAGGATTGAAGGTGTGAAGATGCCATAAAAACCTGAAAATGACCCATGGAGGAGAGGTTTTAAGGGAGTGGAGTACATGGGCATAATAGAACATATATGATACGGCAGTAAAAGGAGGCGATATTAGACGGAGAGAGGTTAAAGTTAGCATGGGGAGCAGTGACATTGAAAGAGAGAGGCTGGTAGAGGGGTAATCAAAAATAAGTTTGTAATTAAAATTCCATAAGGAAGCCTACTTTATAAGGTAGTTAAAAAAGAAAAGAAGGAGCTGGGTGGGGCCTGCAGTTCCAGAACTCTGGGAGGCAGAGGCAGGCGGATCTCTGTGAGTTCGAGGCCAGCCTGGTATGCAAAGTGAGTCCAGGACAGCCAAGGCTACACAGAGAAACCCTGTTTTGAAAAAACTAAGGATGGGGTGGGGGTGAACGGGAGAGAAAGAGAGAGAAAGAGAGAGAGCCAGAGAGAGAGAGAGAGAGAGAGAGAGAGAAGAGAGAGAAATGCTGTTAAGTTTTCCTTACAATGACAAAATACCCAAAGCAATCAACTTTAAAAGGGAAGAAAGAAGCCAGGCATCGCTTTACATCTGGAACCCCATTACTCAGGGCCTGGAAGCAAGACGGTGATGGTAGGCAGGGCTGTATGCAGCAAGACCCTGTTTGAGAAAAATTGAATAGGAAATACTTAACTTATTTTTGTTCAAAGTTTCGGAAGGTTTGGCCACGTGGTAGACACCATGGTACAGGAGGCCTTTCTCACGTCATGGCAGCTGAGAAGCAAGAGAGGGAATCGCTGGAAGGGACCAAGGTCATAATATCCCATTCAAGGACACACTCCCACTTCAGGAACTCTCCTCAAGTAGGCCCCCACCTCTTGAAGACTCCATCACTTCCAAATAGCACCTTGGGCTGGCACTGAGCCTGCAACATATAAGTTTTTTTTACGGGATGTTGTAATTCCAAACTGTAGTAAGAGTGTGTGGATTTACAAGTGCTTGGGAGGATAAGCTGAGAGACACAAAACAAGCACATAACTGTCATAGCTTCACAAGTATGCGTGTGTGGTTATCTGTTTGTGAAAGGAGAAAATAAGTGGCTTAGCTCATCATTTGGATGTCATGGTTTGGATTTTGGTTTTGCTTTCATTTTGAGATAGAGCTTCACTGTGTTATGAGAGCTGGTCTCAAGCTGAGTTGTCTCTTGCCTTTGCCTCCTGAGGCCCGTATTTACTTGCATGTTTCAGGGTATTTTCAAATTCATCACCTACACATTTTTCAGGGTTTTGTATATAGTTTACTTGTTTTTGATACTCCAATTGACACTAATTAAGCTTTGTTTTTAGTTGGGAGTTTTTATAATTCATAAATATAACTAATTTTCTAGAATAAATATAAATTAATTTTAAGTAAATATATTGTCAGAGTATGCTTGTTTAGAAATCTCAAGCACTTTATTGTCCTTTTCTTTTAAAACACGTATCGGAACACCAATGCATTTCTGTGTATTTTAATAAAAATATATTTAGGAAAAATACGGTGCCTGAAAACTTTCCCAATACTTTCCTAAAATCTCCCAGTATAAATGTGACTTTAATAATCAATGAAAACAAATCCATACATAGCAGTCAGTCACTCTGTAAAAGGTAACTGTTTTTCCCTTTTCTTCTAGTGGATGTTGCATAAATAACGTGGTGTAATTTTTGAAGCAGGATTTTCATTTTGTATTGAGTTGTTTTAATGTTATAAAACAAAAATCTGGCAATAACTCATTGATCAGTAAGGTTAGTGTTTGTTGATTTATCTTCACATAAAACTTACATTCCTCCATAAGACAGCAGCACATTTTAGATATACATATGCACTCATAACTTTGATGTTTCTTTTGTAATGCTGAGGATAGAAACCACTGCCCAACATGCATCTCCAGACATGCTATTTTAACATAAAGCTTCAGTTTGTCTTCAGCTGACATGATTTTTATGGTTCTAGTGGAAGACTTCAAGGGAGACTCTTCTGTCTGCGTATAGTCTTTCAACCTAGTAGCCACTGACAGGGTAAGAATGGCAGAGACTTTTAGTGCCTGCTTTGTTACGTGACATCATCAGAGAACCACAAATCTAGAGCTAGAAATGTTTCTGTTCCTCGGGTTGGAAAGAGTCTGGAAGTTGTTGATAAGCAATATGTGAAGTTAGAGCACTGACATACTATAGTGACCTCTGACCTAGTGGGCGGAGCAGTCCTAGGGCATGGCCGTTCTCGGAGGAGACATCAGCCCCTACATAGAAAAACACTGAAATTCAGGAGCAAAAATCCCAGTCCATGTAGGATTGGCATGAAAGCTAGGCAACTGGCCATAGACACTAAAAATGAAACTCTGTGAAGGGGAACCCAAATCCACGGAAGACCATTGCTTTTTCAAGCACAGTGACTCTTTTCATCTTAAATACTCCTTTAATAAGTTAATAATATCTCCTTGAAGTGGAGTTTTGGGAAAGATTATGAGGCTGTGCATCATCAGCTCAGTAAACAAGGATGCTCTTCTGGATCAATATCTTTTAGGAAATGCGGCCAGAGAGGAGCTGGTAGCACATGGTCCACACATTACTAATTATGCTTTGGAGTTGCTGCTATAGGACTCTGAAGGCACCGTTGAGCTGACAGAGTGACCCAAACAAACACAAATGAGGGAAATGCAAGCGGCAAAAGTTTCCTTTACGGCTGTCTCCAACTATTTCTTTATTTTTAAGTTTAGAGTTTAACGTCATAAAAACATGAAAGTCTTCTGTACCCAAAAGATCACTCTGGCTTTCCTAAGGAAGGAAGTCCTTGACAGGAGCGGCCTACCGCTTCCCGGCCTCCAACACCCAAGGTCTCCATCTTTCTTCCGTACCTCTCTTCCCAGCAGCTTCCTCACAGCCATCACTCAGGCCGCCATGCAGTAAAAGGGGGAAAACCAGGTTCCTTGGAAGCACTCTCTCGAACCCAGAAACTCTTCCAATTTCTGGCTTCCTTAGTGACTCTAATTTAACAAGCGGGTTATGAGTTTTACAAATTACTATTTTTCATTGTTTCGAATTAACTTTGCTCTGTCATCAAGCGATCACATTGCAATCCCAGTTCCAGCTGATTCTGCTTGGAATTTGCATGATTTCATAAACACAGGCAAAGAGAAAATGGAAATTGAGACTTTCAGGTTCACGCCACTTGCTGAGCCTGTCTCACTGGGAGCTGATTTTGTTTGATTACAATGAGTTGAAGTTCATGATCAAGAGTAAAAAGGAAAAAAAAGGGGGTATAATGTTGCCAACCAATAGTTCAAAGGAAATATAGCTTAGATCTGTTAATAAAATTATGTCCTGAAATATTTGAAGTACTATGATCTTTATTCTGAAAGAGCTATTGAGTGTCACATTTCCAGTTTATTTGAAGTTATGATTTAAGGCTACAGTTATATTTTTTCCAAACTTTCTCTTTCCCTAAGTTGATCTTATATAGAAAATAACTTGTATAGAAAAAGACTTATTAAGCTACTTAAATAAGTAGCTAATCTTAGTACTTTCTTCCTTCACAAGCAATCTACCTGTTAGTTTCAATTAATTTCCTTGTTTAGTTTACAGTTTTTATTTACTGGATTTTATAATATTTACTAAATGTCTTTTTAACCAAATCAGTTGGAAAAAGTGTGGGTTTTTTTTAATTACATAAGATCTAGCAGACACACACACACACACACACACACACACACACACACACACAGCCTTTATTGTGAGCTATTTATTTAAAAGTGGTATTAAAATAAACAAAGACCCTTCTGTATTTGAAGAGATAAAAATATGAGATTACATATCTAATGTCATGCCTTTGTACTAAAGGAAAACTATAGAAATGTACTTGTTACATACTTATGTAAGTCTAAAGGGGAAAGAATCTGTTATTGGTTGGTTTACTTAAAATATGTAGAAAGACTAGCAGGAGGAAAGTACAGAGCCAATAATTACTTCCTTTTTCCAGAAAGGCATAAGAAAGCATGGTATGGGTAGTATGTGGCATTTACATGTTATAAATAATAGACCAGAGAAAGAGAACTTGGCCATTTTATTTTTAAATAAGATGACACATTGGATTCATTGGCTGTTTTTATTCATTCATTTGCTCATTATCATTAATTAATTAATTAATTAGGGTCTCACTGCGTAGCCCTGGATGGTCTGTAACTCATTATGTAGTCCAGGCTGACCACAAACTTTTAGAGATCTGCCTGCCTCTGCCCCCCTGAGCACTATAATTAGAGGTTTTAGCTACCGTGTCCAGCTCACTGGCTCTTTTTAAGATAGCTTTGACCTCTCTATAAAATTTGAATGGTCCCTAAAGTTATTCCTCTATAGAACAAGCAGTATTTGATATTTAAAGAAGTTATGAAAGAGAGAGTCCAGTTATGTCCTAGATTCATAGCTGCAGAGTTATGGTGCCCTGTCAAAGAGCAAGGCTAGAACACGCGGAGTTCTGTGGGCAGCAGCATCCTTTTATTTCAAAGTCGAGTGTCCCTTTCCTGTATTTCAAACCCGTGGACTAGAGCCATGTTCGGTGTTAGCACACCACCTCTCCTGCTAGCCACACCCAAAGCAGGATTAATTGCTTCTATGTATCTAGTACGAAGAAAGAGAATTTGCAGACACAGCTCTCAGAGTCTGCGTTCAGAAGAGGAGTGAGTCCCAGTTTACACTGCTGCTTCTTTGTTTGCTGGTCACCTGTTCATCTCTAACTCTTGTTAGAGGACATACACAAGTAATGCGTGTCATCAGAGCTCTCATGTGCTGACTGGAATTTCCTCAACCTCCTGACCACCATGTTATGTGAGATACCTTGAGTTCGGGGTGACATCCCAGGAAGTTTATGATAATGGTCCTGACACATACAATCTAGCTTTCTAAATTAAAGCCAGTACCTGTAACTCAATGAGCCTACAGCTAATAAACCGGGGCAATCTTTAGACATCAAACACAACTTAGAGATTTAGGGTACATTTAAGTACATTGGCTACACTCACGCAGTTAGTGTAAGTAATTAAAGTACGTAATTAGGTGCATTACTTTGCAAACATTTGGAGGCATGGGAACCCACCAGTCCATATATCAGTATTTCTGTTTCTGTGACTACTGCCTTGAAATCTGAAGGTAATTGCTTTCTATCTTCCTAAGACTCTAGCTCTGAGAACCCCAGTGGCAATCATTATGGTTTTTCTGAAGTTTATGTCAGTTTCTGATATTGGAGATAGGCTAGGCTATTAAAGAACAGAAGGGGAGGAGCAGGAGAGGAGCAGGGACTTGTCTGAGGATGATAAAAGAGCAAACCTATGGAAGGAAGCAGGAAGAGCTTGCACGATCGGTTACCACAAACATCTCCCTGGAAATTTAATGCAACTGACTTCATGCGGGTGGCTCTTAGCATTCTTTAAAAATCTATTTCCCAAAAGGAAAAATTAAATGTTCCAGTTGAGCATTCAGATATTATTCTTAGAGTAATTGAGGAGTTTATGTGAAGGTTTTCATTTGCTGTATAAATTTATCCTCTCTTTTTGTTTAAATTGGTATTGAAATAGAAAATCTGGCTAGCAATTATTTATGCAGATCTGTGCATAGTTTAAGGGAAAAGAGAACAGTATTGCTCTCTTGGCCTCTGACCTGCTGCTTACCTCTGAAGTTTATTTGACATGGCAGGTGGTGACAAAGAGCTTCTTATGACATCTCCAGCAACGTAATCTTCCTTTTCAGTGACAAATGCTTCTGACAACTGGAAACCTGGTATGATTCTGAAGCAGAAAAGAATGAATCTAACTCAGGTAGGGATAGTAAAAATGGCTTCTCTAAACGTGTCAAACAAATTAGACCTCTGAGGAAGGACCGTAGAATTCCTTTCTGTTGTTCTTTGTTGTCAGAGAAAATTAAGAACCACAGAAACAGTCCCACTACCATGCCATGTTGTGCTACTGTGTTTAATAGTTTGAACTCTAGTGCTAATTGGAAAACTACCTGGAAAAGTTAATCATGGTGTGGGGCGGGGGACAGTCGTTAGTTGTGACGGAAGACCTAACCATATTAATTATAGATTATGGCAGGATAAGGGCTGAGCTTTTCACCCGCTGGAGTTTAAACGATGTTCACGAATTCTTTGCTTTTTATCCATAATTTATTTTAGCATGACACAGTAAAGGAGGGTAAAGATAACTTCCTGGTTAATGTGGGGACAAGTGGAAATTTCAGCGTTGTGTTTGGGGCTGGTGGCCTGCTTTTCTGTTGGCACAGTGGCTGAGAAGTACAGGTGAGTGAGGAACAGTGTACATACAGTGAACATGCATGTACATTCTTCCACAGTGCTGTAATATTTGCTAGTATTTTTCCCTAAACCAATTTATTTTTCTTTGATTTTTTTTTCTTTTCCTTCATATAAGCAGTAATCACAAATTCAAAGGTTTGATATAAAGTTGTTTTTTTTTATTATGTAATAAGATATATGACAATGAAAAACTATGTTTTTTAAAAATATGAAAAATGCCTTATACCTCTCAAAAACATACATTTTGGGATACAATTCCATAAGCAGTATATGCACCATTGCTTTCCCCAAGTGCTTAGTTTTGTTTCTGATAGTGTCAGAAACATTGGTTTTCCTACCCGTTTGTTGAAATTGGAAAAGCATTTGTGTTTGTATAATACTGAGAAGGAGATGAAAAGAAAACACACATTTTATCAAATTATTTCCTGGCCTGTTCTTGAATTATAATATTCAATAGTAAGTAGGGCAGGTACATCTTGAGACACTGTGGGGAAGGGGCTCCCTGCCTAACTGTCTAACCTGCCAAGGCCCATTACAGGTGGTGAAATAACATCTGTGAGCAGCTGTGGCAGCTGCTTTAAGGCACCCTGAGTGAGGCTCAGTCTGTGCTCAGCAGAGAGGAACACAGCTGCTGGGAGTAGTGCCTGCCACAGCCCAGGGGGAGGCAGAGTTTGTAGGTTTGCCAGGACTTTCCCCCATCCCTCTACTGGAGGACATTGCCAACACCGATCAAAAGTTTTAATTGATTCTGCCTCTGGTTTTCTCTGATCGTATTTTGACATGCACTCTTACCGACTGCTCATATTTTGTTTAAACTAAATTGTATAAAGTAGTGCTGGGACTAACTAGATCTCTTTGGGTTCTATTTTAGAAGCCAGGGCTGCATACAGTTCCTTATTTTTGCATATTACTAGTATGCATGCCTTTATGTGTGATTCTGCCAGCATACAGATGTTGCAAAGGTTCATATGCCTTAGATGTGTTTGCACATACATGATGTTAGGAATAGATTAAGATTACATACAAATAAGAGGAAATTGCTTTTTGGTGTGGAGGTGCTTGGCAATGGATCACTTGGATATCTTCTAAAGAGATCTAGGTTTTTAAACGCACAAATAAAAAGGAAGGGATGCAGGACTCTCCTGTCAAACACGTACACCCTTTTTCAAAGTTCATCTTCCTGTCCCGGTTGCTTCACAGATAGGCAAGAAAACAAAGGGTTGAGCCAGCACATCCTGTTTTAGTCTAAACAGGTAAACCAAGGCTTGCATTTCTGAAACAAGTCCTGGCAGTTCAGTCTTGTCCAAGCCAGTATTGGTATTGTCTTTATTTGGCTTCACCAACTCCCTTAAAGACTGCAAAAACCCACTAATTACCCATTTTTCTATCCTTGCACGTCCCAGACCATAACTCCTCAGCAGCAATCAACCAATCTAACCCCACTGGGAAAAAAAAAAATCATATATTTGTCTTGTGAAGGCTTTTTTCCTTGTCACGGTTTTGCCGAAACAATGGCCAGTTTTGCACTTGAGCATAGTTTTAATCACCAAGATGTTTGGGCCCTGCCCTCAGATTGCAGATTAGGTAGGCCTGGGGTCCCATCTGTGTATAAGCACGTCTAACAGATGCCCAAGTTGTTGACAGGGCTGCTGTGGAGGCCACGCCTCAGACCCATTGCAAAATGTTGCCCTTCTTAATTTCAAACTTTATACGCCTGGAGGTGAATGGATGTAGGTGTTGGATTAGTTATCACCAAGGCAGCTTTGTTTCTCCAAATGGGTGCTTCCAGCAGGAGCAGGGACCCAAGGGTAAAAGTGGGTCAGAGCTTGGGCAGTGACTTCTTATGGTCCCTCCCTGTTTCTTTGTGCCTGCCCGATGCTCCTTCCCACCCTGCCCTCCCTCCCACGACCTTCATTTCTGCTTCCCCCCACCCTCTCTAAATACCAGCAAACCAACAAACAATGCTAAGCTCTCACAGAGTCAAGGATATAAGGCAAACATTACTTAGATGACAGAGACAGAGAGATCGGGAGTCCAGGGCCCTCCTTCTCATAGCAGCAACAGGAATTTTACCCCCAGAGCTATAAGGCACATGGCCCCATAGAACAGTGTCGTTTTGTAATACATAGCAGCAAGAATCCACTTCTTAAAAAAATATGCATTTACTGTGTGTGTGTATGAGCTTATGTGAGTATATGGGAATATGTATGTTTTGTGTGTGTATAAAAGAGAGAGAAAGAGAGAGAGAGAGAGAGAGAGAGAGAGAGAGAGAGAGAGAGAGAGAGAGAGAGAGAGAGAGAGAGAGAGAGAGATTCTGTGTCCCAAGTATTGGGAGTCAGGTCTCACTGGCCACCCTATGTATCTGGGTGCAAACTCACTCAGGCCGTTAGACCTGTGTGTGCACTGGCACCTCTACCCATTAAGCTGCCTTGTCAGCCGCAGAGTCTTCTTTCTAATCCTCTTTCCTGGGTGGGGTCAGCAGGATGGGTGACCCACTAGTGAGAACTCACAATTAATCTAGAGCCTCCAGCTTTTTGTCTGGCCTCTAAAATGCCAGTCATAGAGGAAATCTGTTTGCAATCCCTGATTCACCAAAAGTTAGTAGCCTCAAGCCTTGCTTGACTAGTTTAGACACTGTGGCAGCTCCACCTTTAGTGGGAAGAACTCAGAAAACGCTGTCTCATTTGGTTACTCATGAGGAACCTTCCTGGTCCCACCCAAAGGAGTGTCTCCAGCCGGTGTTTTATTCCCAAAACAGAGCAAGTTAATCCCAGAAGAGAGGAAAAAAAACCAAAAAAAAAAAACCAAAAAACAAAAAACAATGGTGCTCCATACTTACTTCATTTGTCTGACTGAGGCTCAGTCAGCCAGCTCAGTCCATCCCTCAGGAGCCCTCTGGGTCTCTTCCACCCCAGTCTGGGAACCACTTTCCTCCCTCCTGGACCAGTTCTCACCCTTCACTATTCAACACCTCTTGAAATGAGCACCATGGAGTCTGTCCCTTCACTGGATGCTTGGTGATATTGCTGGGAGAGACAGTGGCAGGCAATTCCTCCTCAGCTGAAGGTTTCCACACTCTCCTGCTTGTGGGCTCATGGGGGAGAATGTTTTGGCTGGGTGTTCCACTTTGAAACATAACCGCAGTGTTTTCTGCTGAACCCCTTTGCCTGGTCAGCTTTGGTAGCATGTCTGTGCACTGAATGATAAATATCAAGGAGGGTTTTCTTTATTTTCTAATATGGAGAATTAATGTGTTCTAATTCATCTACCACACTGTGTGCCTTTTTCAACAGGACCTTTATTAGAAAAGTAAATTCTTAGCCTCGCTCCCACCAGGACACTTAAAAAGTCCTCTCATTATCTCCCCTTTGCTTAAAAAAAAAAAATCACGCCTCTGGTCTTTCCTTATTTCTAGGAGTAGAATTTGTCAGAGAATATAGAAATGCGTCTTATAGATGAGGCTTTCTTTCCCTTAAGGGGTCGCCTCTTTCTGTATTACCATCAGAATATTATTTTAGCGACTTATCTTCAATTAATACACACTTCTTGAAGGGTAGAAATTGGGGCTTTGGCAAGGGTGAACAGCTAATAAAATGTACATCTCCATCCCCACTTCTGCCCCCTTGATTCCTTTTCCCAGAGAGTAGTTTCGAGTGGCACTAGTCTTGCTAGAAACTGCTGAGTTTCATTTTGCACTAATAACACCTGGCACCTTTATTTGCTAAGGATAAATTAGGCACTCTGTGAACACAGAGGAGACATGACTTTCTTTATGCTGTAGCTCACGCCACACTCATTAGGTACAGAAATGTATCTGCACTTATGATTTGTGCTTATACCCTCATTCCCCCGTCTCTGTCTCTCTGTTTCTGTGTCTGTCTCTGTGTCTCTGTGTCTGTCTCTGTCTGTCTCTGTGTCCCTTCTCTCACACATATTAGCATCTTTAGCATGAACTGACGTTAGGCAAAGACATCAGTCTGTTATGTTCACATAAGTTTAAATTTAAATGTCCCTTAAATTGCTTACTCCAAAATTTGATGTTGTAAACTGAAAACATGGGGATATAGAGTGACTAATTGGTGAGGTCATAAACTCTCTCCCAATCCTACAAATTTAGTAATAAAGTTATAACTCTCAGGCTGCAGAGATGACTGGGCTGCTAAGAGCTCTTGGACCAAGTTTTGATTCCCAGCACCCACATGCAATCTCATGACTGTCTGCTACTCCAGTTCCAGGAGACCCAACCCCTTCTTCTGGCCTCTGAGCGTGTCAGGCATGTGGTACACATAGATGTACACAGACAAACACTCACACACATAAGTTTCAAAATAATAAATAAAAAAAAAAAAATCAGAGCACACAGGTTAGGTGTTCAGCCCAGGCCGCCTTCTACCATGTGTAGCTATGATGAACAAGTTAATCATAATATGTATGTCATATATGTCAGGTGACAATGTGTATCATTTCATATGGTTTTACATTGATGGTTCTAAATTAAGTAGTTTTAAAATAAATACTTTTTTATATTTTAAAATCACTTGGATTTGAAAATTGATTTTAAAATGTTTTGTTAATATAGTTCTCTCAACTCACACTTCTTAAATTTAATATTTTGGTAAGACATTAGAACTAGTCCGTTAAAGATAATAGCTATGAAATATCATCAATGAATCTAAGCCTAAGATTATTCCGATTTTGCCCTTTTTTTTTTTTTTTTTTTTTTTTCCGATAATAGAACCCATCTCAAATCTCACATAAAATTGAGGGTCTTACTTCCTATCCTGCTCCGGGCCACATGAGATTCTCAGTATCTCGGGCTCTCTTTTAGATATAATACCTTCAAGTACACTAATCACATTGTTTAATTCTGCTGAATTTGGCTTTGTCTTATGCCTTTAGTGGCTGAAGTCACTAATAGATTTGAACTTGGAACATACTTATAATTAATATTATACTTTTAAATTAATATATTAACATTTTCCTTTCTTAGTGATCCATCTAGATAGATATCTAGACAGACAGACAGACAGATAGATATGGATATGGATATATATACATATATATATATATGTATGTGTAGATATAGAATTTTAGGGCCTGTGATACAGCATTTTTAACGGTGGGTCTCCACAACTATCTCAGTTTTTATAAGTGAATATGGAGGTTCTATAAAATTTGGCTACAGAACCAGCAAGTCTAAGTATGTGAATACATACAAATTAATCCCTCAGATGAGCTTGTAATAGATCAATGGCTTTCTGGCAGGGCTTAGTATATTGTCTCATGAGACTGCATGTACTGCAGCCTTGGTTCTAGACAGACTGCATGCATAGCCTGTGACAACCACAAAAGAATGCAGCCTGAATCATGGCAACTCAGCTTCAAAATTGTGCTATGCTGTATTCACAAGGTAGTTTTTAACTGTTTATGGAAAGTTTTCCTGCCTCATAAAAACATAATGATTTAACTACAGAAAACAAGTATTTTTGGTGCTTTTCTACTGTTAATCTCCAACATGTATCAAGTTAGTATATTGTTTGGATTGTATGGACATTGCTGTTTGAGTTGCTGACTTGAGATTTATTAAACACATCATGGGGCGGGAAAGATGTCTCAGTGGTTAAGAGTGAGTAATCCTTTGCCCTTTAGAAAACTCAAGTTTGATTCTCACACCCACAACTAGGCTCCTTTGTCGTTGCCCACATCCACATGGCACATACAGACAGAAAGAAACACATAGATGCACACAAAATTTACAAGGCTAACAATGAATATCTTAAGAAATCATTAAATTAAAATTCCTAACAATGTTTGAAGTGCCCACAAACATATCTCTGCCATTCTGTTATTGCATTTATGTGAAGTGGCATTTCATTGCATTGATTGAGGATTATAAAATCAAAATCAATGAACTCTGAAAAAACGGTGAAGGAACTCTGTATCTATCCTTCAGCATCAGGTAATTAGCCAAGGTGTGTTTATCAGAAAATAGACAAGCACTTCCACGTTGTTAGTGTGCAGGGTTTTGGGTTTGTTGTTTGTTTGTTTGTCTGTTTTTTCTATAAAACATTTTAAAAATACATACCAAAGAATGATCATTTCTTTAAGAACTATGGTAAGCACATATTTGATTGCTTACCTACTTCATATACCCACATTCCAAGAGTCTCATAGAACTTTCTCAGGTGAGAATGGGTCACAAGTTCAGTAAGCATAAGAAGGAAGCTTTGATCTCTGCCATCAGTGTAACATGGAGCCTGTGAGGGCATATTATTTCCACTGCATATCTGTGCAGTCTATGCCTGTGCCTTCTGCATTAATTTTGGTGCATAATTTCTTTGTAACAGACTCAAATACAATTTATTTTAAAGGAAAAATGAAGGATAGTTCAAGAGACTAAGGGAATGCTGTGACTACAATCCCAATGCTGGGGCAAGGATGTGGGCACAGACTGTTATTCAAAACACCTAAGAAATACCTCCTGACAGCTAGACATGGTCATTTACAGTCTTTTTCTAAAGAGAATTATTAACTTTCACAAGGTTCTGAAATGCCTTCTGAGTGAAGTTCCATGTGGCTTACTGGGGAATATGAGACCGTTGCTTTAACATGCCTAGGAATATCAATTAAACACACACCATGGTACCAACGTCTCCTTCACTTCTTCCTCTGTATTTACCTCTCTCTGCCTTTTCTGATTTCCATACTTTTTCCAGGCTTTTCTTCCTCCAAATCTCCTTCTTCCATCTTTCCTTCTCATTACTATTCTTGCTCCTATCAAGTTAATTTTTAATTTATTATTATTATTATTATTATTATTATTATTATTATTATTATTATTATTATTATTATTATATTCTCTCTCTCTCATGTGTGTGTGTGTGCTCGCACAAAGTGCTGGTTCACGTATGCCACAGCATGTATGTGGAGGTCTGAGAACATCTTTTGGGAGTTGGTCCTCTCTGACTATGGGCTCCCAGAATCAAAGCTGTCTGGGTTGTGATGCTTGCTTACCAAGCCCTTTACCTATGGACCCATCTCCTCGATTCTTGCTTACTTTTTTCTTCTCTCTAGATTGTTACCTAGTACAGGAACACATCTGTGCTACACAGTCCTAAAACTACTAAATGGAGTTGGGAAATAAAACTCTGAAGAAAATTAAGAGGCTCTGTTACCTAAGCATGAATGGTTTTCTATGATTGGAGTGTATGCATGGGACAAACATGTTAGAAGGTGATCAACACTCCCATCCAAAACGTATCTTCCATCTTGAAATTATAGCTAGCATAGGAAGACTCGGGTAAAGATTATATGGTAGCTTGGTTAAATTTGGAAGTAAAATTGAGAACTTATTCCACATATTTCCCCCCAAGTAAGCCCAGAGAACTGAACAGTGGACACCTGGACCTCGGGGAAATGAGGTCACACTCTGTGTCCTACTTCAACCCTCAAGCTTCTGCCTGAGAGTGGGTGTCAGTGAGAAACTGATTGCTGCAGCAACTGAGGGCGGCTCCAGCCTCTCCTGCAGCCAGCAGTGCCCTGCTCCGCCCTTCCCTCCACCTCCTCTCAGTAGGTCTGTTACTCAGGGGAAAGAGACCTGGGAGAGTAAAGTGACTCATTACTCTATTAGGCAACAGGACTCTGGGTTTTCCCTCAGGCAGATCACAATGCCGTCATCCTGGTTTCCCTGGCACCTTAGAGGCACAGGAAATCTGGGATTTGAAAGTCGTGAATTCAGTATTGACTGGGGGAAGAAACGCCGCTGCTGGTGTGCTGAAACAGGCATGCTGGTTATGTAACAGCTCCCAACACATTTCCCACTGGTGCTGGGTTTGACTGACATTTTATAGGACTTATTACTCTCGAAAATAACACTGAAAACGCCCTGACAAGCTCAAGATGGAAATATGAACACAGGGCTGTCCTCCTGCCGAACTAGAAAATAGCTTTTTGTAATTCTTCTTGGAAGAAGCTTCCTGAGCAGGGGGATCTGCTCCCATGACGGTCCCCAGTTAGTGTGGTGCTGCACAGTCCAGTCCTTAGAAAGATCAGTTTCCTGTTGGGTCCTACAGAGCTGGACGGTCCTCAGTTAGTGCAGTGCTGCACGGTCCACTCCCCAGGATTTGTCCTCAGACTTATAGCAATGCTAAAGCATATGCTGACTTTTAAAGTAGAGGGTGAGATGCCAAAGACGTCAGTGGCTGATAGGTGCTGTGTTTATCTCATGGACTTGGTGGTTTTTGAGGATAATTCCCTGGTGGAGGGAGTTCATCGTTTTCACAATATAAAGACAGAGAGGCAGCCAAAATTTCCCTTTAGTTAATGTAAGGTGATTTGCTTTTCTGACTACAACAGTTTTTCAAAGTTGAGTGGAGGTTTGTGTTTATTGAATTGTTGCATTTCCTTGAGGGAGACAGTTTATCCAATACTCAGAATGAGAATTTTAACCCCTTCCGGTTTTCTTCTTATTTTACACAAGCACAGGTGTGAGTTAGAAGCGATGCTCACCAGCATCCCTGGATTCTGAATCCCATCTTCAGTGTCATACAACGAATAGTAATAATAACACAACAGGACTAAGAGTCAGAACTACTGAGTCCCTTCAACTTTTGAACTCAGGCTATCTGTTTCCACAAACACTCTGCTTTACATCAGTGTTGTTGTTTGTGTTTTAAGGTCATCCCTAATTCAAAACATGGATGGAGCTGGTTTGGTTGCAATGTTCTCCCAAATCGAATGCCCTCTGCCCCTAAAGCATGTCTCCTGGTGCAGCAAGTGTGGGGGTAGTGAGTACACACCACAAGATCTCTTTGTGAAGCGTTCTGAAGGAACTGTGGTGTGAAAATCATGTTTCTCTTCATTTAGGATTGAGGGACGTGGAGTCACAAGTCACACTGGGGTGGAGGTAGAGAGCTTATTTTTTTTATTTATTTTTTGAAGTACACATTCATAGTCGGCAAAGCACAAGTTGTTTTCGATAAAAGTGTTTTTGTGTATAAATGACTATAAATGGGCAACAGATGTTTGTGTTTAAGGGAGCCTCCTTGGATTGGCCAGCGGGCTAAGAGTGCATGTGGTGATTGTTAAGAAGCAGCTGGTGTCAATTTAAAAGAAATGTCTTATCCTCCTGTGTCTTGACCAGCCAGAGAATAGCAACATTAGTGTATGGAGTTATCGTTTCAGTGGTGATATAATGTCCTGACTGGTTGTTTGGAGAAAGAGACCAGTAACAGCACAAGGAAAAGCCAGTTCTTTCTTGCAGTTAAGCTCCTTGGGTGTTTCTGACTAGATCTGTAGTATCGATGTCTTCAGTCTCAGGTATGGCTGATTTCAGACAATACAGTCTACTAATTTGATTACAAAGATGATCAATTTTATCCCATACAAAATAGCACATGCCTGGCGTTTAACTGGAACTATGGCTACAGTTATCCTATTTAGACAATGTTTAACTTTAAAATCTGGAAGGGGAGCTATGGTGGGATGCAAACCCGCTGTGTTTTGGGTGGTAGGTAGCTTGTTATGTGGAGGGCAAGGCAGGATGCAGAGCCCCCTCCACCCCTGTCCCCTATTAGGGATTATGTGAGAAAACTAATTTGGATATTTACTATGCATAAAGTAAAGAAATATACAACAAAATCCTGGAGACCTTTAGTTTGGATAGCAATGGTTTTAAATCCCACAAGGAGTAAAGTTATTGTTGGAATTAAAGCAACGGATTTAATTATTTTTGAATCTACCTTTTGATAGTGGACTGTGCTTTTCCTTGTGTTATTTTCTTTTTAATTGAGTTAGGTCAGATTGTGTGAGTCCACAGAAGTGCTATGAGCACCTCCAATCAAGAGCGAGCACCCCCAACGTCCCAGGATCCTCCTCGTTTACTCTTTGTCTCTACATGAGCAGACATTATTCTGCGTCAGGTCGCAAAGGTAGGACATAACACACTAATTAACTCTGGTCTTTCTCACCGGCTCTAATATGAAATGCCACTTCGCTTTTTAAAGTTCTTTTAAAAGATTTGTTTATTTTTATGTGTATGAGTGTGTTGCTTACTTGTACATCTGTTTACCATTTCTGTGCCTGGTACCCAGGGAGGTCAGAGGAAGGCTCCTGACACCCTGAAACTGGGCCTATGGATGGTTCTGAGCCACTGTGTAATGCTGGGAATTGAACCCAGCTGAGCACATTCGCCAGCCTCAGAAATGCCTATTTAAAATAGTTGAGGCAACAGCGACTAGCACAACAGGCTCAGGTGACTACTTTAGCCACAGTGTTTGGGTTGCAAACAGGGTCACCAGGAAAGCAAACTGAAACAAGATGGCTCTCCTTATGTCAGAAAGAGCCCTACAGTTTCCTTTCTGATATGAACTATTTTGCCCTAAAAAAAAAAAAAAAAAAAAAAAAAATTGAAATATATTCCTACTGTTTCATACTCAAGTTATTCATCCTCTTTATTGCTGTATGGGATCTCATTTTCTGAGTAGATCAATATTTATTCATCAGTTCATCTGTTTGGCGGGCATTTGAGTTTTTCCTTTTCATAATTTAGCTGTTGGAGACAAAGCTGAGAAGAAGATTCTTGCACATGTCTTCTTGTGAACAGCTGTGTTCATTTCTCATAGATACCTGTGAAGACTTGAATTGCTAGGTGATAAAACTGCTTAGAAATTTCAGCGTTCTAGAGGGTGTGTACTGGTATTCACTGTGGTTTTAATTTGCATTTGCTTGAAAAGACCGAGACTGAATATTTTTCCATATTGCTATCAGCCATTTGGATCTTCTCTCAGCAAATACTTTCCCAAGCCTTCTGCTCATTTTAACATCAGGCTAGACTGTTTCCTTCTCCGCTTGTAATAATTCGTATATTGCAAGTGTAAATCCATTGTCTCAGTTGGACTTGAACCATGCCTTGGTCTGCCTCTGCACCCCCACTGTACTTTTAAAAGTCCTTTATTTTTTTATTTTGAGACAAAGACTTCCCATGTAGCCCAGGTTAGCCCCAGGCTTGCTATATAGTCCTGCTTTAGACAAAGACTTCCCATGTAGCCCAGGTTAGCCCCAGGCTTACTATATAGTCCTGCTTTAGACAAAGACTTCCCATGTAGCCCAGGTTAGCCCCAGGCTTACTATATAGTCCTGCTTTAGACAAAGACTTCCCATGTAGCCCAGGTTAGCCCCAGGCTTGCTATATAGTCCTACTTTAGACTCCACACTCAATACCACTTCACTCTCTCAGTTTTCAGTGAGCAGAAAATTGTTATACATCAGACTTCAATAGGATTTTCTTTTTAATAATTCATGATTGCCTATGACCTGCTTATGGAACGTATACATCTTCTGCTGCCTTGTTACTCATATGTATTTTCTGTGACTGTGCTTTTCCATCTCCCGGGAGAAGCTTATGACTAATTTTGTTTAGTGGGTTCCTAACACCAGGAACTTGAACTACATATTATCAAGATCCTCATCACCAAAATTAATTGCTATTTTCCAGTAAATGCTAAGCAATCTTTCCTATGGGACGTTCATAAGGATTAGCATGATATGTATGAAATTTTTTTTGAATGTGGAAACTGTTGTCATTGTTTATGTAGTTGTGTTGTCACCTTTCTAGTTTTAATAATGGTATGGGCACACACCTGTGACTTTCCTGACAAGTAGCTGTCAGTAATTGTAACTTTGAAGTTGTCATAGCTAAGCCCTAGAATGTCATGACTGATGCCAACTACAAGCTCTCTCGGAACACAACAACCTTACATGTGTGTTTAATAATAATAAAAATTTCCAAATATTTTTAATTCATTCCCCAAAGTATTTTGTTCTGGAAAAATACATCGACCTAGTATAGTAAAGTAAAGTAAATGACAATTCCTTTAAAATTTTGGGAAATAGTCAACTAGTATTTCATAAAGCGCTCAAGTTCTCAGCATTGTGTGGCTCCTTCTCCATGTGGCCTTGTGTTTCCTGGAGAGGCCTAGAGGTTGAGTCAAGGCCCTCCGTCCTGTCCTCCTTGCTTACTAACACCACCTGGGGGAGACTGTAAAAATCAGACCGCACGACCTCTAACATAGGGGCTTCTCTAGATTTCCTTGGCTAAGCATACTGCACTCTAGTACTAGAATGTTCTTACGTGTTACTGGTGTTCTTAGTTGGAGACAGTTTAAGAACCACTGGATTTGCTAGTGTGGTGGTAGATACTTTTAATCCCTGCACGCAGGAGGCGGAGGCAGGCATGTGTCTGTGAGGTCCAGGGAAGTCTGGTCTATAAAGCAAGTTCCAGAAAAGCTAGTGCTGTTGCACAGAGAAATCCTGTCTCAGAAAAAGAAAAACAGCAACCCCATGCTCCGGCCCCCCAAAATCACCACTAGATTCAGTTTATAAGACAAATCAGTATTTCTATCACATGGCTGATCTGCTTGGTCAGTGCCATCGAGCTGCTCCTCAGATCTGCTGCCTCCAGCCTGGATGTTCACATCCTGATTCCTTTATCAGTGCACTAAACGACAGAGGACCCAAGGACTGGCGGGGTGTTTGTTGATTACTTCTCTAAAGAATAGAATAACGCCTTCAATATGAGCTGCTAACTAACTTGCACTAGAAGGTATATGACGTCCCAGTGTGTAAATATGTCAAAAGAGAGGGATTTGAGAATGAAACCTGGGAGCAAATAAAAATCATCTGAAAACTATTCTTTCAGCCAGAAAATCGGGTTATACGATTGTGGCATATATCTCTAGTTCCTATAGTGAAATCTCACAGGCATAGAAAACAATCTGCTGAAACATCAAATTATCAGTAGTTGTCATGTTGAGCTTCTCGATGATTTAATGCTCTTCTGTTTGGCTAACTGTGGGTTGCAATTTCTTAGGATAAACTATTGAATTTTTTTTTAAAGAAGCAATTTAAAAACATAACACAACAAAGAAGTATTCATTTAGCAGAGATTGTCGAAACTACTTTCACTCTTGACTAGGCTAAGCATAACCAGGGGCCTCAAAGAAAAATAAGGCATTTTTAAAAACATAGATTAAAACACAGAGAAAGATTCTTATGGAAAAGAAGGAATCCTCAGTTTATATTCTCATGAAGTTTGTGTCTCCTTATAGTCCTGAGAAAAATGCATAAAGACATTAAGGATCATTGAGTGTGTGGGATAATTTCTTGTGATGTTAGTGACTTTGATTTTTTTTTTTTTTTTACCCTAAAGAAAACTTGAAAGGATTTGGCTTTGTAAAAGCTGCTTTTAACTTAAACATACACCTTTTATTTTTGAAGCATTAAGGAGCTATATTGATTTATATTAGATTCAGCTGGGTAAGGATCAGTTACGTGCAATTTAACTGTCGGACCCTCTAAGACTAAAACGATGTTCTTTGCTGGAAGCATGGAAATGTTCTAAATGCAAATACCTCATGATTCAGGTCCTAATATTCAGGTCTCCAAAAAGTAGGAGGAGTCCATTTACAGACTGAATCCCTTACTGATTGGCACGTGAGCTTTTCTTGCTAAGTTCATCACTGACATCATTATAATCAACGTGATCGTACAGCTGGGCCTTTAGGAGGGGTTTTAAGTCACATTATAAGGCAGAACCTTATGTTGAAGAAAATTACCTGATCCCTCATCCAGGTAAGCTCTCTTCGCAGCAGATGGAGACCATCACAGGAAACCACAACCAATGCAGCTAACTTGTGGAGCCCTGTCTCAATAGATACATACATATACCAAACACAACTCCTGTACCCATGGCTTGGTGATCATTGTGCAAGACGGGGTGGAAAGACTGTTAGAGTCGGAGGATTAAGGAGTTTTCTGTGAGATTGCATCTCCTAGGAATGTTGGAAGCTACACCCATAAAATCTCATCATCATGACAACCTAAACATGAGCTAAACAAAGATAACACTGACAGACGTGTCAGAGTGGATCAGGTACAGCTCAAAGAGTCTCAACTCTACATGCAGAACCATCAGCAACCAAGGAACGCAGAGAACAGGAGAGACAGTCTTCCCAGAGAAGAGCACACCAATGGGTTATCTAACCTTGAAAATTCACTCACAGGAAGGGCTCCTTTTTTTTTTGCTGAGTACCACAGAAAAGTGACTGGTGTATATAGACTCATTTTTTATTCTTTTTCATTAACTCTGGATGGCCTAGAACTCACTAAAATGATCCCGGATCATCATCCTGAGTACCGAAATTACAGTCTTTTGCCCCTTTACTTGGTGTCATAGCCATAGCATATGAAAAATACAGTAAATAAAAATAGATGGATGTTTAAAAATGCTCAGTCACTGTCCATGTCCTTTGAGATACACTATGAAAGGGGCAAGGGGAGAAACACTACCAAAATAGTTCATCTGGATCTCTCAACCCATTCAAACAGAATGGCAGACCTAGTTCACATTAGTAACTAAGTAAGCTGTAACTAATAACAATAACATGTCTGGACTCCCTCCTCTAGATCACTCTTTCTCTCTCTGTTTCCATGAAGAAACCATCCTAGAACACAGGGATTAAAAATGTGCTATGGTTTTATGCGGTTTATCTGCTGGCTGCTGCCTTAGTTTCTTTTAATCATCACCTAGAGTCATCTGAGAAGAAAACTGATTGACGAACTACCTAGATAAGATTGATTTGGGGGGGGGGGCACAAGTCTGTGGGTATCATCTTGTAGTTAACTGATATAGGAGGAAACTAGCCCGTTGTGGGCGGCACCATCCCTAGGGTAGTGGTCCTGGGCCGTCGACAAAATCTTAGCTCAGCATGAGCCTGAGAATGGGCAAGAAAGCAGTGTTCCACTGTGCTTTCTGCTTCAGATTTGTGCCATAAAGGTTTGCCTAGCCTTCCCTCAATGCTGGACTGTGATGTGGAAATGTAAGGTGAAGTAAATCCTCTTTGTCATGGCAAAAGAGTGAGACTAGAACAGTGGTACTTCATGGGACACTTGAGGATATTCATGTACTTATGTATCCATAGTTGCTGGAGATGGAGTCGTATGAGGGCTTAGCCATCTACACACACAAGATGTACTCTTTAGCGTATGGGTCTTATATACTAAATTAATCTTTACTTTTACGGCACTGAAAGTCTTGTCCCAGAAACAAATAGAGGTTTTTTTTTAATGGTTTAACATGTCTTATGAGAAGTTTAAGTTGATTAATTATAAACTGTAGATACATTATACCATTTTTCTCTGAGATTCAGTTCCAGCCACAGTGCAGAGAGCAGAATCAGTTTGACTTACTTAGGAGGAATGCTTTCAATTCTCATCTTATCTGTGCAAAGTGGAGAAGTTTAGAGGCGTGCGTGCTTCCCCAGGCAGAGTGAATTCCCTTTGGCACAGCAGGCTGGGGAATTCCTTGCAACTCCTTGTTGTTCTATGGGCTTCACTAAGGAATGTGGCACTGCAAGCTCCTACGGCCAGATGCTTTCCCATACCACTTATTCACGGAATCAACTTGATGTGAAAGCCACTGGAATAATCAGATGATATTGTACAGTATTCTCAGATAACAGAGCAGGCATGCCTTCATTTCTTTGTTATGCATCCTAACTCCCTATTAAACTGTTTTATTTTCATCTCTCGCACACAATTGAAAAAAAATGAGGCTTAGAACTTATCCACAACCATGCAGTTAATTAAGGGCATATGACATGACGTGGTCAGCTCTCTGAAGTTCCACTGTGCCTCGTTGACACACAAACCAAATAGCCCCAGGATTAGAGGCAATGCTTGTGAGGTCAGTATTACTTTGTGTGGAGTGGCAGGGAAAGGGCTTTGCTTTATTGACTTTGGGTTTAGACTATGATCATCTGATTATGAAAATTCTGCTGGAAGAGATGTTGGGAAGAGATCCAAAGGGCTTTTTGGGATGTGGCAGTATGAACTAACTCAGAGTCAGTGGGACTATTTGATGTCCAAGATACTTAAAATGTTCTTCTAGTTGTTTTGTGGTTTTTTTTTCTCTTTCCTTTTAAAACAGGACACTTTTCTTCTTTATTTAAAAATAGACCTTAATGTTAAAAATGGGTCAGTATTTAAGTTGATCCATATATTACCTATTGATTGATGTAGACTTTGATATTTTGTGGTATGCAGTGTCTCATGACCAGGTCTGGATAATTTGCATACCCATCAAAACTGTGTCCTTCCTTCTATCCATTCCAGTTAGATAGCCATTAATTTAATATGTTCTTTGATGAGATTAACTTTATTTTTGCATGTGTATGTGTGATTGATGTACCTATGTGTGTGTGTGTTTGCATGTATGTAGGTACACATAGGTACAGGTGTGTATGTGTGTGTGTGTGTGTTTGTGTGTGTGTGTGTGTGTGTGTGTGTGTGTGTTAGCCATCTTGCTGAGGGGAAATCCCTTGTCGCCCTCCTTCACTATCCAGTGCTACAATAACAAGTAGGCCACCACACGCACTCAGAAAATACCTGGGTGGTGGGGATCCAAATTCTGTTCCTCATATTCTCACAGCAAATGTTTTGCAGACTCAGTCATTTTCCAAGCCTGGGATCACCTTCTTCATATAACAAGGATATGTGATGCTTATATTTGTAAAAAGACTAATTTTGAAAGGTTATGAAAGCAATTGGGAAATTGCAAAAAGTGTCACCATATCCTATCATAACAAAAAGCACAAAAGTCAGCATTTCTTTTAAGCATCTAACAACCATTTTCAGGAGCTCCTCTGAATGGAAGGTAGCATCTGAATGTTCTGAGAGTGATAGATTTGAAAAATACAGTTCTGTCTTATAAGGAACTCAGGCTTGAGAGAAATAAAAGACCTTTTAACAGTTAGAAAAGAAAGTGCCAGCTAACAAATATGAGATAAGATGGCATAGAATATGGGTTTTACAAGGGGAGATGATTGAATTCATGGGAGCTTGCTCAAGATGGAGCTTTGGTGTTGGAATATGGAGAAGTGGAGGAGACCCTGGGGCCCTTGAAAAACCCCAGGAATAGCTGCAGTGTTGTGGGCAGCACGAAATGATAGCTTGAACTCAAGCCATGACCAGTGAGGGAAGACTGGGGCAGAAGTTGATGTCACCAGCCTCCAGATGTGGATTCTGTGGGATTTCACAATTGGTTGGATATAGGGGATAATATATGAGAGTAGGGTATGGTAAAACTTTAGGTCTGGGTCATCAGAAATTTGGCAGTTTTGCCGTGAATATGGGAAGTGGCTGTGAGAAATATATCACAACTGAAAAATCTATGACATACTCAGAACTGGAAAATTCAACAAAAGTTTGATTTTAATCCACAGTTTTCTTATAGTTTTAAAAATAACAAGGGATAGGGTGAAACCTGGGCATTAATAGCTGATTCATGACTGATAAACTTGAAGTGACACCAGGGAATGAAACAGTTAACTGAACCTAGAAAGACAGAACTATATGAGACAGCCACATCAGCAGAGCTGACTTTAGGGAAGGTAGACTGCCAAAAGCAGCCATTTGGGAAAGGAGCAAAGAGAACACTTACCTTGGCCCCACTCACCTACCTCCCTCCTTGCAGTCTCTATTGCCAACGCCACCTTCAAGTTCAAGCATATGCAGTGGAATTGTTCACATGATCAGCTTCATAGGGCACAGAGTGGGGTGGGCAAGCAGATAGCAGTTGAATCACTTGTAGGTCTGAGCCTCTATTGGATCTAGAAGGATTGTTTGCAGAAACACACAGACACACACACAGTCATTCATAGACACACATATACACAAACACAGGCACACGCACACACACACACACACAGAGAGAGAGATTGTATGAGAGAGTGGAAATGGAGTCTCCAGAAGGCAGTGTTTATTTTCTGCCTTTTACAGAAGCTGAAAACAACCATGGCCACATAATGTTCCCAAGAGGAGAATTCCACCTCCAAATTAAGAGTAGAATTATTCCTTCTTGCCTCTCTGTTCACTTCAAAGCACTCACTGTTGTTAGTTAGCTGTTTGCCCTGTTTTTATGCATATTTACCTCCAGATTTCATGTGGCAAAATACTA
This sequence comes from Acomys russatus, assembly GCF_903995435.1. Lineage (NCBI taxonomy): Eukaryota > Metazoa > Chordata > Mammalia > Rodentia > Muridae > Acomys > Acomys russatus. Next base: position 76,739,897 of record NC_067140.1, read on the forward strand.
CAAGCCTAGCGGTTTAACAAACACAAGTGTACCACTGGTTTTCTTGGCCATGAAGGACAAATGTGGTTCCTAGTGCAGTACTTGATTTACTGCCTTATTCCAGAGGCTATGCTGCTTGGTGTGTGGCCCCTCTTCCAGCTTAAACACCTTCCACTCTAGTCTCTGTACCTCCTCTGACTGTGACTATTTCTTAAAGGACCATGTGACTACAAAGAACCCGCAGTTGACAATGCAAAACCCTTTCTCCAAGTTAGGACCCTAAACTTAATCATGATTGAATTGAACATGCTCCCTTGGCCACAGAAGAGAATATTTTCAAGATCTGGCCTTAGGATGGGGACATATTTAGAGCAATCTGGATCCTACAACAGTTGATTTCTAGATAATCACCTATCTGGGTGGAATGATGGTTTACCCAGGGAACTAGGACATGCCCTCTATTGTAGATGAATCCCATTACTACCACTTCCCATCCTCTGGGCTTATAAGTATTTTGGTGTTCCCATCTCCATCTGTGAGGTAGGGATGGTAGTATAGTGATATGTAATTTGGGGTACTGAGCCAGGCTTCTGTCATGAGGCATGTAAAATGTCTGGCTCTGACTGGGTATTCAGGAAATATGATCTACTACTATTCCCTAAGTTATTTTATGCAAATATATGCTTTTTAAAATAAATATTCTAATTAGAAGAGTGTTACCCAACTGGTGAGCTTACAAGATTCAGCTGTTTCTCTAACAGCAATGGTCACATGCTCAAAAGATGCCATTATTTGTCAAATATTATGGGAAAATGGAGAAATAGTATATGCCAATTTGCAACTCATGAATGATCAAAGACTATTGACTCCAAATTACTCTGAGGCCAAAATTGGCAAAACTTTATTCTAGTAAAATCATGCTGCATTTTTTTCTCTTAAGAAAGGAAATGATATGTTAGTAACATTTTGAATGAAGAGCATAGGACAAACAAAACCAAGGAAACCTTTAGCCGACTTACTACATTGTGTTAAGCACTTTGTTTCGTTTTGTAAATTCTTTCACAATATCAGGCATGCACTCAATACAGTTTTACTTGTTAGTTGTTGTCTGACCCCAACCTCCTCCCATTGATGCCCTCTTCCCCAGATCTCTTCTACTTCTGTTTCTTCTTTTTGTGTGAGACCCAGAGTTTAATTAGAGTTACATGCATGAACATAGAGGGCACTAAGAAAAGGCCACACCCTCCCTCATCAAATATCAAGTGCCATCAGTTCCATGGGAAAGGGGGTTACCTAATGAGTCCCTTACCCACCCACAATGAATTGTAGGTGGGCCCATTCTTGTGCAGGTCTTGTGTAGGTAGGCATAGCTACAGCAGTTTCATGAGCACAACAGCTGCTTTGTGTCCAGATGTTTTTGCAGCCCCTGTCCATCCATTGGATCTTATCTATTTTTTCAACCTTTCTTCCTCTGTGATTCCTGACATTCAAATTCAAGGCCAATCTGGGATACATGAGACTCTGTCTCACAAAGCTAGTATGAAGATTAACATTAATAATATCACATTATCAATATTAATAAAGTATACCCAGCTACTGTGGAAAAAAACAAAAACAAAGAAAGTCCCATTTAGGTTGAGCACTCCACCTTCACTTATTCTAGACATTTTAGCTTAAGCACTTTTTAGTACATTGTTTGAAAAACAAAATAGAATCAGGGTCGCCTAACTTGATTTTTTTGTGTGTGTGTGCTGTTTTTGTTTGTTTAAAAATATATCATGAACGTTTAAAGTCTACACTGTTAGATAAAATTTTTTTTGCAAAAGGTTTTCTTGGGGGGAGTGTAGAAGAATGACACAAATATTCACAAAGAAGTGCAGTTGGTATCTGGGGAAACCCGAAAGCCAGCGTGCATAAACTAGAAGGGCTGGTTATTGAGAGTGTAACCTTGGATAACTCACTGTCCTTTGTGTCCCAGGTTCCTCCCTTGGAAGCTGGTCATGATGATAGGGTGTGGTAAGAATTAAAGGAGATAATGAATCTAAAGCATCTTTCTCGTTCCTCACATATGTGACAATATCTACAAATGGTGATAATGGTGGCAGAGGGCCAAGGGGAGGATAAGAATGAGAAGAAGTCAACTGTACAGCACAGCTAGCCAACCCCACCTGAAGAGAAAGAGAAGGCATGTCTGTATTCTGTCGAATTTCTTCTCTAAAAGCACAAGTGTGATGATTTTAGGAAATAAACACTATTTGAATATATGGTTAAATAATTTTTGAAAAGTATGATTTTTGAGACAGCATCTAGTTATATAGCTGAAGCTGGCCTCGAAAGTCAACCTATCTTAGCTGACCACTAAGATTTCAGGCCTACATCAGTACTATTAACTGAACATTTTCTTTAGAACACAGCTGCAAAGCTCATTCCTGGACATATTCAATGAATGCTCAGAGTCTTCTTCAACATTTGCTGTAAACATGATATAGAACCCAAAATAGTTAATTTGTATAGTTTGAAGAAAATGTCAACACCACCTATTGAAAGATAAACTAGGGAGCAGCACTGGCTGCTCTTCGAGATATCCTGAGTTCAATTCCTAGCAACCACATGGTGGCTCACAACCATCTATAATGGGATCTGATCCCCTTTTCTGTTTGGTGCTATCCTTTATCATGCAGGCATACGTACAAATAGAGTGCTAAAAAATAAAAATAAAGAGAAATTAACTTGCCAAAATATTTGACCTAGGTGAGAATTTCTTTATGCCATACAAATAAAAGTAAAATAGAATGTACAATATCTATCTATTCAGGAATAGATTGTTCACTATTTATAGGTATGCTTTGAAATTTCTGTTAAAATAGCCTCAAGTATACCTATCGCAGAAGTAGTTTTCCTTGTAGACTTAGTTAATATGGTGTTATCAGAAGGAGTGACCAGCCATTCCCATGCAGGCAGTGGTTGGTATAATTAATCATTTTGACTTCTCAGGTCACCCTGTTGCTATTAACTGTCCCAGGTCTCAGTACATATATGTTGATTATTAGACAACAAATATCTGTGGGAACCTGAAAAGATCTTTTATGTCTTTGCATTTCTATCTGCGAATAAAGGACGGAACACAATCTCTGGAGGGCAAGGTTCGCCTCCCAAACCTAGTGCCATGGTTTCTGTAATGGTTTAACAGTCTGGTTGACAGTCTAGGACTAATGGAGAGAGTTTCCATCTCAACCACCAATATTGTCTACTCTATCTAATTGTAAAACAACTGTCCCAAGTTGCCTCTGAAAATAGGCTTGGGAGGAAGTGTGTACAGTTTCACTTTCTAGCCATTCTTCAAAGATTGGTATAGAATACCTGTGCATTTGGGCAAACATTCAACTCCAGGGACTTACTAATTTCTTCTGTGTATTAAAATGTAAGTTGGCACAAAAGAACTAAGAAAGTCATTATAGTCTCACCAGTTTCTGATAGCAAAGGGAAAAGAAATACTCTCTCAAAATGAACAATAATATCTTGTTAACTGATTTTTAAAAGAGCATATTTTAAATTGCTTTTTCAGAGAAACCTACCGCCCAACACTGTGAGCTTCCTGGAAAAAAAAAAAAAAAGAAATAGTTTTTGATTAGTTATTTGAATTGTGTTTCGACATAAGTGTCAGTGTTTTGGTCCCAAGTTTTATTCACAGTTGTCAATATGGGAGGTCAGCTAGTTCATGAGTCATTTTGCTTAATGAGGAACTTAGGAAGTACTTTGCAGCCTTTGTTCTCACATTGGAAATTCGTCACAGGGAAGCCATTCATGTTGATAAAAGAGATTAATATGGACTTTGGAACCAGAGAAAATGTGTTTCGGTTTTGTCTGTGTCACTAAGTGAACTATGTGCCATTGATACATTCTTAGAATCCCAAGTCTCACTCTACTGTAAAACACGGGTGATAAACTGTCATTGTAGGACTAGCGCGTTCAGGAGGTAACATGTCAGCTGAGTATTGCAGCTAATGCTTACTAAATGCCTAGAGCTCCTGTAAACATTGATATATTTATTTCCTTCTCAAAACAGCCCTACACAAGGATGCAATGATCATTCTCATTTTATAAAGGAAGAAACTGAAGCAATGAGAGTTAATTGCCCAAAATCAAGCGAGGAACTAGCAGACTCAGGACCCAGCTTTCCAGGGTGCTTTGTGTAGTGTTGTGCTCCTGTGACCATATTCAGCTATTCCCTTCTCGTGCTCAGCAGCCACGGGATAAATGGCCACCACCTTTCCTGCCCATTGATAAAGTATGTAAAGCAGCAGGCCCAGTGCCCGGCTAAGAAGCCAGATGTCACTTAGGCTGTTTCCATGTTCTGGCTATTATGAATAAGGCTGCTACTAAGTGTCCCTCAGTAGAAGAGTGGATAAAGAAACTGTGGTACATATACACTATGGAATACTACTCAGCTATTAAAAACAAGGAATTCCCGAAATTTGTGGATAAATGGATTGAGCTAGAAATGATCATAATGAGTGAGTTAACCCAGAAGCAGAAAGAATCAAATGGTATATACTCACTTATATCTGCATACTAGCCCAAGGGGCATGTCACATGAAAGCCTTCACTTACCAGGAAACTGGGACAGAGGGGAGGACATCCTATTGGGACTCTAAATGAGAGACGCATGGGAGAACAGCAAAATAAAAGGATCCAGAGGGTCCTAGAAATCTACAAGTAGAACAATATGATAGGCAGATTTGGGCCCAGGGGTCCCGCTCAAACTAAGGCACCAGCCAAGGACAATACAGGAGGTAAACTTTAAACCCCTTCCCAGATCTAGCCAATGGTCAGAATATTCTCCACAGTTGAGTGGAGAGTGTGATACGACTTTCTCACGTACTCTGGTGCCTCACATTTGACCATGTCCCCTGGAGGGGGAGACCTGGTGGCACTCAGAGGAAGGACAGCAAGTAGCCAAGAAGAGACTTGATACCCTATGAGAATATATAGGGGGACGTAATCCCCCTCAAGAACAGTCATAGGGGAGGGGAATAATGGGAAAATGGGGGGGGGAGGAATGGGAGGATACAAGGGATGGGATAAACGTTGAGATGTAACAAGAATAAATTAATAAAAAATAAAAAAAAAAAACAAGAAGCCAGATGTCTTCCTTATTGTCTCACTACCCAGGACAACCTAAAAGGCTACGCATCTCACTGAACTTAAAACCAGGTGGTGATTTTACATTTTCCACTGGCCTGGAGGAGAAGCAGCAAAGGTGCCCTGCCATCACAAGCTAGCCCTGAATGGAAGTGACCTCATCAGTGTCTCTCGCTGTCTGTGGGTCCTTCTGTCTCTTCCTACCCCTCCTACTCCCACTTCCCCTCCTAACTTTCACCAATGTGATTTTGATGGCTTGGACACTCTCTCTTCTCCCATAGCCTGGGGGAAATTCAGCTGTTAGTTCTGTATTTTTAGCATCGGCTCCAAGTTCATTCCTTTGGAGAAGCTGTACTGTAATCTTCGTCACATGCATATATACATGCATGCATGTGTGTATAAAATTGGGCTTTGGCCAGTTAAAAGTCCTGGTATAGAGAGAATGAAAATGGTCTAGTTTGGTGGCAGTAATGACCTTCTGCTCAGGCAGAAAGGTCTTAAAAAGTAGAGAAAAACAGGGTGTGTGACTTGAACAAGGCATGTGACTTGTACAGTCTAGCTGGACTGTGAAGCACAGCCACAGCCTAGGCTCCGTTACCAAAGGGCAACACCATGGCCCTGACCTCTAATAATACCGTAACTGGTGTGCCTTTGTCACTTTTTGGGAATGTGAGTTCTTCTGAGCTTTGCAATTGCATGGAAAGTTATTTTTCCCCCTTAGGGTTGTAATAATGGAGATTAAAGGACAAGGAGGGTACAATGGGCCTTTTAGGTGCTTGAGCCAGGAACTGACAGTTGATAGTAATGAGAAGACTTTGGGGGATGTTTTGTCATTTAATAATTATATTTTTTGGTGTGAAAGTAATTTCTGCTTCAACATTTTGTTGGCTTGTCATCAATATTTAGATCTACTTCCTTTTGACTTCTGGACAAATCCAAGAACATTCAGAATGATCTAGATTTGCTTAATTTCCTCTGGGACTCCAACCAACTCTTGCATTTTCTTTTTTCATTCTCTCTCTCTCTCTCTCTCTCATGTGGTGTGTGTGGGGGGGATATGTATATGTGTGCGTGCAAGTGTGCGTGCAAGCGTGCACACGTGTATATGATGAAATAAACAGCTGCTACGTTGGCTTCATGAGAAAAAGAGCAGATGACATTGCATCCAGACTAAAGAGTGTGCTGGATGAGCAGGGGCGGGCACATTGTCAGGTAACATATAGTAAATAATAGGAAGCACCTAGCATGGAAATTGGAAACTATAAGGAAATGGAAGAGCATTATGGGATTTAAAAATACCTGGAACTTGAGAATCATGAATGAAGAAAGAGCTTCCTCGAATACAAGATTTTGGGGGCTTATTTTTGGTGGCAGAGCTGAAGCCGTCTAAGAAAATACAGGCAAAAAATACAGAAAATATGAACAAAGTATCTTTGTGTTTGCTCCCATGCATGCTTGTCTACTCCTCCCTTCAAACTTTCTTGTTTAATCAGATTGTTTCTGTATGGAAACCAGGTACGAATGAAGAATGGGATGGCCGGTTCATGGTTATTGGCTCCTTTTATTGACTCTGGAATTTGCATATCACTTTCAAATGAGACAGCACTATGCCCTAATTCACCCTGCGTGACTGTTCTGTGAGGTACACTAAGGAAATGTCTGCATTGACTCAAAGGTATTTTGGTAGTTATGGGATGTCCTAGGAAGCCACAGCTTCGACATCTCAGACATCTCAGATTCCACCACCAGCACTGGCTAACACAAGAGCCTTTGCTCAGTCCCACTGCACACTGAGCTCCTGACATAGCCACTTAGTCACATTGTCACCTCTGCCTGCCAAAGCAAACACCTCCTGAACTTTGCCTCTGGCTACATTCTTCACCAGGAAGCCCTTTTAAATTTCCTCTAGATGTTTTCACTGCTGCTCTGTGGAGGGAGGAAGCTCACTTTGACTAATAACTATTATTTCTAGTGAAGTGATCATGTGTCTCCCGTGTCCAGCAACCCTTCTCGATTCCAGCTGTAGGGTGTATTAGAGAAAGCCTTGCATCTCCCTGACAAGCCTTTTGGGTCTCATCCATGGAGAACTGCTTCTAGGGCTGCTTATAAAGGCTCACCTTCCAAAGGAAACTTGTCAGGGCTAAGCTGTTACAAGATGGATTAACAAGCTGATGAGGTAGCTTTCTGTGACTTAATGAGTATAGTTTGAAATCTTAGCTGTCCCCTAAGTTTTTTTTAAAGTGATAAATGGTTGTGGGTGTTTCTAATCTAAGAAATGTCAAGTATCAAGCATCCAAAGATTGTAGTAAGGTATTTGGGAGTGGTCATATTCTGTGGCCTCTGACTGTAGTCTGATATTTGATAACCTTTGGATTTTTATCTTGAGGAAGTTGTCCTCATCTGAGACAGACCTCATAATTGGCATAGAAACAGCTGTTAAGGTAATCTTGGGCCACTGAAGACATGGCACCTGGCCCAGTCTGAATGGCTGGGCCGTCCTTGTTGCTTGTTTAAATAAAGGTTAAGCAGAAAACTTTGGTCTTGATTTCAAGCAGAAATGAGGAAATTCCTGCAATCCTATCTTCAAATGAGGTTCCTTTTCCCCTAAGGCATCTCTTTAGGACCCTCATTAAAGTTAATGAGTAATCTACTACAGGGTAGAGCTCAGGTGAGCTTCTTTATGGTTACACACCTTTATGTGGAATGACCTTTAATTTCTGCAGTTCCATTGTTAGGCAGTCTCTTAATTATAGGCTTTATCTTTCTGCAGCATTCAACTAAAACAGCCCAGATGCCTCCTAAGTGCCAGGACCCTTAGGTCACCATAGCAGAAGAGGCTAAAGTGTAGTTAAATAAGAAAAGAAGGTTCCCATGCAATTACACACTTTAGGTTTATGGTGAGAAGGCTCTGGAAATTGTTCAAAAGCAGGGACATCTCTTCTTTTAAAAATCCAAATCTCAGAAAATTAATTCGGATTGCTGTCTGTGAGGAATGCCATGCAGTGCGGCTTACCCTAGCAAGGCCACCTCTTACAGATGTCTCAGGGCCAATTCCCATCTTACTACTTCTTCTGTAATTTAGGATTCCTTAAGACCAAATCCCTGTATAAAGATAGAAACATTGTGTAGTCTCTATATCTTTGAAGTAGGACTGGTCCCAAAAGTCATGTTTAGGTCCCTGTGGGCTTCTTAGGTATGGCTATGTAAGGGGCAGATGCCTAACCAGGTTGTAAACACACTTCTATAGAAAGGGTGATGGCTTGAACTTCATGTTTAAGTATTCTGCTCCCCTAAAAAGATTTCCATGGGTTTTGGAAGTGCCTTAAGGCCTATTTGAAAACCATCAAAAAAAAAAAAAAAAAAAAAAGTTAACACCATATTTTTTATGGTCTCATCTCATTTAATCCCTAGCAGTATTTCTTTTTTTAGTTGTCTAAAGCAAAGTACTGTTGAGCCACAAGTCTAACAAATGATCCATGGCAATTTGTTTAATCTCTTCCCCCAGAATTCTTATTTGTAGACTGAAATGATGAGACTTGATTCTTAGGGCATCTCTGAGGATTAAAAGAGTGTAATAGTTCTTGGTGACTAGTGAGCATTTAAAGCATGTTGTTACTATTACCAGTATTATTTGTATGATTTTTTTAAACTTGGCTCATGGATGGTTTTTTTATATCAGACTTTTTTTTTCCACAAGATTACTCTGAAAAATCAGATATTTCATACACACACACACACACACACACACACACACACACACACATACACAATGAGGTTTATTAAGTGAGCATGGGGAAAGAAGGAAAGGGTGAAAAATCAGATATTTCTCTAATTATACAATTCATTCTTTTTTTATTATCACTAACAATCTTAGAAGTTTTTAAAATATTTTATTTAATTTTAATTTTTTAATGTGCATTGGTGTGAGGGTGTCAGATCTTGGAGTTACAGACAGTTGTGAGCTGCCATGTGGTTGCTGGGAATTGAACCCAGATCCTTTGGAAGAGCAGGTAATACTCTTAACCACTGAGCCATCTCTCCAGCTCCAATCTTAGAAGTTTTAATCTTAGAAGTTTTAATGAGTAAGTTACTAGGTCTGAAGTATTTTCAAAACCGCATTGAAAGGAGAAAGATACTTGTAGATTTTGAACATTTATAAACCTACTTTATTTGGAGATCCTTAATGATTATACCTCCCTTCCAACCAAACTACCATAGATAGGAGAGAAAAGAGGTTAATGGGAACAGGAGAAGTAGACCTTTTTAGAAGCAGTTCCTTGGAGCGATTCCACTTTTCATCATCAGGATTCCAGTAAAGTCATTAAAACAGCAAAGCAACAATTCAGCAAAGGTGACTGCAACTGCAGCAGCCAGAATCCAGAGCAGCAGCAGGAACCTGGAACCTCCTCGAAGCGTTCTCTGGAGCAGTTCTCTCTAGGAATGTCTCGAAGCAGAGTAATGAACAGCCAAATGGCAGGAAGCAATACCAATACCAAGAAGCCAAGCCTCTTGTTTTGTGCTCACATATGTTCTTTCAGAGTACATACTAGGATGTTTATCAGTTGGCAAAGGCCACGCCCCCACAAGAGGCAGTTCCTCTTCCAGTGAACAACCACCACAGGTCATCTCACAAGTTTGTTTCCAGTGGACAAACACCGCACACCCTCACAGAAGTCTGTTTTACATCATCTCACATTTGGGATCAAAACAAAAACATGTTGATATCCACTACAGATACTGTTGACTGTATTCCAGGCATTCTAATGTCTGTTTATAAAGGAGAGAATAATGAGACAATGCTATAAAGACACCTGAGGTGAATATATTTTCTACATACATTGTTTTTGTTTTTTATTTATATTTTTGTTCTAAGATAAATCAAAAGAACTTATTGAGATTACTCATAGAAAAATAGTTTGGTTAAACTAGATAGAAGTAATTCATATATTATTCTTTTGTTTTAAGAATTAATTTATTTGAAATTTTCATATATGTATATTATTTATTTTGGCTACTTTGCCATCCAGTTTTACTTCTTCTCACCACATTGCTGCCTCATTATTCTTACCAGTCCTTTCCCACAACCATGATTTGAGTTTGTGACCCATTGACTTTAATGAGGGTCCCATGGAGCCCGCCATGTTGTCAATGGATACTCAACTGAAGGTAAACAGTTCTGGAGTGAGAGCTTGGTTTCTGACTTTCTCCAGCCATGCCTCACTACTGAAATAAGGATTTTTATGCAGACCCAGTGCCAGCATTCACTGCTTCTGTGGAGTCCTGGTGGAAATACAGTGACTTTTCATAGCCCTTTCTTTGTCTTCCAGATCTTGCATTCTTTCCTGCACTTCTTCTCATATATTTTCTGGGATTTAAAATGGATGGTATGATGTATTATTAATTAGTGCTGACGTGTGCTAGTTCTTGATAACTTCCTAGTTTCATCACCTTATCAAGTAAGCATTAAATACATATTTTATGATTGTTTGTTAGGTTCTCTATGGATACTTTATTTTATCAAGGTATTTTTAATATATTGTATTCTTCTAAAAGGGGTTTGACAGACCCTGTGTATCAGATTCTCATTCAAAATGGATCTAACTTCTTTGGAAGAAGATGAAAACACACATAAGAAGTGTAAGGAGAACAAAGAGAAATACTTTAGTTGACAACAGACCAGAGTCCAATTGTTCTACCAAGATCTGGAATTGGATTCAGTGTTCTTATTTAATCATCTTAGTTAATGCCTCAGGTCTAGCGATATGCCAAGAATGTAAATGATTGGAGTATTGGAATCAGGATGGTTACGAATGTGTCTAGTTGTACCCATATGCAATAACAAAAAGGTGTATTGACCACCCATTAAATGCTATTTGTATAGATGTTATATTCACCCCATGTAAAACATTCATGTATTCTGCAAGAGCAGACAGGATACAGGTAGGAAGGACAGAGGCATTCATTAAAACATTTGTACATAATTACAAGTTTTGATGACTGCTGTGTTAAATATAACAACCATTTCTTTTTTAAAGTTCAGTATTCACTAGAAGCCATATGGTTGCGAAAACAACTCATTTCATTCTGGTTAAATGGCTTTAAGTCACTTTGCTGATGTGAAATCTCAGTAAAAACTTCCTCTGTGATATATTTATTATATCCACATTGAAATATTGCTCAGAACTGACTGAGAATTCTTGGTCACAGTGTAAGCAGTGGTGTCTTTATCTGTAGAGATGTTGTGATCCATCTATGCTGAAGCTAGTTAATCTTCATAGTCTTCTTACTTTACAAGTAGAAGTGAGTAGCCTTGATTATCTACCCCTCACCTTCCAAATTCAAGTGCCTTGAAGTATTTCTGCAGATGGTTCAAATTACCCCAACACTTCATTATCACCCATAATACGAGACTACAACCAGTCACCACCAGGGTTGACTTAGTTGATTGTTGCCATACATAATTAATCCAATGTAATATGATACAGTCTTTACAGATGAAGGAGATTTAAGCCAAAGTTCTTATCTCACTATCTCCAGAGATTATATGTGATAGAAAAGAATTTTGAAAGGCTAAGATGACACAGTAGCCCTTTGATAAGTAGCCCATAGTAAAGTCTGTACTCTAAACCAGAAACCTGGAAAAAATTTTTAGAAACATGTCTCGTTCTAAATTCCAACTAAATTTAAAACTAAAATGCAGCCAAGGTATGGAAATATAGCTAAGAATTTATGAGTGATACTTCATATTCATGCTTGCAAGCTATAGGAAAAGAAAAACACTGGGAAAACTGTGTAGTTCTTTACTAGGAAATCTTTGGAAAAATATGAAAAGACAAACTTTTTTGCCTGTGATGTTTGGGAAACACTACTACTTGAGAGCAAGAATCTGAAATGCAAATACGTGACAGTATCTCTCTAAGGCTCGAATCCTCTGTTCTTACTGAAAAGGCCTCCAGGTGGTCCTGACATTAACCAGGCTGTTGCACAAATAGAGGAGAATATTTAATGATCTTGCGTTGCATTCTGGAAAACAGCCGTTGTGTCTTCTCCCTCTCTCTGTGTCCCTCTTTCCTCTTTCCCTTTCTTTTCCTGGTACTTTGCCAGAAACTTTCCACTCCTTTCCTGGAGTCCAGTAATTGAAGGCAATTTCTTAGAAGCTGGTTCCAATTATCTAAAGCCAATGGAATGTGTAACTGCCTCTTGCTATTGGTGAACTGCTTACTTTGGGATCTGAGATGAATTCGGATGACAGGCAACCAGATGTTATCTGCTGGGGTAACATTTTGAAACAAAAATTGTATGAGGGAGGTGACTTTGCTGCCATGTTGAGGTTAACTGCCTTCGGATTTCATGGGCATGCATCCCCGGGATAAACTTTAAGGGTAAATGTCCAATCGTAACTGGTGACACAGAACAATGAAGAAATATGTTCTCTATGCAATAAATAAGATTTTCTTAGCTAACTGTGTCTTCACAATATGTGATACTGATCAGATTAAAAACTTACACCTCACAAAAATATTTTGTCATGTATCTAGTTGGAGATAATGAAATTATAAATCGAAGCTTCCTTCATGCCTGTATTTCTGTATTTTGCCAAACCTTAAAGATTTACTGTCAGGTTTCCCAGATAATAGAACATGAATTTGTGCTGTTTACAAAATAAAAAGTCTGAAGCAATACAAGTTACCTTTGAAATAATAACTAAGTGCTCTGGTCTGCAGACAATCAAAAGTTTGTGTTGGTGACTGACTGCTGAAGGAAAATCATAGTAAGATAGCATATTTATGAAGGTAGAACTGAAATGAAAGCCCAATTTTAAAATTTTAGAAAGCATATATATCCATAATTAATCTTTGTGAAAGAATTATTTACAATCTATAGGTACCTAGTGGACTTTTAACAAGAAAGTTGCCTTCCAATATGATTAAAATATGATTTAATCTTAGTAGTTAATGCATGGTTAATTATCATACAAAAATTATTTCTTCTTAAATAGACAAGAAAGTAAGAACTGTAATTGTCCTCTCCCATAGATAGGGAATGGCAATCCTAGAGTTGTTTTAGAAGTGGAGTAATGCATACACACACACACACACACACACACACACACAAACATGCATGTGCACATGTGCACATGCACACACACAGGGATATGGTGTTCTTTTTCCTCAGCACTTAGATGCATAACATTTAGCATGCTTCCTCAGCACAGTTGACCCTCAACCGAAGGAATGACAGAAGAGTTGGACATCTTCAAAGACCTTCATACTTACTGGGAACCATGGCTTTGAAGGGGACATTGTTAGGTCTCCACCTGCTACAGGGCATGGTCGGCACACCCTGACTTCTTCCCTGAATCTCCCTTCACTATATAATGTCCCTTCACCATATAATCCAAACATTTTGGTTTCCCTGCCCTTCCTTCTTTCTCTCTCTTTCCCTTCTCCCTTTCTTTCTTCTTCTTTCCACTCTTCCCTCCTTTCTCTCCCCCTCCATGCCTTTCTTTCTCCTGCCCCATCCCCCACTGCTCCCAATAAACCTGCATGTATATAATATAGCTTGTCTCACCGTTAGCTTCTTCTGTTATACCTATCAGTCATAACCACAACCAAAATTGTGGTTATGGAGGAAAAGGTGTGTTAGCAGAGAGAAAATATTCTTGATTTCTTTGTGAAACTTGTTCTGCTAAGTAAGGTCTTTCAAGGTACTCACTCACCAGGATGGCTGATGTAGAAAGAAACATGTAGAAAGGGGCAGTGGGGTTGTCTTCTCCACACAAACATAGAATTGGGAAGTATAGAAAGAACACAGAAGGAAAAGAGGCAGCATGTGAGTATCTGCCATTGATCCACCCAGGGTGCTTCTCATAAGAGAACATGATGCAGCAAGGCCACTGACTCAATAATTGTACAATGTTTTATATTACAAACTTCCTAAGTAGTGATCTAATTAATAATCTAAATACTATATTTGTTATAATGCAGATGTATTTATTTTAATGGCAAATGGCAATACTGATTATGAAAATAAAGTCACCAAAATAAAAGCTATAGTATATATTTATGATTTATTTTTATAAAGTATATGGGCTCTGTAGTCAACTCTCTATAAAAAAAATATTTGAAAATCAGTGAAAACTGCAGAATAAAGTATGAAACATTAGCTATTTTTATTTGAGTGTTACTGAACCTGTGGATTTGTTTTACAAATAAAATTTGTAGAGATGAGGAAAGATTAATTATTTGACAAGCTATAAGAAGAATTAAAATATTTTAAAACAACTTCATTAGATGAAATTTAGATAAATAATGAATACTTAATTAAAAACAATTGAGTCTAAAATAAATATGTGAAACTCATTAAATTTCAAAGATTAAATTTATAAGCCTATAGTACTTGAAATTTCCATGTGGAATATATTATCTGTTGGTGGAGTTAAGCCAAATATTAACAAAAAATGTCAAATTAATGGATTAAAAAACAAAAAAAAATATTGAATAACATAAGAAAGAGCAAGGAAAAAACTAATGTTTTAGAAGACAAGAGAATACAGAAAAGTTCAGCAGGGTAATGTTCAGATGCAGAACAGTAGAATTGTCAGGAGTGTGTGTGTGTGTGTGTGCTGTGTGTGTAGAATGTGTAGAGTGTGTGTCCATGTGTGTGTCTGTGTGTGGTGTGTGTGTGGAGTGTATGTGCATGTGTGCATGTGTGTGTGGTGTATAGTGTGTAGAGAGTGTTTGTGTGTGTGTGTGTGTGGCATATGGAGTATATATGTATTTGTATGTGTGTGTGTTTATATGTGTTAATAGCCCATGATCATAAATTCAAAAGCAAGATTGTAAAGCACCAGGTTGATAGACGTATACTGCAAAGTAGCCAGCTGTGCTGTGCTAGAGCAAGGCACACATGAGACTTCTGGATTTTGGACAGTCTGTAATTCCATTTAAGGTCTGGCCACTTGGAAGTGTCTATCTCATGCAGGTGCATAGGGCAGAAGGTATGGTTCACTTTGTTGTAAGTCTGTTGCACCTGAGTGAAAGTTTCTAATGCCAATATAGAAAAAGTTAAATTCGATCTCTAACAGTTTACTATTTTGAGAAGAGATAGAACTGAGAATGTAGTTTTGTGGCACAGAACTTGCCTAGCATGCGCAAGACTCTGTGTTTAATCCCAAATGCTGTTCAAAATGAATTCTTTAAAATACTTTGGAACTGCCTTGGCTGTCCTACCAAAGAGCTATTTGCACATCAGTATTTATTGCACGCTACCTGTGCCAGCAAGGAGTGGCAGCAGACTAGATGTCTACCAGTGGATGCATAAATAACAGAAGTATGGTATTTACCAAAAAGATGGAATATTACTCAACTGTTAAGAGAAATGAAATTGTGAAAATTCCAGGAAAGGGAATGGACTTGGAAAGTATTATATTATGTGAGGTGACCCAAACTCATGAAGAAAATACTATGTTCTCCCTTAGGTACAGATCTTAGCCTATAATGTATATGTACACACACACACACACACACACACACACACACACACACTTGTGTGTGTATGTATGTATATGAGGGTATAAATGTGGGTACAACATAAAATTTAGAATGGAGACTTAGAGAAAGTAATATGCGGTGATGAAAAAGGATAAAATCAAGGCAAAAAGTCATGAAAGAATAAAGCTATTTCTTTCTAGTTCCACCTCCATCGTAGCCTTTCTTTTACGTCAGATAAATGACTAAACATTTAATTGGCAAAGTATAAAACCCGACACAAAGCTCTGTGGCTTCAGAATTATTGTTCTAACTGTATAAATTCACTGAGACATACAGCGTTTGGAACTGAGCTTTCAGTGGCTTCCTTGCAATAGTTGTAGACTTTTTTTTTTTAATTGTATGTTAATTAAAATAAAGCCACTTATAATTTGTATGTGGATTTTATCATGAATTTTCACATTGCCAAACATCTTACACCTTGATTTCATTGTACCATGTCACAGTCTCCCCCTTCTTAGGAATATAGTGAAAGTTGTAAAGTGGCAACACAAAATGTCTGGCACGTTCTGTTGGCCACAAAACCCTTTGCACCTAAGCTCTAAAGAATACTGGTGGGGTATGGACAGCAAAAGTTAAATTGATAGCAGTTAGAAGGGTTTCTACAGCAAAAGGAAATGGCTGTGCCTGAAAGGGCAGGTCATAAACACTTCTTGTACAATAGCAGTTGGGATTTAGGCGGATGAGCTGAGCGAAAGATCAACAAAGCCCTGCCACGCGGGAGAGGTTACAGAGACCCTCTCTGGGGTAGCCAAGGAAGAGAAGGGGATGCGGGGCAGGGGGAGGGAACAAGTCCTCTTATAAAGTGACCCAGCGCATGCACAGGGAGAGCACATGTGTCCTGCTGTCCTGCTTTTCTGGAGCTGGCTGTGAGAATGCCTGGCGACCTCTTCCTGTTCCGCTGTCATCAAGTCCCCTGGGGCTGGCTGTAGAGGTGCCTGATTGCTATTGGTGAAGACATGCCCATTTGGTTTAAAAACAAGGGAGGAGATGGAGAAAGAAACCACCAAAACCAGATCGCCTATAAAAGAGTCCTTTCCAAGGGCAGTCCTGGTAACATTCCATCACCAGGGTCTGGCTGAGTGGGTCTGCAATTCTCTCCTACTTTTAGAAAAACACCACCTGAGGGAACACTCACCTCTGCCATGGTTTTGTTTGCTTTTTGCTAAGAGATGCCACCTGCCCAGCTCTCCTCTGAAACGCTCAGTTTCAAATAGCCAACCGCAGGTCCGAAGCACAGGTGTTTCAAGTTTGCATTTCAAAATGTGAGAGTATCATTGGTTTGTGGTTCAATGCAGTATTCTGTGTGACAGAACCAGTTCGGGCCCGAACGTTTCCTAGTGGGATTCTGTTATTGAAGACTAATGACTGCGTGGAGGACATGCTCCTTTACTGGTTTTCATATAGTGACTGTCGGCTCTCATCTGCCTATAACTCCAGCTCCAAGGGATCTGTTGCCTAGTTATGCACACACCCCACGTAGCATACATATATGTGAACATACACACACACACACACACACACACACACACACACACACACACACACTACATTAAAAAAAAAACTAGGTTTAATGTAGGTACAAATGTAGGCATTCTTGAAACCAAATACATGAGCAGAACGTCAAAGGTGTAATGACCATGGTGTAAGGGAATGCCATGATGATAAAGGGCTCGCACACTGTACCTCCATGCTCAAAAGACAGTCGGAGAACAGCATTAGGCTTGAGCTCTCTCAAGTGGGCAGGATCTGCTCCACATCAGCTGATTGGGAATAGGCAGGAATATGATCCTCTACTTATAGATTTCTTTAAAAGAGAAATCTGAACTATTTAAAAAATAAAATCTTTTTCTTTAAACCCTAAGCCAGTTAGAAAGTAAAACACACACACACACACACACACACACACACTCACTCACATAAACGTGCACACACACATATACACACTACTGTAACACTGTGGGTTTTATATTTAATAATTAGATAATGATAGATTCAAGGTACCAGATATTATGTTATATGGGAGAGAAAGAAGCAGCAGAAATTTGTCTCAGAATCACGGTGTAAGGCAGGGCGGTGATGGGTTTAGACGGGGAGGAATGAGATATAGAGTGAAGTTTGGACCACAAGGGAATTATTGTGGCAAGTGTGTTAGATAGAAGGAGTTCAGTAGAAAGGATTCCAGACTTACGACAGTTCTGGAAGAGGCCTCCCAGCATGGGCCACCAATTTTATATTTAATAATTAGAAGTGGTAGATTCAAGGTACAAGATAGTATGTTTTACAGAGTTTATTAAATGAACATTGGGGGGAGAAGGAAAAGGGGAAGGGGTACCCCAGAGAGAGAGAGAGAGAGAGGGAGAGAGAAAGTAAGAGGGAGGGGTGAGGTAGGACTGTCCTTTTATATAGCCCTGGGCAGGGCCACGGCCCTGTGGCGAGTAAGCAATGACATCACAGGTAGGCAGACTGAAACAGAAGGCTAACAATGGGCTAGTAAAAGTGAATAGCACACACTTCTGAAGCTCAGCTGTTCAACATCATTGTAAGAAATAGAATCCAGGGCTGGGTGGTGGTGGCACACGCCTTTAATCCTAGCACTCAGGAGTGAGAGGCAGGTGGGTCTCTGTGAGTTCAGTGCCAGCCTGATTTACATAAAAGGGAGTCCAAGACTGCCAGGACTGTTATATAAAACAAAAACAAAAACCAACAAAAAAAACAACAAAAACCTCTGTCTCAAAAAAAAAAAAAAAAAAAAAAAGGAAAAAAAAAAAAATGAAACAAAAACAAAATCTGCCCCAAAACAACAAAAAACAAACACACACACACACAAAAAAAAAAAAAAAAACCAAAAAAACCCCCATAAATAAAAGGGACCCAAATTAACAGTATATCCTGCAAACATTCATGTATTGGCATGTTTCTAAGGTAGCTGTCATGAGAATCACCTAGTTCCCCTACCCTGGGACGCCTGCCCTGGATAAGTTCCTAGAGTTATGATCAAGTGTCCCTGAATCCCAGAGACAAAAAGAAATTAGCATATTTGCTGTTTGTCAAAGCACTAGAAACTAAGACCAGTGGGAATAATTGGATGTGGTAGAATTTGGTGCTTTATGAGATTTTTTTTAGGCTACAGAAGATAATTGGGAAATATGTCCTAGCTATCTTATCATACTGTTACTTTAACCAAGTCATGTGATACAGAAACTTAACATGGCAGTGTATCTCAGGGACTTCTAAACAAGCTGTATTAAATATGAGGTGGGATGAAAAGCTCTTATTAAATATCAGGCCCTACACCTTCTTAAAGTAGGCAGACTTTTAAAACACATCAGTACACATGGTTATTTCCTTTAAATGAACTTGCTATCAGGTAGATGTCTGTATATGCACAGATTCAATCACATATTATTTGATTTATTTTCCCATTAAAGACTATTTTACTACAAGATAAGTAGAACACGAGCCATTTCTTTTTTTTTTTTTTTAACCTATGAACTATGGTAAGACTACAAATAAGCCCCTTTGTTTGTGATAAAAACAAAAACAAAAACAACCAACCAACCAAACAGAAAGTTTGTGCTTTGAGAATACCGAGTGAATTACTATTTCCAGTGTTTGTTGTTGTGTGTGATTTATTCACCAAAGTAGGCATTCAAGGTCTCAACACTCTGTGAATGTAAAGACACTCTGGAGGAACCATTTGATTTCTATATATCTCCAAAACTTCCCTTCAGGCAGCTTTCTCTGAAGTTATCATGTGGGGAGTAAAGAGGAAGCTCAGCGTTGCTCTTCAGGTGTTTCTTGGCCTTTCTAGGTGGAAGAACAATGTATCCATTGGTGATAACCATCTAGATCCATGAATGATGTAACCAGGCAGTGCTCGCACTAATGAGATGGGAAGCTGCAAAGACCTCTTGGCTGTTTTGTTAAGTAAAACCACCACCTTCAAACATAAAAAACGTTCCTTGAAATGACTTCTGTCAAAAACAAACTCCTTAGTTATTTCACGGCAGGTGTTACTGACAGAAGGGAAGAGTCTGGAATTTCCTATAACTGTGGTTGGCTTGAAAGAACACAATTTTAAACCCGTCTTTCATCATTGTAATAATATGGTAATGATTAAATTCACCTGCCAAAGCCCAAGGCATCTGTTTGTTTCATGGGAACGTCCAAGTGTCTTGTGTACAGACTTGTTCAAGTGGGAGCTCACGATTGCAAGAACAGTAAAGTTCAGCTTATCTCACACAACCAAGGAATGGTATGTTCTCCTTAACCATGCAGTCTCATTGGAGAATGGTTACACATACCACACATTTTAGTTCTCAAGGAGTAAACTTTGATACTAGCATGAAAGTCATGCTCACAGGGCCCATTGCTTTAAAGCAACAGTGGACTTTAATTCCTTTATTTCCTAAAGCTTTAGGTGTTTTGCCAGCTTTGGCCAGAGCTTCCTCATGGGTCCTTCCTCCTGTGATTCTCAGATGGTGGAGCTGTCCTAATCCTTAGGCCACATATGAATGTTTGCTTTGCCTCAGTTGCTTTATCAAGCCCCAGTTCTTTGAGAGCTGTTCCCAGCCTGCCTGGCTCCTCGCTCAGTCAGTTTAAGCTCAAGTGTTTGGATTGATAATTGTACATAACTGACCTTTCCTGAACAATTGTTGACTTAAAGAGTTCGATTTTGCCCCTTATGCTTTTATTAGAATTTATGATCTAGAGTCATATAATTACATAAGCTTGTGTAATGCAAAGAGAGCTTATGTATCATCTCTTACTTTTTTTTTTTTTCATTTCTATACACACAGTAGTTGCATTATTGAGAACCTTTTATATTTGGGCCATGAACTTGGTGCTTTGCAAAAGCACTCATTAAAAACACACATATTTTGGTAGATATTGCAACATGTATTACTCAGCCTTAAAAACCAAGCCTCCCTTTGCACAATTTGAATGACCCTGGGAGACATCATGCTAAGTGAAATCAGGTACATATAGAAGTTCTATGAATCTAAACAAGGCACTCATAGAAACAGGATATTGGGGAGCTTGAGCAGAAAGAGTGGAGAAAACAGGGAAATGTTAGTAAAAATGCAATGGTAGCATAAGTTCTTGAGACCAAGTATTTCACAGAGTGACTGTAGTTAATCGTGCTTATATACTTAAAATTTGCTGTGAAAATTTTCTTATGGATTCTCTGCACAAAGTAGGTAATTGCCTGACATGATGGATATGTTCATTAAGTTGTTGGTAGTAATCATTTCAAGCCTCTGCCTGTAAAACCTTTATTTCCTCCATCATCCTTTCTCTCTACTAACATTTTTTATCTTATTATCCATTGTATGTGTGCATTTGTGTCTGTGTGAGGGAGTGAGGAGGAGAAAACTATGGGAATAGGGACTAAAGTAAAGGAGGAATTTGTGCCTATTTGGTAGGACAGACGCTTTCTAAACTTATCCCAGAGAAGCGTTCTTTCTATACTGTTTCCTTCGTACCCCTACTGGGTCCTTTCACAGTGCTTCAGGACCCACATAGAGAATCCTAAAGAATATTGCCACTTGGCTCAGTCACACAACCATTTATTTATCTGGTATGTGACAGATGCTGAGGTGGGTCCCTGCAAATTAACAGGGAGTACAAACAGAAAGACAAAACAAAACAAAAACAAACAAACAAAACAACAACAACAAAAAAGAAACCTTTTTTCACTGAGATTTTTATTCAGAGGAACAGGAAAACAAACAGCATTGCTGATGGAAGGCATGAATTATAAAGCAAGGTACAGGCATTAGTTAGTTAGGGTTTTTTGTTTGTTTGTTTGTTTTGTTTTGTTTGTTCATGTAGTTAAAGTATTAGATACCCAAGGCACCCCTCCCACCCAAATTTAGGAGATCTGATGAAAACAAGTGTACTTGTAGGAGGACAGTGGGAGGAGGAAATCCGGGAAAGCATTTCAATTATTATTTTGCTGTTTACTTAATCTACACTTTTTATAGAGGAAGAAAATCTTAGGTCTAAGTATCAGTCTATTGTAGCTACTAGAAGACCATGCGCTGGGCAACAGAAATGTATCGTTTCCCAGTTCTGAAGGCCGGAGTGGCAGGATTGTTGAAGGATCTTTGCTTGTCTCTGAGAACTGGTGGTATTCTCAAAGGCTTCGGTGTTCTTGGCTTGGAGATGAGTCATTCCATCATCTGGCTTATATAGTGTTCTGTGTAGGTGTGTTTTCGTCTGATCCCAGTTATGTGGATTGGGATCCACTGTTAAAAGACAGAACTTCACTATATAGGCAAAAACTCTCTGTCTCCAAACACGGTCACATTCTGATGCACTAGGGGTTAGGATTTAAATAGTAATTTTGTATCACGGAACGTTGCAAATGAAGCATTTGCATAGGTATCCAGTGAACACAGACTATGTGCAATACTTTGTTCTGGGTGGAGAAGCTGGGCGGGAGTAGAAAACAGGGTGACCCAATCATAGTTTTTAAAAACATTTTATATTTGATTGTATTAATTATACAAAACAGTAAGTCTCACTGTGACACATTAGTACAGGCATACAACATACTTTGATCATATTCACCTACCTCTTCCTGCCTTTTATCCTTTCTCTCCCCAGTCCATTTTCTTTCTTAAGAAGCTCCCTACACCCTTCATTTCTCCTTTCTTGTTTCTGTATGACAACAAACAAACAAACAAAAACAAACATGCAACTCTTGCATTTCTGTATTTAACAGAATTGTTACATTGTTTAACAGAAATCTAGTCCTACCCATTTTCTTGCAATTGACATGATTTTATTATTTACAGCTGAATAACTTCCTGTTGGTAATATATTTTATTTGTCTATCCATCTATTGATGGGAACCTAGTCTAATTCCATAATTTGACTACTGTCAATAGTGCCACAATAAACATGGGTGTGTAAGCATCTCTATTGTATGCTAAGATTAAGTTATATAACAAGGAGTGATATAGCTGAATCATATGACAATTCCATTTTCAGTTTGTGCAAGAACATTTATTCTAATTCCCATAGCGGATAGACAAATTTACAAAAAAAAAAAAAAAAAAAAAAAAAAAAAAAGATATACAAGGATTCTTTTATTTATTTATTTATTTATTTTTAATAATCTTACCAGCATTTCTTGCTTTTTCTTTTGTGAATGATAGACTGGGATGGGATAGAATTTCAATGTAGTTTTGATTTGCATTTTTCTCATTACAAAATATGCTGAATTCCCCCCCCATATATTAATTGGTTAAATTTATTTATTTATTTATTTATTTATTTATTTATTTATTATTTTGCAAAGTGTTTTCCTAGTTTTTGTGTTTAGTTATAGTTTGAATTTTTTCTTTGAGTACTAAATTGTTTTAATTCTATTGTTTTCTGGCTATCAGGCCTGTGTCATATAGAGAGATAGCAAATATACATGTCTCTTCTCTCTGCTGTGTCCTTTGCTGACTGCACTGAAATCTTCTAACTTGATAGTATTATTTCCTAAGCAATTTGAGTGTCCTATTCAGAAAGTCATTGCCTTGCTGATATTTGAGATGTTCCCCTGTGCCTTTCTCTAATAGCGTCTAAGCTTCAGGTCTTCAGTAAAGTTTTCTTCATCCATTTGTAGTTGATTTTTGTACAGGTGAGAGATAGGGATCTAGTTTTGTTCTTCCAAATTTAGAGATTGCTTTCCCAAAACTGTTACAGTGGTTGTCTTTCCTCCAATATATGGGTTTTTGTGTGTGTGTTCTTTGGTTTTTGTTTTTGGTAGTTGTTGTTTTGTTTTGAAAATTGGATGGCTGCAGTGTGTGGGTTTTTCTGGCTATCTTCTATCCCAATAACATTTTTATCCACTAGTTTGTTTGGTTTTTGACAGTGATGTGTTGCTGTTATTCCTGAGACTCAGTATAATTTGAAATCTGCTTTTGTAATACTCTACTGTTGTTCTTTTTGTTTCTAAATGCTACAGCTATCAGAGGTTCAATCTGCCATCACAGAATTTTAGGATTTCACCCCCCCCCCAATTCTGTGAAGGAATGTCATTAGAATTTTTGTGGGAACTTTACTGATTCTATAGGTTATTTTTGATTAATATTACTATTTTCACAATGTTAATTCTGATGATCCAATAATATGATCCAAAAACTCCCAACTTCTCATGTCACCATCAATTTCTGTATTCGTTGTTTGGTTAATTTTCACTGTAGAGGTCATTTAGCTTTTTTGTTAGTTAGGGTTTTATTGCTGTGAAGAGAAACCATGCCCAACACAGCTTTTATAAAATAAAGTTAAGTATTTAATTGGGGGCTTGCTTACATGTTCAGAGGCTTGGTCCATTTTCAGCATGGTGGGGAGTGTGGTGGCATGCAGGCAGACATTGTGACATTGTGCTGGGGCAGCAGCTGAGAGCTGTACAAAGTGACCCACAGGCACCAAGCACAGAGCCACTGGACCTAGTGGCATGGGATTTTGAAACTTCAAAGTCTATGCCCAGTGAGTCACTTCCTTCAACAAAGCTACACCTACTCCAACAAGGCTAGACCTTCTAATTCATCTAATCTCAAACAGTTCACCAGCTGGGAACTAAGCATATAAATATATGAGCCCATGGGGGCCATTTTCACTGATAGTACCACAACTTCTTTTTGGTTCACTCCTAAGCATTTCATTATTATTGAATGTATTTTGATTAGAATTAAAATATTGTTTGCTTTCTCAGTGGGCTCACATTGGTATCTATAAAACATACTGACTTTTACATTTTATAGTTATTTGTTGAAAATACCATTGCTAGAGGTCTTTGATGGAATTTTCAGGGTCTTTTAAGGACAAGGTCATATTGTCTGTCAGTAGATTTAACTTTAGATCTCCCTTCCCTACTAATTCTCTTCCTGTTTCTTCAGCTGCTTTCCTCCTCTGGGTGAAAAGTCTAGGACATTCCTTCAGTACCACTGACAGTGGAAGTCCTCACCTGGCTTACTACTTTAAATGAATTTTGTCAGCTTTTCTCTATTTAGTAGAATGTTGGCTCTGAGATTTTCACATGGAGCCTGTGTCAAGTGCACCTATAATCCTTCTATCATAGCTTCTTTGGAACATTTATCAGACAGAGCTGTTGAACACTGCCTATTGCTTTTTGACATTTGTTTAAGGTCTAATGTGATGTTGGTCTTTGATTCTAATTATGCAGATGATTTTCATGTATTTAAACATCCTCGTACATCTAGAATGAATCCATCTTGATCATAGATACAATATAATTTTGATACTTTACTTTGTAAGTAATTTGATGAAGACTTTGTGTTCATGTTCATTGAGGATACTGGCTTGTAGTTTTCTCACTTAGTGTCTTTGTGTTGTTCTATTGCTGTGAAAAGACACCATCAACAAGGCAACTTATAGAAGAAAGCATTTAATTGAGGATTGTCTTACAGATTCACAGAGGTTAATCCATCGTTATCATGGCAGGGAGAATGGTGGTAGGAAGGTATGCTTTTTTACATTCAGGTCCACAGGCAGCAGGAGAGGGAAGGGGGAGAATCTGGCATAGGCTTTTGAACACTCAAAGCTCATTCCCAGTAACATACTTCCTCCAACTAGGCCACCCCTTCTTCTAATCCTTCGCAAACAGTTCACCAAGTGAGCACTAAGCATGCAAAAATATAGACTATAAAATAAAAATTATATATTTTAATTCAAAACACCGCAGTTGATTTAAGTCATTATCCTGTTTTGGTTTTAGGGAAATACTAACTTCACAGAATGAGTTTGAAAATGTTTCATCCCCTTTAATTTCATAAAATAATCAAAGGTGAATTGGTGTTATTCCTTCCTAAAAGTCTAAAAAGATTCAGAAACCAATATGTTCTGTTATAGAATTTTGTTAGGAGATTTTATTACTATATCAACCTCATTTATTGCGGTTTGTCTGTGGTTTTCTTTCTTTCTTTTTTATCTTTGTGATTCAATTTTGGTAAGTCATACATGTTTATAAATATAGCCATTTCTTCTGGTTCTGCCAAGTTGTCAGAATATGTATTTTCTTAATTTTCCCAAGTCACCATCCATTTTTAATAACAGCTATTGTAATTTACCTCATTTTAAATTTTATTTAATTTGTGTCTTTTCTCTTTTTACCTAATTTGGATATAGACTTATCAAGCTCATTAATCTTTTTTAATGAATCACATTTCTCTTTCATCAATTTTAAAAATTTTTATTAATTTATTCATACTACAACTCAATCGTTATCCCATCACTTGTATCTTCTGGTTCCTCCCTCCCTCCTGCTTTCACCCTATTCCACTCCCCTAGGTCTATGACCGAGAGGGACCTCCTCCCCCTCTGTATGGTCATAGGCTATCAAGTCTCATCTTGGTAGCCTGCTTATTCTTTCTTTGAGTGCCCTCAAGCCTCCCCATGCAGAGGAGGTGGTCGAATATGAGGTACCAGAGTGAGTCCCCATTCTCCACATAACTGTGGAGAATGTCCTGACCACTGGCTAGATCAGAGTATGGGCTCGATGTTTACTACATGTATTGTCCTTGGTTAGTGCAATAGTTTGGGCAGACCCAGTTGGGCCCTGATCCACCCATCACAATGTTCTTCTTGTAGGTTTCTAGGACCCTCTACCACATGGTGCCTCACAGCCATCTATAATGTGATATGATGCCCTTTCATGAATTTTTTGCATCATAGATATCCAACATTTAAACATTATGACAGAATATCATCTACTGATATGATGGGATTTATTCATAGCTCTCCTGTGGCATATACAGCAACCTGAGGACTGTACAAAAACAAAACACAAATATGTAAGAAATGAATTCATTTTCAATATGTGAAAATATGAGTAATCATTTGAACTTTTGTATTTATTCATACAAGAGAAAGTTAATCTCTTCAAAGAAAAGTTTATTCTCTAGTTATTAGATATAAAGTTCTGGATATTGGTTAAGTCTATTTGATCTACAGTATAGTTTAAATCTCAGATTTATTTGTCGGATTTTTGTCTAGGTGTCTTATGTACTAATGAAAGTTGGCATTGAAGGCACCTGGTATTATTGTACTTGTTTATTTCAAAATTTGTGTTTTGAAATTGAGTGTAGCAGTGTTTGGTGCTTATGAATGTGCTATCATGTTTTCTTGATATATTACTGCCTTAATAGTGACATTCTTTGTCTCCTTTAAATTTACCTTAACTTCTTCTTTGCTTGATAATAATAATAGAAACTTCTGTTTAAATCTGAATCCATTTGTATTCAATATCTTTTTCTTTTTTTTATTAATTTATTCTTGTTATATCTCAATGGTTATCCCATCCCTTGTATCCTCCCATTCTTCCCTCCCTCTCATTTTCCCATTATTCCCCTCCCCTATGACTGTTCCTGAGGGGGATTACCTGCCCCTGTATATGCTCATAGGGTATCAATTCTCTTTTTGGCAACCTGCTGTCCTTCCTCTGAGTGCCACCAGGTCTCCCCCTCCAGGGGACATGGTCAAATGTGAGGCACCAGAGTACGTGAGAAAGTCATATCACACTCTCCACTCAACTGTGGAGAATGTTCTGACCATTGGGCTAGATCTGGGTAGGGGCTTAAAGTTTACCGCCTGTATTGTCCTTGGCTGGTGCCTTAGTTTGAGCGGGACCCCTGGGCCCAAATCTGCCTATCGTAATGTTCTACTTGTAGGTTTCTAGGACCCTCTGGATCCTTCTACTTTGCTATTCTCCCATCCTTCTCTCATTTAGAGTCCCAATAGGATGCCTTCCCCTCTGTCCCAGTTTTCTGGTAAGTGAAGGCTTTCGTGGGACATGCCGCTTGGGCTAGTATGCAGATATAAGTGAGTATATACCATTTGAGTCTTTCTGCTTCTGGGTTAACTCACTCATTATGGTCATTTCTAGCTCAGTCCATTTATCCATAAATTTTGGGAATTCCTTGTTTTTAATAGCTGAGTAGTATTCCATAGAGTATATGTACCACAGTTTCTTTATCCATTCATCTACTGATGGACACTTAGGCTGTTTCCATGTTCTGGCTATTATGAATAAGGCTGCTATGAACATGGTTGAGCAAATTTTCTTGTTGTGTGCTAGAGCATTTCTGGGTATATTCCAAGCTTAATGTCAACCATTAATAAATGGGACCTCATGAGGCTGAGATGCTTCTGTAAGGCAGGAGACACTGTCAAGAGAACAAAGCAACAGCCTACAGACTGGGAAAAGATCTTCACCAACCCTACATCTGACAAAGGTCTAATATCCAAAATATTTAAAGAACTCAAGAAATTAAACACCACCAAACCAAATAACCTAATTGAGAAATGGGGCTTGGAACTAAACAGAGAATTCTCAACAGAGGAATATCAAATGGCTGAGAAACACTTAAAGAAATGCTCAACCTCCTTAGTCATCAGGGAAATGCAAATCAAAACAACTCTGACATTCCATCTTACACCCATCAGAATGGCTAAGATCAAAAATTCAACCGACACCACATGCTGGTGAGGATGTGGGGAGACAGGAACACTCCTTCGTTGCTGGTGGGAATGCAAACTAGTATAGCCACTTTGGAAATCTATCTGGTGCTATCTCAGAAAAATGGGAATAGGGCTTCCTTAAGACTCAATATCTTTTTCTTATCCTGCCACTTTTACTCTGAACATGTGTCTCCTGATGAAGTGAATTTCTTGCAGGCAGCAAAGAGTTGGTATTTGTTTCTAACATAACCATCTAGTCTATGTGGATTATTTGGACAACTAAAGCCATTTAATTGATGATTATAAATGAAATAACAGGGGCTGGGCGTGGTGGTGCATGCCTGTAATCCCAGCACTTGAGAGAGAGAGGAAGGTGGATCTCTGTGAATTTGAGGCCAGCCTGGTCTACAAAGTAAGACCTGTCAGGTGAGACTACACAGAGAAACCCTCTCTAGAAAAACCAGAAGAAGAAGAAGAAGAAGAAGAAGAAGAAGAAGAAGAAGAAGAAGAAGAAGAAGAAGAAGAAGAAGAAGAAGAAGAACAAGAAAGAAAGAAAGAAAGAAAGAAAGAACTTGCCATTTTTTCTATATTTCTGATGTTTGGTTCTTTCATAATTCTCATTTTCTTATGCTTCTAGGGAATTTTCCCCCAATTCCCTAGTTGTTATACTTTTGTTTTCTGCATTTAGAACTTTTTTCCTTATATTCCTCAATATTCAGTTATTGGTCATAATATTACTTGTTACTGTTATATGGATGCTGAAGACATGGGCCACTTCTCTTATTTAATAGCAGGAGGAGTAGAAACCAATTCCAGGAATGTAGCTTATTTAGTAAAAGGGACATAAAGCACAATATGAAATTGAATCCTGGAACATATTAAGGATGTGTTTTACATCTAAATGACATTTCCCACATCCTAGTACACACACACACACACATACACACACACACACACACACACACACACACACACACACACACATACACACACACACACATTGAAGCTATAAAATAGGTTTGCATATGGATTTTTCAAACATCCTTAGAGTTGGTTTCCCTTTCTCCAACTTTCTTCCTCCTGTTTCTCCTCCCATGATTTTTTTCTGGGTGGCTTACAGGAAAAAGTGGGTGCTCATTTCTTCTGCCAATCTGCGTTTCCTTCAGTGTCTTCTCAAGCCTGTGCCCTGTGAAAGCAAAAGGTGGGAACTAGTCACTTACGTCATGTGTTGTCTGCCAGTGGGTCAGTGAGAGCAGTTTGTGGCCAGAGCTGGTTGGAATGGCTTTGTTTCTGTGCTCCCTAGTACTATGTAGAAAGAAACCATGTTTCCTTTACCTGGAGTTTTCTCAAGTTACATTACCTTGTTAGACTATCAGCCAGGACTGGCTATAGACTCTACTAAGCAGGTAGATTTCCAAAACCACACTGAAGGCAGGGTAACAAAAATCAGTGGGTGGAAGAGGGTTGCATTCTTTCTACCCCTAAGGACTTTGGATTTCTGAGGCCTAGTGACAGCATTTCATTATAACCATATACGCCTTAACTGTCTCTTTTTTAAAAATTTTTAAATTGTATTAATTTATTTGGATTACAATTAAATTTTTATCCCATCACTTGTATCCTCCCATTCCTCCCTCCCTCCCACTTTCACCCTATTCCCCTCCCCTAGGTCTATGACAGAGGGGGCCCTCCTCCCCCACTATATGGCCATAGGCTATCAAGTGTCATCTTGGTAGCCTGCTTATTCTTTCCTTGCCTTAACTGTCTCTTGATGCTCCAGGCTCATCACCAAACTTCTATTCTTCAAAGGAAAGTAACTCACACTCAGAACATGTTACCTAAATCCCTCTTTGTTTTCAGTAGTTTATTTTCATAGTGTTTCACTAGAGCCACAGTGGATTATAAATTCGAGGCAATGTATGAATGATATGATTGTAAATCAAAGGAAAACATAGGAGAGTTGCTTTTCAAAGCTGTCAGCTCAAGGTCGAGCTTCTTATGACGAGTTTGGGGTAGAATGCCATTTGGCCGAGAAATGTAGAGTATCCATAAAGATCAGCATTCCATGCAGCCTCTACGTCAGCCCGTGTGAGAGCTCTCTTCTCTGCATCCATTCCTGTGTCACCTCCATGAGGTGATCTGCTCTCCCCTCCAGCTCCCTTCCTCTACTTTGTCATCACAGGCTTATTGCCGATGTCCATCTCTCCACTTCTGTTGAGTAACCAGAGGCTGTATGACTCTCCAAGTCTCTGTCTAATCTTGAGCCTTCGTGCATCTCCTTAGTTATCCACCTCTCTGAGGAGCTGCTTTCCGACTGTTTCTACTTTAAGCTGCCAGGAAGTTAAAAATGCTACTTTCTTCTAATCCTCCATCTTGGCTCCCCTTACTGTTGTGTGTTCTTGGCAAACATTATTTCCAGGGAGAAGGATGGATATGCATTCCGTTAACTGTTTTCTTGGCAGAAATAACTTAAATGCTAAAGTTTCTCTGTTGCTGGACACAGGGACTATTTTTCCACCTTGACAATAGGAGGCATCCACATAGGGCAGGTAGCTTACTTAGTAAGAGGGACATGAATCAGGTGGTTTGATCCAGAATTGAATCCAGGATCTTGTACATACTAACATATGCTCTACCTCTAACCCACATCCTCAAATCCTGCCCATCATCACTTGACAAGGTAGCTTATCAAACTTCCACCTTTCATTTTAAAGCTTCATCAGGGTTGCACGCAGCTTTTCCTTTTCTTGGCAGTGGTTGCGGCCACGGGGTCAAGACATACATTTCATTCTATAGTGCAGCCAGGCCTCTAAGTCAAAATATCTCCTGTTTCAGCTTTTCAAGTGCCGGGCCTACAAGTAGATAGCAGCATGTCCAACGTACTCTGTTTCTGTTTGGTAGAAGGCAAGTTGGAAATGTGAGGAATCCAAGCCTAACTGACCAGAAAATGCAGCTGTTACATGTAGCTGGTTGTCTCGCTCAAGGGAATGGGATAACTTGTAAGGTAAGGTGTGCTGTACCTGGGTTGATTGGATGATTGCTGCACATGCAAGTCTTATAGCCAAGCACAATAGGATATCCCCTAGCTCAGAAAAAAAGCTTGAAGTTGTGCCCACCTACTTTGATCCTGATCTATCTATCTCCCTGGTCACGTGGGGTAGATTAACTCAGTCAGATCTTAGGTGGCAGATACTTTTCCACGTCAGGTTTTAAAATGAGACCCTTTCCTACTTTAATTTTTTTTTCACAAGATTTTTCCTCCTTTACAGTCAGGGGGATGTATCTTTTTTGCTTCCTATTTTTCTTACACTGAATAAAGTATTTCAGCTTAGGTTCAGACTGTGTCTGAAAATGTATCTTCCGCTTTCAAAATTTATTTTATTCTAGAAACAAGTTTCTAGTGTCATTTTCTAGTTACAGAATGTCTAGTTAGGATATTACTGGCAAGCTTATATTCTCTTTGTTATAACCTAACATTTATAGGAAACAACTCATTCAGTGCTTTTATCCTACAACTGGAGAGGCCAAATATTTATAAATTTTGAAGCAACCTATTCCCCTACAAAAGTATCCCCCTATAAAACCCACCATGCTGTTAATGGGTATGCCACAATGTTAGATGGCAAAAGCCAAAGTCAGAACAAGAAAAAGAAATCAAGTGAGACCCTTGAATTCTACGTGATATTAAAGCTGGTGCTTTTGTTTTTAATTATATGTATCTTTACTCCTTTAAGTGAAACCCCATTTTAGAAAGTGCGGGTTGCTGAAAGTGAGCGTTGCTTGCCATTTAGATGATCCACAGCATTCCCAGACCTTCCTTAAAGCATGCCTTAAGCCTTCTTTGGCTCTTCCTCTGCAGCAGAGGCACACAGTGGAAAGAGACGCTGAAATAGTTCTACATTATCCTTTGCTCCAAAAATGAATTAGAGTCCCAAGAGTACTGCACTCCTCTTAAGAGCTCCTCAAACCACTGTAGAGAAGTTCAGGCCATTTCATTTTAAGATCATCAGCAAATGTACCAGATGAACCAGTGATCAGGACGTCTACCTGAGTCTACACAAGATCTCAGAACAGAAATTTTGTTTCATTTATGCAGTTTTTTTGTTTTTGTCTTTAGGGATCGAGCCCAGGGCAATATACACAGTAAAGTGCATACTTTGTCATGGGGTTACACCCTGAACCCTTGTTTAGGATCATTTTTTAAAAGCTGTGTCCCTACTGTCCCATGAAATATTCATAATTAGTATACCACTCTAGCTTTTTCTTGTTAATATTATTAGCTTAACAACACAAATAAAGAACATTAACGATACTAGCCAAGCCCATAAATTAACTGGCAATGTTGTTTTATGAAGTAGGTGTCAGTGGATCTGGTGGGGCACCTTCCTTGCTTTAGGAGCGCTCAGGAAGGGTCATACCTCACAGCGTGATGTGTTGAAGCAGTCAGCTGAGGATGTGTTTCTCTCAGAAAGGATGTAGCTTCACTCCACTTATTTTCAAGTGGCACCCTCATAGCACGCCGAGGATGACAAGCACCAAATACAAAGCCAGACAGCAGCAACACCGTTTGATGTGAGTGACAGGTAGTTCCTTGTGCCGCAGACATGTCCAAAATGGATTAATGTCTAAGCCAGGCCCTTTCTTACCTGCATCCTCTCCTGAGTATTGACAAAGCAGTGTGTGGGGCTCGTCCCTAGACCTGCTGACTCCTCTGCCACCTTTGAATTGACACCAGTTTCAGATCTGAGAGAGCATGTCATTTGGGGTCAGTTGTTGTGCCATTCAGTGATGTCTTGTAAGGGATTCCCTGTAGTGAAGGAAAAGGGAGAGAGGAAGGGAGACATGAGAAGGGACTGGTGAGAGTTCAAAGTAGTCTTCTACTAAATGCCATCTGTGCCTTTGTCAATGGTATTTTTCATTATAACTTCTATATTACAAACAAAGACTACCTTTTCTACACGGTCCATATAAAGAACTTACTCACAACTATAATGCTCGGTGGCAGAATCATACAGTGTTTTGTAAGCCCAAGTCCTTTTGGGTTTTTCCCATAGCCAGGGTCTTACCATAGCACCCAGGAAGTGTGGAGCTGTGAGCACCCAGGAGAGGGCAGGCCCTTTCTGTTCCTCCATAATTCTTGCCATCAATGTCCTCAGGACATTCTTCATAGAAGAAGCTGCTTTCTGACTACCATCCTCATGACTTCATTTCAGCCTCTGCGTGAGATGGTGTTGAACTAATTGTCCTGAGCTGCAGATGAAGCCCTAATAATGCGGTTAAGCTACCCAGGAGTCTCCACATGTTGGGCATAGTGTTTGTCTCACTATGGGTCATGTGTATTTATTGAGGCCTTTTGTGGTCTTTCCAGATTATGAGCCTTACCTCTGGTTGTGCGTGAAGAAGCTTGAAGTGCTACATGTTGTTGTCGCTGTAAGATGACCCAAAGAACACTAAAAATACCATAACATGTGAATAGTAGCAGCAGAGAGGAGAGGTTGAAAGAAACCTATAGCGTGCCCCACCCTGTGCATTCCTGTGGTGTGTGGCTGTCAGTTTCTCCTGTTATTTATACCAGCATGCAATACCTTTTCCTTACTTGCCCTTCAAATGAACTTCCAAATCTGTAATGACATGACTCCACTTCAAAATCACTAATTCTTAATTGGTAAGTGGCCCTAACAGTGTAGAAAATACCAACTATGACCACACATCACCGACAGTGAAAATCCACAATTAGCATTAGTAATAGAAAAATAAGTGCACTGAAACCATGCCTCAACTTAATCAGATTTTTCCCTTTCTCTGAGCTGATAACTGTCTACTTGTGGCTGTTTGTTTTAATTTAATGACTGTGAATAATTGAACATTTATGCCTTGAACTACCCTAAAGAGCTCATTCAATTAAATTTCTAGGAAAAAAAAAACACCTCTGACATAATTTAGAAGTTCAGGCATGAAAATAATAGCCGGCAAACAAGCCACACAGCCCCTATGTCAACAGCCCAGCCATCCTAACAGCATCTGGAGCAAGTAGGAAGAAGTAAAACTTTGTTGCACTCTGTGCCGAAGTCTCTCTGCCCGGTTGATTTTTCTTTTCCCTTCTGAATAGGAAAGCAGAGTCATATTGAGCTGGTTGGTCATGGGGTCTGCCAGGCGTGGAGGAGATAAAAGCCACCACCTGCCTTGCCTCAGCTCCCCCTGCCCCGTTTTCCTGTCTCCAGTTGTCTGCACAGCTGCTGGCAGCCAGTCACTGTTCCACTTCAGAGCTGTTGGGAGCTCAGCTGTCCCAGTCTTAGCATCACAATTGCCAGTTGAATGCAACTCTTGGGTGGGTTGTATGTACACCTTGCACACAGCCCTTCGGTGGGCTTTGTGCCTGTAAGTCTGAGAGTCTGAGCAGACATGGCTTGTGTATTTGGTACTGGCCAGGACCAAGTGGTGAACCTGAACAATATTCCCAAGAGCAAGACAAAAGAAAAAAAAGGTGTATACTAATAACTATTTGGCATGGGTTGATTTGGGGCTGCACAGTATATACTCACCTCATTTTGAGACTAGAGTCCTCTTCTCATGCCTGGGCCTGGCAAATAGAAATAATAGATCACCTCCTGGCAACTCTCATTGACTCAGAGATAGCACATGACTTAGGTCAACAGGAGCTCTTGAGACTCATTGCACAGAGCTACACACTAAGCTAGCTCAGCCTTGCTCCTTTCCTCTGTCTCTCTCCACTCTCAATTTCTTTCATGTTGGTGGACATTGAAGCCCAAACATTCCACATACCATGCAAAGACAGTAGCACTGAGCCAGACCCCTAGCACACAAGGGCCTAGTTTTTGATAAATGGGAATAATTGTGTCTAATTCAGGTAGAATTTGTAAAGAGGAATAATTGGAAGTGGTGCAAAAGAATAGTTACAGACACCATGTCCACAGCTGTGGTGGATGGTGTGGTAAGTAACTCAGATCCTCTGTATGGGAAAATGTGATTATCTCCCCAGATTATAGGAGTGAGGCTGGTAGCTAACACTCTCTGTCAGTTCCATCTGGTGACAACCTCTGCCAAAGAGAATCATCTTGCCCAGTGTCACGTCATCTCACTAAGGTGGTGGTCCACATCCAGTTACTAAAGCAGGAACATGAAGACCTAGTTTATTTACCACTACTCAGAACAGCTTTAGATGAAAGCACCTTCAATTTGTTAAAAGATTCAGTGACTCCCTTGATGCTACAGTGTGGCTCCCTGTTTGTCCCTTTTTCTTCTTTCTGTTCTGTAGATATAAATCCAAAACTCCTTCTAACTAAGCTCCTGAAAATGGGTTAATTGCTGTCTGAGGCTCAACCTATAGGACCAGAATAAATAGGTTGGACTTCTTCCTGTAAGTGGAACTGAGTGGTTGAAATGCAGAGCGAGGGAGCTTTCTTGCCCTGATGAGGAACTGCAGCTGAAGCACTTGGTGCTGGAACATGAAGGATGCAGGATGGCAGCATCCAGCATGCTGAGAGGAATGAATCCTGTTGGGTCCGCTCCGGCTTCAATGTTTGGTTCTTTTTTTCTGAAAACATACAATTTCTCACAATAATTACATGGTCCTAAAATCATAAATGTATGAAGTGTGCAGGGCGCATAGAGCAATTAAGGCTAGTTCTCTCCTCTTTGTAGGAGCGGAAGAAAGACATCTGTAAATCTTCATTCATGCCATATGAAGAATGGCATCTAATCCTAAATCACAGGGATTCTATAACTAACACGAAGCATTGTCTATGCATAAACATTCATGTCTCAGCCAGTCTCAGTGCTGTTCCCACGCAGTGGGATTAGCGTATAAGTTACCTGCTTGTTCTGCAGTTTAAATTCTTTACATTCCCATTGTAACCCCGCCCTCATTGCCTTCAGATCCCACCCTTCCTTCCTCCTTCCCTCATTTCCTCTCCTTCCCTCCTCTAGTCCTCACAAAGGGGAGCCCTCCTCCCCTACCTCAGCCAATCAAGTCTAATCTGTACTACCTGTATCCTCTTCTTCTATGCCTGGGCAAGTCCTCCCAGCCAGGGGAAAGTGATCAACATTGAGGGGCCAGAGTCCTGGTCAGAAGTAGTCCCTGTTTCCCATATTGTGAGACCCACATGGAGACTGTGCTGCCTATCAACTACATCTGAGCTGAGTGTCCATGTCCTCGCCATGCATGGTTCTTGGTTAGTGCATCAGTCTCTGCAGCAACCCTCTTCTCCACCTGGGTTTTTAAAATGTATATCTTATTTGTTATAATATATTCACATTATCTCCCAATTGTTATGCCCTCCCACTTATCTTCTCAAATCCGCCCTCCCTTCCTCTTCTGCCTATTTCCCTCCCCTAGACCTCTGGCAACAGCCTATTAAGTTGCATCCCCTTTCACCATGTGCTCATTAGGCCTTCTTGCCAGGGGGCAGTGACCAAAATGTGGGCACCCAAGTACATATCAGAGTTCAGCAGCAGACCCTGCCCCCCCCACCTGCCCCACACATGGAGAATCGGCAGTCCATCAGCTACATCTGAACAGGGGGTCTAGGTTCTCCGCATGCCTTGTCCTTGGCTGGTACATCAGTTTGTGTAGGTCACCCTGTGCCCAGATCCGCAGCCCTTGATGGTCTCCCTGTGGAGCTCCTGCTCCCTCCTGGACCTTCCATCCTCCAACCCTCCCCTACAACTCTCAGCACTTTTCCCAGAGTCCAGCTTTGAGTCCCAGTATCTCTCCCAATCCCCGAATGGATGGAGTCTCTCAGAGGACATCTATGTTGGGCTAATATCCACTTATAAGTGAGTACATACCATGTGTGTCTTTCTAAGTCTCGGTTACCTCACTTAGAATGCTCATTTCTAGTTCATTCCATTTGCCTGCAAATTTCAAGATTTTCTTGTTTCTAATAGTTGAGTAGTAATCCATTGTGTAAATGTGACACAGTATATGCCCAGGAGTGTTATATCTGGGTCTTGAGGTAGACCTATTCCCAATTTTCTGAGAAAGTGCCAGATTGATTTCCAAAGTGGTTGTACAAGTTTACACTCCTACCTGCAATGGAGCAGTGTTCTCCTTGATCCACATCCTCGCCAGCATGTGTTGTCACTTGAGTTTTTGATCTTAGCCATTCTGACAGGTGTAAGATGGAATCTCAGAGCATTTCCCTGATGACTAAGGACAAGGATATTGAGCATTTCCGTGAGTGTTGCGCTGCCATTTGACATTCCTCTGTCGAGGATTCTCTATTTAGCTCTGTGCCTCATTTTTAATTGGATCATTTAATTTGGTGGTGTTTAACTTCTTGAGTTTTTTATGTATTTGGGATATTAGCCCTTTGTCAGATGTAGGGCTGGTAAAGATCACAATTTGTAGGTTCTATAGTTACTGTTTCTTTATAGTACAACTTGAGTTCAAAATGGAGATCCCTCTGGAAGATCTTTTATTGTATAGGATTGTTTTAACTAATCTGGGTTTTTCTGTTTTTTCCATATGAAGTTGAGAATTGATCTTTCAAGGTGTGTAAAAATTTATGTAGGTATTTTGATAGGGATTGCATTGAATCTGTAGATTGGTTTTGGTAAAATGGCTATTTTAGAAGAAAGCTTACAATCCCAATAGGTCCAGCATTTCAGACTGTCCCACACAGGACTTCTATTAACCCTGGAATTTCTCAATATTTAGAAACTAGGCCACAAATGCTATTTCTAGCTTGCTTAAACATTTTCCAAAATTTTCTTTGGGCCCCTACAAAGGTATTATTTGTCCCAAATCAGCTGGAGGAAACCTTAAGAGAACAATGCCCCATTTCCCTTAAAGGGGGGGGGGGTTGGGAAAGTTTTCAGTTGCTTTCTTGTGTTATAGATGTTTATTTTTATTGGGAGTTGGTTATAAGTTACTATTTGTCTTATTCAGAGAGAAAATGAGATTGGACTCAGGGTGTTCTCTCTTTTCCTTTATCTTTCTTTCTTATGTTTGGAGATAGAGGTTATAAAGAAAGAAGGGGGAATATAGAAATATATAGAGATGATACGACAAAAAGTACATTATTGAATCTACTCCTCAACTTGAGGCCTTAACTGTTGCTCAGAAGGTTATTTTTGATGCATTGGTATAGAATTTTGTGTATTGATGAACAATAAGTTTAGTTTTGATATGTTGGTATAGAATTCAAGTTTAAGATTATTCTTCACACTCCTAAAAAAAAAAGATTATTCTTCGCACTCCTGACATACGTAATTTCCACTCTAATATGAGGTATTGTACCCATACAACTCAAGTAAAATACAAGATTTACCTCCAATACTTTGAAAGTGCTATTGCAAGCTATTTAGGATAGTAAGTTATACAAGCTAATTTTCAGTTGATCAAATCATGGCCATGCCAATTACTAGTCTATTTTATCACAGGAATATACATCCTAGGTTTAGCAGACAGATATGATTCTATAGCTAGATAGGGTAAAATAGTTAGATAAGGTCTTCAAAAACCTCAGATCCCTACAGAATATGGCATTTAAAGATGCTTTTATTGTTTTAAGGATTGTTTGACAACAAGACAAGTTAACTCCTGGCAACACCCAGTTTACCTCAAAGAAGATAATTAACATCGAAGAATCTCCTTATGGAGATGGCTTCAAATGTGGCAAACAATCCACTGGGGAAAATGTCCTCATTTCCACCACTGACAGAATTATGCCTAAAAGTGGGGCAAGCTTGGTTGCAGGCAGAATCAATGGCAAGCTGTGAAAGTACATGGTAAGCAAGTCCTGAATAATTCCTGCCTCACAAGTATATCTGTCAGATATACTGGGCCAGAAGGCTGAAGATGATGCTCCAATGTTATAGAGAGTTTTGGGTGACTGTTGAGGCATCAAACTGTCTCTGTCATATTTTTCACTTTGGAAGCTGCTAACCTGCACTTCCTATTTACTGAGGTAATTAATTTTATCCCATCTCGAATCTGTGATGGAGTTGAAGACCAGATAGTTTAGTTTTACAATTGAGCCTAGTTTTTTAGGGGTTAAGATATTTTTAGATCTAGATAGATGTTTTAAGTTGATAGAGATGAGCTATGAGAGATACTGATTTCCATTCAGAATTTTAGACTCACCAAGATAGGAAATATGTTTTCTTCAAGGTTGCCAAATACAAATAGCCAAATCACTATGAATGTAACATTTATGTAATTTCTGATTCATGTTTCTTCTTGATGAATGTAGTTTATTTTATATATGTGTAATATATAAATGTATATGTAAAAATAAAAATATTAAAAAATAAAATAAATGTAAATAAGTAAATAAATAAAAACAGAAAGAAGGAAAGAAAGAAATGCAGAGTGAGGGCTCTAAGCAATGGGATGACAGTAAACTATAGCAAGGCTTAAAAAGACAATTCATATAAACACATTCCTCCAGAATCTACCTCAGCCTCCAAAAAGTATTGAAAATTTTGATCACACCCATCCTCTGGGCTATATAATGTCTAGCTTAGCTATTCATCAGTTTGTTCAGGGGCATGGATGTTATGTAGTTATAACCCAAATGCTATAGTTTTCATATGAACAACAAATACTTTTTACTGACGTGTGATACTATGATGACCATGCTGTATTTTGCTTTCCTCTCCCCTGGCATCTGATATGTGGTACCTTTGGAAGAGAGACTTTTGTAGTTACCTTCATAAAGGCATCAATCTTACCAAGCTTAAAATTAAAATGCTACTACAAGTGGCATTTCCCGTTCCATTTCAAATATGCAACGTGGTGAGACTTTACAGGAAATTAAAATACTGTCTTTAAATCTCTGTTTTTATAAGGATGAGAAGGAAATTGCCACACACTAGCATTTGTCAGCTATCAAGATTTTTTATAGTCTATAAAATATTTGCCAACATTTTTCTCATGGGAAATGTATTATATACAGTGATTAAAAACAAACATGGGCACTTTATGTGTAGATACTTTTACTAGCTTTAAGCCATAGTAAATGATCAGGAAGGCTCAGAGTTAATAATGGGCTCAAAGGATGCCTTAAACTCACCGCAGTGGTCCCCAGAATTAAGGCAGTGATTTGCACATGTCTCTTCTTACTGTCTCAACAAACTAATGATTAAATTCTAAACAGATAGCTCTTCAGTTAGTTCATTGTGTATGAATACATATATACATATTTATATATGTATATATATATATATATATACACACTATTGATTCTTAGACTTTATATTTCTTTTACAGGTTATTTCATGCAAATTTTGTAATCATTATGGATTGAAGTTGTCTCAGTACATGCAACACCAGGCCTACTTGTCATATGACCTTATTTCATACAATATAGAGCTTATATAGTCTATATCACTGATGAATTCTATAACACATAAGTGCAGTATTCAGTATGGTCTGGTACACTAATTTTAAATCCTTCACTTTCAGAAGGAAACCCAACTCCTATCTGTTTTTAAGTCATAGTCTCAAAGGTGTCACACAAAGTCTTAGTGCAATTTTAATTTGTAATAATTTCAGGAATATTAATACTATCAACTTATATAAATATTGTATGATTATTTAATTCTTCAAGCTTTTTTCATATTTAGTGTTCAAACTTTTATTGCCAGTTCCTTTTTCTTTCAAGTGGTTTTTGTTTCATTCTAAATTTGATTTTTCCTAAGGAATGACAGCCAAAAATTTAAGTTACAAATTCATTATTTAAGAGTCATATAACTCTGAATACATGAGAAACTTATTTAATTGAAATTTTAAATTATGGGCTTCCTCAAGACCCAGCTATCCCACTCCTTGGAATATACCCAGAAGATGCACTACCACACAACAGGGACATATGCTCAACCATGTTCATAGCTGCCTTATTCAAAATAGCCAGATCATGGAAACAGCCTACGTGTCCCTCAGTAGAAGAATGGATAAAGAAACTGTGGTACATTTACACTATGGAATACTACTCAGCTATTAAAAACAAGGAATTTCCAGAATTTGTGGACAAATGGATTGAACTAGGAATTATCATAATGAGTGAGTTCACCCCGAAGCAAAAAGAGTTAAATGGTATATACTCACTTATATCGAGACACTAGTCCAAGGGGTACGTCCCCATGAAAAACTTTACCTACCAGGAAAGCGGGTCAGAGGGGAGGACATCCTATTGAGACTTTAGGTATGAGAAGCCTGGGAGAATGAGGAAATAGAAGGATCCAGAGGGTCCTGGAAAACTACAGGCGGGTCTGGGCGCTGGGGTCCTCCTCAAACTATGGCACCAGCCAAGGAAAATATAGGCAGTAAACTTTGAACCGTTACCCAGACTAGCCAATGGACAGGACATTCTCCACTGTTGAGTGGAGAAGGAGATATGACTTTCACACAAACTCTAGTGCCCCATATTTGACCATGTCCCTTGGATGGGGACACCTGGTGGCACTCAGAGGAAGGATAATAGGTCACCAAGAAGAGACTGGATACCCTATGAGCATACACAGGGGGAGGAGGTCCCCCTCAGTCACAGACATAGGGGAGGGGAATAGGGAGCAAGAGGGAGGGGGAGGAATGGGAGGATACAAGGGATGGGCTAACAACTGAGATGTAATTTGAATAAATTAATAATAAAAAAATGAAAAAAAAGAAAATTTAAATTATGGATTTTTAAGTTTGTACTTTTTTTTACTACAAATATTCTAATTCTGAGCACTGCACTAAGAGTACCGGGATATATTAGATATCCAGTTGTTTTCTGCCTACCTTTGCTTGTTTATTTTTGTTCTTGTTATTTTTCTTAGTTGTTGTTATTTTCTGGGTAAAGCCAATTTTCCATAATTTCTTTCCCAATCAGGAGCATACGACTATAATTTCCTTGGCAAGTCACATGTCACACACACTAATTATAAATATCTGTGCCTTTAACATTGAATTTATTCCTTAACACAAGAACCATGGTTGAGGTTAGGGCTAGAGGGACCTAACATAATTGTTTAATTTTACATGTCTTCATGTTTTCATGTAAAGACCCAGAGACTGATATTCACAGAACAAGTGAGCCCTTCTGTTTTATTGATAACTTTGTGGTAAGAAGTATAAGTCACACAAAATGCTTATAAGAAAACATGTGGTAGCAGCAAGACATATTTCTGTGCACATACATGTGCTCTTGGGTGCCCTTGACCAAGCCTGTGTTGACCTGAAGAGAGCCAGAAGCATAAATCATAAACAAAGAGCTTTAAGCACAAGCTGTAGAATACAGTACATCTTTGGAGCTATATCCTATTTGGCAGAAACAAATGCTGACCCAGCCCTTTCATTACATATCTCAGAGTATATTAAATTCTCTGTCTTTTCCAAGGTGTGGATCTTTAACTGCAAAACAAAACAAAACTCCAAGATGAAGTCTTAATGTCTCCAAGATTCAAAGGTTATAAGATTGTTTCTTGAGAACCAGGGTTCTGGGCATTTCCTGAGTATTAATAAAATTTTTCTTATTGGCTATTCCCTTGGTGTGTATGCAATATTGTAGTAGGTATGATGAAAATGGTGAAAATAGCCATATTTGATCAGTTCAGTGGTTTCTCCCATGGTCTCTGCTCATAGCCTTTCTTGAATAAAGGTGTCTCCTTTAGTAATTCTGTTGAATAGACATCCCCAGACCTTCTCTTCCCTTCCTTTCCTAGGTCATATTGTGACTTCTAAAGCCAAGTCATGTACTTAGATAAGGGTATAAGAAAAATAAATAAAGATGTGAGGAAGAATAACAAATAAAAATCATTGAAATATTAAAGAACGGGATAGACAAAAGATCTACAGCACACAAGCTTTCAGTTTTATGATCTAACCTCGAATTACTTTTGAGCAAGTACCACTGTGTTTCATTGCCATTCCAAGTTCATGCAGCTGTCACTAAAGTGACTGCAAATGGTCTCTGGTGGAAGGCCTTAGTCCCTGGGTCATTGGGAAGCAGCGTGCAGCCTGGCTTGGTTTGCTGACTGTAGCTTGTCCAGTGTTGCCCAGGAATCTCACTTAGATACTCACATTTCCATGCTCTGGAGTGCAGGGCAGTCTTCTTTCACCTTTCTAAATCATCACCTGAAAAGACATTTTTAGAGAGATATGTCAAATCTTGTTATCAAACCTATGCTCCAAGAGAAGTCTGGCCACCTGTTACCAGTTTGTCAATTAAAAGAGCCAAATTAAAAGTGGATAAAAATAAAAAGATGATTTATTCAATGTGGCCATACTGGGAAGAGAGTAAAAAGACCCAGTGTCCTCCCTTAAGTCTGTCTTCAGGTTCCTAAAGTGTGATTAAAGCTTAAACAGAGAGCCAAGGATATGCTGCCCAGCTATGCCCTGATAAAGTGTTAAACCATCCAGGATGGACCTTAGCTTGCCTGGGCTTCAGCCTTATCCTGAAAGGTGGACTGACAAGTTGTTAACATTGTGTGAAGTCTCATTCTGGGAGACAAGGCCTCGGTCTGGCTGGTGCCTTTCCCTTCTCCATGTGTGAGATTCTTGAGAGAAATTCCCATTTCTTTGGGGCCTATTGTTTCAGTAGTGTAATAGTCAGATTGAGAGCCATAAAGCGTGTCTTTAGAATGTCTTCATTTCTGGAAAGTCCTTCACACATTTTCATCTAGAACACATCCAAGTCAGAGAAGTTTGAACACACTACCTGGACCCTAGACCAGAGGAAAGTTTGAAAGCAACGTTTCAGCGCTGTTTAATGGAGATCTGGCCAAATATTGCAATTCTGAGCCTTGATCTTTACCTATGTGATCTGATCTGCATGATCTATATATTTGTATTGGTTTTATTGGTTTCTTGTCTTAAATAATACTAAAGTTAAAAAAAAGATGCACAACTTTGCAAAGTGAAAAGGCCAGTCTGAAAAAGGTACATGTACAATTCTAGCTAAATGACCTTCCAGAAAAGGAAAACAAATAGACACAGGATAAAGATTAGGAAGACAAGAGGGATCAGGTAATGGAAGAGATGGATCATGAGTACATTTGTTTTTGGTGTTGTTAATTATTTTTTTCATATACATTTATATTATTATACATATATACAGTAAACTACCTATAGCAAGAAGAACCATGTAGTGATCAGGAATTATATTTGAAGGGCAGTGAGCTATCTATCTGGGATTGTGACTCTATATGACATTAATGCATGAGATAAACTATATAATGCAAAAAGTGAACCTCATTGTTAATAGTGGAATTTAACTAGTAATAATGTATACATATAGATTCTTTTAAAGATGTGACTGTGTATGCTTGTGTATGGGGGTTATTATGTGTACACACTTGTGTGCATGGGTATATGGAAGCCAGAGGTCAGCCCTGTCCATCTCAGATCCCCATGTCACAAACGTAAGCACTTTACCTACTGAGCCACCCCTTGGTTCCGGATACTGTAATTTATAAGACATGTGGCACAGCAATGCTGAGTATTAACAGTAGTTTACTGGGGGAGAGAGAGCTGTAAGAATTCTGCACTTTTTACTCAATTTCCAATTAATTGAAAACTACACACACACACAAAAGAATCCTGCTAATTTAAAAAAATACATGTGTGTCTAAATATCAACTATGTATAAATTTCCATAAACCAGCTACTGTACATCCAGATAAAGGTTTCTGTGAATAACTTACATTATATAATTCAGTCTGAATTATTGCAGTAATGTTTCTGTGACAGTCTGTTTATCGTTGAAGAATTATACTGGGTATGAAGATCCTTAGCAATTCTG
Organism: Acomys russatus; assembly: GCF_903995435.1. NCBI lineage: Eukaryota > Metazoa > Chordata > Mammalia > Rodentia > Muridae > Acomys > Acomys russatus. The sequence continues at coordinate 76,784,799 of NC_067140.1, forward strand.
AGATCATCATTAAATATAGTCTGTTGTATGCTGCATTGGCTTTATCTCTGTATTACACAAACATGACAAATATTTTAGCTAATCAACCTATAATTGCAGGGTTCCTACTAATGCCGACAACTGAACATTAAATATCAACTCACAGTCTGAAGTGTTTTGAATCTTACAGTGGCAAAGCTCTATCACTAAGTATTTTTATTTTAGGAGATCTTTCAGTAGCATTTAAATATATGTACATATGATATATATATATATATATATATATATATATATATATATATATATATATATATATAATAGAGTATGGACTTCTGGGAAAGCCTTATTTATGTAAATGCATTCAAAAGAATTTATCTGAAGAACAATCATCTACATTAGGGAGCAAGACTTTAAAATTTTGTATCCAGTCAACAGCCTCATTCAGGTTTAATCTCAGAATTTCAGTGTATTCCTGCAGAACATTGGGAGTATATTTTAACTATTTATTTATTTTATGTGCGTGTGCATCTGGGTGTACAAATGTGCACCAATGCATGCAGGAGCTTACCAAAGTCAGAAGAAACACTAAAGCCCCCTAGACCTGGCATTACAGGTGGCTATAAGCCACCATGTGACTGCAGCAAACCCAGGTCCTCTGTATGAGAACTTAGTGGCTTTAACTGCTGCGACATCTCTCCAGCACCAATTGCTAATATCTTCTAAAAAGAAAGAAGAAAGAAAGAAAAACAAGACAACTCAATTCTCTGGAGTGACTAGTAAACACCCACTAGCATATCTAGACACCCCAGTGGTGATTCTCCTGCCTCACCCTCCTTAACAGTATGATTATCACTTGTCCTGAAATGCCTGGATTTATTGGTGATTTTTATCAGAAACTTGCATGGTGTTTATCAGCATGCATCGGTCAGGCTTCAGGTCGCTCAGGTGTGCTCTCATCCGAGGACACCTGTCTGCTTGAATGGGCACTCTGTTAGGAAGGTGCCTGTAGAAGTAAACATCCTAGGCTGAGAAGAAAATGAGACTTTTGTAACTACAAATGTAAATGTATCCAACTACTTCTAAATTCTAAATGAACATTCACAAACTCTAGAAGGAAAATTATTATATTCCAAGAACCATCTCTAAGCCTACATTACTTTGGTGTATTTAATCGTATTTCTAATTTTTAAATTATTTTCATGTGGTAGTAGAAAATATAATAGCTCTATAATTGAAAACATTTGTTAATATAAAAATGGACATTTTTATGATGGTCTATACCGCCTTGCATGAGTGTATTTTGAAAACAAGTTTTTAACATCCAAAACCTCAAATTTTTGAATAAATAACGTAAAGTTAACTTCATAATTTTTTTCTCACTCTAAGGCTTCCAGAAATTATAGTTGAACCAAAAAATGTTTTCTATATTACTATATGTCATTAGAACTAGGTCAGAACTTTGAGCTAGTAATAACAGCTTCAGAACAGATGACATTGTTGACAACTGTCTCTACTGTCTAAAGGACTGACTTCCTCATAGATAGGATCTGTAGGGAATCCTTACTTCCTGTATAGGACAGCAGGAATGTTCCCATTATTTAATATTCACTAAATCATTCTTTTTTTAAAAAAATAAGTACTAATTTAGTTCTAATTTTATGTGAAAGTGGAATGGGGATTTTTAAAAATAGACTTGAATCTTCCCATTATACAATTATAGGAAATTGAGTATTTCTTCATAGTAAGATGATTATTTAAACAATTAAAAGTCATCTATATTAGTACACCTTAGCAAATTTGATAAATATATTTTATAGTTTTTGTTGAATACTTATTAGTGTATTTCACTTAATGAAAAAGGTGTATGTTGTGTGTGTATGTGTGTATGTGTTTGTGTATGTGTGTTTGTGTGTCTGTGTCTGTGTAAAGCTTTGAAGTAACTATTCTTTTCTTTATTAACCAAATAGAAAACTGACAGAGTCAGTTCATGTATATACATACATTCCAGACATATATGTGTGTGTGTGTGTCTGTATACACATATACACATATGCATATATGTGTTTGATTATTTATATATATAGATATAGATACAATTTGCATTTTAGTAAAAGTCTTTTTCTCTAAATAACTTATTTTTTAGGAAGAAAGTTCTTATAAAGTTGTTTTAACATGTTTCTATATATACTGTGTGTCAAGACCCATGTTTTAAAAAGTAACCTTGATGTTTGTCACTGGGAATTAACTTGAGGTGTGGACAGTATTTATTGTACCTTTGATTGTTTGTACTTGACCTTAGGGTAGCATGGCTAAAGGAAGCTTTGTACAGATTTAGAAAATCATATATCTCTCCCTTCTTTGGAGCTGGGGTGTGCTGATGATTGCCCTGGACATGGAAAACCATAGAGTCTGGACAGGTGCACACAGACTGCATGTAGTTCCATTTGTGTCTAGACCAGAGAATTTTGTGCAGCTCACATACTATAGAATCTGACATGAAATCCCACAGGTTGAGTTTGCTGTTGAGTTTGCATGTTACGTACATATGTAAATATAGTTGAACATGGCAGAACAATGGGGCATTTCATAGGTTTATACCCAACTGTTACTAGGTCCAGACAGGTAGCACAAATGAGTGTCTCTTGTGACCCTCTTTAAATCATCTTGGCCTCACCCTTATTCTAGTCATTAGGGCAGAGACCACTGTGGATAGGGTTTGACCAGTGTCACACAGGTACAGCCTGACAGATGTGTGTCTCACATGTCATTTCTGTGACAAACGATGCACAAACCATATAATATGATGGCTAGAAATTGGCCCAGGCTGAGTCAATTGAATACTAGAAACTTAAATCGAGGAGCTCCTGAGACCACTGGGACCAGTGTTTGTTGAGTGTGTATGCCCTCCTTCCATTGCATTGGTGAGTAGCTATGGAATTTGTGTCAAAGGTTCCTTTAAAGACCCTGGGAAATAAAAACAGTTACTCATTGTGAAGGCTGATTCTAGACTCATCCTGGAACTAACTCTACACCTCCATATTTTACCACCTTTTACCTTCTCAATGAGTATTTATAGTCCTTTTTTTTTTTTTCCTGATACTTTTCTTCTAGCATTGCAGAGTATAATTCAGCATCTTCCATGGGGCTTGTGGTCAGAGGACTGTACGCAGTTTGTTGTCAGACATGCCTAATACTGCCAGATTGGTTGTTTTACCCAGAAAGAGCATAAATATGGAACTTCTGTATTTTGATTCTTAAATACTACAGATATTTTAAAGTACTTTACTGGATAAATGAAAATACAACAGCAAATGCATTTTTTTCCTGGGTTCCATTTTGTCGTCAGTGGGCTATCTGAAAACATTCATCTCTGTAATAGATATTGTTCCCTTCAGTGAAAGGCTTGGGCTCTTCCCGTGAGGTCAGCTGTACTGCTCCCATTGAAAATGCAGAGAAAATGGTCGTCAACCCCACCCTCTGTGAATGAATTGGCACTATTGTCAATATAGTCAATGAGTGACTAGGGTGGTCCCCACATGGTTACTTTCAGAAGACATTGCTCTGATCAAGGACCTTAGTTAGTGGGGTATCACTTCCCTTCATAGGCTTATAGGCCAACACTGCTGCTTCACATAAAACTAGAAACACACACACACACACACACACACACACACACACACACACACACACACCACAGCACAAAGTAAACTCTAGTTTCCATATGTCTCTTTCCTACCTAGCCTCAGACTAGCACATCTACACTGTACTATCATTTAATTTTATTTCCTCTTTCTTCCCCCTTTTCGTTTTGAGACAGGGCCTCATGTATCCCAGGCTGACTTAGTACTCTACGTATTTGAGGAAGTCCTTGAACTTACAATCCTCCTGCCTCTATTTCCTGACTGCTGGTATTTTAGGTGTGTGGCTCAGACCCCAGAATTGGGTAGGCATAATATTCCAAAGTGCTCTATGCTCCACTGTTACAAATGCCTGGAGATCAGAACTGCCTGGCTTCACTCTAAGCGCCTGCAGCATCGTGCTTTGGTTTGGGGTAGGTGGATCGGCATGCAGCATCTCTGACCTTTACGTACTATTTGTATCTTCTAAACCAAACTGGGTCCAGCTATTACTCGATCTACTTAAGAACCACCACACAAAGCTACAGCTGGTATGGGAGGGTATCTGCATTGAGGAGACTGAAGCAGTGGGTAGTGAATTCAAAACTAGTCTAGGCGTGTAACAGAGAATCTGAATTCACTGGGGCTACTTGTGAGACCCTGGGGGGGGGGGCAGGAGAGAGGGGGAAGGATGTAGCGGGGGGGAGAGAGGAGAGAGGGGGGAAGGTGCAGAGGGGGGAGAGAGGAGAAGGAAAGCAGATAAATGAAAGGGGGAGGCTTAAGAGTCCTAAGGATACGTTTTTTGAGCAGGTATTTACTGTAAAGTTTTGTTTTGCTTTGCTTTGTTTTCATGTAACTACGTTTCTATCTATGTCCACCTTATGAGGAATTGTATCTCACCAGCAGAACAGGGTCAATTAAACCATTAACATGAACTAGAAGTTATTTTAAACTATAAAATCTCATTGTACTACTATTTTCAAGTCAGCCCTTCAAAGGTATTAATTGGCACTCAGAAAACAGATGCTTCTCTGAGAGGAAATTTGCTTCTTGAAGGCTCTTGACTATTCAGGACCGAATACGCCCATTTACCCTTGTGAACACTGAGGAAAGTTCTTTAGGGAGACAGCCTTTTCCTCTTTTCTAACATCCTTCTGAACCCCCCCCCCTTTATTCCACCAGTTGGGAACATCCAGGAATAATAGAAATTCTAGTCTCTTGAAATGTTGTCAGACTCCTGATCTAGTCTGTGAATACAGATTCCCAGGAGGATTAAAATATTTACACTAGCATTATGTTGTTGAATGGAGCCAGATTTAATCGAAATGCACATGGAATTTTGATTGAGAGTAATTTGGTGTGTTTGTAAATGATGTAATTTTTGTTAAGATTTCACCTATTCAGTGGCCACCATGAGACTCGGGGACAGACCAAACTCATCGGACACTCAATCAGTGGCTCATTTGCTCCCATTCAACTGTGCTCTTGAGTATTTACTTATTTATGTATTTATTTTAGTGTAATCATTTAAAAATATACCCAGGGAACTCTGCCAATTTTAGCAGGAGCTTGGGAGGTATCAATAAGAGAAAATGATCTAGCAGGATTTCGTGAAAGCCTGACCAGTAAGAAGAAGATGCCAATGATAGCTGAGAGCCAAACCCATCAGCTTGCTAGGCTAGAGACAGCTTGCCAGGCCCGCAGAGAGGCAGGCATCTAAATGAGAAGGGCTTAGGGTACAACCATGAAAGCCATTGAGAGAATTCTCCCACAAGCTCATACTCACATGATAATCACAAAACTTAATTAAAAATCACTGGTATTTTCTCTATTTGTTTCCTAGGCAGAGAGCTCAAATACCAGACAGAATGGCTGAAAATTGAACACCTGGCAACCCTAATGACTTCATTTGCACAGTGAATTATATTGTTTGACACATTTAGAAATGTAGGGAGGGGACAAAAGCATGAGAGCCCAAGGAGCGTGCGCGCTTGTGTGTGTGTGTGTGTGTGTGTGTGTGTGTGTGTGTGTGTGTGTGTGTGTGTGTGTTTAATTGGGTAAAAAGGTTTCTCAGAAGTGATGATGTTTTCATTTGGGACCCTGTGTTGCTGTAGGTCTGCAGGTTTGCCTACGTCCTTTTCTTACAATATTTTCAATTCCTGCCTTAAGTATTCATCTTCATAGCTTTGACCGTATCCTTGCTCATAGTTTCAGAACTCCACTCGATTCAGTTTTGCTGTTCTTGACTTCAGGCCCTGATAAACAAACACGGTGATTTAACCACATGGATAGAAGAATGAGGTCTAAATAACAACTTTCCCTGCTCAGTTATGTGGTTAAGACGCCCAAATTTTCTCCCATTAACTCTGATGGAGGGAGGTTAATGATAATAAGAGATAATTAAAGATATTTGTAATGAGAGTAAATAGGATTGCCCTCAGCATAGGTGGGTTCCAGGGCTTACAATGCCCCTGCATCGTGTACCTTAATGTTTCATTTTACAAATTACCCTATAAACTACTACGTAAAATTTTCTGTTGACACTCATGGACATTGTTCAATTTGTGCTTGCCTGTTTAGGTTTCCTGGAGCGAAATGAAACTATGTCCTAGGCCTAACTCCAGCTTCATGCACATCTTCAGCTCTGTCTGTCTGTCTGTCTGTCTGTCTAAGAGCTTCCTAGACCACATAGGAGCAGGCCACAAAGTCCAGGTATTCCCAAATGCACCTGTGTGCTCAGCAGCAAAGGGCAGGTAATATAGTTCTCAGACCCAGGGCCAGGTTGCTTTGAAGGGTAGAAGAGGACTGGAAAACTGCAAGTAGCTTCAAGTTCAGGGCTTTGGAGAAAATTGAGAATCCAGAGTAGATGTGGACAGGAGCCACCCTGGAGAAAGGAGTGTCACCTGAGCATCAGAAACATAAGTAAATGAGATTCAGGATTTGTTAAAATGTGAGATCCGTGGTTGCCTGGCTTAAAGAATAGCCTTGCCCAAAATGAATGATTCACTGAGGCAAACAGAGTACTCAAACTAAGGTCAAGCATAGTTTTAAGGATGCGAATATTACTTTTGTTATTAATTGTCTGCCAGGTGCTACCTCTGAGCACAGAGAATACATCAAATAAGTCAACAGTCACTGCTTCGGGAGCTACTCTTCTTGGTTCATTGGTTTCTGAACCAAGACTGGTCTATCCCTGTGGCAGGCCTGATCTGTCTGTTGGGGGACACATTTAGGAAACCCCACTTCCTTGGTGTGGTCTAGAGACAGCTCAGAAGGGAAGAGTGGGTGTAAGTCCAGCCAGAAGACAAATGACGAAGGCAGATCGTCCAGGGTAATGCATCCAAATAGCAGATATGTGGAGGGCTGAAAGAACGTAGCAACAGAACCGAAAAAGAGAGAGAGCTGTTTTTTTGTTTGTTTGTTTCCACCAGGAAATGCAGGATGATGGCAAGCCATGAGGATGCAGAAGTGGACAGGAACGGGATCATAAATGCCCAGTCATTTTCTTCATGAGCTTTTTAGAAATGTTACAGTGATCTTACACATAATTTTACCCCTCCTAAGTAGAAACTTGAGTGGTGGAAGCAAGTATTTTCAGAGATGATAGCAGGACTTCAGATGTTCCTTTCACAGCTCACTGGGCAGAGAGAATACAAGTTTACAGAAATGGAATGCCAGAATCCAAGAAGGTTCATATTCAGATAAGCCCCAGTCAAACTCTTACTCCTGACTCCTGCACTTGAGTGTTTGCTCATCCCTGTCTCCCTTAGAGGGGTCATAAACCTGCCCCTTCTATAAATGTCTTCCTAGATTCTCATATTAATACAGATAGGTTTTTTGTTTTTTTTTGTTTTTTTTTTTGACTCATAGTTCCATCTCTTATTCTCATTTTCTGGAGGAAGCTTGTAGATGAAGTTCTCCTCATTCTCCTCCCCATCTACTGGCACCTATCTCTAGGTGTCTTAAAAAAACAAAAGAATGAAAAATAAATATGATTTTTGGAGAGTCCATTGCCACGCTGCCCCTTCTACTTGTGATTGCTACTGGGTAAAGGGCTATTCATTTTGTGTGTTTTGTGGTCCAATTATTTATTTTTCTCCTCTTTTTTTTCTCTTTATACATTTTCTTCTTGGAAATTTTTTCAAGTCAGTAAGCTAGAAGGAGTTGGTCTTATGGATAATTGGGGTGACAGTGTTTATGCTTCTTATAAAATAACAGGAGATAAGCTGGTTTCAACCTTTATAACTCTCTAACTTGTGAAATTTGTAGCTTCAGCATCATCATTCATCATTTCTGTCTTCCATGACGCTAATGGAAATTATAATAAACAAACCTGTCCACATATGAAGTGAAAAGATCCTCAATGGTGACAAGTTTCACACAAATTGCAATGTGAATAAATTATTCCCCATGTTTTAAAACAGGTCATCCATTATGGGCCCAAGGGGGTACGACAGTTAAACGGTGGATAGAAGGTTTCATTAGCTGGTGGGAGAGTTCAAATGGCAAATTAGAGTCCAACATCATTTTATATTTGCGAAGATTAAGTCGTTCATCACCTGCTTCCCCCTTTTGAAGGTTTGCAAACGGAATCGGCACAAAATGTACAGGAAGATAAACTGGACAGGAACACAGCTTGTCAGAGTGATTGATGGGGCTAGTGTTCACCCAACAGTGTTTGAAAATGTAGATATCCTTAAATAAATGAAGCTGCGTAAGCTGTGCCAGTCGAGGGAATTAAGAGGACGTTATTGCACGTTGAGAAGCAGCACAGAGCACCGCGACCAGTTCTGATCATCGCCCCTCTGTCCTCTGCACGGAGCCTCGCGATGCACGCGCTCTGCCAGAATGTGTGACATGGGTTGAGTAATAAGGCTTCCCGGTGTGAAGAGGTGGAGGAAGATCTGTCTCCAGGCAGTTCCTGGAGGTGAATCTCAAGACTGCAAAGTCAGCAGCAGCACTTTCTGGAACATTTTAGGAATCCTCCTCCTCAGCGTTACTTTCTTCCATTTCGCTGTGGATATAGAACTTTACAGAGACTCAACCTGTATCTGAAAAAAAAAAAATGTGGGTGGAAGGCTAAATACAACTTACAAAGTTTGGAAGTGACTTATTGACAATGTAAAGTGGTCGGAAAGGGTTATAAGTTGGGAAAAAAAATTTTGTGTAAATCCACAATGCATAGCATTTGATTTGTTTATATTTTAAGGTTTCTCAGCAAGAGACACATGTACTAACAGATTCATAATTCATGAAACAAGATTATATTCTATATGGTATTTTACAACATGTATTTTCACTTGTTAATTTTATTATAAAGAAGTAATATTTCTAATGGCATTAGCAGTTGTTGAGAAGGCTCTGCTATGCATCTATTTGAATTTTTTGTTGCACATTTAGCTCTGCCCCTTACTTCTATAAAGAATAGCACCACTGAGATCATAATGGCCAGATCTTATGGCAGAATTCTAATTGTTTAATGAGGTCAAATGACTTGAAGAAAAGTGCTGGAGTAATGAGTCTCTGACATTTTCTATCTTCGGGTGTTTATTCATACAGCAGCAGGATTCAAAAAGCCCTTCTTCCTACTCCTTTGCCACAGCTGAATTAAAAAAAAAAACCTGGCACTGATTTTATCAGCAAAAGTTGGCATTGCATTGTTGTTTGAATTTGAAATTTTTTTAGTAATTTATAAAGTTGACTGCTTCATCATTATCTGACGCTTTTCACCTTTAGGAATTGTTTTGTAGATGTTTACATTATCTATTATATATTGGATATGTATATTATCTATTTATCAGCTTTTTTACACATTAGTTACTAAAAGTTTTTTCTCATACATGTAACCAACAATTTTTTTCAGTTTTCTGTTAGGTTTTTTTTTTTTTTTTGCATTTTTTTAACCTATAGAAATGTCATTTTTTGATCTAGTAATTTTGTTAGTTTTTCTTTCTCTGTGGTTTGTAAGTTATTTTCATATGTCATGGCTTCATATTTGTTTTTTATTTCATTTTTCATTTGTTATTTTTCCTGCCCTTGCATATTACTTGTGTGTTCCTGATAATGGAAGACATTGTATGATTACCTTAGTTGACTGATTTTATTAGCATTTTTTTTTTTTTACAGTTACTGGCTAGACTTACACACATACATAAGTACACCAAGAAGCCTTAGTGTTCATCTCACCTACAGTCTTCCCCTTTGCGTAGTATCCCTACTGTGTCACCAATTGGGTGAATTATCTGATTTTTGGAGACTTTCACATCATCTCTACTCAAGCTTCATCTTGTTAAAGATTAATAAATACATTAGTAAATAGAAAAATTAGTCTTTACAAAATATTATAGAGGAAGTATAACCTTCGTATGAAACTTGTACATCCAACAAGAATAATTTTTAAATAAAAATTGAGCTCCGTAGTCATCTGTATGGAATGCCCCCACCTACCTCTCTTCTTCCTGACCCCCTGCCAGTTTTAAAAAGCTAAGCCCTGGCAGTCTTTATGAAGCATCCTGACTCTTACGTTTCTTGAGACCCCTAATTGATACTGCACAAATGGGCAAATCCTTATTCTACCATAGAGTCTTGGATACAAAATATAACCATTAACTACAGAAATCTATGATGGCATTTTTATTTATTTATTTATTTATTTATTTTGCTTTTGTCCTACACCATTGACTCTCAGGGTGGTCCTTAGATCAGCACCTTCAGCATTACCTGGGGAGTTGGTACGAAGCGTTACTATCCACCCCAAACTAGAAACCACACTCTAAGAGGGACCTGAGCCTGTATTTCAAGAACCCCTTTGAGTGGCTTCCATGCGTGTTCGAGTTTGAACATCACTCTTCTGCATCATAACCAGGTCTCCCTGGCGGCTGTGGATGCTTTAGACTTCCAAAATGTTTAGATGACTTGAGGTGTGCATTGCAGTTTGTGGATAAGTTACTCAAACAATGCACAAAGGGCAGTACACACAATATCAGCATGACTTATTCATATACAAAGTTGTATTATATTGCTAGAAATTTTATTGACTTTTTATCGGCAGGTGATTGTGAAAGCTTACTTGGTACTAACTGCACAAAAGTTTGTGCACTAAAATGCTAAAATTCCTTTTAGTAAAGACTCAGAAAGTGTCATAGTTAATGTTTTTTGAAAATACATTTGTACAAAGGTCAGATTTTTACTTAGGTTAAAACTAAGTATTCTAAGTGATGAGCGTGGGGATGTGCGTTCCTGCTTAGCCATGGCGCAGTCTCTGCAGCTTTACCTTCTTCTTCTGCATTATTATCCCGGAAATAATGTCTTTATGGCTTCTCATCCAAGTCAGGCGCCCATGCAGAAAGGCAGCTTGCTTTAGGGAGCTTAGTCCTCAGGGATGGACACCAGTCAAAGGGACACTGGGTGCTGGTGAGAGCTCCTTTCCAAACACAGTCCCTTCAGGTCCTCTTGGAAACACAAGGGACAGAGCCACTGACCTCCGATTGGACATGCCTTAATGAAGTTGTCCTCCAAAATAGGCACCTTATTTACCATCTCATTTGCATAGGCTTATGGATATTTTTCCCCCAGATGTGCTGAAATTTTGCTCAATGTACTGGGGACAAAGTCTCAATAAGAAAACAACAAGATAATCATTTTCTCTCCCTTGCTCACTTTGCCTAGTCTTTTTATATATTTTCATATTTCTCTGTTTTTAATTTGGCTAGATTTGACCATGATGGTTGATAACATCTTACCATGTTATCTAGCGAATGAGCTGCTAGTGACCTCATTTATAAAAAAGAGGATGAAAACCTCTGCTTTGCAAGAATATCAAGTTTAGCAAGTGAGAGCATGGCATTTAAAATGTTTAGAATCTTTGCCACCTCGTTGGTTCTTGGCACACAGGGAATCTGTCCTCTTCTTCATAATTTCCTTATCCTTGGCTATGTTTAGAAACAGAAGCAGAGGCATTTCTTGTTTTCTTTATCTGTAGACATCTTTCTATATAGACAAGGGCATCGTTGCACTGATACTATCATGCCAATGATTCAGGTGAGGTAATTCCGGAAGGATGATGATTGGAAATAAAGCACCATTAATCATCGTATGTGTGGGATTCAAGCACAAAAACATGTAGCCAAAGAATACTAAGTGATCATTACAGAGGTCAACGTATAAGAGAAGGCTGTGTAAAGGCAAGTCACTGCAGGGCCAAAATTAAATGTCTTACCTCAAGCGTTGCTGGATGACAGCTCTATAATGAAAGACCAGCTAAAAAGTAAAGCAAGACAAAGTTATCTAAGGATGTGTTATGCAATTGAAGAGCAAGGAGAAATGAACACCCATAGACCCAAGGAGGATGTGTAATTTGATGCTTAGTTTCAGTAAATATTGGACAGACTTCAAGATCTATGTATCGGCCAAAATGGAGTGATCCACTGGTAACAAACTGGGCTCGGGTGGGGGCGGGAGGACCTAGCCATGCTTGCTGGTATACAGTCTGCTAGGCTTTTCTCCATCATTCCTCTACTCTGTTGATGGGAGGGATCAATTGACACACAGGGTCAGCAAAGACAAGTCAGCGAATAACCTTGTGCATATTCTATAGCTTGTATTAAGGGGGAGGAATTCTAGATTCTGTGACAGACTTTACAAGAATGGCAGGAAAGAGTGTGGGAGAAAACCATAAAGACGTTGCATATCAGAGGCCTTTACATACTAGAGATAATCATCTCTTGACATCTATGTGGAGTCAATTCGAGGACCATCGCTCTACTCCTCCAAAAACTGTGGATATTCAGGTCCATAATCCAAAATGACATAGTGCTTATGTAAAGCATCTTCCTATGTACTGTAAATCACATCTATATCATTTATAATATCTAATGAAATATGAATCTAAAGGTTAAAACAAGTTGCTTTTCTTATTGTTTAGTGAACAATTTGAAAATAGTGCCACGAATAAGTAAATGTTCATTTTATTATAAGTTATTATCTATTTGAGGTTGACCGAAATGGGTGTAGAATGCTGACAGCCACCTGAATTCAGCATACCAGGGTTTGATAGCTAGCAGTAGTATGCTTTGATCGCTGAGTCATTAAACAAATTATAATTTCACATTTTAGAATATATAAAGGAGTACAGAGGATAAGAAGGATGTCCAGCTTCCTATATGTAACAGAGACGTAATGAAGGGCCATCAGCTGGCGGCAGCAGCAGGTTCTCAGACCTAGCATCCTTAGGCAGAGTTTTATTGACAACCTTTCTTTTTTTTTTTTTTTTTTCTGTGTCAAAACTGGGCACAGTTTTTCCAACATAGCCATGTCAGAATCAGAGATCAGCTCTTCTGAATGCTTCTCAAGCTTCTACAGAGGTTAATTCTTCAGAGACCTTGCCCACACTATGTAGAGGCATTCGTTATCCCAAAGTCCCCTCAAGCATCATCTTGGATGAGACACAGTGTTAGTTTCCAGGGAAGATAGCAAGTCTATCTGCTGGCAATCCTGCTGACATCTGCTTCTCTTTGTCCAGTTGTTTGTCAATATTTAGTCAGGTGCCTCCATTGCATCTGACTCCCCCATTTCACTTTCATGATAAGGATAGTTTAGTATCACTCTTCCTTCCCATATACCCTGATGATGCTTAACCAGAGTGTCTATGGAAGAACTATTACTGTTTGTGCAATTTTACCAAATTAGGATGTTACAATGATGGATTAGGATATAGGGGATATTTGGAGGGAGGTCCTATCTCAAGTTTCACCACCCTTTTCTGATTGCTGGGTCTCCATGTATTGCTTTATCTTATGGATTTAAAGTAGTTCTTTCCCTGATCTTACCAGCATACTGGCCAACAGTGAAGTTATTTTCTTTGATTGAGCATTATCTTGGTTATCCTGATAGTTTTTGAGACAAGCTGTTCAATGTGGCAGACTGTAGAATCTGTAAAATATGTAAGTGGCTCTGTAGTCTTGGCTTTTAACACTCCTATCCAATTATGTGACTCGAGTCTTGAGCTGCACTCTGTGTTTATAGCTGTTATTCAGCTCCTCACATAGAGATCAGGCTGGCAGTATTAATAGTTCACCCATGTAGGTGAACTCTTTCCCCTTTCTTCACTCTTTTGCATTTCATATTTTGGTGTCAAATCTTATGGCACATTCACCTTACTGAGATACCTTGCCATCTGTATTCTTGATATCGTAATTGGCTATCATAGGTAAGCTTTGGTGGTGATATGGCTCAGTGAATTCTGTGATTTTAAAACTTGGGACCTGGAAAATGTGTTTGAAGGGGAAAAAAGTCAAGAAATAGCACAGTTTTCATATCTATAGCCACAGATACAGAATAGGCATGGAATGAAATTCCCTGTTTCCAATGTATTCGTCAGCCATTGAATGGGACATCTCTTAGAAGAACAATATCCTCAACAATATAACACAAACCCAGTAATGACCACTATTTTTATAATCTATTTTATTAATTTATTCATATTACATCTCAAGTGTTATAAGACCACTATTTTAAATGCTCACTTTTAACCTCCTTCCCTACTGTAGACGAACATTTGTTTAAGATATTTCCAAGGGTCACCGTATGTAGGTTTTAAGTATGGTTTGTTTTTTTGTTTGTTTGTTTGTTTGTTTGTTTTGGGTTTTTTGCAGATTTGTTACTATATTAATTTGTTACTATCTTAATTTTAATGGGTACTTAATTTTTCCCCTTGTATCTTATAGTTTTAATATTAAGATATCCCATTTTATTGTTCAACAGTGCAGAAATTTGTAATTTATTGCAAGAGGTTGCAATGTTATGGTATTTATGATTTGGGTTGTGACCATTATTCTTGGCTCATAACTCCCTCCCAAAGACAAGCCATAGAAACTAGAATCTCTCTCCCTTAAAGCAGGTCATAGAAAGACTAATCTTTGTCTGCCTTTAGCTGGTCATAAAGGAACCCTATGACATATATTATCTGATAGTAGGTCATAATACTTTCATTTCAGAAGGTTCTTACCCCATGCCCAAGAGGAAGCAGTGCTGTATAGCAAGGCCAAAAAGATTGTGGACAGATGTCTGTTGCTAAGTTCCCAGACCCACTCTGTTAGTCATACTCATGCAATTCCTTGTAAAAAACCTAAAAGAACAAGATTCAGAAAGCTAACTGTGTAGAGACGCATGCTCAGAGAAAACAGAGAGGCTCCACACCATTTTTTACGTCCTTCACTCTATGCATCCACCCTGCCGTGTGTGTGTGTGTGTGGGGGTGGTATGCCTTTAAAAAAAACTGGTAATATGTTTCCCTGAGTTCATCCATATGCACAAATAAATTACCTGAACCCAAGAACAAGGTATGGAATGTTGATTGACTCCTTGGTCTAAGAGAAGCACAGGTGAAGACATCTCTGGGACGTGACTGACATCTAAAAGGCCATGACAGTCCTTGTTTAAGTTACATCTCTATTGTTTTTATAAGACACCACAACCAAAGCAACTTACAAAAGAAGGTGTTTATTGGGAGTTAGAGTGTCAAGAGGGTTTGAGTGCAGAACTGCCATGGTGTGAATAGCAGCCAGCTGGTCAGCATGGCACTAGAGAAGTAGCTGTGAGTTCACATCTTGAGGCACAACCACAAGGGGGGGAGAGAGAGAGAGAGAGAGAGAGAGAGAGAGAGAGAGAGAGAGAGAGAGAGAGAGAGAGAGAGAGAGAGAGAGATAACTGGGTACAACATGAGCTTTTGAAACCTCAAAGATGGCTGCCTGAGACACACCTCCTCCATCAAGGTGACACCTTCCATTCTTTCCAGAGCAGTTTCACAAACTGGGACCTACATATTAAAACAGGTGAGACTATGAAGGACGTTCTTGTTCAAACCACCATAGTCCAGAAGACTGATCCTTCAACATGTGAACACTCACTGTCTCCAATCAGCTCAGGTCAGATCTGATCAGGATTAGAAGATGCAGCTTCCAATGCAGATCAAATCACTGGCTATTTGATGGGAAATCCATACACCACACACCACTTGGAGCCACACAAGTCTCCTGTGCTGACAGCATGGTGAGAATTGGCCAAAACTACACTCCCCCGCAAGGTTTTGCGATGTTTTGGCACCATAAGCTAAAGCGGGTTTTCAAAGATGAATCAATATAAGGTCCTAAGAAATATTGTGTGTGCCGAGTAGGAGTTCAAGAATGTGGAAAGCTTGAAGCCCTGTGAGGTTTAGAAGATTGGTGGGAGGATTTCAGAAAAGCTAGGAGCCTCAAACCATGAGAAATAAACATGTGGGTTTCTGATATCAGACTCCTTTGGTGAAAGAAAAATGAAATGAAAATGCAGTGCATAATTAACCCAGAATAAACAGAAAGTGAAACCCTTTATATTATTTTCATAATCTACCATTCCAACTATTTGCTGAGTAGCAAAAATGAGGAGAAAATTAAAAGAGGGAACACATTCCAATAGTTTCCAAAAGACTTGACACTAGAAAGTCTCTGATCTCATTCTGTCCAAATGAAAGTAGAGTCTATTGATTGGATGAGTAATAACAAATACAATGACAAATTGAGGTGGTTTTTCTGTTGTTGTCATTGTTTTTAAAATGTGAAATGTTCACTCATTTCTGAGTATGCATTCAACTGGCCATATCACCCACTGAAACGAAATGGGAGATGAATGTTGAGTTAGGACTTGACTTGAGCCCTTGATACTTCCATTTTGATAAGAGTCCAGCCATGAAGCAGGGAGGATCCATCTTATTCTAGCTTCTACCATGAATTATGAGCAGTGGAGAGCCAGACCAGGATCATCTTGCTATCCTCAGTTGTCTCTGTCTGATCCTTATCTCTGGAGTGTAGCTGACCCACAAGCGTCTAAGCTCACATTTGCCCAGTGAGGTCATAGTCTGCATAGAACAGGGCCAGGAAATCCAAATAACTAAATCTGCTTCCATCCCTCCAGTGGGATGGTGAAGCCGTCAGGCAGGAAGCTTAGCTCATGCCTTGTTAAGTGAATACCAAGTTGTGCTGACAGGAACTAAGGAATACAGACAAGAACTGACAGCTTTGTGCTTCTCCCACTGTTTGTTTTTGGCCTCATTACTCGGCTGATGCAGCAGTCTTCCTCCACCTCACTGGGTTGTGCCTGTTCCTGGAAGGTTATGTGAGTCATGCATGGGTGGATGGAAGATATACTCTTCCAAAGTCTTCTTTACCATGTACTCTTGGTCCAAAACCTTCCTTAGTGTACTCTTTATTGTAGTCTACACAGACACTCAGATTGAGCAAACATCTCTGTGGCTTTGGTGAAAACTTAGGACATATCAATCCCTTAAGAACCCCATCTACTGAGGACCAGAGTGATTGTGAAGTAGGACTCACAAAACACATTTTATATTTGAAATCTCAAAGGTCTGTTTGGATGGACACTTTCCTGCCTCCTCTTTGATATATATAACTCAATTCCTGGTTTCTTGCATGGGAGCAGCCTATGGGTGGTGCTTCCTTTCCCTTTGCATGGCATTCAGACTCCCTCAGTGTGGTTATCCCCTCTCCTTGTATAGCATATGGCTCCCTCCATCCAACTGAACCTGTTGTTCCTCTTCTCTGTGCTGTGTGTTTATATTCTCTCTCTGGAACATGCATCTCTTTTTCGATGTATCATTTTGTAAGATTGACATAGGCCTCTCTAGTCTTGTACTGATAATTCTTTCTTCACTCAAGTCTCTTCCTATTTCTTCAGAATAAACTAAGGTTTTATTATGTAGAGTTGATGTGTTTTTCCCTAGCAATCTGTATCCTTGATTTTTGGCTCCATGATTAGATACCAGTGATAAATCAAGCTCTTCTGTCCTTCTGACTAACTGGTGAATCAATGTGTTCCCACGACATCCTTGGCTGTGATGACTTTCTAGAATGCTGCCCAGAATGCCTGACAGTGTTTTACTTAACCTGAAGCATTTATCATAAAGGATATGACTTAGGATTAAGAAACCAAAAGTATCCCATGGAACAGGAAGGATGAGAAACACATGGCACCCATCTCCATGGCTGCTACCTCCCCTACCTTCAACTGCTATCATTCTCCCAACTTCTTTTTAAGGGTTTTTATGGAGAATTCCTTCAATAGGCATGACTGACTGAATCATTGGCTTTTAAACTCAGTCTCCAACCTCCTATTTCTCTTGGAAAAACTGAGTGGGTTGCAAGTCCTAACCTCTTATTTTCATGATCACATTTTAAGGCAACTAGTCTCTATTCTGAAGCTCTGTAGAGACCAAGAGTCACTGTATTGCAACCTCCAGTACAGTTCGAGGGCTAACAATGACTCACAAAGATTCCTCCTCCTGTGCTGATAACTCAGGGAACTGTTAAGGATTGGAACTCCATGCCAAGAATAAAAAAAAAAAAAAAAAAACCAAAGGATCCAGAGGATCTTAGAAACCTACAAGAAGAACATCATAATGGGTAGATCAGGGCCCAGGGGTATCTGCTCAAACTATTGCACTAACCAAGGACAATATAAGTAGTAAACAATGAACCCCTACTCTGAGCTAGCCAATGGACTGGACATCCTCCACAGGTATGCAGAGAGTGGGGACTAACTCTGACATGAGCTCTGGTGCTCCATATTTGATGACCTCCCCTTGGTGGGGAGCCCTGGTGGCACTCAAAGAAAGAATAGGCAGACTACCAAGATGAGACTTGTTAGCCTGAGACCATAAAGTGGGGGAGGAGTTCCCCCTTGGAATGGGCCTAAGGGAAGGTAATAGGATTGGGGTGGGAGGATAGGAGGAACAGGAATATACTAGTGACGGGAGAACAGTTTAGTTGTAATCTGAATAAATTAATAAAATAATCAGAGACCAAATGTGTCACATTATTTATTCCATCACATTATCCCAGGATTGAAATTTGAAATGCCACAACTGCCGTTGTCCTTATTTTTTACCCTAATGCTCTTCTACACTGAACTGGTGAGTACAACTCTGCAGCATACCTTCCATTTGCACCCAGACCTACTCTTCTCTCCTTGGTCTCTCTGCTTAAATAAATCTGGTCAGTATGAAACCTAATGTAGCTTCTAGCATCTCTTGGTTTGATGAACGAGCGTTTATCAGGAAGTGCAAAGGATTACGAAGATAAAGGCAGTGTGTCAGCTTCTTGCTGGTGTCTCTATACTGTTATCCATTTGTCCATGCTTTTGACTTGTATTTATTATAGTACTCGTCTTGGTAGCCTTGAAGAATACTGCCGCTCTAGTGGTATCTATTCTCTGATGCCTTTTCCAATAGTCACACTACAATACATTTCAGATTACTCAGTTTTGAACCACCGTCTATGGGGACTCTGACAGACTTTGTTGTCCACAGACTTGCTGATCATATGTGTTCAGGTTTTCAAGTTTCATCTAAAAATGAATTCGTTTAAAGGCACAACATTGGATCATGAAGCAGGATATGAATGCTCTACACATTAGAGTCACCTTTGGGGGAAAATCTACAGTAACTAAATGGAAGCCTTTTAAATGTCTACATTGCAACCTTTCAGCCTATGAAGAATCCCCAGAGCTGCAGTTTCTAAGAGAACCTAATCATCGATGCTAATATAGAACAGGAAAGAGATGGGGGTTACTGAAGGCCTCCAGCCGCTAAGGACGAGTTATCAGGAACAACTTTATCGTGGCCTTGGCCATGACCTGAGTACAGAAGACCTTCATCCCAACACACAGCTCCACTTAGTTAAAATTTCAACACTCTGCTCAGCAGTGTCCGAGGTTAAGGTCAGCTTGCAAGTCTCAAGCATCCAGTGAAACAGGAAGCACCTCGAGCCCCTACAACAGTTCTCTGACCTTGTCTGTCTTTTTCTCCTTTTCTGTTCACTCAAGTGTCACTTCCAGAGGTGTCATTCTTGCTTGGGGCTTTTGGAGGTAATGAAGGGCGAAGGGCTTGCCAGCACACATCTGATACCGAGGGGAAGCAAGTGTTTACAGGCATTTCTGCGTGTTGGTCAGAGCACATGGGATTCAGAGGTTCTCCGTGTCAGATGAAGCTATTGTGAAACATGGCTTTCTTTCTTTTTGACCTTCTTTTTAATAATGTCACATTCCGCATTGATTCATAAATAATGTATTCATAATGTTGATATATGTGGAGTGCATCATATCCAAGCCGAGAGATTGCCATTAACAAGAGATTTGTTTTTGACAAAGGTACTTTAAATATGTGGGTCTGTTTGGATGGTGCCTTGGTCACATCTCTCCAAGCCTCCCTGCCTCCACCTCTCTGTTAATGCAGCACATTTTAAAAATATCCATTAAAATTGCTGTAAAAATGACTTTGTTATAACTGAAGAATCTTCATTATACTGAATTGTTGATTTTGAAGAATATTCTAAGTTGCCATTAGAAGAGAAGCAGGGACGTTTCCGAGGGGGCTCTGTTGGTCTCACCATCTGGCCTCTTCTCTTCCTCTCTCCTTTCTTCTGCTTTTCTAAAGAGCAGCACATTCCACAAGTCTAGAGGTCACGTTCTCTTCGGATTGCTTTACCTTCAAGACTTGAGCCAATCACCTGGATGCATCACCACTTAAATATTCCCCCATCTCTTCTGTTTTGCATGGTTTTAATATATACTTCTCCAAGTCCTTCTAGAGCATGATGGAAGCAGAACCACACACATAGAAGCAATGCAAATAGAATATTAATAGCAGTGAGGACATATCTGCGAGTGCTCTCTGAGCCTACTGACACAGGTGACTTCTGAAGGTGTCTCTGACCCTACCGACACAGGTGACTTCTGAAGGTGTCTCTGACCCTACCGACACAGGTGACTTCTGAAGGTGTCTCTGACCCTACCGACACAGGTGACTTCTGGAGCTCTAGCAGTCATTCTCTCTCCTGAGTACAAGCCCTGTGAAGGGAATGGTCCCCCAAACCTCTTGGAGCATATGTCCTTCTATCATTGCAGATTGAGCATGATCAAATCAGTGAGGGCATTCTTCTGCCTGCAGGATAGAACTATTACTCACTGGACTGTTTGTGCCTGTGATATACTTACTCCCAATCAACAACTGTCACATCTGTATGTATGTAGGCCCTTGCATGCATGCATGTGCATATGCACACACATGCCCTCCCCCACATTTTAAGAAATTTTCTATTAATGTGTGTGGATGTGTATATGCGTGTAGCACTGGGAGTATAACCCAGGGTCCTGTGATTGCTTGGCAAGCATTCTGCAACGAAAGTACATCTCCACCCTTGATCCAAGTTTAGTTTGAGACAGGTACTCACAAATTGGCCATGCTGGCCTCAGACTTGCTTTGCAGCCGGAGCATGGTTTGAACTAGTTATCCTCCTGCCTCAGCTCTTGGGATAGAGATGAGCCACTAGGTCCAGCTGGAATTCACTATTTATTTCATAAAGACCTCTTTTTTTCCTCTCTGGCTATCTATATATACTGGGTGTTTCCAAATGAATATGCATAATTCTTTCACAGTGACCCATAATGCCACACTTCTATAATATACTTATTTTTTCTTTTAGAAAAACTTTTAGTAGTTCTTTGAGAATTTCATACAGCGTGTTTCCCATACCCACCTCTCCTCCAGCTCCTCCAGATCCACCCTCCTACCCTACATGCCCAGCTTGTACTCCGCACTGGAGTGTTATCATCTTATGAGGGGCCAAAGTCTTCAAGAAAACCATCTCTCCCTCTGCCAGGACTACCTGTTGTCAATGACCCTTTGGCTTGTGGTGAGGCTTTGTGCCAGCGCATGCTCTCCATGTTAGAATGTGCTCTGACTCAGGCTTGCACAGGTCTTGGACATGCTGTCACAACTAGGGTGAGCTGCTATGTGTAGTATGCTACCCTGACATGTCTGGAAGAACAGCTACCTTTCACTGTTAAGCTCCTTTCACCCCATCTTTGCCAATGATCCCTGAGCTTTGGGAGGAAGAGGTGTGGTACAGATGTCCCATATATGGCTAAGCATTCTGTAGACTCTGTTCTCTGTACTTCGCCCAGTCCTAAGACTCTGTGCTCCTAACTATGGTTCTTTAACGAGGGTTGACAGATGCATTGACTTGGGGGCAGGTATCACAATAAATTATTAAGTGTTTACTTGCTACTGTGCCCACTTAGCAAAATAAGAGTAGTAGTAGGTTCCCTTCTCAGGGGCTATGTCCTATCTAGTTATAAGGTCTTGGACAGCAGTGTATGGGCCTTATCTTGTAAAGTCCACATTAATTTTAATATGAAAGTGGTTAGTTGCTCCTATAGTTGTTGTGATGATTCTAAACCACTCACTTCTCCCTCCGTCACCTCCAGACTATCACAGCACCGGCTCCTTATTCACTGTTATTCTGTCCAGGTTGTAAATGAGTCAGTTGCTCCTCCAGTACATACTACCATCCTGAAAAGGATTGCATTAATCTGCTCTCTCTCCTTCCTGTTAAACTTACTGTTTTGTCAACCGTACACTTCAGTTGCTTACATCTGATTATCAGTTGCTTCAGTAACTCACAGTTTTTGTTGGTTGCCCTTGGCTGGACAGCACATTGTTTATAGGTGTGTTCTCTTCATGATTATCTGGCCGACCAGGCATCATATTTAATGTAATTGATGTCTTCTATTTACTAATGGATATTACATCATTATTATTTAGAGAACTTGCAGCTGAATTGGCATCTGATTAAGCGTGCATGATTGAGGTTAAGAGCCTGTGTCTGTCTGGAGAATACTTGTTTGTAGTGTGTGCTGTGTGTGTGCTATCTGTGGGCTGCAGCTGGCTTTCCATTCTGCTAATTGTCTGCACTCTTCTCAGTTAAGTGGCCACTGACTCGGGCAACTTCAGGTCCTCTTCCTACATACTAAAGGGTGAAACATTTACTTTGCCATGGTAATCTGATGAAATGGAAACAAAAAGAAAGCCAAGGTCATTTTATGGAGTTAGTTGAAGGAATATGACACAAACATTCTTAACTCACTTTTAGCAGGATAGCTTTAAAATCAAAGACATTATTTTAAATAGATGGAACCAAGTAATTGGTGTAGTTATAGTTTTTTTTGTTTTGTTTTGTTTTTGTTTTTGTTTTGTTTTTTTTTTTTTTTTTTTTTGTTTTTCTGTGGCCACAGAACAATACACAAAAGTAGGTGTCGTTATCATTTATTGAACTAGAACCTTTGGGGTGCTCATCTACAAGTTATCACGGTGTCCTCTTCAATTTTAGCTTCATGGTTAAATAACTCTCTTGTCAGCAGATTACAGTGCACTACTTGACTAGTTTCGGCCAGTGAGTTATAGAAGGAGTGGAAATCACCTTTATGATCTCAAGCTTGTCTTCTGTCAGTGCTTACAAGGGCTTCTGTGTCAAGCTCAGTTCCAGAGTGAAGACATTACAAAGCAGAACCATAGCCAATCCTCACTATCTATGTGACACGCAGAAAAACACAAGCTTGTGAACAAAGTGAAAGGGCCTGTGTCCACTGCCTAGCCTGGCTGCCCCTGGCAGGTACAGCGGGCATGGCCTGTGTCCACTGCCTAGCCTGGCTGCCCCTGGTAGGTATAGTGGGCACGGCCTGTGTCCATGGCCTAGCCTGGCTGCCCCTGGTAGGTACAGTGGGCACAGCCTGTGTCCACTGCCTAGCCTGGCTGCCCCTGGTAGGTACAGCGGGCACGGCCTGTGTCCACTGCCTAGCCTGGCTGCCCCTGGTAGGTACAGCGGGCAAGGCCTGTGTCCACTGCCTAGCCTGGCTGCTCCTGGCAGATACAGTAGGCACGATGCTAGCCTCCTGCAGGCCTGACAGGATGAGCTTCTGTGGTCTGCATACCCTTCTCACTCCCTTTACTTCTCTGAAAAAGGCGATTGAGTCCATTATTTAAGTGCTGACTTCTAAAGATTATTGTAAATGCCAGATTAGCATTATTGCATCCTTGCATATAACATTGTCTCTGCCAGTTATTCATCTATGTGTCAATCACCCAGTTTCTTGTTTACATTTTGGTGCTTGCTTTGAAGTCAGATCTTGATTATGTAGCCAAAATTAAATTGAACTCAATGGAACTTTTGGAGTTTCTTTGTCTTATAATGCTCCATCAGGGATTTTTAAAAAAACCTTACAGGTCCTTTGCATAAATATTACGGCTTCTGGTTTTGTGTTTTTGTAGAATTTCTATATGTCGAATGTTTATGTCACTGCATCTATCTGTGCTTATGCATCTTCTTTGGCCCTTTTCACTTTGTTTGTTCCTTTTGTCTTAATCCAGTTTGTATGTTTTTGCTATATCTTACCTTATTATTGTTCCTTAAATGCCTATTTGTTTTCTAAGGAGAGAGAAAAATGGCTCAAATCCTTAAAGGGGAAAGGGGGGGGGAGAATCTGAGAGGAGTTAAGGGAGGGAAAACTTTAAGCAGGGATATAATGTATGAGGAAAAAAGACTTATTCTCAATAAAAGAAAAATAGAAGAAGGTTTATCATAGATGTGTGTAGGTGTTTTAATGATTAATATAAATTCTAGTTTCATTACCAATAATGCCTCAAGCCATTTTGAAAAAATCAAATTCACTATCCTCCTGCCTTAGCCACTCTCCTCTTCAGATATTATTTTTAATAGGCATTTATTTTAGTTTGTTGCCAAGGCCTGGTGAGAGGGGGCACTGGGTGCAGACATTTGCTATGCGGGTCTTATGACCTAAGTTCCATACCCAGAAACCACAGGCGCTGGTAAGAAGCTACTCCTGAGTGTGATTCCATGGATCCACACATGTACACACACCCAGTAACACACATATCAATAATATAGAAAAGCATTTTTTAAAGTCTGAAACTAAATTTCATTAATAACTTCTGCTGCTAGGGATCATATCGACAATGTAAACAACCCCACCACTACCACCACCTGCCAAAATTATCTTTTCATAGTGTTGTATGTACAATTCTACTATTAATTAAATTGCTCTCATGGAGTAGGGAGATAGCAGAGTGGTATTTTCATACATAATGTTTTCAACATTGTGGTACTTACTACATAGCATGAACATTTTACTTCCTCTCTTCGGTTCTAATGGTTTTTAGTGTAAGATAAATAAACTATGCTTTATATAATTTGTCAGAATTTTCTTTCTCTTTGAATTAAACCAACACCCATGTACTTTGACATAGTTTTGTCTTAGACAAGAGGGGAAGAGGACATGCTTCAGGGACCAGTATCACAGCAGATATTGCAGTCCTTGGGCGGGAAAATAAAAGCAGAGTGATAGAAATGTCAGTGCCTATTAAAACCCAAGAGATAGATGAGAGAAATAGGAGCTACAGGCTAAAAAGGGCCAGGGCCAGAATGTGAAAGGATGAGGAGAGAGGGGAGAGAGAAGAGTGAGGAAGGAGAGAAGATCCAGAAAAGGAGAGAGATGGGAAGGGCTTGATGCCTCCAGCAAGCACATGCTTTGTATTCCTGCAGCTGCCTCTGACCTGAGGAAGGCTGTCCTCACCATCAGCCTTCCCTCGTCCCTGACAGAGAAATGTTTTCAAAAATCAATCCAAAACATTATTATTTCCACATATAGTTTTAATCCATTAAGGTTAGAACTAAATCTGAAGTTTTATTTTTAATGTACAAGCCAACATTGCACTGGTAGGACAACCAGAGACATGTCAGTCAGTCTGTTGTTGTCTCTCAGGATAAGAAGCCCAAAGAAAAGTGGCTGCTGCTCCTAGGTTAAAGCTTAAAAGTACATATTGCTGTCACACATGTGTGACCCAAGTATGTCCTCTAACATATAGACTTTCCTGCCTTAATTTTATCTGTTGAAACCCATAGAACTGGCTTCCGTTAGTGGGAGTTCTCAAGAACTGTTATTTTGGAATCATTTGATTTCTATTTATTCATGTGATGTGGTGCCCAGGGAACAGCACACAAGAGCTGCTTATGGCCCCATTTGACTTGCTCTTCCTGTCTCCTTCTGTATCACAATTCACTAAGGATCCTTGCTTGTCAATACAGTGACAACTTGACATCCATGCCATACTACAAAAAAGCACGAATAGGGCACAGCCCATTGGCTTACAGCAACTCATTCACCAAAGAAGTTCGCAAAACCTTTAGTCTCTAAATTATTCACTTAATTAGTTCAGCAATATAAAGCTTGACCACTTTAATGAAAAAAGAAGTGCACTCCTGTATGAAAACTGACAGAATTCTGACATCGTCCAATTATGGCTGTTCTTTTATTAAAAGTCATCTAGACTTAGATCTGTGCAGATCCCATGCTTTTAATGTGGTGTAATGCTGGCTCAGAGAGTGTTTTAAAGCCTGGCTTGTTTTAATGAGGAAAGCTAATTATACATCTCAAAGGAAGGAAAGGTGTTTCTGGAAAAACCAAACTCATTTGTGTGGTGGGATTGATTGCACACTACTCACACTTATTATAATGTAGATGGATCCTCGCTGGCTCCAAGTACATTCACATCTGGAACTCTTGTTTCAAGGGAGGATTCCTTTATGAAAGGTGAATGTATGGTTGAACAAAGATATTTTGTTCTATCTGCTTATAAGTGCTGAGATAGCTTTTTTTTTTTTTTTTTTTTTTTTTTTTTTTTTTTTTTTTTTGATATGTCTGAATGTCTCCTTCTTTCCAAACTTGGTAATTTTTCAGGAGTCTAATAATAACTGAAAACCGTTTTTTAAAAACCTGCCAAGAGAGCCCACCTTTCTGTCTGATTTAACTAATGTAGCTATTAGATTTAATCTGTTTAGTTGGGGAAAAAATTAGTTTGTGACTTCAAATGGCTGTCTGCATTAATTATATCCAAATGAGTAGGACCATTTTTAGAACTGTTTTTAGTTCTATCAATTTTTTCTTTGCTTGGCTAAATATTTCCCTATCAGTATCAGTTAAGAATCACAGATCAGCAAGTTCTGAGACCCAGTAGAGTGTTTCCTAAGCACATTTACTGTGGTTCTCTACTTGGAAATTGTGGAATCCATCGGTCTGTTCACAAGGTCAAGCACGGCAAACAGGAAGCTGGCCACTGATGGTGTTCAGCATGGCATTGACCTCTCAAATCCCAGCTCCCTTTCCCTATGAAAGTCTTGCAGATGGCCGTATAAAGCCAACCCATATGATCAAAATTAAGTTTTGCTTCAAATCAACTGTCTGCAGATGCTAGTTCTAGCCACAAAATGCCTTCACAGCAATATCTCACTTATATTGGAACTTAACAAGCACTAACCGTAGCCTCGTCCAACTAGTACATACAGCTAACCATTACATCACCCTGCCCGTCTCCAAGGATCCTTATTGAATGACCTGATAGAGTTTCTTCTGTGGGCCCATCTAGTGCCTGAGGAGGATGCCCATCTTAGAATTCATATTAAATAAAAAAATGCACTTGTATGGTCCTCCCACTGTGCCCCTAAACATACTCCTGAGTTCCCAGAGAGTAAGCCATTTATTTCTAGTCCCTTGCAAATAGCAGATCAATAGGACAGCGTTCTTTGCTGTGCCTCACCATGTCCTTTATCATACAGTTGAGAGAGATTAAAATCCCATTTTCCCTCTTTTCCTATACCCACCACTACCGAATCACATGGCTTCTGATCTTTAGTTCCAAGTTCACAATATAGTTGGCTGTGTGTGGTCATCCACCAATCTCTGACTCTCTTAGTTTTCTCATCTAAAAGTCATGGAGTGCGGATGAGACTATTTTTGGCTCTGGTATATGAAGGCATAGAAATGGCAGTGATAAGGACCAGTGGAGCATGTGCACAGGAAGGGTACATGGGCAAGGGGATGGTCTGGGCGAGAATAAGCAGGCCGGAATTATAGTTTTAGCTAAGGAGAATGGATGGCATGTTTTACTGAAAAACATGGCGTAGACTAAACGTTTTTCTGGAGTATGTACAGGAGGAGGCTACAGTCAATGTCTTATGCTACAGTAGCATAAGACATTAGACATCAAGAATGAGTGGAGGGATGGAAAGCAAGATGCTTACACTTTGCATAGCAGCTGTAAGATAGCTCTCTCCCTCCCTCCCCCCTCTGGGCACATAGTCATAGAAAGTCTGATATTTATGTCCAGGTAAACACCAGAGTATTCTTTTCTCAAGAAACTACATGACCTCATGGAGCTACAGGGCTTCAGAAATAAGTGCCAGAAGGCTGGAGGTAACCCCTCCTCTCATTAGTGTCTACGGGAAAGCTCTTTCTTACCACTTTCTCTGGTGTAGCCAAATCTACTGGATCTTGCCAAAGTACTCACAGTGCCAGGTGAGATCCCCTTTAACTAGGCAGTGCCTTCTTTTAGCAAATGCTCTATTTCCTCCATTAACTGGATTTTGGCCTCAACTATGGAAACAGGAGTGACGTTCACAGCTGTTAGGGCATCTGCTACTTCTTTTTTCTTTGTTCAACATTGAATAAATTTAACATGATTCCAAGTGTGTACATTTTATTATTAGAAAATGTTTAGACCCTGGAGAGATGGCCCAGTGGTTAAGAATTTCTATTGCTCTTCTAGAGGACCAGAATTTGGTCCCAGCAATCATCTTGGCTGCCTTACAACCACTTGTTTCTCTAACGCGCGGTATCTGATGCACTGATCTGGCCTCTATAGGCATCAGCATACACAGACATACAAGCACATACACATACACAAAAAATAAATATTTTTAAAGCTCAGAATGACTAAAGAGGTAAGTTAAGGAGGACTACACTGTGGTTATTGGCTATAACAAACATTTTAAATGTGTTAGAAATAGTAAAGCCAAAAGAGCTTAAGAACAGGAGAAGCTAAACTATTTGTCCTTGATGCAACAGCATTGAGAGGGTCAGGTCCACAACAGAGATGCTTTGCTGTAATAGAGAAGAGAAATAAGCAGAACACTTTTCACACATCAAGGGAAGAGGATGAGTCAAGAGGAAAATAGTAAATGGTGGGGGGGAGGGGTAATGGGAATCCAGAAAAATTGAAAAGGAGAGGCCTAAGTTCAGCATTGACAGTTATGTAGATATTGAAACAACCATAGAGCCCATTAAAGGTGGTTGATTCAGGCGTGAGTATGTGGCCTGCTAAGTAGCAGATGCATATGGAAGGTTTTAACCTTCCCCATCCCTTTCCTTAAATCATGTGCAGGTGCTAGCTTGATACAGTGTCAGTAATAACCGTTATATAATCATAGCCAAGTTCTAAGGCAAGGCTATTCTCAGTTTATTTTGATTACCTTTTCCTACATAATATGATATTCGTATGTAGCATGTCAGGTTTTATCCATTTATTTCAGGGTATAGACTGCTTTCTATATTTAGGACAATGTTTACAGGAAGAGTTTATGAGTGCGAACATTTTTTTTCTTGGCTGTTAGGAAGCTGTGAAGCCACAAGTGGACAGGATTGCTCTCTTTTCTGTAGTCACCGGGATGACCTAGAGGTCAGATTCACCCTGGCAAGCATGGCTGACTCTCAAGAGCAGGCCAAGCTGCAGCTCAAGTTTGGACAGCGTCTCAGAGGCCACCGCAGCCTTCTGCACTCTGCATAGACTAGTTTCCCCCTTCTTTTTGATACCACCACCAGGACACCTGGCACATCTCACCATATACATTTACATGAATTATGGTGTAGGGCATAAATGATCTTCAAGGTGGAGACAAGTTTGCATAGAAAGCCATAGGTGTGGGGGTGTGGGTGTGATGAGGACACTTGAGTGTCTTCAAAGTGCCACCCTTTGTCCAGTGAACAATTTCTACCTCTCTGTGACCTTTTGCTGGTGTGGTCTGTATGTTGATGAACATCAGGTCTCATTGGATAGAATGGCCAGAATTTAAAAAGTCTTTTGTCCCTTTCCTACTGCCTTTATTCAGTGGAAGGTTCTTCCTTTGCCAGATGAAAGCTCCTATTTTCTTCCTGTTGTAACCTGCTGATTGTTAGGGACTAAAGTATTCTACAGCACAAGACAGGGGCCTCAAATAGTAGACAAGGGGATAATTTATTCATATCTCTCCCTACCCCTCTCCATCTCCCTCCCCCTCTCCCTCTTTTTCCTCCTCTCCTTCTCCCTTCCCCCTCCCTCCTTCTCCCACCAGGCCACCTCACTGACCCCAAACCTACAATATCTTTTCTATTCCAGTAACTTGAAAACTGCAGTTAGTGATTCCATTAGACAGGAACCGGACTAGATACAGGGATGTAATGAGGTTCATTACAGCGGACTCTGTTGCTTCAGATACTCCATAGTGGACATCTTCCTCCTTGCAGTTACTCCGTTCCTTCCTAGTAGGGTTACCAACTATAATGCACAATCCTGAAAGAAAATTGCATATGAAGTAGACCATGCACATGGCCCGGGCATGAGTATATTCCACATAGCATGTGAAACACACACTAACATTTTACTTTAGATTTAACTCAGATGTACTCAAGCACGCCGTCTTTCTACTTGTTCAACCCAATGACTCTATGTTAAAAGCATTTTTAAGGAGGCACAACTAAATTTGGATATGTTTTCATGCTGTGCCCTTATATCAAAGGATGTAGATATGTTTCTCTCTTTTTTAAAAATATAGTTCCGGGACTGGGGAGATGGCTCGGCAGGCTAGAGTATTGGCCTCTTCCCTCACTGCCTGCATTGGCCTTCTGGAACCCACAAGGTGGAAGGAGGGAACATCCCTCACCAGTTTCCTCTCAATTCCAAACATTCATTCTAAATAAATACTTATTAAGAGTGAAGCTCAAGTGTGTAAACATTTCTGCATGTAAAAGGCTCAGTTCGAGTATGAATCTTCCCAGTGGCTTCTGGGAAGTAACTGCCTCCACATCTCAGTTTGTGTCTTGAAAAATGGCTTGCAGAAAGTGGAAGCTTGGGTACTGCTTGCTTGGCTACCCACTCCTGACATTATTTGTCATGGCGTTAGCTAGATAAACTTCCCCAATTTTAATTCTAGAATTGAGTAACCCACCATTATTCTATCTGTCTAGTGTTGATAGTGCACAGACATCAGAAAGGATCACAGACAGACACTGTGATTAAGTGGACCCAGCAATTGGTGTATTTTCAGATGGGCTGTGAGTGTTTAATTACAAGAATTCTTAGAGCAAAGAGTCTTTCCCATTACAAGGGTAGTCACACTGTGCTTCCTCCAGGACTGTCCGGCAGTTCTGCCTCTGAAAGGAATAGTTCATTCATGCTGTTCCTATTTGGATCTGTCTTGTGCTGGACAAAGTTAATTACAATTAGTTTGGCTCATTATTTCTCAGAAGATTGAAGCCTGAGTATTTTTGCTCAATAGATAGAAATTTCATATGACTTTTCAAGGTCACATAGTAAAATTTGCCATACTGAACAGAAAGTCTAAAGAGAAACCGGTCTAAAGGGCATTTGTCTCTAATATTACTTTTTAGCTACTCAATTTCATGTAACCATGAAGGCAAATGTATGTAGCTAAGTAAGTTATTTTCGAAACATTAAAATAAATGCCACAAAGTACATGTTATGTTGCATTCAGTCAGGAAAGATGACACACTAAAATATCTGAGCCTTTTCCTATCTATTGTAGATTAGAGGCACATACAATTATGACTTCTGCTATCTCACTCTCATAAAACAGTACAGATCTTTCTAGTGCCTAACTGTGAAAAAATGAATAAAACATGCATTTCAATATTCCACTTGATATTGTTCACGTCACATTTCCTTGAGGGAAAGTGTTGCCAGTTCAGTTACAGGAATCCTGTTTCGCCTGGAGAAAAATGTCCCGAGACCACAAAGGATACCTGAAACCACCCAACAGTGAGCCCTACATATGTAACCCTGTGCTGGTGTTTAGTTTATAAATTAGGCATGGTAAGAGAGTATATAATACAGAAGGAGGGGGATGGGATAAGTAACACTAAAGATGTCTTTTTTAAGCTATAAGGAATTATTTTATATTTGCCTAAAATTAAATATAGTGCATATGAGTGGTATGTGTGTATGAATGAGTGTGTGTGCTTTTAGTGAAATTATGCATCTTGGGAAGATAATGCTTCCCACAAGAGCCATTGACAGATTCTCAGGCTTGAGAGTTATTGATCAAGGGAATTCAAGAGACTCCCCAAACAATATAGGCAATTGCTATCACCATTGTTTACCTCCGGAAGGTCGAAAGTTGATCCCTAATGCTGAAGACA
The DNA here is from genome assembly GCF_903995435.1 of Acomys russatus. Lineage (NCBI taxonomy): Eukaryota > Metazoa > Chordata > Mammalia > Rodentia > Muridae > Acomys > Acomys russatus. The sequence continues at coordinate 76,816,544 of NC_067140.1, forward strand.
CCACAAACTTCTGATGGAGAATTTGGAATATTAGAGTTCATTCTGACCTAAAATGCTCCTTATTTGTATTTAGCAATTATAATTGCAAAAGCTGCTATGGAAGCTACCACTGAGGAGAAGCAATCAGTAGTCCTACCCACCTGCAATGCCTATGAGCCGTGAAACTGACCAGCATGCCAAGATCTCCCTAAAGGTGCAATAGTGGCACTCACGTCTTGATGGTAACCAATATCTGTCTCACTGGAGTTACCCAGTCAAGAGGATGGAAACCATGCTTGATACTGGAAACCTAGCCAAATACTAATGAGGTCATGGATTTTAGAGGGGAACTTACTACTTCCACTTCATTAGACCAGCATAATGCCTAAGTGCATTCTGAAACTTACCCTTTTATCCACAAATGAGTTAACTCTCACCCCTCGTTAAAGAAGTTTCTCTTTGTATCAGCTGACTTCAGAAAATCACAACCGGTAAATGTGCAGATATCAATGCAATGTGGGTGCCTTGCTTCAATGGGTATATCTACAATACAAATCCTGCACGTAAGGTGGAAGGAGCATTGCAAAAGAGGGGGTAGAAAACATGTTAAGAGCCAGAGGACCAGAGATTGTGTCTTCAAGAAATTACAAGGATGGTACTCCCAGGATCCCTCATCAATATGGCTATCTAAGCAAGACCTGAATAATGGCAACACCAGTAGGCACGCTAATGTGGAAGAGGGCAATATCACAGAGGCTACACTCTTAGACTTCGAGCTGTGGGCAATTAATGACTTCTGAAAGAGGGACGTTAATCTTTCCCAGGGATGAACAGAATACACACAAACAACACTAAATGGACTGAGCAAGTTGTGTTTGCATATGTAAAACAAATCCCTTCAGTCATCTCTTCACTTCCTAAAAACCTACCTCAGATGGCCTTCCCACCCCCACCCCCCCCCACCATCAATGTAGCTCTCAGCCTGCTCTGTGCAATGGACTCTGCCCAGACAGGAAGTGATGTCTTCATACTTTACCTTAGGGACTAAATAAATATGTTAGTTATAGATCCATGAGTGCTGGGAACATCTCAAGAATAACAATCTCACCTAAGAGGGAAACACATAAGTAATGGTGCCATCTTACAAACCTTGGGGCCATTAAAGCTCTGGGGTTTTTAACTTGTATGTCTTTGTGTGTGTGGGCAGGCAGGTGCTGCTAGTCAAATAGAGTAGCAAGTTCCTGGATGGGTGAAAACTCTGAGACTTTAATCCAGTGAAAGTCAAAGTGGCATGAAACTACTTATGGGAAAGAGACCCACGTTTTTGTATCGTGTAAATTAAAAAGTTCTGGTGGTCCTTGGGTATTTGCATTATTTCCTTCTTGGGATAACTGGAATTTACGCTGAAGATAGTCTTCAGTTCCCAGTGAACAGGCAGCTAGCTACTGCACTCGCCTGTAAATGCCACTTCCTAAAATAGCTGTGACTCTGCCAGAGGGCTTTTGTCTGTGGAGGCATCCTGTCACCCACACACAAGCAAACCAGAAATACCAGGGTAGTAAAGCTCTAGTTGTCATCATTAAGTGACAGCAAGAAGTGGTTGGACACCTACCACTTCCTCCTTGTGCCTCGGTGGATTCACTCTGAAGTCAACCTTCTCTACAAGCCCCTCAGAGCTTCGAGCTAGGTTGAGCTCTGGCCCTCAGTGATCAGGAAAGTGACTGAGTACATGATACATCTGCATCTTCTTTCCTTTCTCACTCTCCCTTTCCCTACTGATGTTTTCAGGAACCAACCTCCCCCCCCCCCCCCCCCCGCGCCCCAGCAACCTACCTCCCTGTGATGTCTTTTCTTTGGATCTGTTTCCTAGGGATTAGAAGAAAGACTTTACCCTTGGTTCCTTCTGGCTTTTTAGTAAATTCCTTCTGGAGATAGGCTTCAGTTCTCAAGGCAGTAAGGACTGCTCTGTATTCAGAGTGGCAAATTACTGACTCTCTACCTCTTGGCTTCTATAAACTAGAGTCACATTAGTCTGCTGTCCCCTCAACTACAGGGTACATATGTAGTGTGGAGTGAATAGCACCTGGAGTGAATAGCTTGATTTCTATGTGCATGAGAAGTAGAATTGCTGGATTTAGCATACAACAGTACTAAGGACTCATGGGGCTAAAGATGGTAATGAGTAAAATGAATAGAAGAGGTCTTACCTATAAAGTGGGACATCTGTCTATAAAGTATGATTTTACTTTGCACGTTTCATGGACGCTTCGGAATGAATTTCATGTCAGAGAATGGTTTGAGACATTGAGAAAAGTAGCATTCTGATGAGATTTCTTTTAACAAGATCCCATTAGGAACTAGATATGTGCCCCTGCAGTTGAGAGGACAGTAGATTGGTGACTGACTCTAGGTTATAGAAGCCAAGACGGAGAGAGTAGGTAATTTGCCATTATCAAAAAACAACAAACAAAACGAACAGCTAATAGAGTCTTAGGCTTTCCCAGCACCCCAAGGAGATGATCTTTCTAACATATTTGTTGACAAAATGATGTTTTCAGTAAGATCGAGTCTGGTTTTGTGCATAAGACAGAGAATATGTATGAATATATGTTGTGTTAAGTCTTAAAATTAAAATCACCTATGAAACAAATGGCTTTTGAAAAAGTACCCAGAGTTGATAGCTTGGTTTCTATATGTATGAGAAGAAGGATTGCTGAATTTAACATACAACAATGTAAGGCATCCAGTTAAATTTGAAGTGGATCTGAATAGGAATTGTCTCAAGTATTAGTGTACCCCCTGTATTCATTAGGTATATTTATATGTAGAAGGACCAACCACTCAGATAACACCCCAGGGTAGCTTCCATTCTCTTTCATCTGACCACCCCACTTCCCACCCACCCTCAGAATCTCAGAGGACTCAAAATAAAGGAATGAGGAAAAAAGAAACCTTGAGGTGTGGATTGGTTGCTTTTCTCATTGTTGTGATAAAATACCAGGCAACAGAGACCTACGGGAGAGTTTATTTTGGCGCATGAATGCAATCCATCTTGTTCAACACTCTCCATTCTGGCAGGAAAGGCAGAGAGAGATAGGCATTGGTACCCAGATCACTTTATCCTTCTCTCCCTTTTTACCCAGTCTAGGTCCCAGCCCATGAGAAGGTGGTACCATATCCATGGGAGATCTTTCTTTCTAAATTAGACCTTTAGAAACAAACTCACAAACATACTCCGAAATAGATCTCCTTACTGGTTCCAAATCCACTGATGTGGATTATAAAGCCAAAGCATCTAAGAGTGAGGCTGGTGGAAAAATAGACTCTTAGAACAGAAGATAAAGGCTTTGCTATGCTCCCACTCTCCACTAAAGCGCTAGTGAGAATCTAACGCTTTACTTATAACCTTTCAGTTAATTAATCTATTGAACATACATTTATTGAGTGTCTGTTGTATGTCATGAAAAATGCTAAGCACTTGCTAGACAGCAAGAAGTATGGAAGGCCAAGTTCTTAGCCTCATAAAAATTTGATTCTAGAACTATTATTTGTAGTTGAACACAACAAAAATTTGAAACCACGTATTGCTCTCGCCTCAGCCATCGTTGAACAATATAGTGTCAGAAATTCTAAAAGGAAAAAAAAAGTATGCATGGTGAGTATTTTCATTTCAGGGCTGGTGGAATCCTGGGATGCAGAATCTGTGGATGCTCAGAAGGCTGTTTATATGTGTTTCCACACCACACCATCCTCTTACTTCTCAACGGGTCTGAAGCTGCATGACTCATTCCTGATTCTCTGCCTCACTCTTGCGAAGCTTATTTCACCTAGTCACAGGAGAGACAAGCGAGGTGTGACGGTGCCTTGATTCTGGATCTGGTGGAGTGAATGAAGTGCGCAGCCTCAAATCCAGAAGCCATCCATTATGCATACTTACAGTTTCATCACATATGACATTTTTAAGAAAAAGGGAGAAGAAAAAAAGATGTAGGATAGTTTGAACTCCTGCTTCTAGAACTTGATTTCTCATTGCCTCCCTAAACCCCACTGGATATAGTCTACAGAAGCTGGAGAATGAAAGGGATGCTGACCAGGAGGATGCTGACCATGAGGATGCTGACCACGAGCTACATGCTCTCCATGTAGCTCTACCTCTCAAGGAGGAATGAATGGGGTTTAATAAGTCAACGGGGAAGTCGAGGTCTTTAGGCTGATTGCCCATTTTCAGCTTGAGTATCTTTGGGGAGAGTTTTACCTTCGGTGTCTTATTCGCTAACAGTGTAATTCATTTTGTAAGCATATTCAAAGGAACATATTTGACAAGGAAGATTTCACCTGAGGAACCTCGGAAGGTGTATCTTTAGATATTTCTTTGCACTTTCCATGTTTGTCTAGAGTGTTAGTCTCATACAAAATGCAATCTGAGAAGGTTGACCGTTTGATGCTTCTTATCCTGTGTTAACCATTTCCCTTTGCTCTCCTCATGTTCCCCCATCAGTGATATTACAGAGTTTCTGCCCAAGTGGAAGAGTAAAGCGTTGTCCTGAGTACAGAATAGAGGAAATGGAATTTGTTGTCTGCAGGTCAGGCCTCCTCTAGCGTCCATGGCATGGTAGCTATGAGTCTATTTCCAAAATGTCCTCATGGAGATGATTTGCACAGTTGTTAAATGTATTTTAGTCCAAATTTGCTTATCCTTGAGATAAGGAAATGTGGTTCTCAAAAGCCAAAGCCTCGTGGTACTTAGGATGGTATAGTAACCATTTCTTGGGCTAGAGTTTGAATCCTGAGAGCTGCCTGACTTCGTTAGAAGATGGATCTATTAATAATAGCCTATGGGAGAAACAGGAGGCATTAGGCACAGTTGACACTTTATCTCCCATTTCAAAGGAGGAGCTCGCACAACACATACCCCGTACCTTCCTCCTTAGAAAGTTAGATGGTAATATTAAATATTAAAATAAACTTGGAGGCAAGACTCATGAATTCCCTCCCAGAATTCCCTCATAAGCCAAGGGCCTATGAACTTTGCATGGGGCCTTCCCTGGTGCTGAGTACTATTGCAGTTTGTCACTGAGTCTATAGAATTTTGATGGCCACACAAGCCTGAACAGTTACAGTCCAGCTCTACTGTCTTTGCTTTTCATGCCCTTCACCCAATCTTATAATCAAAATCTACCTATAATTTATAATGGGCTTTCTTCTTTGGCTGATTCCTCATTCAAGTAAAAATTTTTTTATTTGTCATTCGCTCCGATAGAAACCATCTCCTAAACTGTCATTGTTCATTCCTTTGAATAATCATTCTTTCCCATCGAGCAGCCCTCCCCCTACTTAGACTAATGCAGCCAGCTAGTTCTGTGCACCTGAGCTGTTTGCTTGTAAGTGCTGCTGTTTTCCAAAGAACTCAAGCCTTACAGCTTCCACTGCATTTTGCAATGCAGCACACTTGCCCTTCCCATCACATGGACTTATGTGCAAGTTTTATGATTATTCAAGAGAATCGTTGTGTCAGAAGAATGCTGAATTAGGCCTGAGTGATACTGGAGTATCAGAAGCAATGTGAGCACCGATTTCAGGAGCCTAATCACACACCCAGTCTCCCGTGGTTAACTCTACATACAGTATAAATAGCTACATATGTTACTTTATACTGTAATTCAGTGTAGTTAGTAACTGCGGGACAAGAATTGCATTGTTTTCCTTTGCATTTCTATACGTGAAGATTGGTCTTGACAAAACGTTGAAGGAGTGTTAATTTATTTATTTTTTTTTTTGCATTTTTTTTATTAATTTATTCTTGTTACATCTCAATGTTTATCCCATCCCTTGTATCCTCCCATTCCTCCCCCACCCCCATTTTCCCATTATTCCCCTCCCCTATGACTGTTCCTGAGAGTTAAGTTAGTTCAGGCAGAATGCTGTTACTCCTCTTTTCTCAGCATGCTTGGACCATTCTTTCTAATTGTATGATAAGAAAACATCGCAGTATCTGCATCTGCTCCTCTGGCAGTCAGCTAGCAATGTGATTATATGATTTTCTTTGTCAAGCATTGCCACTGCCTTATCTCCATTCCATGCATCACTCTGGTTTTCTTTTGTAGTATTAAAGTCATGCACACTTTTATTTCCCTTATTTAAGCACACAGCACATTATATTCCAAGTAGGCTGTATTATTCAGTGAAATTTGCTAAACCTTTTCCCACATACATTTTGCTGAGTGATTGTGTTCCACTGTAGCATCAAGGGCAGGCAGATAGCAACTGTGCAGAGTCAACTCTCTATCTTCACGTGGGTTTGAGGATTGAAGGAAAGTCATCAGACCTGGACTGCAACTGCCTTACTCCCTAAGTCATCTCTCCAAGCCAAGAAGAACCTACGTAGTAACTGTCTGTAGCTTTGAGGCCAATACATTTAAAATGTCTGGAAATACATTAGGAAGCTTTGCTTTTCACCCGCATGGTCCTCATCCATGGGTGGGAGGGGGAGGGGCAGGGGTAGCTTCAGGCTAGGGCTACAGTTTAAGTGTGGGAGTACCCGGCCTGCGGGGGTTCCACTAAAACTCAGGAGGAAGTTCACCAGTTGAAAATGCAAGACACAAAGAAGGAGAGCAAGTCTGATTGATCAAGCTCTCAAACTTTATTAGTCAGGCAGCAGCTTTTATAAGTCAGAAGGCAGGGAAGCATATTGCTATAGCAACCCAGCTGCATGCTTTTCTCAAAACACAGGGAATTCCAGGCAGGGTCATAATGTCCTGCCACACAGGGTATCTGGCTCCATCTTTGTCTAGTCTAACTACTAAACCATAACAGGGTTGCTCCATCTCTGTCTTTAGTCTAACTGCTGACCCACAACAGGGTCAGCTAGTTTCTGGTGAAAGGCAAGCTCTGGGAAAAACAGAGACTTAAAAGGTGCAGGCTCTGACAAGATGGCTGAACATTGGCCATATGGCTTATTGTCCCCAACATGAGAGATAGTCTAGGACCTGACTGGAGGCCAGGGGCTACCAAACGTAGTTTTCTCATGTCAAAGTCTGGAAGCTTGCAGAGGGAAAAATGGGAGCAGTGAGTCTGCAGCCGTGGCCTGACGCACTGCGAATTCTGCCCTAATCCACTGGTGAGGTGCTTCTCTTTGTAACACTAAGTCAGGCCTTTCACCGTGTGTGGATATTGTTTGTCCCTCAATGGTTCGTGTTCTAGAAGGCTAGCCCCCATAATATCAGGCAGAGGGACATTTCAGTGGGAGTCAGTGTCATTTATGCCCCAAGAAGTCCACCCTTGTGAGTAGATTCATGTCACTTCATTCATATCCTTGACCCTCATACTCCTGAGTTAGTTCTTGTGAGAGTAACTTTTTTGTAAAGTGAGTCGGCCCTGAATTTTCTATGTATACACCCTTCTTTTTCCATTTTTCTCTATGAGGTGAACATCATGCTGTCTGGACCACTGAGCTATCACCATCATCCACTAAATACACTTGCTAAATTATGAGTCCTCAGCCTCGGGTATTTGTACCAAAGTGGAGCATGTTTATTATAAGTCTTACCAAGTAACAAACCTAACTTTGAATGGTTTATCACATTGAAAATTACTCAAACTCAGATAAATTAATAAAATTACACTGGTGTTTTAATGTATTGGCTAGTGTATTATAGTATAATTTGATTGTTTACTCTTATTGATCATTATGTGGAGAGTATTTAAAAGAATAATTGTTTTTTAAATTCCTTATTAAAAGTTCTTTTAACTCATCAAGCATACCTATGAATGAATGTGTACACATTTACACAGAACACAGGGGTGTTCCAATCCATCTAATGACTATGAAGATTAGATGAAGTTAGTTGATGGCTGTGGGTGACAATATTATATTTGTTGAATTATAGATTAAAATGTATATATATAATTGTGAATATATGTACACATATACATATATTTATGTATGTATATATGAGAAAACTGAGTCTCAAATAACACTTGCCCAGAACTGGCAGTTAAAAAAAAAATAAATTCATTCTATCTTTTTATTTTAGATGAAACCAGTAGATAAAAACTGTGCCCTTCTTACTCTCTAGATGGTCGTGCTGGCTGAGAGAGCTTTAAGATGTTCTGTTGTGTAGCTTTTGTTGTTTCTCCTACATTATTGATTTCTTTTTTACTTGGAAAATCAAAATTGAACCTTGTTCTATAAGTTGATTTCTACTCTTCAGAGGTTTAATCAAGTTTTACTTAACTTTTCTAAAATCAGGCAGTTTTTCTTTTTTCTTTTTTGATTTCATGTGTTCATGGGAGAATTGTTATCTGAGTGAGCACTGAGATACATCCTATCACTGCTATGGTTTCTTGCCAACTTCAGCATATGCTGCACATGGTTTTGATTCTGCTTCTTGCCCCTTTGCCTCTTCTTCTTCCTGTTTGTTTTTTGAGATAAGACTGACCTTTGACTCACTAGGTAGCCAGAAATAATCCAAGACTTATAAATGTGCTTTTATTTCAGCCCCCTAAGTGCTGGGATATGTGCACCAGTCCACCCAGCTTAGATGTTCTTAATTGTGAGTATTGGCAATAGCTTTGGTCCACATATATGAGCAAGACAAGTGCAGTGAGTAAGACAGTGGAGAAATCTCTCCAGTCTTCATTGTAGTCAGCCTATAAATATTTAAAGAGAACTAAATAGCGTTTTATTTACTTATTTTGAAATTTTAAAAATCAATTCAATTTTTTACAGTATATTTTGATCACTCTATCCTCCCCCAAGTCCTCCCAGATTCTCCCAACTCACCCACCTTTGTTCTCTCTCTCTCTCTCTCTCTCTCTCTCTCTCTCTCTCTCTCACACACACACACACACACACACACACTCCCTTTTTCTTGAAAAACAGAAAGAAAAACAAAATCAAAATAGGCAGCTTTTTATTACATTTATGCTGAGGAAACATTAATAATTAGTAAACTATTGATCTAGGATTAAGTAATGAAACTTACAAAAATATTAGAGAAAATAATACCATTTTGACAACTATTTTGAAACAACTAATAAATCCTACAGAAGATAAGAAATGTGAATCCCCAATGGACAAGGAAACTTAAATTGAATTATTGCGAGAGTTTGCACTGCTGTTGATGGATGTCCCCCAGCTGCCATGCTTTTACTTGATCAGAAGATAAAAAGAATAGAAACCTTTAGACCATTTGTACATTATTAAAGTGAGTTGGAATTCAGGAAGACATCTGATTCCACTAAATCGGCCAAGAGGATGTAGAAAACAGATGGTATTTCAGACCAAAGGAGAGCCCCTTGAAGACCTTCAGACTTAGAATCCATCTGAACACATACTGCCGTCGTAATTTTGGATATCCGTCCCCAGCAAAGTGCCTGGCACACAGTACTTGCTCAGTGAACGCCTGAGGAGGCAAGGCATTCCTGTAATGCAACTTTAAACCTTATGGAAAATATTTATATTCAGTGTTTTTCCTTTTTGTCTACAAGCATAGTGGAATCCAAATAAATTACTGCTGCTTGTGCTCATTTTTGTATATTTGATTTGCTTTATATTTTTATTTTAAGCTAATGTATTATTTTCAGATTTGAAGATAAAAATGTGGACTCATAAAAATAGTGAAACAGTGGTGTAAATTAAAATGAACACATGTGAAGGAAAACTAAGCAGATTTCAGAGTCTGCCACTCTAACGTAAACCTGGGTTTCAAAGTTTAAACTCCAAAATCCATGATGTTATTTTTTAAGCTCCATAAAGCATGCCTGCAGCTGACTACATTGTTCAAATACATTTTGTATGCATTTGGCTCCATTGCATCCAATAATTGTGATTTTTGTTCCTCTTACTTGTTACTCATGGCTGCTTTATCTTTAATATTTAAAAAATTTTAAGGGGAAATGGATTTTGTACCTTGGGAAAAAATACTGTGTGAAATCACTCAAAAGCATGATTTTAAAACCAAATAAATACTCTCTTCGTCCCTTGCTTGCACAAGTTATTAATGTAACAATAGCAGAACATTGTTATGTACATGTAAGATGGAACGAGCTCTGTCCTTTTCAGAATTATTGAATACTTTATTACAGAGACTAGGGGGCACTCGGATTTTCTACAGCTATTCCTCTGTTTCGAAACCTTACCCTGGTGCAGCATGCCTGCCATCATAGCAGTTCCAGATGCTGAGGCAAAAGGGTCCTGGGAACAAACTATGCATAGCCTGGGCTGGGAAGACGTTATCTAAAAAGAAAGTATAAGGCAAAACAAATCTAACAAACATACACCACAAACTGGCCCAAAGCAAATGAAACATTCTACATGTGGCAATATTGACAGTTTACTGAGAGAAAAACCTACAGTAGTTTTCATAAAGCTTTAGACGAGCATAATGCTTTTAAAAATGAGTCACGTCGCAGTCTTTGTACGGACAGTGCATTTAAAGACACATGGAGCAATACATATTTCCCTGAGTTCTATACAAAGTGGAGGCCAGTACAGGAGGGCGCAAAGCTTGAAATTCCTGGTCTTTGTTGATGAGACTTTTTCTAATGACTCTGCTGGAGAGAGACAGTATCTTCTCTACTGTGTGCTTATAAGAAATGGCTTATCACGGATTATGGCTTACGGGTATCTTTTTTTCCCCTTCACTCTACCCACTCTTAGCAAGTTCCCTGGTTTGAAGTTAGCTGTCCAAGTACATAGTCTAGAGTCTGGTATCAGTGCATGCCATTTAACCTCGATATCTCATTCAAGACCATTCATTTTCTGTTTATCTTGAGTATTACCACTGCCAAATACAGACCCCATTAGTATGGCTTAAATGTATCTCCCAAAGTTCATGCAAACTTGATCACCACAAAGTCTTGCTGGCATGGGGATCCTAATGGGAGGCACTTGGTCATGTGTCACCACCTTCACATGACCAAATGCCTTCCATGATGTGTCTGCTGTTGTGGGAATAAGTTTGTCCCCTGTTGTATGTTTCTTCCTTTCCCCTCCCCTCCCCCCTCCCTCCCCTCCCCTCCCCTCCTCTCTCATGGGATGATTCAGTCTGGGTGATGTACTCCCATGGCTCCAGAACTGTGAGGGAAAAGTTCTGTTCATTATAAATTAAGCAGCGTGTGGTATATGTCAAAATAGTACAACAGAATATGGCACCCATGAAAGAGAGGTGACAATAAAAAGTAGGCTTCAATCTATATTTTCAGAATCTTGAAAGAATACAGTTATGTCACTAGCATAGGAAGAAAACATAAATTCTAAAAGATGCTTTATATGCTCCAAAAGCATGTGACTTGTTAAGAAGTCAAAGTCACATATTAAAATTAGAAAGTGCATGTCGTTGTTAAAGCCTCGGACTTCTGCAGTTATTTCTGATTCTGGCTTCTCCTCCAATACACTCACACATGTGCAAACACACATGTGCAAACACACATGTCTTCACAATAGCTTGATTGTGATGTTCATAAAGAGAAATAAACAATTCTTAAGTGAACCGTGCCCCTCCCCTTCCCTTTGAGATGGCAGTGTATGGTGACTTGGGCTCAAACTTGCCAAGTCGTCAGCCTGTGCTAGACTTCCTGACCCTTGTGCCTCAGCCCTACGAAGCATACAGTCAATATTGTGTTTCCATCTCTTGTATGTTCGTGTCTAGCTCTGACCTTCTTGAGCTCATCCAGAGGGGTTGGCTTGAGGTTCTTAAGAGCAGCATCCTTTGGAGGATGCTTATGAGGGAATTTGCATTTTAAAGAGGGATTTGACTCACAGTAGAGGGCATTAAAATTACAAAGCTTCACTTTTCTGAGACTGTTTGTCTCTTGTTTAAGAGATATTTGTCATATACACATTTTCCTGCCCAGTTCGTTTTCATAAAAAAATTTATATGCTTTTTTCTGTGAAATATTATCAAGAGAGTATAGCAGATGGCCTGGCAGAATTTGCAGTCCATTTTGTTTTACCATAGAATGCAATGAATCACTCAAACCTTCTTCTAGTTGGTGATCATATCTATTATATATACATTTGATGTTTCTCTCAGTTTCCTGGAGTTAAAGTCCCCAGACTCTCCACAGCCATAACTATATTTTTGTGTGTTTTGAGTTGACCAGTGGTCTGCAGTATCTATCTACCTTCAGCGTAGGCCTGGTTCTGAAGCATGGCTCACCAGTTGGGACTTTCAGCCTTAGTCTTTAAACTCTGAAGGAGGTGAAGGTCGAACTGGTTACTGATGGGCAGTAATTCAGTCAAGGACTGAGTTGAAGACGATTCTAGGTAGCTGCACAGGGGAAGGTTCCCGGAGGCCAATGCACCTGCATGGCATGAAGCAATGTATGTTTATAACTGGCCTCTTAAAGAATCTGTTTTGTGGGACTGAGCTCTCAGTCCATGAGATCTAAAGCTATATATAGGCAGAGCTTGTTAGAGTTGAGTAGATGATAGGAAACAGATTCCTGTTGCAGAAAAGAATCATTTGTTTGATGTACCAGGAATATCGTTCCCATGTCTGGTGTTAAACGCATTTTGTCATGTGGTGGATAGAGAATACGAAGAGTATACTTTGGTTTTTCTCATGTCCTATGTGTGTTTAGTGAGAGCAGACATTTACATGGAATGCCAGGCTCTGCAAGTAATAAGAACTTCTGTGAGATGTCATCGTCTTCCTTAAGGGTCCTACAGTCTAGCATAGTGGTTCTCAACCTGTGAGTCATGGCCCCTTTGGGGGTCAAATGACCCTTTCATAGGGGTCACATCTCAGATATCCTGAACCTCAGATATTTACATTATAATTCATAACAGTAACAAAATCATAGTTATGCAATCTAGCAACAAAATAATTTTATGATTGGGGCTTACAACAACATGAGGAACCATATTAGAGGGTCACAGCATTAGATAGGTTGGAAACCAGTGGTCTAGTAGAAGAAAAGAGGTATGAATACATGCTAAGTTCAACAGCCATAGAATAGTCTAGAAGTCAGAAGAATATGAGTTAATCATTGACTATGGTAAGGAGGTAGAGTAAGTTCTCAAAAGTATATAACAAAAAAATCAAAATCATTAGAGCATGGCTAGGGATACTTTATGGTGCTTAGAGCACGGCTAGGTATATTGTATGGTGCTTAGAGCACGGCTAGGTATATTGTATGGTGCTTAGAGCACGGCTAGGTATTGCTAAAGCAAGTTCAGTAAGAGCTCATTGTAGACTCTAGGCGAGTTCATTGTAAAATACTTTCAGCTTTCTGTGTGTTTGAAAATTGCCATAATAAATGATGAAAAAAGACTAGAGCATGCAAGAGGAAAGTAATAAACTATTCTGACAGGCATTTAATTTTCATGCAATGTGATAGAAATAAAATATGAGAGCGAAGTCCTATGAAAATTTTTATTTTATTCATTCTCTCCTCTATTTGATCAGAAGACGACGGGTGTTTAATGTTAGAAAATATAGTGTGCACCCATCAGCAAGTACCAGAAATTCAACTCGAGTTGACTGACCTATAAGGGAGGTGGATATTACTCAGAATATGGAGACAAAAGTTATTCAATTCAATTCCTCACAAACCCTCTCAGAGGCTTAAGAACCTGCTCTGCTGTTAGGGCATCTGATCTTCACAAGCCTCATTCTTCTGTCTCAACATCAGGGCTGCCCATGGTCTGTTGTTTAGTTTTGGAGTCACTGTCTCCCTATGTAATACAGGGTGGCCACACCACACAAGGTGGTCTCCTTGTTGCCACCTCTGGGTTGCTACATAGACAGGTATAGAGAAACCTTGATTGCCACACTCAGTCTTGGCCTTTTGCATTCTAGAAAACTGATGGCTACACCTTTCTGTCTTACGTGGACTTTCCTGCTTGTGTTGAATCCACCTCTGGTAAAATGAGGAGGAGGTGTGGGGCCAGGCTTTGTGAAAGATTGATGATGGCATCAGCTCATGTTGGTAGAAGCCATAGGCAGAGGAACCTAATGGTTACAGAAGCAGAATGAGAGGCATCAAAGTGTAAAAGTCACATATAAGGTACTCTAGGAAAATTTGTGAGTATAACATATCCTTTAAAATAGAATTTCATTATGAAGTAACTTTTGCCAGTGATTGTGATAGTTGTGTGTTTTGTATGAAAGCTATGAAAAGATTAAAGCAAATAATCATTTGTAATCTTATCATTTATAAGTAATCAAGGTTAGTATATTCACATTTCTTTCTAGCACATGCACCTTTATAATACCATACAATGTTGTGTTCTACTTGATTTGCTCCTATTGTTTTCTTGGAAAAATTCATGTGGCATAGAATCAAGCCAAGTTATATGAACATTTACAAGATGTATTAAGAAAAGTCTGTGTGCGTGTGTGTGTGTGTGTGTGTGTGTGTGTGTGTGTGTGTGTGTGTGTGTGTGTACGTGTGTGTGTGTGTGTGTGTGTGTGTGTGTGTGTGTGTGTGTGTGTGTGTACGTGTGTGTGTGTGTGTGTGTGTACGTGTGTGTGTGTGTGTGTGTGTGTGTGTGTGTGTGTGTGTGTGTGTGCGCACGCCAACCTAAGTGTATGCTGGGACTCTAACTTGAGTCCTTTGCAAGAGTAGAAATGCTTTTGATGCCTGGGTCATCTTTCCAGGCCTATATTAGTACCCCTGACGCCCAGTATATACTGTCACACTGAGCTTGTCTGTGCATACACCTCACTGATGAGAGAAACACCATTTTCCTACATATGCCTATTGTTAAACAGCAACTGCTTTTAATAGCCATGTTCTTTGCCAACTTTTAGTTTCATGGACTCCTCAAAACCTATAATAACAAAGAAAAAAGTATTACCTATGCCCATCAACATCTTGTTTTCTTTATTTACTTAGATTTTTCTTTATTTAAGGCTAGGTGCAGGCCTGAATGTAATAGCTTTTGCCTTCCTTTAAGACCGGCATTCCAGAGGCAGAGGCAGGTAGATCTCTGTGAGTTAGAAACTAGTCTGGTCTATAGCAGGTTACAGGCCAGCAACAACTAAAAAGTGAGAACCTATCTAAAAATATTTTTTAAGTTGAAAAAAAGAAAAATATAGGGCTATGTAACCTCTTATTCTTTACTGCTTTCTAAATATAGTCATGATTTCTTAGTCCAGCATCTACAAAGTCTTTAGGACTTAGGCATCTGTGTGCTTGTATGCTGAGTTCTGTGTAGGTTAAGGAGCTATTGTAAGAATGACGGAGTGAGTGGTGAGCAGATGAAATGAATGGGGATACAGAATCTGTTCATCCGGGATGGGATTTGCTATGGGCTTATTAAGTCCATAAAATTTGCAAATTACTTCATAAAGGTGCTTTATAGGTTCTGGCACCTTAATGGTGTTTACCATGGCTAAGAGGAGGCAAAGACTCAGTCAGTGGCAGCTGCCCAGAATCTGGGACAATTGTGCATGCAATTATATAATTAAGTTATTAAAAGTAGTAAGACATTTGCATACAGCAGACTTTGAGTTGTTTTAAACTCTGTTATCTGGAAAGGTTAACAAGTCCTTCAACTCCAGTTTTGTTTTGTTTTAATTCACCTTCATTTCCCACTTGGCCATATTTTGTTCCTGTTAAGTAAACAGGAGTTGTGACTTTTCTCTATAATTTAATATTGTGAGCTCAGTGTGGCCAGGTAAAGGATCTTATGATTAAAGCTTATGATGTTAGAGGGAAAACTCAGCTGGTACACGCACCTTTAAGCTGCTTAGGAGAAAGGTGGCTTCATCTCCCGAAGCATATTTCCAGGACAGATGTGCAGGAGATGGTGAATCCCGAAATTTATCGGAGGCTTAGAGCACCATGGAATCGTGAAGGATCAGTATTCACAGTGTGGTAAATCACTCCCCTGAAGCTTGGTGAAGGGCATTTATAATGTTTTAAGTAGAGGAAAAGCCTGTACTACTTTAGGCCTATCTGCTCTCATCTTCTAAAGGCACAGTGCCCTCCTGGTGAGGGGGACTGTGTGCTCAGGGTGTGCTTTTCTGTCTTGTGTATTCTAAATTTCAGATATATAGTAGCTGTTTTTCCTTTTTTCCTTTTTTTTTTTTTTTTTTTTTTTTTTGAATCGAGGCTGCCTGGAGTCTCTCCCTTAATTATTCTTTTTATCAGTGCATTTCAGATGGACTCACTGGAGGGGTCCTAGCAGGGAGCTGTTGCCACACTGGCTCTTGCTGGGGCATTTTCTCATGCTGATAAGACCCTTGAAATTGGTCCTCTTCTTTTAAGGGGTCCAAGAGCAGGAGGGAGGAGTTCTCAGAAAACCCCGAGGATTCCATGAAGGAAAAGATAGCTGGAAAAATGGCTATCCAATCCCTGCCTCTGCAGCTTTCGCCTAGTGTTTATATGCCTTGGTTTTATTTGCGAAAACTAATGATGAAACATTCCAGCACTCCCTATAAAAAGTGAACTTGGGTAGTTTATCAGCACCCACAGAGCTGCAATCAAAGGATCAGCCCAAGAGGTGAAGCAGGAAAGAGCCAGGAGGTTGGAGTCTGGCAGCTGGTTACCTGCGAACTGTGGGAAAGCAACAGAAGCCACCTTGGGGTTCCCAGCTTGAACTTTGTTCCTACTCTTTGAGATATCCATAGTCCTCTGCTTGCGTTTCCATGGCAACACTTTCTCTTAATAATCAAAGATTATTGCCAACTACCTATTTTTCCTTAGAATGTTCCCATGGTGGTGGGGGGGGGGGTGGGGGGTTGTAGATAAAAGAACAGGTGTTATAATTTCAACATCAAGTTCACATAGAAATTCTGGCATAGGAAGATCAACTGTTCAAGATAACAAACACGATCTTAGATGATCTTGGTTCCAATTTCATTGTTTTCTTTGCACAAGTTTTATTTGGGCCAATGATATTTGAGAGGTATGCTTTAAAATCGACTTGAAAACATCTGCAGTCTCCTAGGCCATGGGCATTGTGCTTTCTCTGGCTTAGAAATTTTATCGGATCCTCGGGGGGGGGGGGCAGGGGGGGGACACAGAAAGCTCCTGCATTGCTGCTTAGCCCTCTCGTGAACATCCTCTTTGGCTTTGCTGGCTGATGGTGAATCTGGCTGTCTGTTAGGGGTCTTCTCATCTTCTGCCCCTACAGCCTTCTCACCTGGGCCTCTTAGGTTTCCCATACAGACCCTGGAGACAGAGATGTTTTCCTGCTTCTCCAGACCATTTTAGACCATTATTCCTTTTTTTGCCAGAAAGAAAAACCACCGTCTCCTTGGAAACAGATTCGTTTATATGTTCCCAGATTATGTCACCTAGAATTAACCTGCTTTCTTTCTTATTTCTTTGTCTCAGCTACAGGAAATCTTAGCATCATTTTTTGGTTTCTAAGAGGATTTTTCTTCTTTTTATTTCAAGTAACATCTTAACTGTTCATGGCTTCAGTATAGAACTGAACGTTCTTGTTTGGCCCATCCATCACCTGGTCCTTGGCTTCTTCACCGTCTCTCTTTCAGCTTGTCTTTATTCTGTTCTTCTCTCCCTTAGCTTTTTTGTTACATGGCCTGCCTTTTTATTTTAACGACCCAAATTTGTATTTATTTGTTTCTTGCATTTAAAGTATTATTTGATATCACCCTTGACTTGAGACTCTTTGATATAGTCCTTAACCACTATACAACTGAAACCAACTACCTTACGGGCTTTCTCTTTTCGGTGCTTTTACAGGAGCCTAGTTCTTTTCATTGTCAACTTTAATTAGGTTGATTTTATGCTCAAGTGCAAATTGCCTTCACTAGCATAATATATGTGCATGGGCCTATCACAATTAGATGCAAGCACATGAAGATGGCTTGGCTTTGTGGATAAGGGCCATCACCGTTACCTCTTTTAAAGCAATATTAACATCCATTATACCCCTAGCAGCAATGCCTTCCATGGCCCTGGTGGTAGTGTACAGGTGAGACCAAATCTTGAATGCACCCAACCTTTGGAGGCAGCTGTAGAGGACTTTAATTCAGAACATGGCTGCTCTGGCAGGAGATCACATCTAAAGACATTCTAGGTCTGTGTGATCTGCCTGGAATACAAACATGCCTTTAATCCAGGAGACAGAGGCAAGCAGAACTGAGCTCAAGGCCAGCCTGGTATAGATGTAAAGAAAAAGGTTAGGTAAAGAAAAGCTTAGGTCCATGCATGGTGGTACATGCCTTTAATCCAAAACAATGAAGGTAAAGATGATTTGTAGAAGGAAGCACCCATGTTTGAAAGTGATGTTGAACTGAGTGGCAGAAAAAGTGATGAATCAGAGAAAGATTTGGCATAATAGGGTATGGGCAACTCTCATGAGAAGAAAGAGGAAAGGGAAGCTACTTAAGGGGCAATGCAGAGAGAGGGGGGAAGAGGAAGAGGAGGCAGCTTTAATGGGACAGTAATAGAGAGACAGGTTGCAGAGAGAGAGAGAAAGAGAACTCAGGTGAAGACAGAAGGAGCCAGAGAATGAGAAGGAGGCAAGGTATTAGAAAAGACTACTGGCTGGGCGTGGTGGCGCACGCCTTTAATCCCAGCACTCGGGAGGCAGAGGCAGGCGGATCTCTGTGAGTTCAAGGCCAGCCTGGTTTACAAAGGGAGTCCAGGACAGCCAAGGCTACACAGAGAAACCCTGTCTCGGGAAGAAAAAGAAAAAGAAAAAGAAAAAGAAAAAGAAAAAAAGAAAAGACTACTGGAGTTAATTTGAGACCAGGCGAAGCAATTCAGAGGTGGAGAGAGAAGCTACATTGCCTAAGTCAACTGGGAAAAGAGTTTGAGCCAGAACAGCTGAGTTGAACTAGCTGGCTATGAGCTCCGTAAGAACAAGTAAGGGTGATCTTACTAAGCAGTAAGTCCCAGAGGCTGAAAACATTCTAGGCCTAGGATAGATTGTACAGAGGCTAGAAGATTCCAGGCCTACGCCTAGGTTAGCAGGCAGAGGCAGTCATCCTCTGACACAACTGAAACAGGCGAATAAACGTTCCTTTTACAGGCAGCAGCAGAAAAGTGTGCCTGTTTTTATCTATCTCTGTGTTATCCGCACCAGCTCCGTATTCCAGTTTCCGGCCTCCTGCTCATGCTACCACGTCCCATCTTTGTACTGCGTTCTCTGAATCCGAGATGTCCCATCATGCATCTGTACAGTCAGCCCTCTGCTCTCTATCCATCCTCGTCTTAGTGTTCGCACTTACCCAGTGTGGAAGTCAAATACCATCATGCACCATGATGACTTCTGCAGAGGAACGCGGTCGGCTCCTTCAGTCAGAACTTCCAACCACTGTTTCTCCTCCTTCACCATCATTCTTCATCAATTCCCAGGCAGCTGAGTATGGCTTCGGAGAAGGCCACCACCGTATTTCCTGGTCTTCAATCACCAGCTCCACAGAGTTCACACTATCACAGCACCCTACACACAGGCATCGTCTTGCTTTCTGACTCAACCTGTTTGTTTCCTAGGCTTTGGGCATTTTCCCGTCTTATTTTTTTTTTCTGCTTCATTCACTTCTTCTATAGCTTACTATTCTTTGTGAGTTTCTTATAGTTCTTGGAGTTCCAAAGCACTTAAATGTGTGTGTGTGTGTGTGTGTGTGTGTGTGTGTGTGTGTGTGTGTGTGTCTTCATTGATAGCAATCCTGTAATGCCAAATGTGCATGAGTTTTTCTTAGAAACTGTCTCACAAGCATGTTGTCAAAAGCAAACAAATGAATAAAAGAAACTATGAATTTTTACCTCAAATCCACCATTCATTTTTTCCCATCTTAAAAAACTGTAGTGTTTTCAGGGGTTCTGAGACCGCTCAGCAGTTGAAAGTGCTTCCTGTGCATGCGTAAGAACCTAAGTTTAAACCACCAGCTCTCACCACCCAACTCAGGTCTTCTGTAAGAGAAACATAAGCTCCTAAGTACTGAGTAATTTCTTCAGCTTCAAATGACTGGATAGTTTTTTAAAAATAAAAATTTTTGGACTAGAAAAGATACATGAAATGACAGTTTCAGTATCCATAAATAAATTGTTATTGGCACTCACCCAGGCCCACTTACAGTGTCTGTAGCTGTTTGTTTGTTTGTTTCATTATGACAGTTGAGTGGAACCATACTAACAGATATTTTGATAGATTGCAAAGATGAAAATTTTACTAGCTGACCCACCATAGGAATATTTGAAACCTCTGCCCTTGATCAACAGACTCTCAACAGTGGCTAGTATCTAAAATTTGTCTTCTCATTAGTTCCAGCGAAAATCTCAGAACTACATTTGGTAGCCCTAGATCAAATAGCTATTTCAGAATGAACCTCTGTTCAAGTCCTCGGTTCATTGCTGAGGTCTGGATCCATGCCTGTCTCTGAAGCTGTGGAATAGGGAAAAATATAATTCCCACTGGGTCACGTCCTGAACTTAGGGGAGGGCCACTCTCATTTGTGACTGAGATGTTATAACCAGAATACGTGTGATTAGAATCTTTGCTTTAAAGCAAGCAAACAAAATTGCTTTCCAACTATGTGATTCTTCTTTCAAGATAGTATATTTCAAAACACTGTCTTGGGAATTGATGTTTGTTCGTTTGTTTGTTTTTTGAATAATTCTCATTCAGTTTAGCATTATGCAAAAATTGATTTCAAGCCATGTCTGCCTTGGATAGGATATGGGTTGTTTTTCAGTCTGTGAAATTCATGTACATGCAATCATTTCTTGGTAAACCAGTTGTTCTGGAATGTACAGAAATCTCTGCCCTATCTGGGCATGTCTTGGATGGCGCCACAATGCAGCAGCACTTGTACATCCTGTCTTCTTGGCAGCAGCCAGGCTTCGTCCTTGGTTATTGGGCCTCATTCCAGCCTTCTCTTCATATTGTAAGAAATAGGAATAGTCCATCCAAAATGGGAGGGGTCCAAACTTTCATCATTTATAGGGCAGGTCACAGTCTTGCCACAGACTGGAGTTATTGGGAAAGAGGAGGCTATTGATCTTTGATCAAACTATGTACCTGCAACTCCCCTCAACAAAGGAAAGCCAATGAAAACCGTTTGCAGGACACCATAGAGAAATCGTCATTTGCTCAGTTTGATGCTTATTGACAGCGATTTGGTGGAGCTCTTAGTTTGGGGAACCATCGTGAATGTGAGATATTGTAGGAGTGGGGAGGCACTGGCCATCATTCTAACTCAGAGGCTTATTAGTTTCCTATCCTAGATGTCACATGAAATACTTGACTCATTGAAATAATTCTTATTACACTGTCACACTGTAGGAGGTTTTGTGAACGAAGCTAAAAATAGTTACTTTGAAAAATCACACAAATTTCTTCATAAGATGGAAGCTGTTATTTCTTTATTGATTATTTCAATTAAAAAGATTGATTTGGAAATTAGATTCTGATATACTAGAAAAGTTAGTAAAGTGCAAAACTTTTTAGCTGTTCTTTGCTAGCACTTTCTCTCTTAAATAGCAGTATTCATATTTTGACATTTCTTTTCTTTGCAAATCATCTCATTGAGAATTCTACTTAATAGGGAATTATTCAGAAAAAGAAATTATATTTTTATGTGAGTGACTAAAATGAAATATCTAAGTGCCAAAGGGTAAAAGTAAGCTTTTATGGTTGTAAAACTATTAACTGTAGATGTACAATTATTTTATTATTGATGTCCCATATAACTGGCCTAGCCCTGCACTGTTGTATACATCTTCTGGCATAAAGTGTGGCTCACACAAAACCTCAGAACTCTGAAATACTTCATTAGAAAAACAATTAAATCAAAATATTTTCAAAATAACTCCTAATTTTACCAGTAGATTTTATGTGGGTTTTTGACAAAGGTCATAGCCAGTGATCATATGAAATAAAAGCCTCTTAATGGGACAGCAAGAAATTTACCAACTACTGATGGGATCAATAACTAGGCCTATGAACAGTGTTTAATAAATATTTGGTTTTCAACAAATTTCCTTCCCACTATAACCACTGATAATTTATAGTGTTATAATAATAATATTCTCTGTTCCTATAGCTCCCCAATCTTTGTGTGTGTGTGTGGTATGTGTGTGCACGCGTGTGTGTGCATGTGTGTGTTTCTATCTCTAATACACAAATAAACACAGTGCTCTTGGAAGAACTCGGTATCATTACTCCCAAATAAAGAAGAAAAAAGAAGGAAAATTATAGTTGTCCAATATTCTGAAAATACTTAGTCCATAGAGGGCTGCTTCTAAGGCAGATAATAGTTAATTTTCAAGGAGGATGGTCAGGTTTGGCACAGTTCTATGAGGAAATTTGCTGATCTTAGACCATAGTCAAGAGACAGCTGTTAGAAATTAGTAACAATAAATATTAGAACATAGTTGGGAGCCTGCCGTGGTGGCACATGCCTGTAATCCACAGTACTCAGGGAGGCAGAGGTAGGTATATTTCTGTGAGTTTGAGACCAGACTGGTCTACAAAATGAGCCTAGGACAGTCAAGGCTACCCAGAGAAACCCTATCTCAAAAAACAAAACAACAAAAAGAATGTAGTTAGGAAGTATGCTGGATTAGTTATTATCCTTCATCAAGGAAACTTCTAGACCATTACAGAAACCACATCCAAGCAAAATACATCATTATGGAGCCCAGTCTCAATCAGTACATCTACAATACAACTCTGGCACCTAACACTCAAGGATCATTCCAGGAAAGGAGGTGAAAAGATTGTGAGAGCCAGAACAGGAAGTTACTGTGAGAATGTCTCCTAGAAATGTCAGAGAAGCTCTGCCCATAAAATCTTACCAACATAACTGCTTGAACATGACTGGAGCGAGTATGATACCAATAGACATGCCAACATGAACTCACAATGCCTCAACCCTAGACAATCAAGCAATGTTGCTAGTGTGAGAAATACTTTTCCCCCAGTGGAGAGCACACATATTGGTTATCCAATAGGAAATGGTCATCCATTTAAACATATACATACAAGTAACATTATAAGGACTGAACAATTTGTATTTATACATTAGGAATATATATCTATATGTTTAGGAATACACACACACACATACACACACACACACACACACATACACACCCCAATAATTAAAGAAAAAGAGGCCATGATTTTAAGAGAGGGAAATGTTGAAGAAGTAGAGAAATGATGTAATTGTATTATAATCCCAAAAAACAAAAATATATAATTAAATAAAATATAAAATGAGTGAAGATCCTAGCTATTTATGCTATTAAAACTAGAGATCCTTAAGACTGTCTGTTAAAGCCACCCTGGTAGAGATCCCAAGACTATGTAGTGGCAAAAAACGTACTTTACCTGCAAAGCTCAGGATTTCCTTGTTTTTAATAGTTGAGTAGTATTCCATAGTGTAAATGTACCACAGTTTCTGTATCCATTCTTCAACTGAGGGACATCTAGATTGTTTCCAGGTTCTGGCTATTATGAGTAAGGCTGCTGTTACAGAACTAAGGGAGGGGAATAGGATGAAGGAGGGAGGGAGGAGGAACAGGAAGATACAAGTGAGGGGATAACAAAAGAGATGTAATATGAATAAATTACTTAAATAAAAATTTAAAAATACATACCTTACAGGAAGACCTGGAGGATTTTATTATTTGAGAGTAGTTCTCCATGAGCAGATTTTGTCTGCATTAATTTGAATGATCATATGACCCTTGGAAACCTCAGTGAAAGTGAGTAGAAATAGATTGAAACCAAGAACTGAACATACAGAGAAAGTAAGGAGCAGCCCTCATGTTTGTGACCCAATTGTCATCAATAAGTGGTTCTAGGATCTCATTTTACCACTAGCTTGCCCTCATGTTAGAGCCTTTGTCTCTGCTGCAAATATAGTTTTGAAAACTTCTAAGATTGCTTTACTATGAAACTCCCAAGCATAACTCAGGCTGCATCCATAAAGCAAACCTACTAAGTGTTGTTTGACTCAGATATTGTAAGACTGTTGGGGAAACTGGCCAGATAAGACTCCAAGAAGTTACAGTATTAGGGAAATATTAGTATTTCTATTAATATTAGACCAGCCCTGACTACACAGGCATTCTCAGATATGGATCATACGTAGACTTCAGCTTAGGCAAAACTGAGACTTCCTCATCGTATTTTAACTCTTGGGTGAAACACTTAAGCCACATCCTCAAAATGGCAAGGATTACACAGGGCCACCCTTTGCCACGTGACCTATGGTGATACAGTCAACTTCCTCTCAACATAGCTTCCTCTGACATAAACTACAAACAGACATGCTGAATAGGGAATTCAAGCAGAAATCTGAAACACCTGCGTAGATCCCCATGGTCACTCTTGCCTTTCCGTCTCACCCTTCCAATCACTGTAATCTCATAATTATCGTATACACCTACATTTTGAAAATCAGATGGAACCGAGCCACAGACGTAGCAGTACCACCATCATATGGAAAGGGTGAGGGACCGTTGGTGCTAGAAGTAACATATAAGCCTCAGTACTGTGTTTGCTACCATAGCCAAAGCTGACGGTTCTTGCAGGTAGAAGGTGTGCCAAGTTAACAAAGACTACATAAATTTGAAGCTTTAGACTAATCTTTATTTTTGTTCTTATTTACAATACGCATCGTTTTGTAAGCAGGAAAAGAACATATTTCCTTTCTTTTAAATTAACTTTCACTTCTTCCATAAAAGATGTTTGCAAAGTTCCAATTTATAACTGTTCACTTAAAGCATAAGCATTAATATCATTTATATTATGAGATTAAAACATATATGCTAATCTCAACATACATAGTGTATGTGTGTGTTGTTCTATAGGCAGGTTGTTGGGAAATGTTAGTATGTTATTTAACAGTTATAAAAATTAAACACTGGATATATTTATATCAACATCCATGAATCATTGAAAAAAGAAAGAGAAATAAGGATGATATGAAGAGGAAAGTACACCTTATTTATATTGGTGTTCTAGCTCTGGGGCACAGTTAAAGAAAAAAAGCGTATTTTTGTTTGCATTAAGAATCATTGATTTGGGGCTAGAGCGATGACTCAGGGGTCAAGATCACCTGTTGTTTTTCCTGAAGACCCAGGTTTGACTCCCAACACACACATAACTCATCACAACTGTCTGTAATTCATTTCCAGGAGATCTTATGTCCTCTTTTGTCCTCCATGGGCACCAGGCACACACGTGCAGACATACATGCAAGCAAAACATGAATTAACTTTAAAATAATTTTGAAATATTTGATTTTACAATGCCATAATAATTTTTATAACATAATCACTTAGAAACTCTGGAGACTTAGACCTGATTACATGGGTAGCACAGGGTTGGACGCGATCCTAAGAAATTATCAATTCTGAAACATCTTGAGAGGACAGAGGCATTAGGGAGTGAAAATCCAAGAGAGCCTAAGTCTTATGCAAACTTCTGTCTTTGTTAATGTGTATTTTCTCCACAGTGAGTATTCATGTTTATTTGCATGAGTTAAAACTGTGGCTTCATCTAGGCATGGTGGCCCAAGTATATTAATTAGAACTCGGAGGCTATATCAGAAGGATCCTGAGTTATTAGAAAACCTAGGCTGCGGAAAGTAACTTTCTTCATCCCCAAAAGGTGTGAATTCACATTCTTTATTGATACTCAAGACTGGGCCCTGGGCCTTAGGCATGAGTATTCCACCACGGAGCTACTTCTCTAGTGATTATTATATATTTTATTTTGAGATAAGCTGCCAAATCTTGCCTGTAACTCACTCTGTATCCTAGGCAGGAGTGTTCATACTCTTTAAGTAGTCAAGAGTTGATTTTGTTTCCTGCCCTCCCTCCACTAAACAACTGTCTCTGGCACAAACATTAGCCAGCATGATAGTTGTAATTTAGTTGAATGAGCTGCTTATTAGCAGAGCAAGACTCTGTGCCTTAAGGAGATCTGCCATTCTATGAGAGTACTGACTTATAGTAGTCCCAACTAGGAAACATGAGGTATAATCCAAGGTTCTTGTGAAATTCACCCGCATTATCTCTTATTGCTCCTATAAACCATTAATTAAGGGCCATTCAGAGGTATTAGCTAGAGGGATGGGTGAAGGAATATCTTTATTCCCTACTTAGCAGAGAAAGGTTTTAAACTAGAAAATGAGCAATTGATGATCGCCTTGCCAAGTATAATTAAGAAAACTCAGCAGCGCTGGTTCTTCCAAGTTCTGGAAGGAAAACCTGCCGAAGGCTGAGATCTGGCCTCGTGTAGCTCACACTAGAAACTCAACATGCCACTTTTTTCTGTCTAATTCTAATTATTGGAACAATCTGTAATCTCCTATAAATAGAATAGCATACTTTAGTAAATACAATACCATAGCAAAAAGGCTTCCTTTGGCCTTCCTCTGATATCAGGCAGGACCTTGGTCCAGCTCTTTTATCCCTTACCTCCTCACCCTTTATGACCCCTCTGTTTTGAACCACCACTAACTTCTTTTATTCTATAGTTTGCTATGCAGTTTCTCAATTTTTCAAAAGCACTGTTAAATTTAGGAAAGTGTCCAGGGCTTCTGTAAGAGAAACACTGAATTTCAGAAACATGAGAAGACATTGAATGTCCTGGGAGGGTCGTTCTCACAGGAGATATTGGAGATTTTTGTTTGTTTGATTTTATATCATTTGTTTTTAACACAAACAGCAACAAGCTGAGAAAGTAAATACTAATAAGAAATATCATGGCCAGCTGCCTATTCTAGGCCGACACTAGAAGAGTTGAGAGAAGAGGAACAGTTGAAGTTTGGCATGGAGGTTTTCTCATAGAAAAAACAACAACAGCAACAACAACATATACACAGAATCTGATCAGATAAAGTGTTAGAGAAAAATAAACAGAATTAGGAGAGCAACTCACAGAGTCTCTAAAATAGGTGCTGACTGGGCAGAAAGGGGTATTCGTTATTAAATAGGCAGATTTGCCTGTGTATAAAGAATAGTTTCAAAAGACAAAATGACCATGAACTTAAAGATCACATGCCTTTTATTTGCATGTTCCCCCAGGGGCAACCTCATTATACCAGGTAGACTGGGTCTTTGAAAGCTCTGGCAGAGGAGCTCAGCCTAATGGAAAGAGAAGGATTGAAGAAGACAGAAAATGGAAACAAAAAATATATATGTAGATTTGTTGCTTCAAAATTATTTTCTTGCTTTGGTTTTGTTTTATAAACTGGTCCATTTAAATGTTTGCTCAGATGACATGGTCCTTAGCACAAGAGACTGTGGTTAGATTTGGCATAATGAGGCCTACTGCAGAATTGAGTTTGAAATAATGGCTTCCTACAACCATTGCTTAGTAACAGGGCTGAATTGTGGGACAGTGATGGTGGTCGCTTTGGTGAAGAATGCTAATGAACACGTTTCCACTACACACTGATACAAATTACCCCTTAGGCCCATGCTGTTTTGATTTGATGAGTTACCTTTCCAAAAAGTGATGATCCTTGATCATTTCTACCAAGTATTTAAGTATCCAACCCATCGCAATGAAAAGTTTGTGCTGTGCTGATTCCTTTCTCATCGCCATCCTCTCTCACTTCTTACAAAGGATGGCACATCCCAAATCTAATTGCTCATAATGGGCCTATTTATGACCCACATAACTGGCTCACACACATTTACTGAAAGCTATAATTTAAAAACTTAAGTCCCTCTAGCAAAAGAAGACAAGAAACAGATCTGCGTGGGTAGATGGGGCAGAAAGAGCTGCTACACTTTAATGGGGAGGGGACACTCAGGAAACCATTGGGAGTTTGGAAAGTCAAAGATCTAAGGCAGGATCAGAAAGGCAAGAAAGTCTGTTCACGGGAGGAAGTGGGGGATAAAGAGAAGTTACAGGCAAAATGTCACGGGAAGAAGAGAATGCAAAGCCAATGAGGTGGATAAGGGCTCTTTGGGGATTTTTTTGTTCCTTACCCATAACCTTTGGCCCTTGAAATTATCATATTAGAGGCCAACTTCCTCAGCATTAGGTGTCGTTTCCTGACCTCAATATGTCTGTGGCTGGCCTCTGTTACAGTCAGCACAGCTTTCTAGAAATGGACCATAGGATTACTTCTTCTTCCTCCTACTCACTGCAGCATGTCTCAGGGGTGCCTAGAGCAATTCAGTGCACTTGTCTTTAACATTAGTTCCAGCTAGGATATTCATTCCTGCTACATACCCTACTTTGCTTTATTTCCAGTCCACACCCCCATTGGCTCCCAGGTGTGCGCAGGGTTCTAACTACACCTAGATTTGTCCCAAATTCCTACTGTGAGGGAATTGAAACTAAGACAGAAACCTATTCCAGATGGACAGATTTAAAACTTGAAAAGTAAAAACATATTGTAAACAAAAATGCTATATTATTGGGAAGAGTTAAGACTTAGATAAATAAAAACATTACTTTCTTCCTCTCACATAAATTTCTTAGTAAAGAGTCTGGGAAACGTTTACCGTTTGCCAGCTTCTGGGTTAGTCCTTTGTAAAGGAAAAAACCTACAGAGTCAATCCTGCAACTGCTGTGCTTTAACCAGATCACTTTAGTTGTAGAAATGGGAGCCCTTGTCACTCAGAGACAATCCCTGGCTATCTGTGGCTTCCCATCGTGCCACAGTAGTTCTTTTTGAAAGTAG
Source organism: Acomys russatus (assembly GCF_903995435.1). Taxonomy (NCBI): domain Eukaryota; kingdom Metazoa; phylum Chordata; class Mammalia; order Rodentia; family Muridae; genus Acomys; species Acomys russatus. The sequence goes on from NC_067140.1 coordinate 76,845,109, forward strand.
GTGGTCTTTCCCAAGGACCATTGCTGCTTTGTGTTGAAATAATGAATATGCTGATGAAACATAATGTTCATTTTTAAACCTAGGAATAAAGAAAGTAATATGGCTGAATAATGTTCAGGCAGATTGCCCGTGACACTGTATTTGCTTTGTGTCCAACACTATCTGGCACCACGTTATTCACTGGTACTGTGCACTATGCTCTATTTATTCTTAATCAAATGCATTTTATCATAAGTGTCACTTCAGTGCTTTGCCGTTGTATTTATATGTTTTTAAATACTGAGCTCTCTGTAAGTGAATGATAAATGCTTAGGCTGGAAAAGCATATCATATTTCTGGGCTTGCAAATGTATAGGCACAGGGTTTTATAGTCACATAACATTAAGATCATATGAAAATAGATATATTGCTCTTTCTTTTTTCCTGAATAAACTTTAATAAATATGTTTGTTGTTTTTTCATCAACAAGAAAATCAAGCAAGTATGTCTAGGTTGTTCATGAAAAGCATGGAATCAGCTTCTAAGTCCCATAGATACTGATTAAAGCTTTTGATATTAGATCTTAAAAATTGTTAATTTTTATTAATGTTTTATTTATGCATCCATGTGTTTATCTATGTATGCATGTGTTGAGGTGCCTGTGGAGACTAGAAGAGTATCTCAGATCCCTTGGAGATAGAGTTACAGATGCTTGTGAGACGCCAGACATAGATGCTCACAACCAAACTGGGGTCTTCCAGAAAAACAGAATATGCTCTTAGCCACTGAGCCATCTCTCCAGCCCCTTGATAGATTCTCATTTAATGAATTAAAAAAAATTTAAATACATTTATTTATTTTGGGGATACATGAAAACCATGTCATATGTGTGGACATCAGAAAACGTTTTGTGGAAGCTGGCTCTCTCTTTACATCATTGTGAGTCCTGGGGATAAACCCAGGTCACCACATCTGGTGGCAAGCACTTTGACCTATGGAGCTATTTTTGCTGACCCTGATAAATGCATTTGAGAACAAATAAGATAGAGGTTAGTGGCTAAAAAGATACTTCTACAGTCAAGGGTACTTGCTATTCTTGAAGAAGTCCCAAAGCTAATTCCTAGCATCCACATGGCAGCTAACAACTATCTGTAACTCCATTTCCAGGGGATTCCAATATCCTCCTCTGGCCTCCAGGGTCTCTCCTCACATACAGTGCACAAACATATATGAAGGCAAAATACCCATATGCATAAAATAAAAAAAAAACTTTGGCTAAGATCTCACATTACATATGCTAAATATAAAGAATTAGGTGCAAATCAATGAAAAATTGTCAGTCATTACATTTTAAGACTAATTAATCAATTACGAACTTGATTATTTTTAAATACAACTGGCCTTGAAAAGCTTTTCAGGTCTCTGTGATATTTGGGAGATTAGGAATTTACAAAAATACTATTAAATAAGTTAAGACCAAACTCTTACTTTTCACTGATAATATGAGAAAATTAAATTTACATTGTATTCCCCAAATCCAACTTCATGTTGCTTTATAGTCTGGTTCTTTTTATCAAAAGAGCAACTCTAAGACGTATAGATGTTTAAATTCAGAGACATATAAAGGCATTATAATGTTTTATTATTAATTTTTTATTCCTTAAAAATAAAATGTATTATCTTGAATCAAAAATTATTCCCATAGAGATGTAATTGGGCATAGTATTAATTTGTATGCCTTCTTCCCAATGAGTAAGTATAAGAGCTGTAACAACAGCAGAAAACAGAACACATGCCTGCCTGTTCAACCCCAGTACTATAGCAAAAAAGGGACAAGAGAAACTCTGGCTGGACTTTTGACTTTCCACATATCTTCAAGGTATCTGTAACATATTTTAGATCTAAAGACATTATGAACTGGAGAATGTGGCTGCATTCTCTTTCCAATTAGGGTGTGTGTGTGTGTGTTTGTATTTGTGTTTGCGTGTGTGCGTGTGTGTGCATGTGTGTGTGTGTGAGAGAGAGAGTGCTTACAGTTCATAAGAATGTATTGTTCCAGTTTACTTTTCTCTTGAGATCTCATCATCATTTTTTTTCATACTTTTATTTTATTACACATGTATAAAACGAACTGTATACAGCAGGGAGAACCATGTGACATTCATGAGAATAATGAGTTCTGTGCATGTTACATTCATAATGAATTGGCCATCTGCATTATTTTTTTTTAAATATTGACAATAAGTTCAGTGTTAAATCCTTAACATGCAGATTTGCTTTTGGGAGACTCAATTGTCCATCAAAAATCACTTTGACACTTGACGTGGAGACACTAAATCAAACTATCCATCTACCTGAAAAATTAGTATGCACAATTTAGTTTGCGCATCGCCAGGGTTGAGCTTGGGAAAGAATAAGCAACATTATGCAGAGTACTGACATGTTTTGTGGATGGTGGAGCTGGTGATTGAAAGGACAGGGTCAAGCGGCTCTGCCAGCTTAGAGCAACAGTATCCTACGTTGCCATGTTTTGGCCAAACATGCATGATGAGAAGAAAAGATGAGTGTTGTCACACAGCAGGCAGTGCTTATACCAAGTGCTGTCAGCCATTTTGTGAGTATATTGCCAACTTACAGCATTTGTCCTGGCATTTAGTTCCATTCTTCTCTTCTAAGTGTTTCTTCTCTCTTATTGCAATTAACATAGCATAACAAGGGTCTCTTGGATATGAATAATCAGTTATTTCCAAAATCCCCCAGTCACTGATACGGAAGATTAATGAAAGGTGGTATAAAAGGGAATACCCACTAAAGATGCCACAATTGAACAGTACAATATTTTCCAAAGTTATAGGATGGAGTTGAACTTTGGAAGACCATGTGGTAGTACCAGCATGCTATGTGAACATCTGGGGGGTGTTTGGATAATAGTGCTTAAAAGGATGTGGTCGAACTACTTCCTATGGTTGCTTAGAGTAACATCAAAACTGCTCATGCTTGATTCCTATAGGCAGACACAGCTGGTTTCTCATGAAGGTTGATGAAGGATAAGTTTGGGAAGCATCCTTTTAGTGCCAAGGGTTCTCTGTGACTGTGCATTAAGAAACCTTGAATATTGTCTATTGGACACTGGTATTTATACATGGTTCATAACAACCTGAAGTTGGTAGTTTTGAAAGATTTTCTAATAGAATTCAAATTACAGGGCCTCCAAATGCTAGAGAGATGCAGTTTGAGGGAGGAAATTAAACCCTGGTGTGCAGTAGAGTCTATACATTCTTGATAAGTAGGCATGGAGAAGAATATATAAGGTTTCACAGCCTTGAGTCACACAGGCTTAGAAGGGGACAGTAGAAAATGCTTTTTTAAAAAAGGCCTATTTCCCACACTTTGTAATTTGGAATAGTATTGAATAAGCATTTTCATTTCATCCTATAAATTATGTGAAGGCTCCTGCATGGAACTATAAAGGAATAGTGGACCAGGCTCTCTGATTTGAAGCATTTAACTTGGACCAAGGCTTGGCTTCTTGGCTGCTCTCTTCCAGACAGTGTTCCTCTTGCTGTAGCTGTGTGTCATTCTGAAACGAAGAATAGCCCTGTTAGCATGCTAGGTTCTTTGACATTGAAAGGACCTTTAAGACTTGATGTCAGGTTGCTCTAGGATATTTACGACATGACTTACCTCCATAGTCAGCTATACCGTCAGAGTTTGTGCTAGGCTCCCAGCTAAAGACCACATATAGCTTATGGCAGAGGAGATCTGTGTTCTCCTAAGCTTAAAGCTATAAGAGCAAACAAGTGAGTGGCCACAATGAAAACAGCTCCAATGATGGTAGAACAAGGCTTATAGCAACACAGTAGAGACATAACTAAGATGACATCTAAACAGAGACCTGAGTTCTAAGTGTGAGGAGATAGTTTTCACTAGGAGGGAAAAGCAGAATGTGTTCGAGACAGGGAACAGCAGGAACCAAAGCCTGGAAGTGAAAGGCCGCCACCTTCAGGAAGGTTTCTCCTAAGGACGTTGTACTGAAAACAGAGGAGCCAGACTCTTCTCAGGAGATTCTGAGATCTATAGTTTTGAACCACAGGGAGTTCACTGCTTTGTCACAGCAGCCACCAGAAAAGGGTTTGCCAATACTTTATCTAGATCTTTATTCTCAAAGCCCATGTAACATGTGTACAGCCTGGAACATGTTTTAATGTGTGCCATTTATGGACACATTGAAGAGTCCACTTGGTATTTAGAAGCCAGACAAATGTTTACTCAAGAGTTAAAAAAAGGGTTAATAGATTGGCAAGTTGTATGCTATTATATAACTAAACTTTTAGTCTTTTCATTTATTATTATTATTTGTTCAGATGACATCCTCATTGTTATCCCCTCACGTGTATCCCCCCATTCCCACCCTCCTTCCCTCCCTCTTTCACCCTAATTCCCTTTCAACATCCACTGTGATAGTATTCGCAGCTGGGACCTTTGGGCATAGCAGACTCCCACAAGTTATGAGAGTAGACTCCCTGGGTGTTTTTAGCGCTGCTGGATGAAAAGAAGAGCGTGAGAGAGATTTCCTCTTTACCACACCCATTGAGGGAAGGCCACATGAGGAGTGAGAAGGGGATTCCCTACAGGCTTTGCTGAGCTCTGAAGTTGATGGTAATTTGATTTAGACTTTAAGCCATGAGGCTATAAAAATGTTTTTGTTTTTAAAGCAACTCTATCTCTCTTGTAGGACTTTGTTAGAGAGGACTAGAAAGACTAATATATACAATGTTATCCGTTAGTGCCCTAAGAGTTGTTGTTACTTGTTTGTTTTGTGTCTTGGTGACACAGTGTCACCATGTACCTTAACTTGGCCTTGAACTCACAATCTTCCTGCATTGGCCTCTTCAGTGCTGTGGTCACAAGCCTGTGACAGCCTGTCCAGTCTTTGTACTAAGACTCAATACTTCACTGTGTGGCTTCAAGGATAGGAAAGTGTTTCAAGTGCCCTCATGAAGACCTGAGTATGATCCCCATCACCGATGTAAAATTGCCTGGCATGAGGCATATGACCCTTTTCTCAGGTCTACATAGGAAGAGGCAGGAGGGTTGTTGCCACTCACTGGCTAGCAAGCCTAGCCTAATTGACAAGCTGTTGGCCAATGAGTGACCATCTGTCTCAAAGGAAGTAAATGGTATTCCTGGAGGTGACATCTGAGGTAGCTATCTGGCTTCTACCTGCACATGTGAATGCACTCACATGCATACACACCTAAAATATTTAATCTTAACCACATAGTATGCAGTAAACATGAAAGGAGTCCCTGTAATGTTAACCAGAGCACTGACCACACAGCACAGTAGGCCAGCCAGAACTACTACATAGCGGAAGATTGTCACCATGGCTGCAGTCTGTCACATAACAGATGGCTTTACAAGTGTTCACCAGTAGAAGAGAGAAGTAGGTAGTTGGGAAGGTTTGCTTTGTCCTTCTTCCCTGTGCTTTGTAGACACATGCATCTTAGAAGCCTTTCAAAGAGTTGATTTACCAGAACTCCTCTCCAGAGCAGAGCCTCGTGGAAACAGATGAAGACTCATTAGCAGGGACAACGTGAGTCCCAGAGCCACTGTTACCATGTCTGCTCCCACTTAGAATAAAGAAAAGAAGCCCTGATATTGGAAATGACTTTTCCTTAAGCCCCTAACAATGCTGTTTGATTACACCATTTTAGAGGGAGAAGAAAAGGGCCCAAAGAAAAGCTTTTAAAAGATTCTCCACACGTGGATAGGAAGGAAAACAAGAATCTATTTCTCTGCTTTTCCCATACCAGAGTTTTCTTTTTTCTGTAAAATATGAGTGTATGATGTCTCCTATGCTGCTATTGCTTATTTCATTGTAAATGAACCAATAGAAAGAACACACATTTTATAGTAATCTTCCCACCTGTGCATAGAAATATTACAGGCTGATGGAAATAACTGAATTAAAGTGTGCACAAAGAGAGATTATGAAATGGATGTATTAGTGTGTATGTACACACATATGAGTGTGTGCACATGTGCATATGGTTTATATGCTTGGAGACTGAGATCTTTCTGTTCATATGTTGAAATAGAACATTTTCTCTGTTGAATTGATTCCACCATCTCAGTGAAACTGGCTAGTCATCTGAGAAGTGAGCCTTTACACTTGAAGCTCCTTCTGGCTTTACTTTGGTAAGTGATAGAACCCAAGGCCTTCCATAAGCCTAGTAAGAATTCTATCACTGAGCTGAACTTATTTAAACTTGTGGAAGCTAACAAGCTCTTGGAATGCACATGGCTGCTTTCCTTTTCTTGTTAATGTGATACACTATAAAACTTACACTAAATGTAATTATTGCATTTGCTTAGGCCAGTATGATTGCCAGGTCCTAATGTAAAATACATGAATAATGGTTCTTGTGCAATTCATACCAACAAAATATCCTGTTTTGTTTTTTTTTTTTTTTATGAAATCTAAGATGTAGTGATTGGAAGCTACTTGTATTTACAACTCCAGCAAAGAATCCCAAAATCTGTTATCTTTTAAATTTTTAAACCCTGTTTTCAATTCATTAATATTTTAAAATATTTTAGAATGTGAAGGATTGATTCCAGGTTCTACCTTTGAATAGAATAATTCATAACCTTTAAATTATATGGACTTTTCTAGCTCTATTCAACATGATATAAAGAGCTTAATTATTTAATATAATTATTTCTGTAATAAATATTGCTGTATTTTCCTCCTGAAGTTATTTCATTTATCTACGTATGTACATGTCATTCAACCAACGAGTTTACAAGTTTGTTAAATGATTGTTAATATTTAACATTCATTTGTAATTTTAGTAAAATCAGCAGTTACTCCTTAACCAGTTATATACTCAAACAATCACATAGAGACATTATGATCTATTTAAATAGCCTAGAACACAATATTGAGCAATAATTGCTCCATCCTAAAGCTCCAAGCTAGTATAGCTTCCTCCCATTCATATTTCCCACACTGTATTTGCTTTTTACTCATTTCCTAGGTCTCGTTCATTTCTCCTCGTGTGTCCCATTCTTCTCTTTGCTCCATCTTCCGTTCCTGCTCTTTCTCCTCCTTTCACTGGACCAGGATGTTCTACACTGTTCTCTGTTATTGCTCAGCATTGGCTAGTTGGCTTTTATTGGCAATACAGATGGTGACATGTTTACACAAACTTGAGACAGGAAATACTTAGAATAAACTTCACAAAGCAGTGTCCTGATTGAAACAAGATGGTAGGGTAGAGAAATCAGCATTTGAATGAACAAAGTAAAACTGTGCATAGTCCACCAGAACATTATGCCAACAACAGCTGCGGGGTCTACTAGAACATTCCCCTGCAGATAATGATTCTGACTTGAAATGACTAAATGAAAAAGGTTATAAACATATACAAAAATCCCAAATAGTAAGGTAAACTTTGTGTGAAATATAAAGCTAAACTACAAAAGACTGGTACTTAAATGCATTAACAGGTGTTATGTATAAAATATATAAAGTACAAACTAAAAATCAATAAGAGATAAACTATAGGAAAACAGATGAGGAACTGAAGTGGGGAAATAATTTTTAAAAACTAGACCGTTATAAACGTAGAAAAATATTGTCTTATTAATCAGCAGAAAAATATAACTTAAGGACAAAATGAGATGTTATTTCACATAAAAACCCATTATACAAAAATGAGAAGGATGTGACTAGAAAGATATTTTCACATTACTGGGGAGAAATTCACAATGCGGCCATTTTAGAATAGGACCTGATGATGTGTAGCAGACTTGAGGACACACAAATCTTTAAGAGAGCATCTCAGACTATGCACTAAGGTGGAGGATGACTTTAAGGAAATGGTGCTTGCCCAACACAACAGAGCAGTTGCACATAGATCTCAGGACATGAATATGACCTGTGCAAACTCAAGCCATATGCAATCTATCCCAACATGGAGGAGAGATGAGCATGCAGTCTACCACAAGCTGAGGAGATTTTTGTATTTAAAAATTGCCAGGAGAGGGAGATTCAGTTTTCTTCAATGGTGTGATCCCTGGTAGGGTTACCACAGTGCAGGGCAGGCCTCATTCCCAAGAGTAGTTTGGTAACACAAACTGAATTCCATATGAAAAATTTGTTTAAAAAGTAAAGTCGAATATGAGTGGATAAGGATGGATCTGGGAGGAGTATGAGGAGGGGTGAATATGAGAAAAATATGTGTGAAATAATTAGTAAAAACATTAAAAATTTTAAAGTTCACTATAGAGATTTCCATTATTGTAATCTGTATAATCTCATGCTTGGCATGGTCATCATAGAAGACACTTTTATTGGAGTGGAATGCTAATATTTAGAAAATATCAAACTTTAATCACATGTAATATAATCATTTTTATAAAATTACTTCCTGAAAAATTTAAACATCCTTAATATGTATGAGCATACATTTGAAAAAATATTATTAAGCTTTTTTGAAGATTATAGTTGAATATATCTGAGAAAACCTACCAAAGACAACATATATATGCAAATATATATATTCAGCGTATAATAATGGGAATTGAAACAACACAAATATGACAGGTGAAAGAATTCATTCATGCACATATGTACCTCTTCATGTACAATGCAGATAAAATATAAGGAGTTACATATTTTCAAATAAACACATTTCATATCTATAATTATGATAATACAAAAATACACTTGACAATCCTGTTTACATTATGCTGCCTTTTAAAATTGTATTTAATGTGTTCCAAAGTATATTGGCATATTGTATTATTTAAGTATAAACATGTATGTATTAAAATATACATACATTTTTAACAGAAATTTTTTGCTATGACAGAGGTAGAACAGGTTTGATACACACACACACACACACACACACACACACACACACACACTTCTTTTCATTCTTTTTTTAAAGTTTATTTATTTATTTACCTTACATTACCTTACATCTTGCTCGTACCCCTTCCTCCTCTCCTCCAGGTCCCATCCTCCCTCCCTCTTCTCCCTGCCCCTTCCCCTACTCCTCAGAAAATGGGAGCATCCCCTCCTCCCCCCATCAAGTAGCATCAGAACTGAGCCCATCCTCTTCCCCTTTGGCCTTGTGAGGCAGCACCACCAGGGGGAGTGATCAAAAAGCAGACAACAGAGTCCATGTCAGAGACAGCTCCCACTCCCATTACTAGGGGACCCACATAAAGCCTGAGCTGCCCATCTGCTACATTGTGTAGGGGGCCTATGTCCAGGCTATGCATGTCTACCTATGGAACTCATGTCACTTCTAGGTCCTTCTATGCCTTTCCACTACTTCCTCTACAAGACTCCCTATGCTTTGCCCAATGCATGGCTATAAGTCTCTGCCTCTATTTGAATCTGCTGTTGGGTGGAGCCATTCAGAGGACAGCTATGCTACCCTCCTATCTGTGAGTATAGCAGAAAATTATTAACAGTATCGGTATAGTCTCATGGGAGGTGCATCTCATGTTGGGCTAGTCATTGGTTGGACATACCCTCAATCTCTATTCTATCTTTATCCCTGCACAATATCTCACTCAGAAGGGGAAGTAGAATAAAAAGCTAGAGTGGTTTTTTTTTTTTTTTTTTTTTTTTTTTTTTTGAGACAGGGTTTCTCTGTGTAGCCTTGGCTGTCCTGGATTCGCTTTGTAGACCAGGTTGGACTCAAACTCACAGAAATCTGCTGCCTCTGCCTCACCAAGTGCTGGGATTAAAGGCATGCTCTTTCAATGTTCAGTTCTAGGCAAAACAAAAGAAATAAACAAACAAAAAACCACATTCAATGTGTATGATTTATTTTCTGGGAACTCAAATTATCCAAACTCTCAACAATGATATTATAAAAGGGATTTCCTTCTGTCTGTCTTCCTGGTCCCAGTATGTTCTCACATGCTTATATGTTGCCTCCTGTCCTAGTTTGAGTTAACATTGCTGGGCTGAAGCACCCATAACCAACCTGAAGGCAGGAATTGATGCAGAGACCGTGGAGGTGTACTGCTTACTGGCTTGCTCTTCATAGCTTGTTCACTCTGCTTTCTTATGGAACCCAGGACCACCAGCCCAGTGGTGGCCCCACACACAATGGGCTGGACCCTCCTACATCAATGACTAATTAAAAAACAACTTACAGGCTTACTTGCACCTTGACTTTAGGGAGGCATTTTCACAAATGACAGGTAACTCTGGCTTGTGTCAAGTTGACCTAAAACTAGCCAGTAGAGCTTCCAAGGACCATACCAAGTACAGTAGCAGAGAAAGGAATGTTTATTCCTTGTGTGTGTTCTTTTTGAGGAGTGATCATGCTGTGGACTTCTTTCTTAGAACCTGGGTACATATCTGTCCTCATGCCAGACACCATCAAGGGCAACTATAACATTAGGATTGATTTATTAAGTCACACAGGAGAGAACAAGGTCACTAGTTCAGAACACAAGAAAACTACCATTGTGTCACTAGTATACCTGCCTGTGTCCCTCCATCAGTAATATGTAAATAAATGTATTTTTGTGGGAAAGACTGATAATAATGGACAAGAGGATTTACCTCAGAAAGAGATAAGTCTCTAAAAACAACAAAGCCCCAGTGTTAAGAAGAGAAGTAGACAGCAAGTGGAAGAAACGGTGTGTTGCCTGTGATGAGGTGGGTTGTTCTGAGATTTGAGTCACAGCTGGCTTGGAGAAAGACTCTGCAAAGATGGAGTGAATATACTGTTCAGGAGTGAACTTTCTGTACTGGAAGAGACAGAGAGGGGGGCATTTCTGGGGTGCCCCTGAACAAAAACAGAGGGGTAGAATGTGGCCAGGGACAAGGTTAAGAGTTGACAAAGTGTTCTTTGGAGGCCTGGCAAGGACTTTGTTGTGTGTTTGAAGAAAACACGAAGCCTTTGAGGGCTATAGTTGAGATTTTGCCAAAATTCATACTTATCACTGTAAAATGAGTGCTGCTCCAGATCAGGCACTTGGGTCGAAACAGTGGAGCTGGGGGATGGGGAAGGGGACCAGCTCTTGCTGCAATCGTCTCTGTCACTTTTTTTCATCTTGGAAGCTGCTAACCTGCATTTCCTCAGGTAATTAATTTTATTTCTTCTCAAGACTCTGATGGGGTTGAAAACCGAATAGTTTAGTTTCACAATTAAACTTAGTTGTTTAGGGGTTGAGATGTTTTTAGGTCTAGATAGATGAGATAAGTTGATAGAGATGAGATATGATAGATATTGATTTACATTCAGAATTTTAGATGTACCAAGATAGGAAAATATTTTCTTCAAGGTTGCTAAATACAAATAGACAAAACATTATGAATGTAACATTAATATAATTACTGATTGTTTTCTTGTTTTTCATGCTATATGTAGTTTATTTTATATATGTGTAATAATATAAATATATATGTAAAAATATTTTTAAAATATAGTAAAGGAAAGGGAAGTGCCCCAAAGGCTACATAAAGAGCAAGGAGAAGAAGTCTAGCCTGGAGGCTACAGCTTTCTGTGTCTGGTGAGCCGGCTCCTGAGATGAGAGCTGAAGGGCCAACCTAAAATAGGACATCATTATCCTACAAGAAATGGTCCTGGAAAGGCAGAGAGCAATGACAAGGCCATACCTTTGCATTTTCAGAGCCCACGTTCATTTTTATGCTTCTATGGACATCCATAGACAACACTCACTTCCAACTCAGCATTCCAGGCTGTGAATCCAGCCATAAGGTGGAGATGTCTTTAGTTTGTACTTTATAGGAATGATCTTACAAAAACACAGAAATAGGCTAAGAACACAACTTTTGAGAACTAAAATACCACAAAACAACGGACAGGAGACTGTCAGAGAGAGCCTATACAATGCGTGTGTTTACAAACTGGGTACGTCATGAGGATGGCTTGTGTCTTTCCAAAGTTTCCTCGAATAGTCTAGTTATTTTGGACCCCAAACTCATGAGAAGATGTTGGCTCTGAGTTCTCTGCTCACCTGAAAAACCGAGCTTTTTATTTTCTTGGTAATATGCTCTAAACTCCTGTAATTGAGGCTTCCATCTTGAATATGGGATTTAGCCCATTAACTTTATGTGGCATATTTAAAAAGCAATTACAACAAATAGATATTAGGCATTAAAGTAACTTCCTAGTAAAGAGGTCCACTTAAAATTGTGCTTTAATTTCTCCATCTAAAAATAAAAAATGCACAGGTTTTATTTTGTTTCTTTAGAAGACCTCTGCCCTGCCCCCTTCCTTGTTTATCTATAAATCTGGACCAATAACTTTTATTGACCCTCATTTTAAAATACTGGTAAAAGATGGACTGCTAATGTAAATGGATGATATGCAACAGACAGGTATACATATATTTCTTTGACGTCATATGACAGGAAACAGAACTCAACCCAGAAAGGGAATTTGCTTGTGCCTACCTGGTTGATCTAGCTGTGGGTGGCTCTAGAGAGACTGAAATGAGGTGTCCAGAGCTTATGTATTTTTCTATGTCTCAACTACTCTTCCTTGTCTGTCTCAGTGGTGAATGCTTATCACCTCATAGTGGCATGGTGACTGCTGGGGCTGAAAACTGTCTTCATTGGTGGTTGCCTCTGATTGTGCTGGATCTGGAGTCACTTCCTGGCAAGATGAGTGAAGTTCTCTGGTTTCCCTCATTCCCTTTCCCACCCCAACAGGAACATATCAAATTCTGCCTCACATGTGTGGCCTACAAGTGGGAAGAATGGAGTTTCCTGCTAGGATATTGGGAAGTTCGTAACCAGTCTAAAAGAGTCATCCTGAGAAGTCAGGGGGTGGGTTTTTTTTGTCGGTTTTTTGTTTTTGCCCATTGAACTGTTTCACAGCCTGGAAATATGAGAGACAGAGCTATACTGGCTTCTTATAATTTGTCAAGAAAAGGTTATTGCCCCATATGTTAACACATACCTTAGCAAGCTCCTCTGGGTTTCTTCTGAACCTATAGAGCAGCAGGCAGTCACAGAGCCAATGGGGCATCTGCTGAGCATGTTTAGGTCACACAGTATGTCCAGCCTGCTTAGTCATGAGGCTTTCATTAGTTCTCACAATTTTCAAGTAAACAAACAGCCTCCGTCAGGCCAAGAACCTTGAATAAATTCACATAATGAAACTTTTTGCCCATGTTGGAGCCCAAGTTTTAAGGCCACAATTTTTCTTCTTAAAGAACATAGATAACTACCTTACCAGACACAGTTTTTATTTAAAATTTTATTTAAAACTTGTCCCTATTTGATTAGTCACTACAAATTGTAAAAAATTGGGATTTCACTAATATTTTCATATATAAATATGAATATATTTGCCCTTCACATAACTATGTGTTACCTATCTCTCATCCTTGTTGGCCCCCTTCCTTTTCCTAAATAGCCCCTCCCTTTATACTTTCATATGTTTTATTTTAAATAAGGCCTCAAATATGAGAGAAAACATGAAATGTGTCTTTCTGAGTCTAATTGCATTTGACACAGTTATTCCTAGTTAACCAATTTTCCAGAAAATAACATCACTCTCTTCTTATCCCACCATTCTCCCCACCTCTTTATCCTTTCTCCTCCCTTTCTTTTCTCCCTCTTTGTTCTGTCAATTTTGCCTTTGTTTATTTGTTTGTTTTAGAGTGTGGCCAATGTCAAGTATTTGCATGTGACATTTCAGAGAGAATAAATACATTAAATAGCATGTTTTGATACACATACTTGGTGTTACTTGACAATTGATTTCCATGCATATAATAAATAGCATTGTATGTTTGTATATAGCTTCCTATACACAGGTATTTTTGTGGATTGTTTTATGAACTATAACATTTAAGGATTCTTTGACTTTTGTTTCTAACTAGTGTTAAAACCTGAACCTTTGGAGATTTGTTCTCTCATCTTGGCATTTTATGAAAACATTTACCTTCTGACCTGTACCCTCCCTAACCTACGCTCTGCTTTGTGACCTTAAAAACAAACACACACATGAAATGAGTTACATGAAAGCTTTTAAAATTTTTTTAGAAAATTACAAAGAGATGCAATTCTACATTTCAAAAAGTAATTTAGTCTTAGAAAGCAGAGCTGCCATGTAGCCAGTTGGTGGTTAGAAAAAAAAAAAAAAACCAGATCATCTGTTGTCAAGATCTTCTCATTTCACTACAGGTGGGTTTGGAAAGACATGTTTGGAAAGCTGTGTGAGTTGGAATTCTTAATTTCCGTTTTTAAAATCTTCCTGTAATACATGATTCTCAGTGATTCATGATTTCTTGAGAATGCAACATGCCTTCCTCCACAATTGTTTCCAACAGGCTTTTCAATCGGAACTATGAGCCTGGGAATGAGTTGACATAGTGGGTACCCCAGGAATGTAGTCTTCTGACAGGTCTTTCTGGAACTATTATTTTACTGACGTAAGACACCTTTACTTAACAAAAGGAGAGAATGGAACTTCCTATATACTTTTTATTGTTGTTGTTTATGGTAGAGTTTCTCTATGTAGACTAGGCTAACTTTGAACTCAGAGATTCACATGCCTCTGCCTCCAGAGTGCTGGAAATAAAGGCAAGTGACACCACCATCTACCTAGGATTTTCACAATCTGCTTTCCAAACACTGAGCTAAACTAATCTCAGTTTTTCTACTGACAGGATTTTTTTAAATGTTATAAAACATGGAGATTTTGCTTTTTTAATAGTAGGAGAATGCAGGTCAATAGATAATAAATGGGCAGGAACAAGAGAGGGTGGGAAACGAAGCCAGACTTTGGGCTCAAATAAGTCATCCTTGGGGTTTAATCCTACCCCCTCATTTCTTAGCTGTGGGATCCTTTGGTTAGCTACTCACTGTATTATCTACATACCTATGTCTTGATGGTGACTTCACTAGGCTCTTAGAATATAGATATAGATTGCATATAGTAATCCTGGGTTCAAAGGTTTCTGATGCTGGGATTTTGTTATTGTTTCTGTTGTTATATTTTTAAAACTCTACTTTGGAAAGCATCACTAGGCTAAGAGAAAATGCCTGCATAGACGTCAGTTACTTATGGGATATTTTGATTGGCAGAGTGTCCTGTTGTTTCCATTTTGTTTTTTTTAACATGCTGTGCATTTCATTTTCTCTCCTACCCCCCCCCCCCCCTTTTCTTTGAGATAGCATCTTGCTATGTATCACAAGCTCGTCTGGCACTTAGGATTCTCTTAAGTGCTGTTTTTCATGGTGTGCCTCACTGAGTCTGGCTTTCCTTTGCATTGAGTATGTGAGTGCTACAATGCCTCAGTTCAAGGAGATGTTGTTCGTCTTTATTCTGCATCTATTGACAGCTTTTCTGGCCGTGCCTCACTGTGATGCTACTGTTCTAGATCCTGGAAAAAGCCCTTCCTACTCCATTTAATCCCTAAAACGCTAATTCAGAGCATTGCTGGCTCTACCAGTTCATCCTGTTGAGTCTTGTTTCTCACAGTGACCACAATAACTGTTACTTATATATGAGCCAGGGAAATTCTATGAAAATCAGCTGAAATTCTGTAACTCTCCAGGTGAAACCTTTGCACAGATCCTCACATTCTTAAAGGAGACAATGCTTTGGTGGTCTTCTATGCCTTCTGTGCCCATCAAGGTTAGACATACAAACCAAATGCCAGGGTAGCAAACTCCTGCTTCAGATTGTACGGCCAGTGAGCAACGGAACCGGAACCCTAGAGTCCTCTGCTTCGTACTGGAGCTTAGTAAGATAGTTACGTAGAGCAGTGGCCAGTCAGCTGCTGCCCTGCCAGGGAGCCACACCCATCTCAGTGCCTGCTTCGCTCATGAAGTCATACCAGCCATCCATTTACATATTATCTATGGCTGCTTGAATCCTAGAGCAGGAGAGTTGAGCAGTTGTGACAGACGCCATCTGGCTCACAAAGTCTAAAATATTTATTATCTTACCCTTCACAGCGAAAGCCTGCTGACATCTGGTGTAAATCACACTCAGATTTTAAAAAGCAGAAGTGATGAATTCTAGGATGTTCCTAGCGAGTACTTCCGTGGCCAGTCTTTTGCCACGCTAAGGAAGGTGGATAGAATGTTGGTTTCACAACAGCAGTAGTCAGTTAAAAAGGAAGACATGAACACACTGTGAGGAAAGAAGGCTTTAGTTACGAGCTGTCCACTGTTAAAACAGTGGATGCAGGTTTTCCCATCAGTCACCGTTGAAGAGTTACTGATAGACCTTAACATGGAAGACGAGAAGCTGGATAGAGCGCAGAGCAGTTTTTCTCTATCTGCTTATACTCAAGAAAAAAAAAGTACATGGCTGCAACCAAAATGGGACATGTCATTTGTAGGGGCAAAGACTGTGAAATAAATGGCAGAAATTCACAATGCTAAGGTGGAGGATTAAGGAAAGCAGCTGAACAAAGAAAATGAATTTTAAGAAAAGCTTAGTGCAAAATGCTATGAGCCCAAATGATTGGATATTTGCATAAATGTGTGCACAGTTGCCTGCTAAATGTTCACCAAAAAGTTTGAAGTTGATCTACTTTTGAGGGGACAATTGGAAAACTAAATAATTTAGGAAAATTGACCAGTCATTTAAATGAAATATTTCAAAATTCCTCAAAGACTTTAGCATGAATAATACTGTCCTCAAAAGTGAAGTTATCTTGTACAGAGAAATGTTTTAAATTTGCAAGACTGAAGAACCGAGGCAGGGACCCAGGTTGTTGACTCACTGGATGAGCAATGAAAGAAAGAAATTGTGGTGACAATGTGCCAGCAACACATGACTCGTTCAGCATTATATTGCTGTGTAGTAGTACTTCCAAAGAATTCCAAAGAAATGACAAAATGGAACTCTAGTGGCCTGAGAGACTAAGTGAAGCTTCCAAATATTGTCACCTACTTTTCTTACAGAAAATAAACCTTGTATTGCTCATATCTTGAGCAACAGTGACCAGAGAGAACAGACAGGACTTGAGATCTGTGGGTTATTCTACATGAACCAATGAGATAGACATATGTTTTTCTTCTTGGTTCTTCTACTCATTACTTAGCTAACTTTTGTCAAGGGCCTGTTGAGTATCCAGTGCTAGAAGTTTGGATAAGAACCTGAATAAAGCATTATATTAAAAAAGAGATCAAAATTATATGTTCCTCTTCAGCTTGGTGAATTACCTCTACTACATGAGTCTGTGCCCAGGCTGACTCCTGAGGGAAATCTGAGAGAAGACAATGTAGAAAACCACAAGGACATTTAGGGCAAAGACCCTAAAGTTATATTAACAGATTCTATTGTCCTCACTGTAAGTTCCTTCTTTGCATATTATACTAAAAACCAACAACAGTGCAGTAGTATATTAGTGCCACTGATCCATTGCATATGATAGAGGAAAATATAAACAGGAGATGTGTATCCTGTCTTCGCACAGAAAGTATACACAGGTAAAAGCCACAGCATGGCCTCATATTTGTTTTTATAGCTTTTAGCTGGATTTGAGTGGGAGCTGTATCTCCTTAAAGCTGAAAGCCAGCTCTATGAACAAGGCCAGTACTCAAATTTCAGTGGCTTTAGGAGTTGTTTACATTATTTTTAATACTAATCACCACTTACTAAGGGCATATGTTGTGTCAGACACTGTGCTCAGCCCCACATTTCTTGTTCATTTGATTTACAGTGATTCCATGAAGTATGCCAACCACCCAGTTTTGAGAAATCGTCACAGATTAAGTTTGTCAAAGTCATTTGCCTTATTCATGCATCTCTGCCTCA
Organism: Acomys russatus; assembly: GCF_903995435.1. Taxonomy (NCBI): domain Eukaryota; kingdom Metazoa; phylum Chordata; class Mammalia; order Rodentia; family Muridae; genus Acomys; species Acomys russatus. Next base: position 76,862,883 of record NC_067140.1, read on the forward strand.
TTCAGCCTCCCACACCATAGCTACTTTTCACCTTGAGAGCCTGTGCTATGTCTCTTGGATATGCTTGTTTATATGTTGTTTTACAAGGTAGTAAAGGAATTCAGTGATGAGTGCAAACCTTTAGTAACTATGAACTGCTGCAGGATTCAGCTGCTGGAATGTTAAATCATTAAGCCTGGAGGACTTTGCTCTTCCAATCGCTCAGGTTCCATTCCCATTCTGTAGTTTGGGAGAGGCCATGGAAACCAGGTGGGTATCATCACATGCAAATAACATTGCTTCTACTGCAGGTTTTATTTTCAGAAGGAACACTTACACAGTTTTCAGTGATCATGAGCAAAGATCCTGTCTTTGCTGGTAAGGAAAAACCTGGAATCCACAAAACACTCTCTTGCCTAGCTCTAGCCATCTGTGTATTGTCAAATGCCAGTTCTCAGCTGAACTCTACTCAGCCCCTATGTCTTAGTTACTGTTCTATTGCTATGAGGAAACAGCATAACTCTTCTAAAAGGAAGCATTTAATGTGGGGCTTGCTTAGAGTTCCAGAGGGTTATACATGTCCACTTCCCATCATGAGGATGGATGAAGTGGAAAGGCATACATCACACTTGAACAGTAGCTGAAAGTTTTACCCCCGATTCATAGGAATAAGGGTGAGAGGGATGGAGGGAGAGAGAGAGAGAGAGAGAGAGAGAGAGAGAGAGAGAGAGAGAGAGAGAGAGAGACAGACAGACAGACAGACAGACAGACAGACAGACAGACAGAGGCAGAGGCAGAGGCAGAGGCAGAGGCAGACAGACAAATAGAGACAGAGACTGGACCTGAATTATACTTTTGAAACCACAAAGTCCAACCCCAGCGAAACATCTCCCCCAATGTGGCCACACCTCCAAATCCTTGCCAAACAGTTCCACTAACTGGGGACCAAGCATTCAAATATATGAACCTATTAGGGCCATTCTCTTTCATATCCCCACACTGTGTCTAAGCTGAGTTGTCAAAACCTCAAAGGATAGCTTTTCCCTTTATCAGTCTTCGTTTCTTGGACTTAACAGAAGAGAAAGAAGAAGTTAAAGCATGCACAGCATGTGAAGCCTGTGTTAGACGCCATTGAAACCTCACATGCAACATTCCCAGCCCACCTTGGTTCTCTGGCTGTGAGCCAGCATCATTAAAATCGAGGATATGACTGAGAGAGTTTGTTATGTTGGCTCACCTGGCTTATTATGTGGTGGTAATTTTCTCTTGCCTGCAAATTGAAAATGGTATCTTTTGCATCACTCTCTAGTGGCTATGAAAGAAATTCAGAAAAAAGAGTAGAGAGCTAGGTTGAGGCATCAGGTATTAAGGATTTATAAAACCACATCTGCCCCTGAAGAGAGCAGCTAGAAGATAGAAGTACTTCAGAGGTGAATCCTCATGAGAACTAGGTCAGATGGGCAAGTCTTCTAGTTTAAGTGCATTTAGAAATAATTAGGAGTAACAAAGAATATAAGTGAGTATTGAGTTAGAGCTTTTAAAGGACTTTCAATGAGTAGACATTTATGTACTAGATCCACAATCCTGGAACACACACAGGCTCTGACTGTGTTTACTATTTATCATGTTCTTGTCTTTGATTGTCTTGATGATATTTCAAATTTTAACATTTTGATTTCTTATCACTCCACAATGATGAAGGCTGATCGGCTATTCTATTCTTTTCATTAGGAGGAATAAAGTCATTGAGATCATAACACTGAGAAGTAGAAACACTTAGGATGGAATTTAGTATATTTGACCACAAAAACTGTGCTCTTCTATTAAAAATATGGTATGAATGTGTTTAGTCATAAGTAAAATATATTTTATGTATTCGTATATATGTGTGTTGGTGACACATTTACCATCTTAACTAATTGCAGAGTTTTAACCAAGTGTGGAGTTATATGGCATCAGGTACGTTCATGGTCTATATAACTCTCACCCCCATTCTCATCTCTAGAATGATTTTTTTTTGCCACCACAAACAAACATGGTAGTCATTAAGCAGTATTCATGTTATTCAGTTTTCCAATACTATAATGAAATACCTAAGATAATTAACAACAGAAAAGGAAATACTTTGGAAGTGCCATTCCATAGTCAGTTAGGCCTGTACTTTTGCCTTTGGTGAGACAACACATCAGAGTGGAACTGTGAACTCTTCCACTCAGACACAGGAAGCAAAACCGAGTAAATACAGAGACAGGATCACACAGTCCTTTTCATCATCTCATCTCATAAAGGTCTGACCACCTGTTAGTAGTGCCACCCTAGGGACCAACTTGCCAACACCTGGGCCTTAGGAGACATTTAAATTGCAAATTATAGTATTTTGCTGCTGAGTCCCAAAGTTTTATATACATTTCACAGTGAAGAATGTATTCTATCTTACTCAGACTCCTCCAGTTCTTAACTATCCTGTATGGTTCAGAAACTGATCCAAATTCCCTTTCAATACTCGAATTCAGTTATGAATCCTTGTGAAAAGGAAACAGAACTGTAATGGCCCTGACACATAATGAAGGAGCAGACATAAAATAAACTTTTATATTCTATAAAGGAGCAAAAGGAAAATAGGTAGGGTGAATTAGGCCACAGTAAGATCTAAATCCCAAAGTTCTGTGTCTGGCAGGAGAGGGGTCCAGGTAGGAGGAGGGATCTTGGGGCCTTGCTGGTCAAGCCCATGTAGATATTCCTGTAAGCAGGGTTGGCTGTCTGCAGCTCTTTTCTGCAGGCACACTGCTGGGACTGTATTCCCCCAGGGCCTGCTTTGCAGCTTCCATGTAGAACTTTGTCAAGAGCTGCTTGGAGGAGTATTGACCGCCTGGCCTCACAAGTTTTCCTCTAAAATCTCAGTGGATGCATCCTTGATGCTGCAGCTACTTCCTACATGCCTGGAAAACTCAGTACCATGTGGATGATGCCATCGTTGGGTCTCTGTGTGAGCTGTATGTGGACCCATGTGAATCCCAGCCGGAGTGGGTTCTGAGTATTCCATTAATGGAATACGGGAAAGTGAATCTCAGTGTTTTAGGGTACGCAGGGCACTTGCCTTTCTATAATCTTTGTACAATACCTGTCTTATTTTGAGTGCGCACAATCCTATGCCCTTTGGGTGCATCTTCACATAGATATGTTTTTTGCTAAGTTATAATTTTTCCCATTTTTCCCCTCTGCTCTCTTCTTTGTCCTGATTCTCACTGTAAATGTGGAATATCACAAAATGACTGGATTACATCTACAATGTTGTGCTGCCTTGAAATATCTGACAAATAAACAAGTTCATTACCTTTATGCCCAGCCTCCCCGAAGTATTAGAACATGAACAAAATACAGTCCTTTTGCAACCGTGGCAGCATCACTTTTTCCTAACATTTTTTGCTTGGGATTCTGGTCTCTGTTACTACATTCAGAATAGTTCAATAAATTCTACTTATAGCCTTTTAAGCTTTTTTTTTTTTTTTTTTTTTTTTTTAGCTTGCTACTGAAAAAAAATCTTCTGATTTCTCCTATAAAGCAGTTTCATAAAGTCTTTGATGTGACAAAAAGTATATGGTGCCACTTGACTTTCTGTATTAGGTGCGAGATGATCACCTTAGCTTTGGAGGGTCCAACTCTACCATTTTGGTCCTGAGGTTAAGCCAGTACATCACGACAGCAGAGTGTAACTACTCAGAGCTGGTCACTTCAAGACCTGGAAGCAAAGAGAAGTGATGGTGAGACCGAGATCCCACGGTCTCCTATAAGGACACATCCCTAAACATGTGAAAGTTTCCCATAGTGTAAAACACTGGTTCCCAGCCTTGCTAATGCTATGACCCTTTAATACAGTTATTTATTCTTTGTGTTGTAGTGACCCCCAATCCTAAAATAATGTGTGTTGTTACTTGATAGCTGTAATTTTGCTACTGTTATAAATCATAATGTAAATATCTGATACACAAGATACCTGATATGTGACCCCTGCAGGGGTCACGCCCCACAGCTTGAGAACCACTGTCCTAGAGGCATCTATAGCACCACCTTGGGAACTTAGCATGTGACAGAAAGATGCAGATCTCAGTGCTCCCTCGGTATGGTATTCCTCCATTCTCCCTTCTCCATCTCCAATCGCCCACCCATCTGATGTCTCTGCCATTTGGACTGCTGTAGCAATGGCCTAAAAGTGGATTCCTGCAGGAATTATTTAGCAATTATGTAGCATATTTCCACCATTTCCTTCCTTTCTCAGGCCAAGTAGTAATCCAGCTTGTGTGTATGAAGTTTTCATTCATTTGTCAATAGATGCCTCCATTGTTTATACCTCCGAACTGTGAGAATTATTTGCTACCAGTGTGAGTTTAACTATCTGACTCTATTTTAATTCTTCTAAGTGTATGTTCAAATGGAATCACTGAGTTTTGTTTTAGTGGTAATTCTATTTTTTATTTAATCAAAACAAACCAAACAAAGGAAGAGTAAAGGTACAGCCATGACATTTACCATGGAGATGACCCTAGTCCTGTGTTATCAGTGTGGCAGTGAGGAAGAGAGCAGTAGTGGCACGTGTGGCATTCAGTGTCTCAGTGTCTCTGATCCTTGCACTGTTTCTCAATTCAGCCCATCGTGACATATGGACACTGATGCTTTACAAATTACACATTCCCAGGGCAGACCCTAAGGGAGTGGGAATGAATAAAGGGTAAATGTAAGTTTTCAGTAAAATTTAAACACAATGAAATTTCAGTTATTTCAAAGCACCAAAAGAAACGTCACACCAGCATGTAGCATCTTGCCCTTTGTTAAGATCAAATGCTCATTTTCGACCATTAGCACCACACAGTGCATCACAGTAAGGTGATCTAATTAGGAATCTAATATCTGACCTGTCTCAGGCTAAGGAAACCCAGGCTAAGGAGCCCTTGTAAAACCTCACTTTGTGAGCTTTATCTGTTTCTCCCACTTAAAGGCTCACTGGGAATTGAATCCAAAATCTGAAGAAGGTGTTCCTTCTCAAAACGGATCCATGTTTGAATGTGTATGTGTGTGTGTGTTTGTGTGTATGTGTGTGTCAGACAAAGGGGGTAAGAATGTACATTGAGTTATTCAGAGTTGGTTTTTCCTCCTATGTATAGGATAGCTTCCAGTGTGCATGTTTGGAAATCTCTCCCCTTGCTTCAGGCCTGGCAGTGTGATTCACTGAGAAGCAGGAAAATGACATGACTCCAAAGGAGCTATAAACATAGCACCTCTTTCTAAAGCCTTGTTGGCCCCTCTCTAGCCATAGACTGCGGTCACCACTGTCTAAGCATCTGTCATGTTGAGACTCATGAGGCACAGGAGGGTGCCTTCAAAAGGGTTGAATGTGCATCTTTTGCCTGTCTGTAGCATCTGAATTCTGAGTCACATTCAGAACAAGCTAACATTTGTCAGATAGCCCCTAACACGTCCCAGTGGAACAGGCCCTTGGGCATCTCCCATTGTTCAATTTGGCAGTGTGACTTGATGCTAACCAGTGGAGTCTGGCAAAGCTGATGCCATTTCCCATTGGATCAGGCCACATTATAGAATCCTCTGCTTGTTGACTCATGGAAAGACTCTTCTGCTGGTGTTGAAGCTGTTTTGCTGTGAGAGGCCAAAGAAATGCATGGTCATGAACGGGAAGCCCCAGGAGATAAAAGACATGTTAGGTGAGAATCCAGAAGTCGGCCGCCAGCCTGTCATGCAACCATAGAAGACTGAATTCTATCAGCATGCTGGGGAGAACTTTCTAAACTCTGAAAATGAACACACCTTGATTATCATCTAGTGCCAGCCAGAGCAAATGACCAAGTTTAGCCGCACCAAAATTCTTGACACTTGGAAACTGGGACATAACACAGGTTTTCCTAAATATCTGTATCTGTGTCAATTGTTACCCTGAAATAAAACAATGAATGGCTCTTCATTTTGTCTTTTCTTCCTCTACTTGTTTTTCCATGTTTATATTCTTTTTCTACTCATGTTCTTCTATGGATTTAGTATAGATATCACTCATCATGGCCTCTTTAGCTTCACATGGTACACATGGTCCCAGTTGGGCCAACTGGGTGTTTCTTCGTAGGATTCTTAGTCTTAGAAGAATGGCAGAGAGCAGAAGTGTTTAGAACTGATGAGTCCCACCATGCTCGCTACCTGTTATAAAGGATTCCTGCCTGGTTTTGCCCCACTGTCTTAGTTAGGGTTTTATGGCTGTGAAGAGACACCACGACCAAGGCAGCTCTTCTTATAAAGGCAACCATTTAATTGGGGCTGGCTTACAGTTTCAGAGGTTTAGTCCATTATCATCATGGTGGGAAGCATGGCAGCCTGCAGGCAGACATAGTGCTGGAGGAGCAAAGAGTTCTTCATCATGATCAGAAGGCAGAGGAGGAGGAGACTGGATTCCACACTGGGCAGAGCTTATGGAGAGGAGACCTGAAAGCCCGTGCCCACAGTGACACATGCTAAGCATTCAAACACATGAGTCGATGGGGCCATACCTATTCAAACTGCTACGGTCTTCTCTATTTCATGTAGGAAGACCAGTTAGATTGTTCAAATAAATACCTCTCCTGCTCTTGGTTGTCGTCAGAGAAATAAATTCATTTGTCTTTCTGGGTTACACTCTAGTCTTCTTTCTAAAGGACTAATTGTTCCTGATTGACATTTACCCCCAAAGCACCCAGAGCTTTAAAATGAAGTCTGATAATTAAAATGATAGGATTTTTACAAAGGACCAGAAACAATACATGCGATTTGTCAAAGTATTGTCTTAACTTTAATCAGGAACATAGTTTTTACTGAGGTCTCATAAAGAAAATAAGTCACAAGATGTGTATTGTGTGTGAGATGAAAACATATTTTTAACGTGGGTAAGCAAGGATACTGCACAGTCCCCAGCAGTTGACTTTCTAAATTCTTAGAAGGAAGGAAAGATCAGGCAGAAGTGAATGTTTCCTTGATCTTCAAAGTGCAGAGAAGATGTATGTGTCCTGGGCTAAAGCTTCAGAGGCAAAGGAAGAATCTTGAAGGAACTGTAACCTGGAATACAATGAAAGGAATGAAAATGTGAGCTGCGGTTCTATTGGAATTTCTATTTATTTTTTACTTAGAACTCAGAATGTGGGTCCTTATTCTTCGCTGCTAAAATCTTTATGAAATTGTTCTCAAGGTTTTTCTCTTTCATAATTCTTAATGGTACATAAAAATTCAAGAGTGTTAAAATGTTTCTTACAGCATCTATGACCACCAAGTCAATTATAGTAAAGTATGTAGTTTGCTTTTTGTTTTCATTTTTTCCCTTACTCTGTTGAATTGGAGCTCAGGGAATATTTTTTCCCCTAATGTCCTAAGGATGACCATTATCTATTGCCTGACAAATCCTCCACTGATGCTTTCATGAGAATTTAGAAAATAAAAGCCATGGTGACACCTCCAGCTAGGAACAGGTCTGTGATGGGACTTGTGCCAATGAGTTAAAGTGGGTCCTGGGAAAGGGAGGTCTACAGAAACAATGTCAGTGAAAACGCTTAGCTCATCAAAGAGTCAAGTTTAGAAAACTTTCCTTGGCTTTAGCATGGCTCTAGGGCTAGTTTTAACTACATTATGAAGTTCTATATTGTCAGTTTTCCTATTACAAAAACACAATTGAAGTTTTGTTTTGAAATTGTTAGCAGAAAGGAGATGATGTTTTTGTAAGACTTTCTTTGCACCATGAAACTGAACATGGTGTTTTTACAAGGCCTATCTCTCTTTCACACGCATCATAGAGTAGATTATAGTAAAATCAATCTAATAGCTCAAAATATCAAGATTCAAATGGACCATCCTTAGTTTATCTGTCTGATAGTTCTCTATTGTATTTTTCCAGTAGAGACTTGATTGAATTTTGAGCAATGACTCCATGTACCACCCAGAATGACCCCCAACTGTTACTTTCTCCCATCTTTGAACTGATGCTTTCCCACCTTATGTAATGTATGGAGATTGCCACAAACTTTGGTATTAATCAAATACACTTTCCAAATGAAGTACGCTACTTTCACATAGTCAATATGTATTTCTTGAGAGTGGCTGAAAAGGCTCCTTGACACTTTCTCACTATCCTTCAGTTATCTTCAGCAGTCTGTCCCTAGACAAAGGCAGTCATTACAAACTGGCATTTGTGGGACTGGAGAGACGGCTTAGGCTAAGGCAATTGAAACCAAGGTGGATAATATAAATTCAATAAATGGAACCCACAAAAAAAAAAGAACGCATGAATCAACCCTCATAAGTTGTTATATGCTGTCCACATGCATGAGGTGATAGGCACTCATTCTCACAGATGCATACATACCTTGTAGACATAAGGTTATTGTGTAATTCAAATGCTGATTTCTATAATTAATGGGGGGCTTTAACCCCTCATGTCTGGTTGTAATTTTTGTTCTGAGACTTTTCTGTTTCAATATTGTATAAACCCTGTTCCCCATTTGTCTTCTCGTATGCCAATAAAGCAGCTTACAGCCAGTCGCTGAGAGGGGAAAGAATAGGGCTGGACTTCCTGCCAGCTGGAGGAGGAGGAGTTATAGAAGGAAGTAACAGATTCAGCCACAGGAAGAAGTGCAGGGGAGATGAAGAAGATTCATCTGGAGTAAAGGAAGAATTAAAATAGCAAGTAACTTGGGGACTTTTGTCAAAGATGGAGTTAGGATAACATAGAGAGTTAAGAACAGACGTAAGCTGCTCAAGATTCTGTTGTGAAGTTTACTATTAAACAAATATAAAAGAGTCTCAATTATTTGTATGATAGCCAGATTAAGAGAGAAAATAAGAGAAACAAACACAGTATTATAAAAATAACTGTAACAGTACATACATACATACACACATACACACATTCATACATACGCACATATACACATACATACATATACACACATACATACACACTTACACACATACACACATACATACATACACACATACATACACACACATACATACACACATACATGCATACATACACACACATACACACACACGTACATACACACACATACATACATACATACACACACACATACATACATACATACACACATACATACACACATACACACATTCATACATACGCACATATACACATACATACATATACACACATACATACACACATACATACATATACACACAATTCCTGTGATAAAAACAAATCGTTTTTTGGACCCTATTATTGATTAAAATATTAAGAATTCAACAAGTACATAAGTAGATAGATCATCTCTACATTGGGTCGCAGCATTTGAACTGTAGCTTTAATGCCTCCAGTGCTTGACCCCCATCTTCAGTTGTGAATTGGGTGCCTAGAACCAATGTAGCTAAGCCACATTAACAGAAGGGCAAGCTTCATGTTCAGAAATATGAAATTGTTGCTTTTTAACTCTGTTCCTATTTTCCACCCAAATCAGGACCATCAAAATGAAACCTTGGGGAAGGACCAATCATATTTTCCCCTCAATAAAACTCTAAAGGAGACTCATACACTCTCAGGAATTGATAGATTGCATATTCTATTTACTTAAAATGACAATATACTAGTCTAGCTAAGCCTATCTGCCTTTCTAAAATCACTATGCAAAATAATGTTAAACCTATTTTGTAAAACCAATATATCCATTTAAATTTAACTGATGACAAGAACCATTACTAACTGCAACACACACATACACACACATATAAGCATACACGCACACATAAGCATACACACAGACACACACATACACACACACACACACACACACACACACACTGTTTCCAATACCAATTAGAACACTTCTGAAGCATGTATCTGTCCTCAGTGCTGAGAGGAAACAGTGCTTAAGAAGATCACAGCGTTCTCTTTCTCCTGTGTAGAGTCCTGTTACAACCTTCAAACACTTTGACTCAGTGTAGGAAGGTTGAAGGCGAAGAGCGAGTCAGTGATATTTGGAATGCACTAATGCTTTCTGAAGGACTGTGTTGATCTTTCCTTCAAGACTGTTGACAAACCCTACCTTTATAAAATTAATTTCCTCTTGGCTTTAAACCTTGTTCAGTACTGTTGAAAACGCAGCCATTCCCAGAAGTAATCTGGTGGTGTTGTGTCTTGGGAGCCAGGAGAGCATCGTTATTTATTTGGGCTATTTCCCCCCAACACACACACACACACACACACACACACACACACACACACACACACACACACACACACACACACACACACACACACACAGGAATATGCAGACTTGAGAGAATGTTCACATTTCCATTCTGAGTGTGATATATAAATCAGATTTGCTGTAAAATATCTGTGACTATGTACCAAACAGTATCCTATCTGCTACGGAGCCAGTGTTTAAAATCCTCAGGAAGTATGGGCAATAGTCTTTCCTGCTGCTTAGCACAATCTCAAGACCTGTGGTATTTTACCCCTTTATACCATTTGGAAAGCATTTTTGGCACACAGGGTTCAGCACATCAGGAAAAGGGGCTCTTGCCAGCGTATTTTACAAGTTCTGGCTGGCTGCTTTCAGCCTTCGTCAGCCCATTATCTTTCATCTCATACCTTTTCCTGGGTTAAAGGTTTTAGCAGCCTCTTCTGCTTTGTGCCGATCTCTTTCTTTCTATTGTCAAAACTCCATCTTCCCACAGCGGTAAGGCTATTTATGCAGCACACACATCCACACCCAGCTGGCTCTGCTGTTCTACAGAGGGGCAGACAGAACTGTGATCTTTAGACATAGTAGTGTTGATAGACAACAGTGAGGATGACACCGTGTCCCAAGGGGCAGAGGTTGTGGGGATTTCCCTGTTACAGCACACACATTCATACACACACACATCCACACACACACACACACACACATCCACACACACACACACACACACAGAGAGAGAGAAAGAGAGAGAGAGAAAGAGAAAGAGAGAGAAAGAGAGAGAGAGAGAGAGAGAGAGAGAGAGAGAGAGAGAGAGTTTAAGAGCACACTGCAGAAGGAATACAAAGAGAAGAGATTAAAGGTGAAAGCCTGCAGCCTGCTTCTCATACGGGCAGCATCTTAGAATCTCCAGGTCTGCCTAGTACTCAGTATAGGGATTCTCCAGATACATGTCAAGTCCTGAGAATGAAAACGGTGTTCTAACGTGCTTAATAAATGAAAGAGAATGACACCCAGCACGAAGTTAATATTCAAGAAACTGAAGTTCTAAAGAACTGGGATGCAAAGCATATGATAATATATGCAAATGAATGGAAATTACCAATGACCTTGAGCCTTCTCCTGAGTTGACAATGTAGTCCTGGTGCCACAGAAGTTGACCAATACCGGTACAGTTTCTGATGATCATTCAGCTTGTACTTTGAGTTTGTCCTGGATCTGAATTTTATCTACTTAGCAGTCTGATCAGTTACCTCTTTGCCAACAGTTTTGCTTGCACATGTAAGTAAACAAATGTATTTATCACCCCTGGGATCAGTAAGTGCTAATAAAGTTGCTGCTGCTTGCGTTTGAGATCTGTCTTGATGACAGACATTTCCTAAATTAACCAAGGATGGTTTGGTCGTCTCAGAACTCAGCAAGGAGAGAAAAGATATGAGCATTATTACAGATGTCAGCAGTCAGCTCAGAGGCTGGTACATGCTATCTCTGTCATCTTCACAGTCTAACTTTGTGTTAGATTGAATGTCTCAGGGAAGTATACGTGTGCCGAAAATACTATCTGCTTTTATGAGCATTTTCATAACAATGCAGTTTGAACTTTATTTCAGAATTTCTTTTTTAAATATATTTTATTGATTTATTCACATTACATCTCAATGGTTATCCCATCCCTTGTATCCTCCCATTCCTCCCTCCCTCCCATTTTCCCCTTACTCCCCTCCCCTATGACTGTGACTGAGGGGGTCCTCCTCCCCTTGTATATGCTCATAGGGTATCAAGTCTCTTCTTGGTACCCTGCAATCCTTCCTCTGAGTGCCACCAGGCCAAAAAACCAACCACCAATGAACACAGGGCATGCTCTCCTACTTGAGCACCTATTTTCAGACATGATTTCATTTAAATTAAATGTGCCTCACACAGGGAGCATCAGTCACTCGTCTCATCGCTAAGACAAAATACACGACAAAAACCACATAAAGAAAAGCTTATGTTGTTTCATAATTTGAAGGTACAGCAGGCAAATCATGGTCACAGGGGCTTTAGGCAGCTGCGCACATTTCTTCTCTACTCCTGGAACAGAGAACAGTGCACAACACACCCAGCTTCCTCTTCGCCTTTTATTGCCTCCGGAACTCCAGCCCATTTGAATGGCGCTGTCCATATTTAAGGTGGGTCTTCCCACCTCAATTAACGTGATGTCGTCGGGGTTATCCCTCACCAAAGGATGCAGGGATTTGTCTGCCTGCTGATTCTGAATCTCATCAAATTGACAATGAAGATTAACTATCAGGCTGGGCCTGGATGATCTCGCCCAATGTGCAGTACTCACTAAAGCCTGTTCTACAAAACCCCTCTGTTTACTGAAGCCTGCCTTGCAAATACTTCTGTACCCAGCTAGTCCTTAATATTGGCCCATTTGACTCCACACAAAAGTGATATTTAAAATGTGAGTTCAAAGCATTCAATTGACTCACTCCCATGTGTTTGTTCCCTTCTTGGTAGTGTCTTTATCATTCTGTGTCTTCCTGTTTGCTCTGTCCTGATCACCTAGAAAGAAACTTGTGTTTGCTGAACACTGACTGCCTCTCTCTCTCTCTGTCTTTTTTTTTTTTTTTTTTTACTTTAAGAATGACGTAGTTTCCTCCTAAAATAGTAGAACCTCATTGCTGCTTCAGGAAGCACTTCAGGGCACTTTCTTCAGATGCAGGCTCCTCCTGCACGTGTGGCATTCCACAGAGCTTTCCTTTGTTTGCTGTCACCTGACTCCAAACATTTATATCATGCCTTGCCCTTTCGGTCTTTCTTTTCCTTAGCTACCTATGTAATATCTTCTTGTCCTTTTCCTTCTCTTCCCCGCCTGTCTCTCTTATTTCTTCCTCTATGATACAAATATCTTATAAGAATAATAATTTCTTAAATTTACAGTAGGGTATATCTATTTCTCTCTGCTGAAAAATGCATAAATGGAGTATGGATGGCTTTTGCTTTTTTTTTTTTTTAAACCATGCCTGGATAAGCAATTTGAGCTGGTTTGTGGTGGCCCCTGGAGCTTGTTATGTGTCTGGTTTACGTTTTCTTTGGTGTTTTGGTATCTATTATCTTTCAAAAATTTTTATCACAGCCCTTCTGTTATGTTAATGTATATCCACGGAGCACATGAAAATACTTCAGTGTTTTTCACATTAGTAAAGTCTTCTAGGTCATTTTGAGAGTCAGGCTGAACTGAAAAAAAATTTTTTTTCTGTGAAAGAAAAGGATTGAAGGTTTAAAATCAAGATATTTTCTAACCAGCATAATGATTTCAGATGATTATTTTCTAATTAAGCTGAACATTTGCATTGTGTCACATGCTGTCATTGCAGTTTTTATTACGAAGAGAGAGAAGATAATATGTAGGGAGAAAAATGTCTCAAGAATACTGCATTTCTAATCCAGGTACTTCATCCTGCATACTTAGATAAACTGCTAGATTTTTTTTTTATTGTGCCAAAATGAATTAAAAAATGCCACTGCAAACTTGCGCCTTTTAAAAGGTAGTTCTCTTCTTCCCCCCTCAGTGTCATAAGCATCTGTCTCTCTAAGTCTGGCATTAAAATGATGTGCAATGGTTGTGGCTCACAGACACAGGACAAGGTTCTGTAATGCAGTTTGCTCTGGCATCTGAATATATTGCTGCTTGAAGATATCCTCCTCCGCCATTGGCCCCCACCATTGAGGAATGAGCCTGGGAAAACTTTGGGGGTAAAGTCAGTTGTCTCCTCTGCTATAGTACGTGGAAACATACCCACTATGGCAAATTTACCAAGCAGCATGCTTTTTAGTCTTGATAGTTTAGACTATGTACTGGCCAGAAAAATCAATAGAGAAATATTCTTCACGTGTTGAAAATAAAGCATCTTAATGACACACACACGTGTGCCCGCATGCATGCACATGCACACACACACACACACACACACACACACACACACACACACACACACACACATACAATGATTGGTTGGCTATAGTAGGATAGGAAAAGTATGCTATGCTAAGTTAATCACCTGCTCCCATGGTTATTTAATATTGTTACTAGAGCACTGATATTAACTGTGTGTCACACTGTGTTTCACTGGGACCGTGTCTCTTTGGACACATAGGTGACTTTAAACAAGCTCCTTTTAATGCTCATGTCAGCTTGACTCACATGCTCTGCTGTTGGCAACACGAATTTCTAATTGATGCTTGGCATAGTATTCCCATTTGAACTTAACTTCTTCCTGTTTGTCCCTGCAAGTGTGACACACATAAAATTATGTACACATATGTACTGTGCTACACACACACACACACACACACACACACACATACGCAATCCTCTCCATGAAGAGTGTTCTTTTGTTCCTAACCACCTATCTGAGATAATCACTCTGTGTATTTGACCATCCTGTGTCTTAGTTTTCTGATCTAAAGAAAATAAATTATTAGGGGAGAAAAAAACAAACACAAAACATTTGGGCAGTAGATGCAGGATCAACCTCAAACACAGTCTGAGCTTTGTAGTGAGCATCAGGCAGGCTTGGGCCACAGAATGCATCTGCCTTCCCTTCCCTTCCCCTCCCCAAATAGTCATAAATCAGACATTTGCATGAGGATGTAGTCTCCAGTGAGTGTTCGCCATCCAGTTTGGTTTTGTTTGTGTGTGAATTATAAGGTGTATTCTTGTTCTGAGTCTTCATCGCTTGTCTTGTATGTTCCTTCTTTCCCATCTCCTCCCACACATTGTGTACCAACCAGCACTGCAGAGCAGAGAGCTATCCACCCCGCCCTGCAGAGCACAGAGCTATCCACCCCGCCCTGCAGAGCACAGAGCTATCCACCCCACACTGCAGAGCACAAAGCTGTCCACCCCAAACAGATGCTTTCAGCTCAAGAGATTAGACCATAACGTTTTCTACTATAGAAAGTCACCAGTGGGTTTTATTTGAGTTTTTATATAATTTTTTTAAAGAAATCAAATATAAAATGGTAAGCTTTAAAGTCACTCATGACCAGTTTGGGGAAGGATATCCATTTTTTGTTTAATGAAATTCATATAGAGGAAGGAAAACTACACAGCAATACCATTAAAATAAAACACAAACTGTGTATGTTATTCAGTTTTTTCTACAAAATGGAAAACAGTTGTTAACAACAAACAGAATCTCTCTCTTCAATTGTGTTTTACTTTATATAATTATTTTAAGTAGATTATTTAAGATATAACCACACAACAGTTGTAATTCAAGATTAAATTTTTAGTATTCCATTCAAGGAGCATGCTGTGTAAATTTCATTTTCCAGTTTGGGGGTAATTATGACAATTGGATAAAATAACAGTGGCGACGCCATTTAAAGCACCAACTCTATTGTGGTAGTGCTGTTATCCTTGGTTGTTAGGGGGAATTGAAGTAAGTGAGTCAGTGATTTGGGAATCCATAGGAGATTCTGTGGGTGAAGAAATTATTTAGCTAAATTGCATATTTCTTAACCTGTCACTACAGCACAGCTTTTGTGATATCTTTCTATTCCTGATGATAGATGTTTCCAATTCAAATAACTGAATTTAACAGAACTGACCTTGGACTCTACATTAAACTCTCATTGGTTGTGGGCACTGCCGTAGTTTCTTCTTTGGAAAATCTTGCAAATTAGTTTTCATTACTATTATTTTAATTATTTTTAGTTTTATTCTTCTTTGCAAATTATAACAGCAGCATCCTGTTAAAAATTAGTTTTGAAACAATGTCTTTATTTTTTTTCTTTAAAGCAAACCCTTTGCACAAATCTCCTACATAAGTAGAAAAGCTGTGTCATAATGGTTTATCTGTAAACTATACATTTCTCTCCTCCAGCATACCAAGGAAGGCATGATAGAACGAATTGGGTACTATGGGCAATCCATGCTTTTTTTTTCCCAGTCACCAATCACTTATCACAGGGTCTCTACTCTGTTTTAGCCAAAAGAATGTCTGGGTCAGTCCTGCCAGGAGGAGTGGCTTGTACCCATATGCTATTGCTCTCTACAAATATTCCATAATTTAAAAGATGATAGAAATTTACAGCAATATGAAGACAAAAAATGCCTGAAACAATCTTGGATGACTATTAAGAATTCTGAACTTCTGCAGCAAGCAAACACAGCTCAGTGTTCCTCTATGCGAGGTGCATCTGACAGTTTGGACTCTAGTGGATTAACTTCAGAAATCACAGGGTAATTCTTTAAAATGGATTCAAAATTTAGTAATTACCACAATCATTCAGTAGTTAAATAAAAATGATCTTGAGAAAGAGTTTTCTCTTTCTGGTACTGGTTAGTATTAAAACAAATATGATGATTAAAAAAAGCAGGCTAGTTTTTGTTTAGTTTATTATTGTGTCTTAATTTGCTAAGTATATTAATTCCCTTATTATGCACACCTAGGATAGGGCACTATGATACTTTTTGGCTTATTGTTATGCGTCAGATCTAAATATTTCTGTTTTCAAACTGAATATTTTATATAGGAGTATCTTGGCAATGAGGAAGGCAGTTCTGATTTGGCTTTCATTCAGGAAATAAATCTTCAACTGAAAATCATTACCAAGCTTTTCACAGAGTGCTGCAGAGGGGACAATTGGTACAAAAGAAATAGATACTTGAGAGGATGCCATTCTTACATCACAAACAATCTGAGAGCCAGCCCGGTTTATTCTAGGGGTGATATGGAAAATGTTTGCAGGAAGTGTTCGAGAAAGCTAACTCTATTTGGTATCTATTACTTTATAACAAATTATTCCCTAACTCTGTTGGTTAAATAATGACAAGCATTTTCTTTTAATCTCACAGAGCTTTTAACAGGGCAATATTTGGGATGTCTTAGCTAAGTGATTCTGTCTAAAGAGCCTCACTCCTGACTTTGTTCCAGGTTTCAGGCAAGAGCTCAGCTAGGAGTGCTTCTGGTTCCAATTTCCTTACAGGGTTGTTGGCTGGAGGCTTCAGCTTTTTTCCACATGGGCTTCTTCCTCAGTCTACTCTTTACGTGGGGACTGGATTACTTCTAAAGGAATGTTGAGGGAGACAGACAGAGAACATTCGATACTGATGTTGCAGAGCTTTCTATGATTTTTTTTTCTAATGATTCCTGCGTTCTTAGCATGTTCTTTTGGACACCCAACATATGTGAGAGGTGCACATAAAGGTATCATCCTGGACTCTAAAGATCACAAGAACAAACCTCCTTGTTCTGACAATGATTTGGGGGACATAGATCATTCATTAGAATACCTCCCTCACTCTAGAATGTTTTCACTTCTCTTGTCAAATTTTCTAGGTTAAAAATTAATGTCTGTGTATTAATGTAAACATGCTAAGTTTGGTACTGCTCAATAATTAAGAGTTACTACTTACCATATCTCTTACATAGGAGAAGGTGCCTGAATTTGTAAGATTGTCATAGTTATAATGAAATACTTGCAATGGGCTGCATTGTAACAGAAAAGGTATTTGTCTATCTCATAGCATCATGGCACATTTCCTGTGAGAACTCCACTGGCTACGTCATGTCACTGAACCTTTTAGTATGTTTTCCCTCCTCTCCCTATGAAGCCACAATGGTTTGTTCAGATGGCCTTAGTTCTAATGATTGAGAATAACAAAGCACCCCTAAACACCAAGTCAAAGAAAGGTTCTACCATCTTAATACCATTTACACATGACACTGGGGATGAAAGGCTTACATGAGTTTGATGGAAAAATCCCCTTTAGACCTCAGTAATTCCCTAAAATTTATAAATTAATAACAGTTAAGGATAAGTTGTTTAGTGGATGATATGCAAGATGGCCTCAAGTGATTTCCACCTAGTGGTATTCATATTTGTTTCATCTCAGGAACAATATTAGTATTAGTCTGGATGACCAGAAGGATATGGTAAGAAATGGGAGAAAGTTTTTTAAAGTATAGTTTTTTAATGTTTTTGGGTACTTTAGCACCAAGAATACTTGAATTTTCTTAACACTGAAAAGGCTTGATTAATGAAGGTACAAAGACATGTATTTTAACCATGTGTTGACTGTAGCTTGTCATCTGATGACTGATTCTTTGGAGCACTGTTTCCTTCTGAGTAAAGCACTCTCTGCACAACACATACAAGACAGACATCTGTAGTGGTTTCCTGACTTGAGTGTGTAAAGTTTATTCTACATTCTTGTGTATCTTGTCCGGCTGTGTTCTCTCTTTCTACCATACAAGCACTTAGGGGCTGGCACTCTAAAGGATGAGAGATTCGATTTTAACACTCTCAGGTAGAATCAAGCTGCTTTCTTTCTGTATTATAGAAATCCTATGAAGTAATACGAGATGTGATTGCTAATGAGCTTGGGTTCCAGGTACACATCATATGTAGTATAATTTGCTTTCAAATATGATCATTCTAAAGGAGATTTAGATGTCAGCTTGATTCTGAAAAGTAAATGTGCACGGATTCCACAGGATCATTTGGCTCATATTATTACAGACTTAGCCACATGTGCTTTTGAGTGAGTAGTTCTTTAAACTCTTCAGCATTTGAAAGATGGTCAATTTATATCTGGAGTTTATTAATTTATCATCTACTTTTTGATTGCCCATCTCATAGAAAAGTACTTCATCAGACACAGTACAAAATAATCAGTACTACTATAAAAAATTTATGTATATTTTTATGGCCCTTTCTTGACAGCTTAGAGAATCAGGGGCTTGGAAAACTATAGTACACACACTCTTACTTTTATGCATAATTATTCTTTTCCTTTTATGTTTTGACATTTTTTTAAAGACACAGGCAGCAGAAACTAAACTATGTATTTATGATTTCAATAGGAAAATTGGCTAGATAAATTAGCTCATTAATGTATATAATTTGGGTAATTCAAAATTTTTTGTTTTATTTCTTGACAGTTTCCTATAAGCATAGAGTGGATTTTAGTTGTTTCATACTTATTGCCTTCTCTTATGTCCTCTCCCTCTCCTACAGAAACCCCTTTTTCCCCTTCACCCCCCCCCCAGCACTTTCCTGTTTTTTCTGCATGTCCCAACAACTGAGTTTAATTACAGTTTCTTGGATGGGCATACTCCATGACTAGACCACACCTCCAAGAAAAATGATACCCTTTTCTTCATCAACTGAAGAAACCAGAGCATGGTAGGGGTCTCAAGCCCCCCTCCCTGGACTAGCACATGTAGAGGCAGGTTAGTGTATAGTTACAACTACACAGAGAAGCAGAGGGGCCTCAAGGCCTCCTTCTCTGCCAGTAACAGTTAGGGTCCTTTAAACCTTTCTGTAGAAGTGGATTCTCATGTAACTCGCCTCTGACAGTATTTATCTACCCATGCACGTATCTTCATGCAAATCTTTTTCTTCAAATTTGTAATTAATTTACAAAGTTTCATACTTCCTTATGGCTTCCTCATACAGCCTTGGTTTGGGTTGATGTTACTCCTTACCTTCTTCATTCTCCAGTTTTCCTGTTTCCACCATTCCTACTTAAACCAGTCCATCCATTGTCTTCTACCCTTTATTTTCATGTCACATGTGTTCCGCTCTCCTGATTAAAGCCTCCCCTCCTCCCCGCCATGGCTCTTTCTGGATTGTTGGCCTCTACACCACACATACTTAGATATAAATGCACAGACATGTGACTTAGAAGTGAGAGTCTGTACAGGAGAGAAAGCTCTGAGCCTGTGCTCACATACTGAGCCTATGCTGCCATACTGAGTCTTTGCTACCATAAATGACACAATAGCTTCTATATCCAACCATTTTCCTGTAGATTTCACAATTTGTTTTTTCTTTACAACTGTATGAAATTACATTGTACATACAAATCACATTTCCATTTTCATTATAGTCTGTTGATGACCACCTAGGCTAATTCTGTGTTCTATCCATTGTAAATAAAGCAGAAGTCAACATGGCTGTACCCCAACCTATCTGATAGGATGCAGAGTCATTTTGGGTATATATCCAGGTACGGTATAGCTACATCATGTGTTGGTTCTACTTTTAGCTTTTTGAGAAACCTCCAAAATTATTTCTAAGGTACCAGACCACACTCCACAAAACAGTGATAAAGGTTTCCCTTTCACACATCCTCACCAACATTTATTGTCCTTCATTTTCTTGATGACCACTGTGATTATGGCAAATGTAAAAACTGTTTTTAAGCTAAAACCTATATTGAAAATATTCAGTGAAGGGAATAGAAACATTTAAAAGTAAACTTCTTTTCTGAGATTCCATATTTCCTATTGCTAGGATTCTTAGGGTCACCCTCATTGAT